>NC_091699.1:90602023-91233561 GCF_041296265.1 Equus caballus
CCTACATCTGCTGTTTCTCAATGGGCTTTAGCTCAATATAATTCATATGCCAAAGAGACATATTTGGGGAGGCATATTCTGTTATATACACTTGTATATATGATGACTAGTTCTAAAATAATAGCTAAATAAAGATATTACAATAATCATTGACTCTGGGAATAGGAGTAGAGTCTGGGTACAAGAGAAACTTACTTTTAATTCTATAATTTTTGACTGTATGCATGTATTATTCTATTTCTTTTTCAATAGAATGCTGGCTAAAAATGAATGCTGGGGCCAGCCTGGTGGCATAGTGGTTAAGTTCGCACACTCTGCTTCAGCAGCCTGAAGTTCACAGGTTTGGATCCTGATGTGGACCTATATAGTGCTCATGAAGCCATGCTGTGGTGGAGTCCCACATACAAACAGAGGACGACTGGCACAGAAGTTAGCTCAGGGCCAATCTTCCTCACCTAAAAAAGAAAAAAAAATGAATTCACTATAATAGAACAATTTTTCAATAATAAAAATAATAGCTCTGTCTGACTCTAAAACCTTCATTATTTCTTTACTCCACAGTGTGACCTGGAAACTGCAGACCTTTATCCTTCCCCCGATACCTCAGAGCCTCCCACTGCTGGGAGCAGGAAACTGCAGTCCCAGAGAGTGGATCCAGTCTCATAGTCTCTGTGGGCCATCTCAGAGTTTTCTGTGTACCTAGCAGGGATCTGAGAAGAATTTGGTAACACAATGAAATAATAACAGTAAGGGAAATATATACAGAATTATAGAATTTTTCCATTTGTATGGTTGAAATACTTTTCTTTAAAGAAATTATTATTTTTGTCTGAAAAACAAAGCTTTCTTGAAAATCAATTGCTGTGATGATGGGAATAATATAAATATTTCTCTAATAGCCCCAATTACCTTTGTTTTTGCAGTTCTAGAGACTAAATATAGTTTGATTTTTGCGGTTTTTTTTTTTTTTTGGTTGACATTTTATGGGCTGGCTAAGCTCCCTGGAGGGACATTGTCTCTTTCCAGAGATTTATGTGGTCTGAAGGGTAAGGATGATAAGCGCTTGCTGTTCAATAGTGTAGTTAATACTCAGCCCCGATGAGAGCCCAGCGAAGCATTCCCGACTCGGAGGTGATGTGGTTCAGCGGCAATCAGCACCACTGTTTCTTTCTCTGAGGAAATTTGCATCAAAATGCTTAGTCTGCAGGGAGCCCCACATTCACTCACTGCTCACTGCCCAAGGAAAACAACTATTATGGTCATTTCCCAGCCTTTCAAGGCAGAACAAAAAGAAAAGCAAAGAACAAGAAACACTATTGGAACAAGAATGGCAAGAGGAAAAAGAATGGCGAGAGGAACAGAGCTGTCTTAATAGGAACAAACTTCTGTCTTAAGGAGCGCCCTACTGGAAATATATTAATATCTGCCAATTATTATTAACTATTATTTTCCTGATAGGCCCCATGTTTATGGTAATGTTAAATAGGGGCGAAGGAGACAAACCTATCATTTTTATTTCCTACTTCATAAAGCAGCTTGTCTTCTTGTCTTTGTCTCAGTTGTTTTCATTTATTCAATAAAGGGAATTTGAAGAGTTTCAGGATTTGTTACAAGAACAGAAACAAATGAATAAATAAAGGGGAGGGAAGGAGGGACTAGTTAAAGATGACTTTGACTTCGCTTCCAAACGCACTTAGGCTAATGCTGAAAATTGTGGTGTTCTAGTTATGTTTCGAGATCACAGAGGTAACATTTTCCTTGCTGCAATGCAATTTCCTCTTTTAAACAAACACATCAACAAGAATTAAAATAAGAAGACAAAATAGTATCTTTGATTCAACTAGAAACGGCTCCCATACGATGTCATAACCTGCGTAAAGGTATTATTGAGATCGGAGAAAATAGGGTCAGGTGAAACAAGGCTGCCTGTTGGGGACGCTGCAGAGACCAAGCAGCAGCCCTTGTTTCCTCGTGGGCTGCGTGTCGGAAGACCACCCCAGCCTGCTGCCTCACGCCGCTGAGCGCAAGGGGAGTGGAGCTGAACAAGAGAATTTTCAGACATGCCAACTGTAAAAGAAAAGACTTTCTTTTTGCAGGATAGAAGAAAAACTGGGCAGAAAGGAATTTTGCAGCTGATTTAGGACAGTCAAAGAGTCTCCCTGGTTTGCAAATATGGAACTTCTCTCTTAGTTGGGCATCACTGCATATCAGCCTGGAGGGGAGACATGAAAAAGCAGAGTATGGGTGAGAATGGGTTTAGTGACAGACCAGAACTCAAATTCTCTGCAGCCCAGGCTCTGCTTTACACACCATCCTCTCACACTTTCTTTCAGTCACTCATTGGACTATGCAAATATGAATCCTAACAGGGAACCAGCATAAGAACTATATCCAGATGGAGGAAGAAAAGAAATATAAATCTATGAACTACAAGAAGAAATATCACAAAAATCTGAACTACAGAGAAATTAAAAATATGGCACTATTCAATTACGTTTTTAGAATTTAAAGGAAATCTATTCTCTCTAAAAGAAGATGAAATTGATAAACAGCCATTGATGATTAAGTATCTAGATACTAAAGTTTTCTCCTTTTTGCAATTACTGATTATAGCTTGTAGCTGTTTAACCCACCCATTGTTAACTGTGCTGCTTAGGCAATATGCTCTCTGACTCCACTAGGCTCCTATAGATAACATCTTCTGGGAGCCTACGTCACCATGGTAATGGGGGTGTGAGTTGTTTTTCAGGAATTAGAACCCCTTGTCCACTTCAGGCCTGTTGAGACCGCCAACTCATCAACTGGGCATGTGCAGATGTCCAATAGGTGGCGACCTTTTGACATCAAGAGGCTAAAAACTCCACCCTCAGATATCATGCTAACACCGCCATTTTGTGAACATGGGTCCTATGAAGGGGCACGAAATCTGACTACACTTGCGCAGATCGTCATTACCTCACCTCTCTCACCTCCAATCACCTCTCTCCGCATTTCAGACCACCTTGCCCCATCCCATAAATATCCCTGAGTCCCTATTTTCTGGGAATCGAATTTGAGGCTCTTGTTCTCACTTTCTCGCATGACTGCCTTGTGATTAAACTCTCTCCCTGCTACAATCTCGTCATCTTGGTGTTTGGCTTTCTGGGTGGTGGGCAAAAATGAACTGGGTTCGCTAACAAAGATCTCAAAGGAAAGAGTAATGAGCTCAAGTGAGAAATGGTGAAACAACACTTGGGGTGAAATAATTTGGTAGTGCCAGGGAAAAAATAGAATAAAAAATTAAACTCTCATCGAGTTATAGTTAGAACAAAAACCAGGGCAGGTGCTGCCAAAACACGATCAGGCAATACTGCTGGTGTCTACACACTCTGAAAACCCTCTCACTATAACACACTTATAACATTACATATTTAAATTAAAACATTATATACTCAAAAATAGTAGCTAAAATATTCAAATGCATAACTGAGCTTGAAAAACAGAAAAGTAAATACTCACCCCTGAAAAAAAAATCAGCAAGGGCATGATTCCAAGTAGTAAGCAAGGGTTGACCTAAGGGTTTTTGCCAAGCATCAGTGTCCTAGATCTTCGGGTTTCAATAGTTACACAGAGTAAGGTTCTTGTACCTTTATAAAATGGGAAACCAGAACCAAGTCTCCTAATAAAGCTGAAACAATGGGCTACAACATACAGACTTCTTATTTTTTTATTTATTAATTTTTTTGATGTGGAAGATTGCCCTGACCTAACACCTGTGCCAGTCTTCCTCTACTTTATACACAGGGCCCTGCCATGGCATGGCTTGATGAGCCGTGTGTGGGTCCACAGCTGGGATCCAAACCCACGAACCCTAGACTGCCGAAGTGGAGCATGTGAACTTAACCACTACACCACCAGGCAGGCCCCACATAACAGACATTTTGAATTCCAAAAGAGTAATTTTTTCAAATTCATACTTAGACAAAAGGACTGAAAGTCAAGCATTATTTAAAAGAGAAAATAATTTTCTAAATTCTTTAAATGCCCTTTAAGGAAGCCTTGAGGTCATGTCAATGATGCTACTTGAGATGGACATGTGTTAGAAACATACAGATAATTTGGAGGAATCTGAAAACACTAGGGATGATGGCATGCTTTTAAAGTATAGCTTAGCAGAGGCTTCAAGCCTCCCATTTGGCTGTTCAACACAGTGAGATACAGTAATGAAGCTTGTTTGGGAAGGACCTGTCATGGCCTACAGAAGAAGTGCAGTATATCCAGAACGTTTGATGTATTACAACAGAGGTGGGGCTGCACATGGAAGTCCTGAGAGGACCAAAAGACCAGTCAAGGTCTAGACTCACGATAAAGAGAGCTCAGTGTCCAAGGACTTCACAGTCACGGGCACCATGTCGACACTCCCATTTCAACGTGATGCTGTATGGAGCTTGACAAGCTGCACTGCTCATCCACGGTCCAGTACAAGGGGCTCACCTTTAAAATCTCACTACTCTCTTGCAGTCCAAACCACCGAAGACACATTGAATAACATATAAATCCTCAGAGAGTGCCAAGGCTATCTATCTATCTATCCCTCATCAACATGAAATGACATAAACCTTCCACTACACTCAGAAACTCTTTCCATGAAGAGTGAAGGAAAATCTTGAAAACCAAAGTCAGAAAAGTTTAAAGAGACACGTCAAAAGAGATTGAGATGCCATTAAGTTTAAGGATATTTTACCCTGAAATTTAGTGGGGTGGGTTTCAAGATTGAAATTATAGAAAATCATATGTAAATTATAAAAAATTACTGTAGAAACTAAAAAGCAAATGATTTCTACACTATATGAATATGATATGTTTTTTCCTTGCTTCATTTGCCTATTTCCCCTACCACAGTCATCATCAATATTTTTGTGAGGAAGCTCATTGGATACAAAAACATAAATGCACTATAAAATCTATGAGCTCTGGATGAGCTGGTCCTCAGAATTCTGGTGCCGAAGGAAGGAGTGCTGAAGACACTTTGGGATTCCTTCTTCCTTGTCACTCTGCTTCTTCCTCGTCACTCTCTTTATTTGTTGTCTTCTATAGAATTTTCATCGTTGAGCGCTTGAATAAGTGCAGTTGAGGGTTAGGTGCCCATTCTTCTAAGAAACACTCTTAACGTGGGGAATTAAGAGCATTTAGAACGTGCAAAGAAGCCCTATGATAACCACTTTAAAAGAAACGTGTGATTGTTTTCTGAGAAGTCCAGGCTGTTTCAGAAGGTAAAGAACAGTTGGGATTCAGGGTTAAATCAGTCAAAAGTAGAGTAGGCATTTTGCATAAATGTTTCACGGGCTTCTCAGGGGCTCTAAATCCACGTTCTTCTTTCTCCCTTCTCTTTTCCCATAGCCCCTAAAAAATAGCCAACCGTCTGCTGTACTAAAAATTTCAACTTTCCTAGAAATTCCCCCTCTAGCTACTGTGGTCTTTTTCCTCCAAACTTCATGAAGAAGTTTTCTATATTTCCGCTTCTCTCTATCTCCATCTTCAACATCCAAGTTCAATCTGGTAATTTATTTCAGGGGATCTCTTACTAAGTCTCCTTGCATTCATTGTTACTCCAACTCATTTACCACCTTGAAGGCTTTTTTTTTTTTTAAAGCAATTCTGACCATGTGGCCACGTTCTTTCTCTGCTTCTCATTGCCTTAAAGTCCTCAGTTCTTCACATGGCTTATGCATCTCTTACTTATCTCAATATTCTCAACTTACACCATTATCTCACTCATTCCTTACCTTTTTTAGTTTTTCCAAAAGACTATGATGCTTCCCAACTCCAGCCCTTGGCAGATGCTGTTCTCCTTGCCTGGATTCTCCTTTCCCCCCTCTCTACCTAGTTATTCCTGATCTCTACTCAGAGGTCAGCTCACCTGTCATTTTCCTCCCGGCAGCCTTCTCTGATAACCCCTGACAAGGGGTATCCCTCCATGCATTGTCATGGATAGGTAGGTCTCTTTTTCCTTGATAGTGCTTTTCACTACTACTTTTAAAGATTAGCTCAATAATTTATTATTTAAACCTTTCCTCTATGCTAAAATAAGGTTTAGAACCTTTGAGTTGGTTGTTCACCACAATATCCTTAGTCTCTACATGATGTCTTATGATGAGTAGTATGCTGTGGTGACCACACTTCTCCTAAAAACTTAATGTGGAAGCATGATATGGAAGGAAAAATAGCCAAATGGGAAACAAAATACCACTAATAGTTGGGCAAGAAATAACCTCCCCCTCCAGATCTCACTAATATTTGAAAACATGACTTAAACCTAAGCACCTAAGCAAGTCCTCCTAAATCTAGACTGTTTCAATTCGCAAAACAAGCAGGAGGATAAATTTGATCTACCTAGTGTCCATGTAGAGTTAACACAAACAGAGATAAAGCCAAAACTCAGCAGCCTTTAAAATGTTCCCCAGCCTGCTCTTGTGTAATCCCTTTCCCTTGGGGATGGGTTGGAACTAGCAAGTAGCTTCCAACAAATAGGAGGCAAAGAGAATATCACAAAATGACTGTATGTCGTTTCCGAGATTAAGTCACAAGGCTGTGACTTCCTTCTTGTTGGAACGCTCTCACTCTCTCTTGCTCACTTTGATAAAGCCAGCTGCCGTGTCGTGAGCTGCACTATGAAGAGATTCACACGTCAAGGAACTAAGGGTGGCCTTCATCCAACAGCCAGTGATGTACTGAGGCTCTCAGTTCAACAGCCCAGAAGGAACCAAATCCTGCCAACAACCAGTGAATGAACTGGTAAGCAGATCCTGTCACTGGCAAATCTTGAGTAGACTGCAGCTACCGTTGACACTTGATCAGAGAAGGTGAGAGACTTTGAGCTAAGCCAGTATCAGGTTCCTGATCCACAGAAACTGTAGGATGATAAATATGTGGTTTTTTTTAAGCTTCTACATTTGGGAGCAATTTGTTACATGGCAATAGGTGCCAATTCATAGGCTGTCTCACAAGGCAGACCTGGCTATTTAAAACATGGAAGCCAGGAATGGGAAAGTGGGCATCACGCATGGATGCTGATCTTTGAGGTACAGTAGTGTACCATTCTTATATTCATCCCTCTTATGTATTCAGCCCACTGAATACCCAACTCTAAACAATCAGGTAAGTAACTTTCATGTCGTCCAACTTAATTCATAGAGACTTTACAATAGACCGACCACTAAGATAACAAATGCCCAAAACTTAAGTTAAAGTCATCTCTAACCATTAAAAAGACACATTAAAACCCCCAATAAAGTCACATCCCTTTATAGAATTCAATGACAAAATAAATTCATATACATTACCTTCTCCCAAATTTCATATTTTGCTCAGCTTAAGCCAAAATGAGCAATATACTGATGACTAGCTGGAAATATGCTTCTTTATTCATCAGTGAAACCCAAGGCACCTTTTACTGAATTCTGTAAAGAACTCCTGTAGCTTCTTCAAAGTTAGATACATCTTGACCTCTCTTTATGTACCAATATGAGTTTACTAGGACTGCCATAACAAAATAGCACAGATTGGGTATCTTTTGCAACAGAAAATAATTTTCTCACGGATCTGGAGGTTAGAAGTCCAAGATCAAGGTGTCAGCAAGTTTGGTTTCTTCTGTGGCCTCTGATCTTGGTTTGCAGAAGCTGTCTTCTCCCTGTGTTTCACACGGTCTTCCCTCTTTGTGTGTCTGTATCCTAATCTCCTGTACTTATAAGGACCCCAGTCATATTGGATTAAGGCCCACCCATATGGCCTCATTTTGCCTTAATTACCTCTTTCAAGGCCATCCAAATATAGTCATATTCCGAGGTACTGAGAGTTGGGACTACAGCATATGAATTTTCAGGGGACACAATTCAGCCTATAATAACACTCAATCTTTCCACACTTCCAACTGTACAATGTACACCAGAACATAACACAACAACAGCTCCTAACACTATATCTATAATCTCTAAAACCAAACACAACCACTGCAGCAACAACATTTTCCAGGAAAAGGATGTTTTTTTATTTCTAGTGATGGGCTGTAGAAGAGATTTAAGAATAGTACTAAAGCGAATCTAAACTAGACAGAGGAAATGAAAATAAAAAGAAAATTACATCTTGGATTTAGTCTTACTAAAATGTTAATCTTTTGTTGCTCATCTTCTTTTCCATTAGCTATGAATTTAAGTATAACCAGGAGAAATTTCCTACCAAGGCATTAATTTTGCCTCTTCTTTTCCACAATCTTGCAGAAAATCAAAGGCTTTGCTGGCCCTGTGCTTCTGCTTTGACCCTCCTGGATCTTATTCTTTTAGGGCCGTAATAAGAAACAGGGACTGTTTCAGTGTACTTTATTCAGTTCTTATCTTTCCCTAGCTATTTAAATTCTTAGGTCTTGTCTTAGTTTTACCAGTCCACTGAAAATGTACGTATTTCTTCCCACAACCTAAATTCCTGAAAGAGCAAGACCTGACTTGCCCTGAAGAAGCACAGAAGGCCTCAGCACCAGATGTGATAACAGAATCTGAAGAGCTTATTTTATTTTTAATTCTGAGAAAGTCTCTTTTCAAGTGACCTTTCGCTGAAAGCTCTCCCTCTCCACACTTAAATGTAAATGTATGAAGAGTCAAAATTGCCTCTGCTAGCCAAAGTTCCTGAAGAAGATCTCCTTTCTCCAGAAATAAGCCTTTCGTTGCAACCAAGATCAGATGCTTGCTGAGTGGCAGTTTCCATAGATTTGACTCTGGACTAATTTACTTTCACCATTCCAGTAACAAGATGGAAGAGAGTAGGAAGAGAGAAACACATAAGTTGCTTAGGCCTTCTAGGACACAGGCATGACGCTCAGCTTAAACTTTAAGGAATACCAATCCAATACAAAAGGAAAGTGGAAGCTAATGATTTTACTAGGCTGCGTTTTGATTAGCTTCTCCCCTTCCCTTGAATCCAAGTAACGAAGGTTGATGAAAGGGTGGATAGATTGACAGCCTCATGGGGGAGGTGGTAAGGCTTGGGGCAAGGAGGTGGAATTGTTGCTTCTACCTCTGCACAATTGAGGGGTGGAGGTGAAGCTCCCTAGACCAGTGCTGTTCAAAGTGTGGTCCACAGAAGGCACTGCTCCCCCAAATGTTACCAGTCAACAGTAAGAGTTTAGAAATTGAGAATAAGCAGTTAGACTTTTACAGGAACATAAAAGGGTTGTGTTTTGCCTGCTGAACACAGTTTTTTTAAAAAAATGAACTTGCATTTTGTATGTCTATTTTTTATCTGATTTTACAAGTATTTTATTTTTATGGTAATTTACACCAATCATCATAGATTGATGTTGTGAGAAATCGGAAATACAAAGAACTGGTTCTTTACCACAGATAGCACTGCCCTATGCTCTAATGCAGCCAGGCTTCCAAGCACTGCATACAGATGTCCTTTCAGCTTACAAGGAAGCTTCCAGGAACATGTTATCTTTAGCAAACTTCCGAGAGCAGAAGCTAAGAAATACTATTCTCTCTAGCTACTTGACGCTCTCTGCCCTGTGAATCTACTTCTGTGTTTTCTGAGGCAATTAACCAACTCACCATCTTTTCTGTTTAATTCTTTCCATCTCTTAGCTTTGGCTCCTTCAGTTCACTTGTGGATCATTATACTCAGGGTCATGTTTCCTGAATACCTTGCCATGTGCATTCCTAACAACTGACTGGTTCCCTATTGTCCACTTCAAATCCAAGATGGAGTCACTAATCGGCCTTGGTAAAGCTCATGTTTCTCTGGTGAGAATTTTACACTGGGCCACATTATCAGGGGAAGATTAGCTGATATGCTAGCTATTCTTGAGACCAATTTTAAAATAACTGTGGTAGAGAGGGGGCTATGGTATCACCAAATACAGAGCAAGCCTACCACTATGTAAGGAATAATGAAGATGTGGCAATGGCAGGCATTTTACCTGAGTTTCCCAATAATATGAACTATAAGAAAACAATTTTGAACCAAAAGAAACTCATAGACGCAGATGTTGTACTCTTCTTCCTCTGTGAATATTGCACAAAATTAATTGTTTCTGAGTATGAAAAGATAAATAAAAGAACTCCTATTTCTAGAAATGTAGACCTGACAAAACTTCTAGGTACAATACAATTAAAAATGCTGAGTAGGATTTTTTTTTTTTTTTGATCATTTAAAGGCAGTGAGAAAGAGTGATTCTGAAGAGCTAAGCAGGAGCTGCAGCTGGAAGCGGCATGAGTTCCCTGTGGCCCAGGGCTTCGACTTTAATCCACCACCCAAGAGGGGCAGGCAGCAGACAAGGCACAGGACGCCGGACAGTGTGAAGGGCAGTTAGTGATTCTCACATCAAGTAGTCCCCGAGGTGACAGCTCCAGTTGGGTGACCTAGAAGATAAAATGTCTCCAAAATACATAAAGACAGACAGACACACAGACAGAGACATAGAGAAAGTCAAATTTGTATGAGAATTTCTTAAACAAGTGACAAATTTGCAAATCATAAAGAAATTTACATTAAAATTAAGAATTTTGGGGGCCAGCCCTGTGGCCGAGTGGTTGGGTTCATGGGCTTCGATTTGGTAGCCCAGGGTTTTGCAGGTTTGGGTCCTGGGCACAGACATGCACCGCTCAAAAAGCCATGCTGAGGCAGCGTCCCACATGGCAGAGCCAGAAGGACTTCCAACTAGAATAAACAGCTATGTACTGGGGTACTTTGGGGAGAAGAAGAAGAAGAAAAAAAAGTTGACTCAGGTGTCAATCTATAAAAAAGCAAAAAGAATTTTTGTTGAATAAAAGAATGTCATAAAAAAGTGAAAAGATAAGCCATAAACAGAAAGATTTCCACAACACACATAACAGGCCAAGGAGGAATATCTAAAATATTTTTAAAATTTGTGAATTCAGTAATAATAATAACCCAATACTGATTTTTTTTAAAAAAAGTTGAACTATTTCACAGAATAGAAAAAATAAAATCAAAAAGTTATTGGTAAGCAGGGGAAAATAAAACCATGAGATAAAAATTCTATACTTATTAGATACTGTGGACAGTGATAACAAAATGGAGTAACATATGTCAAAGCTTCTAAAATGGAGCAGAGAGGCCATTAAGAAAATGGGGCTTATGCATGCATTCCACATCTCTACTCAGATGAAATACAACTTTTGAACTGTGCGTCACTGCTGCCATCTTGACTTTCTTTCAAGAAATATGCTCACTGCCACAGATAAGAACTTTCTGCCTTACCGATGGCTTTAACAACCAACCACATATAGCCGAGAAGTAATAGTTGTTGCTGGCATCAATCACAAATTTTGCAAAACACTCTGTGTAATTTCTCTCTTTTTGACTTCATAAACCCTTGCCTCCTTTGTCTTCCTCAGAGCACATTTTGGGTTTCTGCCTGAATCTGTGTCTCCTAAATTGCAATTCTAATTGCCCAAATAAATATCTGCTGTTTAAATTGTAGTGATTTTTCCTCAATCAATAATACCAAGAATTAAAGTCATGAAAAAGTTTTTGGTGTGTATGTGGAACAACTGAAACACTTATAAAACTGCTTTATTTATGTATATAACCACCATGGAAATCAATTTTGCATTATTTAGTAAATTTAAAAATGTAAATACCATATGGCCCAGCAAATCTATTCCTGGTTGTTTTTCCTGGAGCAAATTGCAAGGGCGTTCACAGCAGCACCATTTGGAAGGGCCAGTACTTGAAATAATCCAACCTTCCATCAACAGGGGAATAGATAAATAAAATGTGGTAGAGTTCATAATAGGATATTGTACAGTAATGCAACTTAGATTACCACCTCATCAATTGATAACAGTCAAAAACATTATATTGAACAAAATGAACGTATCATAGAATAATGCTTAGAGTACAATTCTACTTCTGTAAAATTTATAAAGTGTGCAAATACACAGTATAGTGTTAGGGATATGTACGGGAGGAAGACATATCCTCTGGGTTCTTCTGGCTGCTCTATGAATTAAATTGACGCGAGGGGTAGGCCCCGTGGCCTAGTGGCTAAGTTCACATGCTCCACTTTGACAGCCCAGGGTTTTGCTGGTTCAGATCCTGGGCACGGACATGGCACCGCTCATCAAACCATGCTAAGGAGGCATCCCACATAGCAGAGCTAGAAAGACCTGCAACTAGAACATATAACTATGTACTGGGGGGCTTTGGAGAGAAGAAGAAAAAAAAGATGATTGGAAACAGATGTTAGCTCAGGTGCCAATCTTTAAAAATAAATAAATATGTAAGTAAATAAATAAATAAAAATAAATTGACATGAGACGGGATAATAGGAGAAAATCAGACAAAGCTTTGTAGCATGCATACATGGGAGACACTCAGGAAAACTGAGTAACTCACCAAATCGCAGGAGGCTCTCATCTTAAATACCGTCTTCAGCTAAATACAAAGGAGGATGTTGGGGGTAATGGTTTGGGGCTTCAAGAGGGAGGAAGGCAATTTACACGGAGATGGAGAGGTAAATGGGCCAACTACAGACAAGGTGACCTGAGAGACACGTTTTACATTACATTACAGTTATCTTATGGTATTAGCTCCTTCCTAGAAAAGGCCTTTCTATTTTAAGTTCTTTTAGGCATTTTGTTGGGGGGGCTGGGGGTGGAGGTCAAAGTTTATTTCAGAGTCTTTCTTCTTAAAAATAATCAAGCCAAAGAGACACATTTTTGGAGTGGTCAATTCTGATTCCCCACGGATACACTGATACACAGTAAAACTACTTTTAAAAAAAGAGCAAGAGAATCATATACACAAAATTCAGGAACTGCAGGAGGTAGGAGCGTTCCCCGAACTGGAGGGGGCAGACCCAGGCTGCAAAGATACGTAGTGTTCTATTTTTTCAGCTGAGGGGGTGAATCTAAGGATGTTCTTTTATTATTATTTTTAAATCATAAACATATACTATGTGTACTTTTTGTATCTTTGATATAGTTTATAACAACTTAAAACTATAAAAGATGTACATGTTTTAAGAAACTAAAATATATATAATACAACTTGTTTGTAATGTAAGCATAAATTCAAAGTTCTGCCTTGAAACAAAGTGTTTGCCTTATCTTTGCAAAACAGCATCAAGGAAATAACTTAAACCATGTTGTATAATGAGACAAAATCTCTGCATTGGATTAGAGAGAAAATGTTTGAAGAGTTTTAGAACTAAACAAATTAAACCATTCACATTTGCATACAAATTTAAAAGCTGCTTTTTAGAAGTTACTAATTTTCCATTTTGATAATATCTAAGTTTGTAATACCATACCGGGCCACCTTCCAGACTACTTTTGTTAACCATCTTTCCGTGTATTTGAATACTCTATTAGATGCCAAGAGAAAAGAGGCAGATAGTATTAAATCAAGAGAATGAAAAGTAGATAAATGAATACAAGCTCATTTGAATGAGAAAAATATTTTAAAACATATTCTAGAAGATGAAGTTTGTTAAACCACAATAATGGATTGTTCCATTAGAAAAAGTTGAATCTATAACAAGAGCTTACTGAAATGTTTTCTCACTGGAATTTTGCTTTTGTGCTTTTCAATGTTTGTGTTAATTTATGACACTGTAGAAAAAAGTATAATTTGTCTGAATGTTTTGTTTTTACCTATTTCGTGAATGGACATTTCACTATGAGATCCTTAGAAAGGATAGAATGTCCACGTAATGAGTATTTTCTATCTATATAGACATGAACAATTTTTGATATATAATAAAAAATTATACTATCATAAATTATGAAAGAATAAATTAAAATGGTGATTATGATAGTAAATGCTTATGGGAATAAGAACATGGGGGAACGATCAGAGACTTCAGTAGGGGTTTCTTCCCTTGTCCTAGAATTTGTACCAACTTGTAGATTGCTAATTTGACTATAAGATTGACAAAGTTTAACTTTCAAGATCTGAAAGGGATGCTAAAGATAAATTTTCTTTATCTCATGACAAAAATTATGAAAGTTAAGAAAATCACAGATTTTTCATTTTGGAAGATGTCATTGAAATTAAATAGTTCAATCTTCTCACTTTTAATCATGAAGCATCTAAAACCCAAAGAAGGGACGTGAATTTTCCAGCAGCATGGCTGGGTTTAGTTTCAAGTGTTCCGCCATCCACTTCACAGTTCTTTGGTCCACGTGACGTTGTCTCCCTACTCTTTGGCCATGAGGTTTGCAGTCATATAGTATTGTATACCTTCCTGAAGTTGCCACCATTAACAGCAACAGTAATGTTTTGATAAAAGCTTTCCACCTACTCCAAACAAAAGTGCCGCAACTTCTAGAAATATTCAAATATTTACCCATACAGTAAAGTCAAGTCCAGAGCAAAGATTGTTTAAAATTTAAGATAAAATGTTATTTAAATTTAATTTAAGATAAAATTAAATTAAACTTAAAATAAATGGGGAGATTTAGTGAATGAAAAACAATCTTATAGCAAATAAATATCACTATAGAACTCAAATTTCAAGAGCACCATATTAGATAAACATAGAATTGTCTTGTGAGATTATATAAAAATTTAACAGTTATAAACATGCGCACAGTTACATATTTTTCTGTGCCCTCCCAGTTACTATAAATCAGGTCAATACTTATGGAAAATTCACCGTGTATAGTCTAAATCACTGATTGATTCATTCTGATCGAATGCGGATTCATTTACATTTATATTCCATTTTAAATTGCAAATAATGCTATAATAGAAGACGCAAATGTTTTATTTCTTCAGTTATTGACCACGAGCCTGAAACAACTGTTCAATATTAACAGGTAAGTTAATAATTACATTATAAGTCATTACACTCTTAAATAAGAACTCTATAGATTTTTTTAAGCTGGAAGAAATCTTAGCATAGTTAAGTGGAATTAGCAGCATATTGAACGTATGTGCTTAGGAAAACAAAAATCGTCCCCTAGTATGTAATAGCCACACATCCCATCACTAGCGGATCGGATCACAACTGGTAGAGCTCAAACTACATGCCATGTAATGATACATCTGAATAAGGAAGAAGTCACCAGAAGAACTGCTTTGAAGCTATAGAAACAGGAAAAAAATAAAAGCCATTGATGAAAATGCCCATCCAAGCACTATCTGGGGGAAAGAAGCGGCAGTTCCCTTCGCAGGGGACTATAGTCAAGTGTCTTTGAGGATTCTGTTCCTTCGGGAAGAGCATTCTCACTGCCTGCCCTTGAAACCCGGCCATTGCTGACGGTGTGACTCTGGACAATGCATTTCCCCTCTTTGTACTTCAGTCTGCTGATGCTGCTGGTACCTACTGCATGGCACGGTTATGACAAGTAAATGAAATAGTACAAATAAAGAAACTGCAAAAAACACCTGCACTCGTTAAGAATTCAATGTTTTGCCATATTCATTTATTATTTTTTATGAGATGGATATGTCAGAATCTCAGAGAGGCAGCATAGTGTGGATTTTCCTTAGAGTCCAGGCTGCCTGATTTCAACTCTTGGTTCTACTCTTTACTGTGTGATCTTGGGCAAGTAACTTAACCTTCTGTGCTTTAATTTTCTGATTTCTAAAACAGAGATAACAGCATTACTTTACAGGATTATTATGAGGATTAAGTAAACTAATATAATCATGAGCCACGCAAAAATTTTGTGGTTAAAGATGGACCGCATATACAATGGTGGTCACATAAGATTAGTGCCGTACAGCCTAGGTGTGCAGTAGGTACACCATCTGGGTTGTGTAAGTACACTCTACGATGCTTGCACAACGACAAAATCACCTACTAACACATTTCTCAGAATGTACCCTGGTTGTTAAGAGATGCATGACTGTAGTTGAAAAGCACTGAGAACACAAATTCTGTTCTCAAAAGTATTAAATACATTATTTTAAAATGAGGTCATTACATATTTTGTTTATTCAAAACTTATTCTGATTCTGAGACTGCAAAATGGCATTCTGATATGGTTTTACTGCTCACTTTTGTTTACCCATAGAGAAAGAATACATTCTTTACACAGAATTGTTTTGTCATTTTGACTTATTTCTTATTTTAAGTAAATTGCTATACAAATATAGTATTCTATAGCTAGAAGCTATGGGACTGCCATTTCTCAATAGAAACAATGCCACTACGACACTGACTGAATTTCGCCCATACGTACTAAACACAGTTCATGTGGGGTCAGCGTGCAAAATATGACAATAAGTACTTTAGCTCTTCAGCCAAGTGCATAGATTATACTCACAATCTCAGAATATCATGTTTGAAAATAAAAGACAGTAATATTTATCCAAGGGTTATACATAAAATGGTTAATTCCATGCTAGTCTCTGAGACAGGAACAATCCACATGCAGACAATAGCCCTTAACCTTGATCAGAGTGTACTTATTCTGTGCTTGCTAGATTAGCTCAATATAGTTTGACATTGATCAGAAGACTTATCCTACACAAGCATAGTGTTTCAGTTGTATGATTTTTATAAAAAATTCTTAAATAATGTTATAAATTATAATGTTATAAATTATGAATAAAGTCGAGGAGATTTGCCATATTTTCATACTCACTGGAAAATTACACATTATTTCGTTGTTAAATGCTAAAAAATATATTTTTTACACTAGCTAAACCAACAAAGCAATACAGTTTTTGGTGAATTGGTATTTATTAATTGTCTTATTTGAATCAATTATCATTTAAAATTACGTTAAAGTTTTGATTTTATGGGAATTTCGCAATTTGGGCCTCATATTTATAAAAGGTATTTACAGAAGAAAAGGGCAAATACCCAGGCCATATGGTGGGACTCATGTGATGTCTTCCATCCTCCTTTATACACAGACATGATTTGGAGGGAATTATCTATATTAAATCTCAAACATGTCTATGGCAATACCGAAACACCTGCACAACTGAAATGAGACATGGAACTGTTGACTCGAACTGCATGAAATATTTATTTTCACTGAGATATGTGGAGATTACGGAATAAGTAGGATAATGTATTTAATTTAAAAAGTGATTATACAACTGAACTATATGTTAAACCACATTATAAACTGCTTAGTTCTCTACACCTGTAAAATAATACCGTTTAACAGAAGCTTACAAATTAAGATATTAGATGTAACACAATATGTTAAGATAGTCTCTTTAGTACTAATTAATTTATTTACATACAGAAACTTTCTTTGTACAAGCATAATGGAGTCTAGGAAACAGACAGTTTTGTTGATCTCAAGGCCAAATTCTAATTAGCTCCCAAGTAAAACTATTTTGAGTTATTTCGAGTTCGAGGTATTTTGATTTCTCAACTTTGTCACCCAGGTTCAACTCTCTTTTTAATGAGAGTCACTCACTGGGACCTCATTGGAAATTCACAAATAATACTAATTTTCTTATTTACTCAACCTGTAATACAATTATGGCGATTTATAAGCAGATTTTTAAAATAGAGGGAAATAAGCTTCTCCTTACCCTCCAAAGTCTTCAGTAAATGTCACCACCATTCTTAATTTAAAAAGTGCCTTTTCCTTCTCTGTGTTACATATGTACAATTTTAAAAAGAAAAGGCATTCTCCTTTTTAAGTATTATTGCCTAATGGTGTAATACTAAATGTGGAAATAAAACAGAGAGCGTCTGTACTCAATTTTATGATTGTTCCAAAATATTTGCTTCCCTTCCAGTGAGAGGTTATTAACTATACCCTTGTCACATGACATTTAGTCCTCCTCCCCATTGCTTTGGTCAATGGCTTTGGAGCGGATGTGACACGTACCACATCTGAGCAGAATCCCTAGGAATCACTGTGCATTTCTGCCTGTCCTCTGGATCTTTTTCTTTGCCATAAGACAAGCATGTCCTGGAAAGTGACAGCTTCCTCAGCCTGGATTCTGTAATGAGAAGACATAAGGAATAGTGCCACGGCCAATTCATAGCAACCAATCCCCAACGCGAGCAAGAAATATACCACTATTCGGTCAACTGCTGAGATTCAGGCATGTGTGTCAGTGTAGCTCATCCAGCAAAAACTGACAACCAGCGCTAATACAGATTATTCTCTTATACTGTATTTGCTATACACACAAAACACTTTACATGCGGTTTTGAATGTGTGCATCTCTAGAATCCAAAAGAGCAGTTTGGTTGGTGATTAATAGGCATGTGCAAAAGGCTAGAAAAATCTGAGTTATAAATTGTAAAAGAAAGAGTAGCTTCTACTTTTAATATCTTATACGTTTTTAACATAAATACCATGATTGAAAAATGATAAAATCAGGTTTGATATTTCAAAATACTTCAGATGCTGAAAATATATGAACAAATTCAAAAGGAAATACTAGGAAACGAGGAGTCATGGGAAGTGGGCTCCTTCCTGGCCTCCCACCAGGCTTGGCGCATGTGCCATAACACCCAGTGTGGTGCAGGAAAAGGCCTGTGGAGGCATCCTGTGAGCCAGGGGTCAGCAAGGAAAGCACAGTGTCTTCCCCTCTTACCATCCCAGCTGAAAAGCGTGCCGTATGGTCTTTTTCCTAGGAAAGGGACATTACCCTATAAAAATTGAGAGTAGCAGAAACGCAAGCATGAGAAAGAAGCCTCATCCATCAGAAGAGAGCAAGCTGACAGGTGAGTCTGGCTTGACGTCCAGCTGTTTGTTTATGGGAGCTGCCTTGGGAAGCCAGATCCCCGTGAGGCTCTCAGGGCCCACAGACTGCAGAACTTGGGTGCAGCACTGCCCTGCTGGGAGGAGGGGTCATGGTTCCCAGCTGGCTCATCAGCTAGGCAACTTAGAATGAGTTCCCAAGGTCACCATCAGAAATTCTGCATATTGCTCCAGAGATGCCCAGAGGATAAGTAAGGACAAATTCCAAAAAAGCAATTTCTGCCGTATTTTGAAGAAAATGGAGAATCGGCGCAGGATTTTAAGCAGGTGAATAATACAATCTGATTTGTATTTTAGAAAGTTAACCTAGCAAGGAGGTAGAGGATGATTTGAATCAGGGAGAAACTGCAGATCGTGAGATTAATTAGGAAGCCAATTTCACAGCTGAGAAGAGATGTTGAATACCTGAAATGCTAGTGATTTATTCAACAGCAACCACCAAACGAAAGTATGCCTTCAACGTACTTCCTTCTCCAGAATTTCCCTGTTTAGAAGTTTCAATCTCCTCTTAGCTGCTGTGATCCTATTTCTGCAATGCAGATCGTACAAGCGCTGTCTTAAAAGTTTTTGGTCTTTGCTGTCTACCTGCCATTGCAGGTTGAAAGCACCTTCAGGAGAATGTCTGTGTCCTCCAGAGCATCTGGTACAGGTCATTTCATACATAAGGTATTTCTTATAACTTTATTAATTAAGGGAATATAAAACATAATGAGTAGGGCATACTTGTAGTTGTTGATCCTGGGGCCACCTCAAAGGTTTATGAAATTAGTGTACTGCACAAATGCACCAGTGAGGGGACTTGAAGTTGGGGGCGGCATAGCTGAAATCCAGACTGAATGCCAAGACACGAAACCAAGAGAAAGAAATGCCTCTTTACAGGTCATACAAAAGCAATGAATGACTGAGGACAGCTCTGAATTGGGCCAAAAATAGATCTCAACAATAGACCCAACATTATTATTTTCCCAAAAACAAGATCATATTTTTAACAAAGTGGGAGGTCAGGAGAGTGTGAAGAGGTGGGAAATTTTCAGGATTTTGGCCCCACATATAGTCAAATCCTTTGTTTAATAATCCCATTTGTACTATTCTTTTTGTAATAATAGTAAATATAAAAAGAACCAACATGTATTGAGATTTTACTATTCCCAGTGTTAAGCACATTGTATAGATTAGTTTATTTAATTATTACTAGATCACTCTAATGTAGATACTTCTAACATCCTTATGTTATAGATGAGACATCCGAACTTTAGAGGGATTAAATAAATTTCCCAAGATCACACAGGAAGATATAGCCATAGCCAGGATTCGATGTCAGGTCTGTTGGAGTTCTAAAAATGAGGTATATCGGGGCCGGCCCGGTGGCGCAGCAGTTCAGTTCACACGTTCTGCTTCTCAGTGGCCCAGGGTTCACCAGTTCGGATCCCGGGTACGGACTTGGCACGCCATGCTGTGGTAGGCGTCCCACATATAAAGTAGAGGAAGATGGGCAAGGATGTTAGCTCAGGGCCAGGCTTCTTCAGCAAAAAAGAGGAGGACTGGCAGTAGTTAGCGCAGGGCTAATCTTCCTCAAAAAAATAAATAAATAAAAATAAAAATGAGGTACAACTGTTACCCTGTAATGCTAGTGTTTTTAGAATGAGAAAAAATCTTTGGTAATTAGCTTTGACTCATAAAGTAGAAAATATTGCCAAATTTGTAAGAGAATATCAATACTAACTTAATGATATGTGATAGATTATTTGTTGATATTGTAACAATTCTGAACACTGATTTCATTTCACCCATTCTAATTTCAGTAAAGAATAAAACCCCGACTTCTAAAAATAGAAAATCGTAATAGAAAATACACCAATTCTCTGGATACTGTTTTAGATTCATAAAATATTTCTGTAGGTTCTTCAGAAAACATTTTATAGCACTTTTGAGCCATTGATGGGTTTAGGGTGAGCTGAATGGCACTTTAGAGAAACACTAAGAAAGAATATATGTACCAAATTTATCTTAGGTGCTTAGAGAGAAGGACAACAGTAAATGAAAAGAGCATGCTGGGAGACATTTTCCTAAAATCATTTGTAAATCTATTTTCAAAATCCATTTCTAGTATAGTGTGATAAATATTTACCTGATGTTCAAATTGGGTTCAAGCTTTTGCTTCAAAAATGTTTCCAAATTATGTTTAGAGCCAATAAATTAAATCTTTGTCAAGTATGTAAATCAAAAATTCATAAATAGATTTATTTTTGAATCCGACCTTGTTTTTACTGAAAAAATGTATTGGGATGGAAAGTGATATTTTAGCCCGGCTCTTTGGAAATATTGTCATTTGTGGGTGGGAAGAATGTCACTAATAATATGTTACTTCCATGGTACACACATACACACACACACGTACACTTTATAATTATCAGAAAAAATTTAGGGATCTGTGAATTGATTGGCTGGCAAAGACACTTCCAAAGGCATTCTTCTCTCCTTTTGATCAGGGGAAATAAACAGTGAAAAACATGTGAGTGTTGTAAGCAGACAGACTGGACTTCTTTCATAGGTCCTTCTCTTACTTTCTGCGGGGAAGTTGGTCAGGTGATGCCTTAAGTTTCTTAAGATCTTTGAAATTGTTTCTTTTTATGGTAAACGAACATCATACTAGCTCCTTCACAGTAATTGTGAAGATTAGAGTGAAGCATTTAAGAGTGGGTATCCAGTTTTAAACCACCCCTGGCATAGAGCAGACTCTCAGAAAGTTGCACGTATCCTAAATGTTACATTAGAGAATGGAAAATGCTATATTCTTTTCCTTCTATTTCTGTCTCCATTTTTTAATGCTATTTCACCACACATAAAAAAATGTATGTGTATGTACTATAAAAAACGTAGTGCTCACAAGGAGAGAAAGGATGCCTACCCGTTATGAGGTAGTAGTCCCTTTGTACCAGGCACTGTGACAAGCACTGATATATATGCATTCCCTCATTCACTCTTCAGAGTAATACAACAACGTAAGTGCTATTGTTCCCATTTTACAGATGAGAAATATGGCTAAAAGGATTGACTTTGCTAAAATCAAACTAGTATTCAGTGGAAAAGCCATAATTCAAACTCCATTCTTCCTGAATCCAAGTTCTTAGCATCCATATCTTACTTCTAAACTAATTGTTAATCACAAATAGATTTAAATACACACTGTCACTAAAAAATTCTCTTACGATATGGAACCCAGCAACATGGCTACATGCAAATAACACTCAATGTAGGCTATGAGGAAACCGCGAAATAGAAAAGAGTTCAAATATAATTACTGCCTGTATGACTTGGATGATACTTTTGTATTTGTTTAAAGTTGCATTGTGTCAAAGAGTTTTCATTAAGAATTTTTATAATCAAACACACCATAAATAACTATCAATGACATCTGGAACGCTGAAGGGAATAGGAGTGTCTTGTTGAGGGCTTGTATGGTGGCTTTAGTCAGGGCAGAGACATGTGTGATCTTGATTTTTATTTTGGCCGCTATAAGCCAAGAGATTCCCAGAGTTCTTACCCCAAAGGGAACAATGTTGGTCAAGGATTTATTGCTGTCGTTGGCTGGACAGACAGTCAGACCATTGTCAGTGACCTAGGAGTCTAAAAAATGTGCAGATGAAGTGAGCAAATCTAGTGCTAAGATGACCATTTGGGCTGACCTTGACCCTGTCCACTATTAGGGACATCCAGGATAAGGGGTGGAAAGCAGCAACATCCCACTGAGATCTGTCATGTGTAATGGCGGCAATACCACATGTAAAGTATGCAGACTCCCTTTGCTGCTCACTCAGTTGAGCCCTGGGGGCTCCCCAGGTGGTCAAGTGGTCTGGGAGATCTCCTGCAGCACCATGGCATCTAGCAAGGGACTCAGGCCAAGGGAGGTTCCCCACTCCTGAGGGTGGGATACGCCAGAGGGCCCAGGTTGGGCTCCATCCTGTAGCAAGAAGGCCTTAGCAGCCATGCAAAGCTTGCAGGGGCTGCTTCCATAACCCAAAGCATAATGGGCAGCTGAGTCCAGAGGGTCATGGGCTCAGGACCTGTGAAAGCCTCTATTTCTAAGAGATCTCAGTATGTGGACAGCAATCGCTGCTCTAATGGTGTATAGTGCAGGGCCAAAGAGGAAGTTTCTCATCAGAAGCCCATGGGCAACTTAGGGCAACTCATGGGTGGTCTAGAGACTCAAGGAGCACGAGATGAAGTTGCTGTAGACTCTTCAGTGATGGATTCTCTGGGAGCACCATCGAGAGTGTCTGTAGTTTGGCAATTTGGACAGATTCTAGAGGCTTTTGCTGGGGGGGGGTGGGGGGAGCGGGGTTCCCTTCAGGGTGGGTCTATTTGCAAGTAACAGCATAAATGAGTTGAAGTAAAATTTATAAATGAAGAATGTGCTGCCTCCAGAACCCTGAAACCTAAAAGATGTTGAGATTATTTTAACATTGTGGGTACTGAGGGTTAATAGCTGTTTCTTGACAGTGTCAGGGATGAAACAGCCCTTGGATTATCAAATAATATTCAGGAATTTAACTGAGGTGAGGGGTTTTGCACTATGTAGAGAGCAAGAGCCACCCTGTTTCTCATGAGCTTCTTTTTGAATATTTGTATGTCTTAAATGAGTGCGTCGAATGAATGGACTTGGAGGTTACAAATATAATGCCATACCATGTTCCTGGAGAAAGTTGGATACCTTTAAGATTTTGCCTACAAAGACTGTGAAAACAAAGCTGTTGAGGTGTCCCACGAGTAGCTGGGTGAAGGTGCATTTTGTCCTTGCAGAGGTTAAGGTAAATTATGGTTGAGAAGCTGTTGAAACAGGCACTGAATAAAACATATGAGACAAATCTATAACAACAAAATATTTACTGGTTGCTGATTGGATGGAATCAATAATTTCATTAATATTAGGTATTTGGGTCTTAAGAGGTAGGACCGCAGCATGTAAGTTGTGGTAATACACCACGAAGTGTCATTTATTTCAAGTTCAAGAACAGGCTAAACTGAGTCATTAAATAGAGAAGCAATGAGGATAATCACCCCTTCATTAAATTCATCTTATATAATGGATTTTAATTTATATTGGGTTGTATTAACAATTTTAATGGATTGAGCCAGATGCATAGGGTCCCATTTGATGAGGCCAACAGTAATAAACAGTGTAATTTAATATTAAATATTAATATTAATAATCAGTTAACAATCAACACTCATCAAGGATCAGTGCATGCATGCCCAACACAGGATATTTTAGGGCAATGACTGCTTTGACCATGGGGAATTTAGGCAAGGCAATATTTCTGTGATTAAGGTGCAGCATACTTATTCATCATCTATTTCATGTTGAGTAACACTGTTTATACCCTGACAACTACAAAACTTTGTTGAAATAAATTAAGAAAGACCTAAATAAGTGGAAAGATGTCCCATGTTCATGGATTGTAAGTTTTAATATTTTAAGATGACAATAGTCCCCAAATTGCTCTACCATTTCCCCTAATCCCTGTATTTCCTTATTCACTTACTACAGAGGTATGGTAATCAAGATGGTGTGGTACTGGCATAAAGACAGACACTTAGATCAATAGAATAAAGTTGAGAATACAGAAATATATCCTTACATTTATACTCAGTTGATTTTCAACAAGGATGCTTTGAAGATTTTCTCTTCGTCTTTCAACGCTTTGACTAAGATGTGGCTGAATGTCACTCTCCTTACATTTATCCCGCTTTTGGTTCATTGAGCTTCTTGGGTTTGTAGATGAATGTTTTTCATCAAATTTGGAAAGTTTTCAGCCATTATTTCTTTGAATTTTTCTCTGCTTCTTTCTCTCTGTCCTCTTTTTTGAGTACCCACATTAGAGATATGTTGGTGCACTTAATGTGTCCCACATCTCTGAGACTCCATTCATTTTTCACCATTCTTTTATCTCTCTATTCTTCAGATCACATAATCTCTATCAATCTGTCTTCAAGTTAACTGATTCTTTCTTTTGCTGGCTCAAATATACTGTAAAGCACTTTGAATGAATTTTTCATTACAATTATGGTACTTTTCCACTCCAGAACATCTATTTGGTTCTTTTTTATGATCTCTATTCCTTTATTGATATTCTAGTGTTGATGAGCCATTGTCATATAATCTTCCTTTAATTCCTTAAGCATGGTTTCCTTTAGATCTTTCAACATGTTTCTAATAGCTGCTTTAAAATCTTTGTCTGATAAGACTAACATCTGGACCAAGAAGGAAGTTTCTGTTATCTATTTCATGGGTCACACTCTCCTGTTTGTTTTTTTTTTTTTTATGTCTCCATATTTTTGTGGAAAACTGGAAATTTTAATTAATATATTGTAACAATTTGTGATACTGATATCTCTCAACTCTAGGTTTGCTGCCATATTTGTTTGCTTGTGTAATTGTTTAGTGACCTGGCTGGACCAGTCATGACGTGAATCTGTTTTCCCCACAGCATGCAGCCTCTGATGTCACTCATCAAAAGACACAGGCTTAGGCATGCATGTCATCTTTCTGATCATTAGGAATGATTGTGCTTTTAGCTGGGCTCTCTTGAACTCTTTTCCCGATCTCCTCTTTAGAGTTCTAACTGGTCTTTCTCTATTGCTATCACTGACAGCTGTAGCCTTTGTCATTTTTGATAACTTACTGGAACAAAAATCCTCCACAGTTGGAACCAGCTAAAGTCAGGCTCCTTGGCAGGATGCTCTTGTCTTTGACCCTTGCTCTGACTTTCCCCTGGGCTGAACCTCTGCACTTTGGAGCAGAATGAAAGGTCAAGAATGGAAAATTACTCTTCACTGGCTTCTCACTGGATCCCCCCTATGGGGCAGGATCTGTGGGAAGAGGCGGAGGATCATGAAAGTGGAAACTGATGCCACTGCCTGGCTGCTAACACCTAGTATGGATTTTCTTCAGCCCAGAATCAGGGAGGATGAGGTCTTCCAATCTTCACTGACTACCACATCTACCAGAATAGATCTTTACACTGTGGAGCTGGGGAAGCTGGGAGCTGCCACTTGGCTGAGCCCACTGGAACCACTTTCCCACAACATAGAGCTATGCCAGAAAAATGGGCTGCACTCTTTGCTGGCTACTCCACCCAAATCCTCCATATGTACTAGGAGCTGGGGGTGGGGAAAAGGGCACCAGCACCTGGCTGCCATCATCCACTAATTTAGGCCATCTATCAAATGGAGGTTTTGGGAAATGGGAACTGTCAGGTTGCCAGAACCACCCTGAATAGCTCTTCTACCCTAGGAAGCAGTGAGAGATGGTAACTACCACTTGGCTGGTGAAACAGCTCTTTCTTTAGGCATAACTGTGGAGTGATAGGTGTGTCTCTATCCCCAATGGTGTGGCCTCCCACTTTCTTACTGAGTTTCCATGGATTTTGCTGAATAAACGCTTCTCAATTTGTTGTAAGCTCTTTGGTCAATCTCCAAAATTTTTGCATGATTGTCTTTGCTCATTTTGACCAGCTCTTTATGTCCCTTTGGGAAATAGATTTCCTGAGTTCCTCACACCATCTTTCTGAAAGGCCTACTCTTGTTTGTTTGTTTTTTAATTCTCCTTTCCTGATGCCTGAGAAGCCCAGAGGATTATTGCAGTAGGTTAGCCATCCCAAATCATTTATGTCATTTGACAGAATGTTACCAGCATGTATTATTAGATTCCAAGAACCCTGCATTTATTAAAAATCTGTTGCCAGAAAAATTTATATGTTCGGCACTTGCCTCAAGAACTATTCAATTTTGTCTCAATTATATTAAAACTCCATATGTTCAACAGTAATAACAATGATGAAAATGATTGCTATAGGAATATTGTGTTGACATTTCTATCTCTCTTGCCAGAAAAGTTTCCAATTAAACCAATAGCATATAGTCAGTTAAATATGAATTAGGAAAACAGTAGGATTAGTAACAAAGTAAAAAAAAGAATTTTTTGTCATTATTTTTAGGGCAAATTTCCACTATATATTTAATAGCTTCAGTTTTCTAAATAGTAGAATTTAGGGGGGAAATAATATAGAAAGATTAGTAGATGCTTCAGTTTTCAGGCATATTCCAGATAAAACAACATTTGAACTTCACGGGGAAATAAAAGATCCAGAAATGCTGGATAAATATATGTGTTGGATTATTTATTTATTTACATAAATGCATCACTGAATTTGCAAAAATGAAGGGAAATCCCCAGGGGTCAAAGATGAAGGGATTGAAGACAGAAATGAGAACATGCAATAACACTGTACAGCTTCTCTGGCAGATAGTTGTGTACCTAAGGTATGAATTTTCAAGGTAAGGCATGTGTGTCTACACTCTGAGAAACTGACGCATAAGACATTCTACTAGAGAGTTGCAACAAAATATTAAACTATCGATTTACTTTCATTTTAAATTCACTTTTTACTTTCTAGTTTTGGAACAGTCAAGACATTAGTATAGTAGTGGATGATTATAATTAGAAATGAACGCTGCATAGTTTGGGAGTGCATCTCAGATAATCTTTTACAGATGAGAGTAGAGTTGGAAACCGCTGACCAGGAAAGAACAAAATGCCCTGATCTTGTTCTGGGATTCTCGAAGGGCTACATCATTGAAGAACATAAGGATTAGGATAAAATCCGTCCACCAGCACAAAGAAACAATAGCTACTCTACATTTGATGATGAGATCTAGGAAAGGCAGAAATGAATAGGTATGAATAAGCTAGTAACAAAGCAAAGAACAAATAGTACAAAATCAGATGTCAGAAATGAATTTAAATATATCAGTGAAGCAATAAATGTAAACAGATCAATTTTTCCAGTTGGCATACTAAAAAATTGGCTAAAAGCAAAATTGGGCATTTGTCTTTATAATATGCCCATATAAACGTGAGGAAGGAAAATGTTGAAATTAAATGGTAGAAACTGCATACCAAACACTAACAATAAAAACAATGACAAAGCCATATCAAAGTAAGATTAAACAGACATTTTGCCAAAAAATATTATTTGGGGATAAAGATAATATAATGGTAAAATAAATTATTAACCAAAACTTGCAGCAATCATATATGTATCTAATGTGTACAATGCAAAATTGTCTCAATTTATTAAGCAACAACTGACACAAGTAGAGGAAAAAATTGAAAATGTTGTTATCATTGTGGGAGAATTGAAATACAAGTTTCTCAGTAACTGGTGGATCAAGCAAATTACAAAATTGTAAGAAGATAGAAGATTTTAACATACAATCAGCAAGCTTGATCTAACGGACATATACAATCCCTATACTCCATGATTAGAGATTTACCTTATTTTTATTTTTTTTTGGGGGGAGGGAGATTAGCCCTGGGCTAAGATCTGCCGCCGATCCCCCTCTTTTTGCTGAGGAAGACTGGCCCTGAACTAGCATCTGTGCCCATCTTCCTCTACTTTATATGTGGGACGCCTACCACAGCATGGCTTGCCAAGTGGTGCCATGTCCGCACCTGGGATCTGAACCAGTGAACCCCGGGCCGCTGGAGCAGAACGTGCGAACTTAGCTGCTGTGCCACAGGCCAGCCGGAGATTTACCTTTTTGATTAAGCACCCAAGGAACCTTTTCAAAACAGCTGCGATATGAAAGGATGATGGTGGGAGAATCTGTTCTTAGTTCCAATGCTTATCGCCAGAACAAAGATCTTAAGTTTTTCCGTGATTCCAGAAACTTACATGATTTTGGAGAAGAGTCTAGAAAGGTCTTTCTTACAGCCCTAGTTATCAGAGGAAGAGGAACTGGCAAAGTCAAGCTTATAGGCAGCTTCCAAACTAGCCATAAGCTCAGAGATCATTGATTGGAAAGCTTTTGATCATTAATTTGAAGCCCAGGTGGTAAGGGGGATATCTAGGGAAAGAATCTGTGCATCTCCTTAAACCATACTTAATCTTCAAATAAAGACATAACAAGGTCATAATTACTCCCAACATGAGACAACTATCCTGTATACAACTGGAAAAGCACTAAAATTCCATCGCCAGAAAAGGAGGTAAAGTTCTTGAATAATGTTTACTCTTCTCCTAATATCCTGTAACTTAAATACCATGATGTAAAATTAACAATACTCAAATATTGATATAAAGTCAATACATCTTATGTTACATAATAAGGGAATGGAGAAGAAAGAAGACAATTATCTTTGTTTAATATGTGTAGATATACAAAATATATTCATAACAAAATAAGGAGGAAATGCTTATGACAGTCTTCATTTCTATAACTGGTGGCTTCATGTGGTCATAGCTGGAATTTATAACTACCTTCTTTTACTATCCATTCTGATTCCCCTTTGCCTTCATAAAGCACTTCACTGGTAGTGGCTCTTTACTTGGTGGAATGAATCAAAACTTCATTCCCGAAGGGTCTGGGCCTCTAGTAGCCCTGCCTGGATTGGGCTGTTGTAATTTTCCACTGACCTTAATCACAGGGCATGTTGATACTAAGGGAAACTTTAAGGCATCTCCTGTATCCCAGGCATACTCTTCCTTACCTCCTTTGTGGGACAGCAATCCATTTTCCTTTTGGCAGTCAGAATCAATCACCCTAGCCAACACTCTGCCAGTTGATTCAGAGGCATGAGGAGCCCAAAGTGGCTGGGTGGGAGTCTTAACCTCTGGTTCTATGGAATCGCTGTTGTGCCTCTTGGTGGAACCATTTCTTACTCTGGAACTAAGGGCTATGGGCCAGAAAAACATAAAATCACAGGAACTGGAAGCAAAATTTTGCTAGCGGGTCATTAGAGGGAATAGTGATTCCACCTCTTGATTCCTGGATGGACCTGCGAATCCCGGCTATCAGACAAAGAGCTGCATATACTGGAGGCTGATTCAGAGCTTACATAGCCTTCTGGAGGACCTTATCCATCCTGAAAGGTACTGCCACCGAACTGGCCCTGGAACTGAGTCTTCAAAAGTCCATTCCTCCATTCTATCAAAGTAGCCACTTCAGGATGGTGGGAGACATGGTAACACCAATGAATTCCATAAGCATGGGCCCATTGCCACCCTTCTTTTCCTGTGAAGTGAGCCTCTTGATCAGAAGCAATACTGTGTGGCATACCATGACAATGAATAAGGCATTCTTTAAGTCCCCAAATGGTACTTTTGGCAGAAGCATTACATACAGGGAAGATATATCAGTATCCAGATCGTCTGTTCCAGTAAGGACAAAATGCTGTCCCTTCCATGATGGAAGCTGTCCAATGTAGCCAATCTACCACCAGGTAGCTGGCTGATCACCCAGGAATGGTCCCATATCAGGGGCTCATTGTTGGTCTCTGCTGCTGGCAGATTGGGCACCCCAGCAGTGGCTGTAGCCAGGTTGGTCTTGGTGAGTGGAAGTCCATGGTGGTGAGCCCATGCAGAACCTCCATCCCTGCCACCATGCCACTCTGTTCAGGAGCCCACTGGATGATGACGGGGGGCTGCAGAAAGAGGTTGACTGCACTCTCGTAACTGGCATGAGCTAAGCCTCCTATTTTATTTTACTGCTCCCACTTCATGCCTGATCCATATGCCCTTTCGCCTCTACATAGCATTTCTTTTAATGTGTTCCATCCGTCTCCTTAGATATGTTTTGTTTTTGTTAATAAATAGTGCTGTTTTGTGTGCATGCTTTCAATTTGCATAAATGATATTGGACCATAGTTTGTATTCTGTTTCTTACTTTTGAGAGATAAGAGAATTAAGGCTCAAAGAGATCCAGTAACTTTCCCAGGGTCACATACCTGCATATTCACATCTGACATTCAAACCATAACGTGTTTAACGCTGAAAGCCCTTGCTGTTTGCAACACGCCACACTATTTCCACTGATTCACAGTATAACCAAACTCATGGCATATGGAACAGTTATTTTATAGGAATGTTACTGTATTCAACCCTTCGAGTATATTGAAGGCAAAATTCAACATATTTTGAGACTGTAACAAGGAATACCGTGCCATTTGTTCACCTCCTATTTGAACTTAATATCTACCCCTATTGCAACTCATTATGACTTTAAAATAATAGCCATATCTGCAGGTTCCATAGATTATTAGTTTCTATAATCTTAAGTTCATAAAATTTGGAAATTTTATCTTGTGAGGGAGAACTGATGAAACACACATCTGAATGACGGAGGATGATATGAAGCTGAGTCGGTCAGCTCACTTTCAGGAAACATCAGGCTGGCGGAGTGTTTATGGTTTGCAACAATAACTCTTTTCATGCTGATTTTGCCCTCCTTTTGAGGAAAAAAAAAAGACAGAAGAAAACCTCTTCCATGTGATCATAATTTGTAGGCTTTAAAACAAAAAGGAAATAGCTTATAAAGTTAAGCTTGAAACATTTCATGGGCTATGTGCTCTCTAAACCTTGGTGACTGAGGAAACCGTTTTCCAAGAATGAGAAAGAAGAAAAAGGTTGCAGTCAAAACAAGGAAAACACCAACAGCATCTTTTGCTGAGCATGTCCACAGACCCCTCGCCGAGGGCTCTGTGACCCCAACTGTGTCCTCTCTGGCTTCCTCAACAGATGCATTATTTGGTTCCCTCACAGCAGCATGTCTTGCAAAGTGCTGGGCTCGTTACTTCAATCTGAGAGCACAGGTGAGGACTCGCTGAAGGTGATGAGGCTCTTCCTGCCGCTGAAAGGAAAGGCCTTGGAGCTGGGGGCCCGCTGACCGTCGTCGTGCATGAGGTTAAGGTGCAGCGTGAATAAAATGAGCATCCTAGTTCTGGATAATGAGGTGGAGGGGAGTGTCAGAGACGGGGCCCATGTCAATCTCTGGGAAGTTTTACCCTTACATGGAGAAAAAGACAACATGTATTTTTGGGCTTCACGTCTTTTGTTCTCTGAGAAGATTCTGAGCGTACTACGGGTCTAGGTGAGGCTGGGCACTCGCGTGTATTCAGTTCGACTTGTTATGTGCTGTAAGAGGGTGACTACAATGCAGGGATATTTTAGGAGAAAATTAATTGGTAGCTTTATCCATATAAAAGTATACATGTATCGAGTTTTCAAGCTTTATTTCAAATAAACAGGCACTCTTTTATTTATATTTAATCTTTCACTTATGTATTTTTTGCAGTTTCCTGTTCAAATACATTATTATCAACAGTCAACAATAAATAACAAGAGTTTTCCTAAGAAGGAGAAATTTTCCCATCCTTAATATGTCCTTTAGGTATGGCTGTGCAAGAGACATGTAACATGATAGTATACCACCTCTCACACCGACTTCCTTTGCCAACAGGTTAGCAGAATTTACCAAAAGAGTGTTTACTGGTTAGGGGAATTTACCAAAATTGCATTCCTTTCGGCTTGACTAATTATATCAGCATGAAATAAACTTTAGCCTTTATTAAATTTCCCAGGCAGGCAAATTCCATTAGCATCTGTCAGAGTTCACTGGTTAGTACAGGTGGAAAGGTCAAGGAATGCTTGATGGTATAATTCATTTCTCCTATATCTGATACGCTTCAAATGACGTATTCCCAGTTGTTCAATACAGAGTCACAGACCAGTGGCAGTAGGTTGAAACGTATTAGTAAGTGACCAGAATGGAGAAAACAGCACATATAAGGTAGGAAAGGAAATAACAATTATTGAGTACCTTTGTGAACCAAATACTGTGCTAGGTGATTCAAAGATAAGTTTTCCCAAAATGTTCATGACATAGGGATAATTATCCTCATTTACTAATAACAAGCGTGGCTCAGAAAGCTGAATAAATAAGTCTCAAAACCAGTAAAAGACAGACCTAACTGGAGCGCAGAGCTTTTTGACCACCAGCTATGTAATTTTTAGTACTAAAAATAGTAAATGAGACAAATAGAGGGTCAGAAAACAGGCAAGCCAAGAGGAATTAAGAAGATATATTAAAGACTAGCTAAAGTTTAAAGTAACATAATTTCAAAAACTTGGAGAAGTTTAAAGGTTAATTGGAGATAGTCATAGGGTCAGGCCAAGCTGTTGACAACCTGGAGACCCCCCCGAACTAAGGGAACACCAATGGCTGGCAGAAAACCTGAAAAGATACCTTTGGCTTGACACCTGATGGGGAGGCAGCTTGTAATTCCTACTCTAGCTACTTTCAAATTTGACAAGAGTTAGTAGATAAAAGAAAGCCTGGTTACAGTTACTCAGGTAAAACAACCAACCAATAGATTGTGGATGTGTACCAGATTTACCTCTCAATCAATCAGTGAACAAGCATGAGCTATTTTAAAGATTTTATTTTTGCGTTTTTCTCTCCAAAGCCCCCCGGTACATAGTTGTATATTCTTCGTTGTGGGTCCTTCTAGTTGTGGCATGTGGGACGCTGCCTCAGCGTGGTTTGATGAGCAGTGCCATGTCCGCACCCAGGATTCGAACCAACAAAACACTGGGCTGCCTGAAGTGGAGCACGTGAACTTAACCACTGGGCCACGGGGCCACGGGGCCAGCCCCAAGCATGAGCTATTTTAGATGGAGAGAAAGAAAAAGAGAGAGAGAGAGGGAGAGAAAGAGAAGCAGACTAGGGGCCTAAACTGAGGCAGCTTTGAGAGTGAAATGTGAAAGAACAGACTCAGGAAATGTTGACGAGAACCAGGTGACAATGGGTTAGAGATTTCAGGGACAAAAAGGACGTAAGATGAATAGAATTAGGTGAAAGGAATGCCAGTTACTGACATTAAAAATGCAGAAAAATTATAGGAGGCATTGGGCTGAGGAAATATTACACCATTGAATTTATCTGCGTATTTATTCTTGAGACCATTTATTTTCCCCCTTCTCCAAGAATCAAAAATCACTTATAAAATTGCTTTAAAACAATAAAACAGCATAATAGAATTCACAAAGTTTTTAAAAACTCACATCTTTGAAAAAAACTCCTGTATGACTTTCAAAGACATTAAGGAACAATTTACGGGCCAGCCCTGGTAGCCTAGTGGTTAAGTTTGGCACGTTCTAATTTAGCGGCCTGGGTTCAGTTCCCTGGTGCAGACCTATACTGCTCTGTTAGCACCCGTGCTGTGCTGGCAGCCCACATACCAAAATATAGAGGAAGATTGTCACAGATGTTAGCTCAGGGCAAAACTTCCTCACTGAAACTTTTTGTATAGAATTCTAGAGTTATTTTACAACGAGAGAATTATTTAAGAAAATAGATCAATACATAAAATTTCAATAAGTTAGGGACATCCAATAGCAAAAACACTGTAATGAAAGAGGTACTATAGAAACCAAAATCAAGGCCAGCCGAGTGGCATAGTGGTTACATTTGTGTGCTCTGCATGGGCGGCCCAGCATTCACAGGTTTGGATCCCTGGTGTGGGCCTCCACACAACTCATCAAGCCACACTGTGGCAGGTGTCCCACAAACAAAAAGTACAGGAAAATTGGCAAAAGTTTAGCTAAGGGACAATCTTTCTCACTAAAAAATTAGGGCAAACAAACAAAATCAAGCAGAGTATTTTTTTTAAAGAGCAAGTTGAGGCACGATTGTTTATAGTCTAACAGAGGCTAAAAAGTCAATTCTCTCTCTGATCTTGGGATAAATAATAAAAATGCTAAATTCACAAGTTACTATTTTATAGAGAAGAAGGAAAGTTTATACTTTAAAATAGAATTTATTACTTTGTCAAAAAGTTCTATGGAAGTGTCTGTGTCAAGTAAGGGAATGATAAGAAACAAAACCTTAATATGTTGGTCTGAGAATGCTGTATTTTTAAATTGTGTGCAATTTATTTTAAAATTATCCATAGAATAGAGATGATCCCTATGACTGCTTTTAAGACATTCTAGGCTTATGATCCATAGAAAAGCCTCCAAAATTTTCCTTTATAGCAGCAGTTAGTAAGCGAATTAGCGCAAGCAAGAAGCAGCAGGAAGCAGGGCCAGCCCTGTGGCCTAGTGGTTAAGGTCAGTGCCCTCCACTTTGGCAGCCCAGATTTGGTTCCCAGGTGCAGACCTACACCACTTTTCAGCAGCCATGCTGTGGTGGCATCCCACATACAAAACAGAGGAAGATTGGCAGCAGATGTCAGCTCAGGGCAAATCTTCTTCAGCAAGAAAATAAAAGAAGCAGGAAGCAAAAATCACCTTTAGAAGACATTGTAGCTATTTAAAGAAAGGACAGAATTTAGCTATTACAAAGAAAGGATGGAATAACGCATTCTATTGGGAGGAATCAGTAAAAAAAAATTAAAATAGTATGTTTTCCCAGGGAAAAAACACTGAAAAACACTAGAAAAGTGTTAGGAACCTTTCATTCTTTAATTTTTTCTAATAGTACATTCAAGTTTCTTACTTTAGGGACTTGGATGGTTTACTAGAAAGTTGTCCATTTCTTACGGAATTGTATTTTCATTTTTATAATATTTCCTATAATAACCTATAATGTTATTAACACTCTACCATATCCATGGCTGCATCTTATTTCTCATTTCTAATACTTGTATTTGTGATTTTTATTTTCTTTTTATGTATTTTCTTACAATACTTACCAAGACATTATATATTTTATGGGCCTTTACCAAAACATTTGCTGATTTTATCTTCCTTTTATTTTTCTGCTTCATCTTTGGTATTTATTAGTTTTCTTTCTCCCATAGTCAAGTTTATTCTGTTGCTGTTTTCCTCGTTTTTAAGTGGAATTTGCACAGAATTTATTTTCAGTTAAAGTTGGTAATTAGAGCTGCAACTCTGGCCCAGTGTCAGCAGTGATCCTGCAACGTCTTTGTCATGAATTCCATGAATATTGGAGGACTGTCACTCACAAGGAAGAGACGCCTTATTGAGTCTAGCAAACTCCAGTGTAAACCTGCAGCAATCTTCCTACAGAAAGCAAACAGCAGCAGAACGCCGTAAGGCCTCCATCTGAATGTCTCACGGGGAGCCTCCGTGTTAGACAGCCATTTCCCCCAAATAACAGACGCCCACGGCCTCTTGAAATGTTCACTCCTGAGCCCAGAAACGGTTTTGAACAGATGCGTTTGCCTTTTAATGAGGTCTTGTCTTTATGAAATTCTCCCTAGTTTACAAACCTTCTCTGAGTACGTGATCTCACCTGACATTCAAAACACAGAGCGACAGAGGAAGGACATGGATTGCCATCTTTTTTCTTTTATTTCTTGCTTTTTTTTTTTTTTTTCCTATTTCAGGAAACTAAGTTTCAAAGAGGAATTTGTTCAAGGCCATTTGACCAAAGAGAAGGATCGCTCCAGAATATGTGTCTTTTGAGCTCCCAACCATTCCTTGTGACCTGTGTACTAGCACATACAGACAAAAATGAATATAACTGGAGTAAAAGGTTATTTCACTTCATTACCTTAATATAATTCACCAGCAAAATCCATCTGACTCATAAATACCAAATTTTGGGATTGTTTTCCTTATTTGTCAGTAACATTAGAATGATATGTGATCACTTTATTAATATAACGGAAGGAAATGGCAAGATAAAATTTAAAAGAATGCCTCAAAGAAACTCTTATAAAGTATACAAATAACATAGTTCAATACCTACACATAAATACTCAACAATCATTACCCTTAGTTTTATTTAGATATGTTGTAACTTTAATGGCTTTATTTTAAGTCATGAAAAAAATGATAAGCAGGGATGCGCAAAGAATAAACGATGTAGCATTTCATAATTTGTCACCATGTCAGCTCTGTTCTGAAAATTGTCAAGTATAATTCCTGACTTGACTTTACTGGGGACATTTTATCAAACTAAAACAAAAATTTAACTGGCATTGTAAGTTCTGATTAAAATTGAAGCTCTAAGAGTTCTTATATATAAAAAAGAAATTTTTTCCATGAAAATCTGGAAAATTTTACCAGGAAAATCATGGTATGAAATCATCAGTTTAGTACCATATTAAAAGATGTTTATTTGAATAAAATGGACTTTCCATCTCTATCAAAAAACTGAATGTTTAAATCTTTCATGATTCATTTGTGATTTTATTCCCTCTCTTCATGAAATAGCTGTGGCAGTAAACCTTCAATATTCTGATGTGTATTAAACAAAATTTAGGGCAATTTCAAATCTATGGTTATAAAGCAATAAAATGGAACCCTCTAGAGGACATTCTTATAATCATTGCTGTTTGAAAAAATATTTTTTTTGATTCAGCCAATATAAACACAGCCATATTTTTAAACAGAAAATAGCTAGAGTGGCCAGTGTGCTGTATTGTTATTTTTTTGCTGATTCACAAAAGATAGCTGGTATTTAAAACTACTCAAGCAAGTTTCACATAGCCTTAAAAAACAGAAAAACTAAAGTCAGGTAAACAAAACATGTAATTACAATGGTGGTTGTAATCAATTCAGTAACAATAATAACTTGAGTATGAGTTTAGCCTATCAATCCCATCATTTTACAGAGGAAAGAACTGGCGCCCAGGCAGTTAAAGGGACAAAGTCATCATTCTCAAGCAGTGGTGTTGGTTCTCAAAAGAGAGCCTTCCTGCCTGCCGTCGCTTTTACCCAACAACTGAGAGCTTTGACACAGAGCAGTGAGTCCTTTACGTGCTTACGTCACATAAAAGCAAACTCTAGACTCCAACAGTGATTAGATGATCCTCAGATCTTTAAATGCAGATGTCTTATAATTGATTTTGCACCTTATGGATTTGTATATGCAAAATCGAAAAATAAAATGCTTCACAAAAAAGTCACATTGATTTGCAAAGCCCATTCATCTCCTTCCCTTAGGCCGGATCCCAGCTTTTAAGAAATTCTAGGGACTTGTATTTTCCCCATACACAGTGCCCTTGGGTTTGGTATGTACATCTTATTTTATTTCATTATAAAAACAGAATCAAGAGGGGCCCAGCCTGCTGGTGTGGTTAAGTTTTCGTGTTCCGCTTTGTTGGCCCGGGGTTCGCTGGTTCAGATCCTGGGTGTGGACCTCTGCACTGCTTGTCCAGCCATGCTGTGGCAGGCATCCCACATATAAAGTAGAGGAAGATGGGCATGGATGCTAGCTCAGCGCCAGTCTTCCTCAGCAAAAAAGAGGAGGATTGGCGGCAGATGTTAGCTTAGGGCTAATCTTCCTCAAAAAAAAAAAAAAGAATCAAGAGATAACTATTCCATGAAAGAACAAGTTTATGCCTAAGTTACATCAGGTTGAATATAGATGAGAGACGTATAACAGAGTAAGGATGGGATTAGCTAGTAAGTCTCGGGGGACTGTGAAGGCCTCAGTAGAGTCAACACTTTTAAATATGACAAATGGAATGACCCTTGCTCTTATTTCTTTAAATAGATTAGTAACTAACAGAGCTCAGAAAGAATCTCGAGGGATTATAGGGTCCAGATTTCTGCACCCAAATGTGGAAAAACCCCACCCACATCAGGCTCATTTTTAAAGATTTCTATGAAGATGTTTAAAGTACTACAGACCTATTTCGTTAGTACCTAGCTAAACACATTTCCAGAGCAAAGGTTTGGAATCAGAGGAATCGACTTTCTCAATATAATAAACCAGCCTATCCATGAGTACCTAATAAAACATCCATTTCTTCCTTTCTTTAAAACTGTGATCAGTTTTTAACCTTCCTGATTTTCTTATAATTTTATCACTTGAAGGATATCAAATCAGAACTTTGAGAATCAGAAGGGACCTCAAGATATCACTTCAGTTTAGGACAGCATAATCTCATGATATAAATGAGTCTACACAGAACCAGAGAGCCTAAAGAACCAGAGAAGGTCACACAGACAGTAAATGACCCAAGAGGGGTAAAGGGTAGGGGCTTATGCCTCGGTCTACTTAGTTCTTTTTGTTACACAGCATTGCTTTGTCTGTAAAAGCCTCAAAATAGCTTGGCATCAAAAATTTCCCAGCCAAGAAAGTACTCCACAAGTACTCCATAATCAGTCCTCTGAGTAACTGATTGACTTACCAACTTGTTTGAACCGTTCAGAGTTGAACTGTCCAAAAATAAAAGATTAAATTGTTTTTGAGAATCAAAGTATGACATTAAAGCACAAAATCTTTTATGTGACGTACGTAGACATTCTATTTCTTCTGTTTCATACAACCATGGCCATGAATAAAGATATGTATTTTTTTCAGTTTAAATAAAAGTGTAAACAGAGAATTTATATTAGTTTATACAGCGCTTGGAAGTGTATAAACTATGCAAACAACAGGAAGGAATGATTTGGCCCAGAAAGAGGATCCAACTGTGTCTTGTAAAATGATAGGTCAGCCAAAAGTTTCAAGAGGAAAACTGCCTGCGCTGGTTTATTTTCAGCCTCCTGGGAGATGTAGCCTGTAGTTGAACTTACCAATTGAAATGTGATGGTAATGAAGCAGAATGGAGAAACTAGTGAGACCAGGTGGGGACATCAAGCACATAGGACATGATGGGCTTGGGGTTCTGGAAGGATGGTGAAGGACTGATGGAGCAGAGCTGGGCAAATTTGAAACGACCATGTCTCAGTGTTGCGTGTAAACCTGGCCTTTATCACGGACAAGTGCCGCCTCTTCCCTGATTACAAACTGACTGACTAGTCAAACCTGTCACATTTTCTCCAACGCTTTGTTCAGCTGGCGGCATGAAAAATTTGTCACCCTTTCAACTCCTTAATGAATTTTATGACATAAAATTAAATTTATTTATAAAGTTATTAAAATATTTTTCAGAAAACAAACCAAACGACCTCACAAGTCTTGTAACCCCAGCATTTAGCGCACTATTTGGCTCAGAAGGGGTGCTCAACAAATATTTGTGGAGTCAATGAAACTGATGATAATGATTTTGCAGGACAGCAAGAGGCGTTTGAGTTTATTTACAGCAATAAGACTTTAGCAGAAGAGGAATTTGGTGAAAAGAGATGAGAAATGGTAAGACAAACGATGAGGGCATTCTAAAACTCAATTTGAAGAACTAACAGGAACAGTGCTTAAGAATCACATGATGGGGAAGAGTCTGCTTCCCATGCGATAATTTATGTTTATATATTCTGTGTTATTGAACCACTGAATGATTTAATCACAGTTCCAAAATACATGCTGTTTAAGTGATGGTGTCAGTTAACAACTTGGCAGTTGGTACCATTTTAATAATATTAAAAAATAAAAATTAGTGGGGCTGGCCCCGTGGCCGAGTGGTCAAGTTCGCGCGCTCCGCTGCAGGCGGCCCAGTGTTTGGTTGGTTCGAATCCTGGGCGCGGACATGGCACTGCTCATCAGACCACGCTGAGGCAGCGTCCCACGTGCCACAACTAGAAGGACCCACAATGAAGAATACACAACTATGTACGCGGGGCTTTGGGGAGAAAAAGGAAAAAATAAAATCTTTTGAAAAAAAATAAAAATTAGCTTATTAGAAGTATGCTATTTTTATCACATCTAAATAATCCTACTATACCTTTTCATCAACTGCCTGTCGCCATCAAGGAATTCTCCCATAGCTCTGGCAGTGGTCTGTGAAATCTCCTTCCTGTTTGTTAGACAATAGCCACGTGACTCCTGACCTCATTATCAGTATAATACACTGCTATGTTTCATAAAGAGTGTCAACAGTCATTCAGCATTTTTTATTTTCTCTTATCCAAAATTTTCTGATTATATAGTATGCAGTCAGTGAAATATTTCTTCTTAATATCAAGGTGAGGATCTTCAAAAATAAGTCATGATACAGGCAAATGAACGAGCATCTAACTCAATGTGAATGCGCGTCTGCCCCCTAGAAACTGAGGTTGAGTGGTATTAAATATGATCATCCCAGGTTCATACTGAAATGCAAAAAGTGCAGAATCTGGGGAGAGCCTATTAAGTTTTTCAATGAACCAAAACTTAAAATCCAGATTGCAAAAAAGGAAGGAATTTTCTTTATTTTCAGCACAATGAATTTATTAAAACATTTTAAAGGGAGTTTTCCTTCAATCCAAACATGCTTTTTTTACTAGGATCACGGATGTGCAAGCAATGCGTACTTACTTGTAGAATGGTACTGAAGGGTAGCAGAATGTCACCCCAAAATATGCCACTTTGTCATAAGGATTATTTTGAGCTGAAGGAGTTGAGGAAAAGCAGATACAAGAAAAGCTCCTCACCCTCATTCTATTTGCCTAAAAGCGGGACACAACTTTGCAAAGCTGGCTACCCCCCCCCCCTCCCCTGCCAGGAGGGACAGACGGTAATCCCTGCAGACAGCCCTAGACCCTTAGCAGACCAGAGATGGCACCAGAGGATTCCACACAACAAACCTTGCTAACACTAGCCCTTCTCTACCATTAGCTGCCCCATATATTTGCCTTCCCACAATTTGCCACCCCTGGAAGCCTAAAGTTCTTTTCCTTTGTTACATCACTTCTCTAAAAAATTATTGTTCTCTTATTAAAATGATACACAAGCCCAAGTTCCACTTGCTCCTTTGAGTTGCTCATCACTGAGTGCTCCCCTGTGCATGCACAAAGCACATGTTAATAAGCCTCTGTTTGTTTATCGCTTGTTCATCTGTCTTTTGTCAGTCTAATTTACAGCGCCCCAGCCAGAGAACCTAAGATAGATAGAGGAAAAGATTTTTTTCCTCCCCAACAATACAGCAGATTCATCGTAAAACTCCCCACGAAGAAGAGGAGCCCTCAGCCCGTTATGTGTACCTTTCTCCTGATGCTTGCTTCTCCAGCTGGGCTACGTGTGCTCACAAAGATATTTTCTTCCCCTAATGTGGGTTTTCTTTGCATCCAGGGCTCCACCCTATAACCCATTTCTTCTAAGAGCTCCTCTCTTCTGGTAGAAATACTTCTGTGGCAATGAGGACATCTGATGGAAATACTTCTCTGAACCTCATATTATGTAGGGACTTATTTTTCTTAAATTCTGAAGCTAACCTTTGCACATAAACAACTATATACAGAGACATGCACACACACAGAAATACAAATTTACATTTCCTTTCTCATTGCTGAATGCCTAACACTGATCGAGTATCAACAAGATAAAGTCTAGCATTGAGGCATTGCTAACTTTAGGTTAAACAGCGAAATTATTTCTTCTTACAAACATTTTAATTTCCATTCTCTAAAATCTAAATTGTACAATACTTTTGACTTTCCTTTAGCTGCTTTATCTGCAATATAAAAAAGAAAGTTGTTAATATTTCTGAAAGAAAAGAAAATGTTGTAGAAGAGTATTCCCTGGTAAGAAAAAAGCATTCCCAATATCCTTACAATGAACCATGCAGGTTAAGATGACATTTAGTATCCTATGTTTTTAAAAACGTGTCCACACATGTACAATAAAGCCTGGACCCTTAGCACTGGTTATCTCTTGTGTAAGAACATGACACGTTTGTTTCATTTCATTTTGCTTTGCTTTGTTTTACAGACTTATCTATTTTTGACCTTAGTTTTTTAATAAGAAAATTTTGTTAACAACTTCAAAATTAAATTTGCGTTCTTCACATGAAACCCAATATGGAACATCCATGTGACTAATAAGAACATTAGGACGCACTGCTGGTGGAATAGCACGTAAAGTTTGTTACTCTGGTTTGTCAGCTTTGCCTTCTCTCTCTCTCCTCATCTAGCCTCATTTGTAGCAATTGCACACTCATAAACCGTGAGATGGACTGAGATGATAAAGTCTCACCACAGAAAATGGCTATTATCCCCTTCGAGAAAGCCTAATAGCCGTGAAAATATTAAACCAGCTAGCTACACCTTAATTCCTTTAATATTTGTAACACAAGTGTGAGATTCCTATGGAAAGTAAAACTTTCAGAGACCCAAAATGCATAGATCCGTTCGTGACTCAACTACCATGTAATTTCAAGACAATCCTTTCCTCTGTTGATTTCTCCATCTTTGAAATGGAAATGAACATGTATGAACTTCTCAGGGTATTCTGAACGCGAACCAATAAAGCAATGTTGTTTGAAGCTGCTCATTACACCCTTCAGCACTGCCAATCATTCACACTTCTTTTGTGCCTGCTAATAACCAAAAATATAAAACTTAGTTCAGCTCCGTATTAATTTTTGACATTTTGAAATCTTCTCAGCTCTCTAACTATGGTATATCTTCGTGGAAGCATGTTCTTATTTTACATGTGACACAAGCGTACGTTCTAATAAATAGGGATAATAAATTTTAACGTTTTTATACAACTTATGGTAACAACCAAAAAGAAATTAACATTTGAAAAATATTTTGCACAACTTATGTAAAAGTTGGCTACTTTTAAAATATTTCTGGTGTTTTATTTAACCTGCTAAAATAGTCAGAAAATGTGGACCCTAATCTATGCAAACCCTCTAGGATGGGTACTAAGATAGTGGACATCTGTAACGTCTATGTACTTCAACTTTTTCTTTCCAGCTTTATTGAGATGTAATTGACATCCAATATTGTGTAAATTTAAGGTGCACAATGTGATGATTTGATCTACGTATGTATTGAGAAATGTTTACCCCAGTAAAGTTACTTAACACATTCTTCGCCTCACATAATTATTATTTTGTTGTTTTTATGGAGAGAAGATTAAAGCTCTACTCTTACAGTAATTTCCAAGTATAGCATACGATATTGTTAGCTGTGGTCATCAGGCTGTACCTTAGATCTGCAGAACCCATTCATCTTATAACTGAAAGTTTGTACCCTTTGACCAACATCTCTTCATCTCCCAGACCCCTCAGCACCTGGCAACTACCATTATACTCTCTGTTTTTATCAGTTTGATGCTTTTACTTCTGCATATAAGTGAGATCATGCTGCATTTGTCTTTCTTTATCTGATTTATTTCACTTAGCATAATGCCCTCAATGTCCATCCAAGTTGTCATACAGGGCAAGATTTCCTTCTTTTTTATGGCTGAATAATATTCCATGGTGTGTATGTGTATATATATATATACACATACATGTATAAACACATACATATATGTGTGTGTGTGTGTATATATATATATATAATTTTCTTTGTTCATTCATCACCTATATTGTTTCCATGTCTTGGCTATTTTGAATAATATTGCAAGGAATATGTCTGCTTCAACTTTTCAATACCCACTCCTGTTAGATAGCTGTCCCTTCTGTATCAATCAAGTTTACTTGAGAACATAGAAATCCCACTAGCTATTTTAAGCAGAAGGAGGTACAAAATGTGAAATTATGTGCTCCAAAATCATTGGATGAGCAAGACTAGCAGCCTTTAAACTTGACCTTGAAAAATTACTCCAGGAAACACACGAAAAAGACTGACCTATGCAGAGAAATTCTCAGTCAGCTACAGTGAGGTAACCAACAAGCCATTCTCTCAACTTTCCAAGGATGATACGCTTAGCCACCATTCACTGAAGAGGAAGCTGACACTACGAAAGTTTAGCTCCAAGGAGCACAATGCTTCAGCTGAGACCTGGGGACAGGAGGATGGTGTTAGAAATAATCGACAGCTGATGGCTGCTAAGTGTGCACCAGGAAAGAGCAGAGCCCCCGCTGAGTCCACTTAACTCGGAAAGGGAGACTAACCCAGTGCATCTACCACAGAGCCAAAATCAGAGCTAGCTGCAAGGAAGTCTAGAAAACAGAGCTTTTAAGCTTTCAAATTTTTGCACTATAGGAAAGCAACTAAAAAGAAAATGGGACAAGTTGGCAGGGGAAGAAAGAATCAAAATTCTGCTTGGGGCATATTAGTTCTGGTTGTCTCTTAAACATCCTACTGAAAATGTGCCGTGGGAGTTTGGATTAATTAGTTGGAGCTTGGGGCTGCAGACATATATTTGGGGATGAGTGTATAGGTGTTATATAAAGTTTCTTTCCCTGGGCCTGGGAAAGAAAAGGCCAAAAAGAGAACAGGGCTGAGTCCTGAGCCCCTGAACCTTCCAAACTGTACGCATTGGGAGAAAGAGCACAATCTGTAAAAGGAGTTTTAGAAAGAGCGGCTAAGATTTACACGAGGAACTTTGCTGCATGTGAAGATACTTGAAGAAATTATTATAAGAAAGAGGGGACTGTTTCTGGTTAAATATGGCAGAATAATCACACACATTTACTTACATTCCTTTCCAAAATTCCATTTAATTACAATAGATGAATTTTTAAAAAAAGGAAATACATTCACAAAAATAAAGCCAAAGGAGGAAATGACAGAAGAAAAACATGAAGATTTAAGAAAACAAAAGCACACTGACAATTAGATAACAGTGCAGCAGCTGAAGCCCAAGCGCCTTCCAGACCTCAAGCCAACAAGAAGCGAACAGATGGGCACCACACAACTTCAGGAATCTTGTGAAGTGGAGGCAGGGCTGCCGGTGGGCTGCAGCTTGGCAGTCTGTGAGAGAGACCCCAGACTTGGGGACCTTTAACACACATTACCATACAGAAAAGAGGAGGACTAAATGAGGCAATTAAATAGTTCAACTAAATTAAATAATTCTATGAGGGAATGCCGATACTCCCCATGCAGTTACCAGAAAGCTGACAAAAAGTTTCCTTTTCCCAGTGCAAGAGATGAGAAGATTACTTTCTAGAAAAACTGACCAGTCCAAGAGCAAAACTGACCATTTGCTGATTCCTCTTTGAAAGAGCTGATCCCTTTTGGATCCTCTCTGTCAGTAAATTCTGTCAAGAGTAACAGAGCTGCAAGTGATCTCTGAAATGAAATATTTTTAAAAATCTATAATTAACGTGATACTTCATATAACGATATTGCATATTGGAAGCAATAAAAGGATTTTTTTAAGGAAATTTCTGAGTACAAAAAAAGAGCTACTGTCAGTTTAAAATACAGTCATGTGTTGCTTAATGGCAGGGATACATTCTGAGAAAGACGTTGTTAGGCGATTTTGTCATTATGCGAACATCCTAGAATGGGCTTAGATGGTATCTCCTACTACACACCTAGGCTAAATGATACTAATCTTATGGGACCACTGTCGTGTACATGGTCCACCATTGACTGAAATAGCATTATATAGTACATGACTGTGTAATAGTTGTGAAAAAACTTAGTAGAATTTTGAGAGGATGTGTTAACCAATCTTCCAGAAATAAGACCCAAAAGATGTAGAAATATAAAATACAATAGAAAAGATGCTTTGGAAGAAATTCTGGAAGTCCAATATTCAATTGCTAAGTATTAGAGAAAAAGAGAATAGAGATAATATTTGAGAAGAATTTAATACAGGAAAAATTTACAAAGATAACATAATTCTCCAGATGAAAAGGATTCTCCAAATGCCCCCACAATGAATGACAAAAGGCTGACTTATGCTGATGGAATTTCAGGACAGATAATAGTGTAAAAATCTGCCTGAGATAGAGAGAACACATCCCACCCAAAGACCTGAAACCTGAATATCATGGGACTTGTTTGGAGCAACCTTGGAAATTTGACAGTGGCACAATACCTTCAAAATTTCAAGGGAAGCTATCTCCAACCTAGATTTTTATAACCATTAAAAATTTTAATCAAGTCTGAATTTAAAATATAGATACATGCAAGAATCTGTGATCTCAAATATTGTTACCTCCCATGCACACATGTATATATATGCCAAAACTTCTTTATTATTCATCCATTGATGGACACAGGTTATTTCCATGTCTTTGCTATTGTCTATAATGCTGCTATGAACATAGGAGTGTAGGTATCTTTTCAAGTTAGTATTTTCAATTCCTTTGAATATATTCCCAGAAGTGGAATTGCTAGAGCATATAGCAGTTCTATTTTTAATTTTTTGTGGCTCCTCTATACTGTTTTCCATCGTGGCTGCACCAATTCATATTCCCACCAACAGTGCACAAGGGTTCCCTTTTCTCCACATCCTCACCAGCATTTGTTGTCTCTTGTCTTTTTAGTGATGGCCATTCTAACAGCTGTGAGGTGATATCTCACTGTGGTTTTGATTTGCATTTCCATAATGACTAGTGATGTTGAGCATCTTTTCATGGAGCTGTTGCCCATTTCTATATTTTCTTTAGAAAAGTGTCAATTCAGGTTATTCACCCATTGATACATGAAGTTAGTAGGTAACGTGTTAAACGGAAAAACTCAGAATAACAGTTTTTATAGAGATAAATATCAGAAGAAACAACAATAATTTGAAAGTTTTTTTTTCGGAATATGGGAATAAGGAGTAGGGAGGATAGATAGGGATGATTGTGTTTTGTTAAAAGCCTTTTGCATTATATACATTTCACATTTTACTCACATTACATATAATATAAATTGTATACGTATATGAATAAAAGCAGGAATTCAATTGAGGGAAAATTTGATGAAAAATCTGAGAGTTTACTCTTGCACTTGCTGAGATGGAAGCCATTTTGTCCTTGACAAAAGTGGTTTCACTGAGAAGCATGCATGAAAGCCTGTAGGAGTGGGCTACGGAAAGAACAGGAGATAAGAAAGCAAAGAGGGAAAACATAAAATAGTATTTGAGGAGTGTTACTATAATTGGATTGCAGGAAAATGGACTGATACCAGAAGGGGCATATGTTTCAAAGAATTTGTTTTTAAAAGTTTGCATAATAGAACAAAATAATATGAATATTTTTCTATTAGCTTACTTTTGAGCAAAAAAAAAAAAACTTGTAATGGTCGCTTGCTTCTTTTTTCCAGGATGCTAAAAATACCTAAATTACATGCCTAAAATTTCATCACATTTGTAATGTTTACTTTTTCTTTCCAACATAGAAGCAACACTGGGAAGTTTCTTGATGGATACCAAGTACTGTATGTGTGTATAGCTGCCTTCAGGTAGCAGTGGCCTTCTTTGCCGTCTCTGTATAAATGGTATTTCTTCAGTGTTAATGCAGCACAGCTTTTCCAGGCTTCATTAGGTTTCACAAGGTCATCATTACCAAAATTATAACATGGCATCTTCTATAGCATAGAGTTTTCATAATAAAGAAAACAGAATCTCCAAGAACACTTACCTCTCACATGTGTCTCACATATGTGCCAGGAACTCATCCATTCTCTGCAAATCAAGGACTTGTCCCACCATAAGGTTATCTGTCTGAGAGAGTCTGACCATGTATGCATTAATATAGTGTATGCCCATCAGTGCTATCTGATCAATTTTGACAATTGCTTCTGTTGTTTTCTTTCTGAAGCTAATATTTATCTATAATTTGTATTTGTTTTAAATTTCTTTTTAGCAATTGTATGAATCTTGTTCAAGGACTAAAACGTTGGATCTTTATATTTAGCAACTAAATTCATCAGTTTCATGTCAGAAAGTGTTATTTTTCATTTATTCTTGAAAAAAACCACTAATTAGGTAGACTGGAGAGATCAGTGTACTTGTTTGAAAATTATATGATAGCTTCAATGGTTTCATGATGTTATTTGGTGAACTTTGAACACAAACCACATTCCAAGGAATAGAGGTGGATGGATGACTGGTCCAATAAAATCCAGTTTTCATATATATGGTTCTTCTTGTTGTTACTTTTTTGGACTGCTATGTAAAACCCTCATGCCAGGTTTACTTGCTGTGGCCATCCAATCACTTCTGTACTTAAAATGTAATAGATTTACATTTGTAGTCTTGGGTCATAGTATTTATGCTGAGATGTCTTTCTTTATATTATGATTTAGTAGCCCACCTTTGAACCGGGGATCCATTTCAGTTATTCAGGGATAAAATAGACCATTATAGCAAAACCCAAAAATTCAAATGTAGAATTTGTAGAAATTAGCACACAAATGACTTAAAAATGGGTTAGCCAAAATGAACCATATCTTTTTAGCTAAAATGAAGTGTTGCAATCCTGTAGCTGGTACATATTGTAAGGCTGTAATGATGTTTGACTTATATAGCAAGATGTCTTTGGAGAGAATAAAGAATCATCTATTTCAAAATTGTGAGCTGCCTAGGGACTATTGTTATGAGAAGCACATTATTAGAGGCTGAATTCCCCCAGAAGTAGGCTCAGGTGGAGATCAGCATGTAAGACATGCATTAGAGATCTTGGGATCAATACCTGTGGAGGGGAGGAGAGTCAATGGAGGCCAGATTGCACAGAGGGAGAAGTCATGCTCCACTGAAGTCTTAATGGATGCCCAGTCAGCCCTACAAGGAGTTCTGAAAACGGATGACCTTGTGAACTGTGAGCTCCCACACAGCTCAAAGGATTTGCCTGAACACTGTGCCAAGAGACTTGACGAAGCTTCTGCCTGGTCTCTATCTGTACCAAGCCATGTTTCTGCAGGTGTTTCCAGCCCCTGTGCTGAGTCTTTGTTCAAGAAAATGCAATTTTTTCCCTGTTTTTTGGTTTTTTTTTTTTGGTGAGGAAGATTAGCCCTGAGCTAACATCCACTGCCAAAACTTCTCTTTTTGCTGAGGACAATTGTCCCTGAGCTAGCATCCGTGCCCATCTTCCTCTATTTTATATGTGGGACGCCTACCACAGCATGGCTTGCCAAGCGGTGCCATGTCCGCACCCAGGATCCAAACCTGCAAACCCCGGGCCACTGAAGCAGAGTGCATGAACTCAACCACTAGGTTACCACGCTGGCCTCAAGAAAATGGAATTTTGACAAACCACAAATGTACATTGTCCCTAGCTACATTGCCAAACCATTTTTAGTAATTTTCCATTTACCTCTCTTCTATAATTTTCACTTCCCAGTAGGCCCCTAGTCGCTTTTTTGTTCCTCTCTTTTCACTTCCTCCAGCCCCTTTGTGCTCTCTCTCTGTTTTCCCTTTAAAATCCTCAGTTACCTTTGGTCTTAGGTGGAATCGAGCTTAGTTTGTACTGGAGTCTCTCTCTCCTAGCGCAGGAGTCTGGATAAATCTGGTCCTGCCACCTTTAACAGGTGCCTGCTGCTGTGTACCTTTGATACCCTTCAGAACCATTTCAATTGGAGCGAAGCCAGGCCTTTAAACCATCCCATTTATTGCCCGTTGGATAGGCGCTGCCCCTGGGATCAAGCGTGATCCTAAACGAGGCAGTTTTATTCAGCCACAGCAATTCCAACACTCCCAGAAGCTAGGGGAATAAGGATTCCAGTCCCCACAGCTCCGCGAGGCATTCCTTTTTCTGGGTTTCAATTTATGTCAGCACCTTCTCGCATATTCCTGATTCTTCATTCACCAGCTCAGTTTTTATCTTAATAGTTCAAAAGATAAATAGTTATTTCTCCCTAAATGGAATAAAGAAGCCATTTCCATAAAGTGATTTCATACTGATGCAAGTTGTTTACAGAAGCCGTAAAGTATCTTGAAATTCAGGTGAACTAAATATACTCTTGAAAACAGCCAACTAAATTAATTGGCTTCTCAAAATTTCAAACCTATAAAATAAAATAAAAAAATTATTGAAGAAGAAAAAAACCCGACATATTTCCTTTCCCTGGATGCTTTACATTTGCAAATGTAAATGGATGCTAAACCATATGTTATATGGTCCTTGTTCTAAATGTTAGGAGTTTTGTTCATAAAGAATTTTGCATAATCTGTCGTAGTTTCATCAGCCTCACACAGCTGTAGTCTTTGCTTCAGGTAACACAATTAATGCCTATCCCACTTTGCATACATAAAGAACATCTAAGTTGTAAGTAACGCACAATACAAAGAAAAGTACAAACGATATCGGCACAGAGAAATCCAAGTTTTATTTTACATCAATAGCAGCTCATTAGCTCCTAAGTTCAAAAGAGTCTGAAATGCACAGACAGTAGCCGACTCCCCACAAGAAAGGAGATACTCCCAGAGGCGGGAAAGGTGGGCCCGCCACTGAAGCAGGATGCAGAACATCTCATCTGAGTCCCCATTTCACCACCACCCATTTCTGTGACCTTGAGAAAGCAACTTTGTTACTTTGAATCCATTTCTAGATCTGACCTGCTTGTATTGTAAGCTTTTATAAGGATAAAATTGGAAACGTATGTAAACAAGCTTTGAAAAGGACTGTTGCAAAAATTGGTCGTATGCTGCCGTAGGAGTAACACAAACAATAATAAAAGCTGTCGTTGTTTGAATCCTTGTGATCGGAGTGCTTTGCATGTTATGTTACTTAATCCTTACACTTGACAAGTGAAGAGACTGCATTTCAGAGACACCCTGCAACTTGTCCAGGGTCATTTCCCTCTAACTTCAAAGCCCACAGGTTTACCCTAATACATGGGGCCTGAGCAAGCCAGCAGGCAGAGGGAACAAGGGCTCGGTGCATGAATGATGTAGCAATGCTACTGAGGATGCGGGAGGACCTCCGAAAAAGGAGGGATGAGGAATTCAGCACAAGCTGACATGTTCATAGGTATGTAAGTATCAGGAAGATTAGCGAATAACAACCAGGTGGCCTCTCTTTTCTGCCTGTAATAAGAAGGTAGCTCTTCCCTTGCAGAGAAGGTTCTGATAAGGTCTGATAAGGTCAGCAGTTGAGGAGAGAAGCCAATGTTAAAAACAGGAGATAGGATTGACTAAAAGCACACTGAGAATTTTCCAGGCTATTTTGAGGACCATGAATTTGTCATATTCCCCATCCTGTAGAAGTGTGTGATGTTTCTTGAGCATGCGTAGCAGCCTGGGTATAGATGTTGAGAAGGTGGAAGGCTTGATGATTCAGAGCTGGAGTTTGACCTTGGGAGTGGCACAAATGGGGAGAAGAGACAGGAATAAAGGCAATCCCTGGCCTAGCTGTGTTTGCCATCTTCCTGTTCATAATGGATTATCCTTTTTTACCCGTATTTTTTCTCTACTGACCTATGCTGTTCAATAGATTCAACAAATTTTTCTCTTTCTGTCTAGCTAAACAGAACTGGAAGCAGAAATTATTCATTCCATTGCTTTGAGATTTGGCTCAAATGAGCTCCATATAAGTGGTCTCTCTGTGCTCTCACCAGCAGAGGTGGTTGGGTTGAGGCCACAGCCACCCGGGTGGTCTTAGGACAGGGGTCAGATAGAGGAACAAAGCTGAAGGCCCTCCTTCTCCGCTGTGCAGATGTGTTCACATTAAGAACGGGACTGGAATAACGTGCTTTCGGTCTCTGAAATGCAGTGTGCAAACAGCTGTGACCTTGGATCATTGTTACAGTGCTCTGTTCCACCAGCTTTGTAATTAAACAAACAATTCAGATTTTTATAAAAGAAAGAAATAAAAGGAGCTTGGTCTCAAATACTGCTTCAAATGCAGTTCTGATGCCAGGCAAAGACTGATGCCTTTATTTTGAATATAAAATTTTTTCTAAAAACATACTTTGCACCTCCACAGGCAGATATGCTCCTGTCCCACCCTCCCCCGGGGGTGCCTAACACGGCCCGTCCTTTGTGCTCTGACTTCCCTGGGGATTTATTATCCCTAATTGCTGCTGCAGGGAGAGCTCGGACGGAGAGGCAGTTTGTGCAGTGTCCTAAAGAGCAGCTGCATGGTGAAAAAGATACCCTCTCCTTTTCACTTGTTTAGTGCACTCTTTCAAAGGGTGGGAAGAAAAGACCAAAAGAATACAGATCAGCCTATAAAAAAGAATCTCCCAACTCTCACCTGCATTTGCCTTTTCCATCAGCTTCCTTCCCTTTGCATTCACCACCTGACATACTTTATATTTACCTGTCTTTTTCTCTCTCTCCCTCTCTCTCCCAGGGTCTCTATCTCCATCTCTCTCCACCACCCCAGTAGGTTAAGCCCATGCGGGAAGGAGTTTTGTTTTGTTCACACCTGTCATAGGCAACTAGAATGTCTTCAGACACAGATTGAGTACTACATAGGTATTCGTTGAATGACTGAGTGAACAAATTACCAACAGGTCATACAAATTATCAATAACCCATGGAAGCTGAGCATTTAGCTTCAGAGAAAACCTAACAGTGGCTTAAAGACAGGATAAGACAAGTTGAGGTTCATTATTTTTCTGTCTCACCAGGGATGTGAAATGGCTTGGGGAGGGTGGAGGTTAGCTTTGCAGGAACTTGAACGCCAGCAGGCGTCAGCAGGGGGTGCTGTAGTCATGTGTCCGTGAATGTAACTCAGAGGTTCTCAGAGTCTTCCCACAAACTGTCTAAAAATGGTTTTCTACTCCAAACTCAGGGAAAAAAATCCTCGTGGGCCAGAAGGAGAAAACCTTAACTACATCTGCTGTTTTCAGTGTCTCTCGTGGGGAAAGCAGTTGATGCACGGTTCAGGGCTGCTGCTCTCTTGTTTAAAAAACAGATTAACTAAGAGCAACGAAGTAGATGCTTTCAAAGTTAAACCATTAATGCCAACGTTCAGCTTCATTTATACACTTAATAGTGCAAGTTATTTGAATGCCTAGTGCGTAAGGGCTGCCCATTATTCAAAGTTCATTGTGCCGTCCTGTAAGCTGTGCAGATGCTGTGCATACATTCTTACAGGACTAGACAACGGCAGTTTGCTGGCATCTCAGAATTCATCAATTCTAACCACACTTCTGCAATACATTTATCCTGTTTCTGCTAGAAATTTTGCAGTGACAATTCACTAAAATACAACATATTTGTATCTAATGTCAATAGCACACTTCTTTATAAAAGAGTTAATTAATAACCTATATACTATGAGAGACTATTGGGTCTTTTTTTATTTTTTTGGCCCTGAGCTAACATCTGTTGCCAATCTTTCTCTATTTTTTGTATGTGGGATGCCACCACAGCATGGCTTGGTGAGTGGTGTATAGGTCTGCACCCAGGATCAGAACCTGTGAACCCAAGGCCGCCAAAGTGGAACATGCAAACTTAACCACTACACCACCAGGCTGGCCCCCATTGGTTCATTTTACTCAAAGGAAGAGGGAGTCATTTAGATATTTGTTGTTTTAGAAACTATATAGACATCCTAGTAATTTGAAAGAAAGAGTAAATATAGTTGGAGGCTGCATAGTATGTTGGTTAAGAGCATAATTATTGGCATCTCATCACTGGATTTAAATGTCAGCTCTGCCATTTATTATCTTAGGCAAGGTCCTTAAGCCAGTGGCTGTATAACTGGTGGCATTCAGAAGTACCTGGAGAACTTGGTAAAAATACTAAGGCCCAGACCTTCTTCTGTTTCAGGAAGCCGAGGCCTCATATTTTTTAAAAGCTCTCCGGGTGATTCTGATACACCACAAAGTTTGAGAACTATTGACTCAAGCAATAGGACTAGATGTCTTCATCCATAAAATAAGGATGTTAGTAGCACCTGCTGTTGTCATGATGGTTAAATGACTTAATCTGTATGAGCCAGTGCCTAAGGTTGTAAACACTCAATAAATGTTAGCTATAATTAGTTCCCGAAGTTGTTGCTTTGTAAACTCTGTCTATGCTGGTGTGACAGAAATTTACGCAACTGAACTTTGGTTAAGTTGAGGTAATATTCCCTTCTATCCACTACCCAAATGACGAGTTCTGTTAGATCCAGCCATCTAAAACTAAAATGGAGAAAGATGGAAAACAATGAGATTTGTCAACATAAGTTTTAGAAAAGATTTGGGTTTTCTGTGATTTATATAAGAATAAACGTTCGCGTTAACAACAGTTTTTTTTGTAAATCCAGCTCTTTGAAGCTGTCGTAACAATAAAGTCTCCATACTCATATGTCTCCTAGGAGAGTACTTTACAACGACTTAGCTATAAACAAGGAAAACAAGTTTACACCTATTACAGCTCCTACTGCAGAAAATCAAGATTGCACTCTTATTAATATCAATGTTTTCTTGCAGACGAATACTATATAACATCTTTTTCTTAGATTCATCTTGTTTTTATGAAAATAAATTAGTGTTGAATTAAGATTTTTATAAGATGGATAGTCAGATGAGAAATGTTTCAAATCACAAGAGACACAAAGTTTCAATTTAGTCTGTGCCCTTGCCTGCTAATTTTGTGTCTTGACTCATCCAAAATCTATCATTTCAGTAAAACTGAGATTATAAGTTTCCAAGAGAAAAATGTCAGACAGCCACCACACAAGACAATAGAAGAAAATCACAAGCTCTTCTGAAGTAGCAAGTGAAAATCTTTGCTGGCCCAATCCTCTCGGTTTCCTTGTGATTTTCCTGAAACATGCTGAAGAATTATATGCATCAATCTCAGAGTTTGGATTTGATGGCTCAGTATTAAAAAAAAAAATCCGATATAACCCAGAAATATATCTTGCCCTGTTAACATCATTGAGGTTTAGCTTAAATTTCAAATTTTAAACCTAGACATTTTAGGCTTTTTAGCTTTACTGACCCCATCTGGCTAAACTCACATTTTCTTTGCTTAAATGATTAAGCAACAAAAAATATATATTACTGTCACTTTAACCAGTAATGTCCTAAAAGTCTGTTTTCTGTTGCCAAGCAGATGTCATCATAGACAGTCAGGAGACAGACGCTCACTCATAGGTGTTTTCATTCAGCCTCACGGTTTGACTGTACCTAAAGTATCTCCACTTGTGGATATTGCACACACATATGTGTGCACGCACCCCCACCACACACACGCACAAATCACTTCAGACAAAAATAGCACACTTACCTTTGCAATACAATTTATCCATCATTTGCCTCAATACTAGGATAGGATCAAAAATCTTATAATCAGACTTGCTTCTGCCCACTCCCCACATATATTTGGCTGATACTCTTATATCAAACCTGATACTTCTTTCTTTGTAATAATTCTCTCTTCTTTTATATTCCTCATACCATTAACCCTAAAACTAATCTGCATCCTCTCTCCTAGAAGCTTATAAAACATTGCTAGTTTGTATTTATTAATTCTGTCACTATTTTAAAACATTCTGCTCCAAGGTTGCAGATTAATTTTCCTAAAACAATACCATGTCCCTGCTTATAAACTTTCAGGATTTCCTCAGTTCCTCTAGGATGAACCTTAAAACTTCTGACACAGGGCTGTCTAAAATTTGGCCACAATGCTTCTCTCCAACATTTTCCCATCAGTCTTCTCCTATTTTGCTTTACCCATTTTACCCCAGGCGTGTGATAAACATCTTCAAGTCATGTTTATAAATATTATTTGACGTCTGTTTCAAACTTAAGCAGAGACAACTCCTCAGGCACTATTATTATCATCTTCTTTCATGGATGTAGAACTGAAGCTAAGAAGAACAAGTGGCTTGCCAAGGACACAAGGGAGGAAGGAGCACTGCCTTTCCACCTCCTAAGGTTTTCTCTCTGCCTTGCCACCTCCTAGGGTTTTCTCACTCCCTCTTCACAATCTTGAGTGTCTGTTCTGTTTTTCTACCATTGCTTGGAGGTTTCGTTCAACTCCCATTTCTTCTCCAAGCATTTTTTTGGACCTAGGAAAACCATCCCTCAAATTATTGATTGACCACTTTTTTTGTACATTATACTCAAGAATTAAGACAACGTTCAATAACTCTTTAGATTCCCCAAACTCCAGCCAAATGCCCTAAGTAAATGCTTATCATTGAAGAGGATGAACATGGCCCTAGAGTTACATAAGGACTATTGTCACAGATGAGATAAACGATTAGTATTAAGCAAAAGAATACAGTGCAAGTCATTAGGTAAATGAGGATAGCTGTACTAATCTGTGTGGATGGCTTTAACAAAATACCACACATGGGGTGGCTTAAACACAGAAATTTATTTCCTCATAGTTCTGGAGGCCAGAGGTCCAAGATCAAGCCACCACCAAGTTGGTTTCTGATAGGGCCTCTCTTCTTGGCTTGTAGACAGCCATCTGGTCTCTTCACATGGCCTCTTCTCTGCAAAAGCACAGAGAGAAGGGGATCTTTGGTGTCTCTTCCTTTTCTATTTATTTATATATTTGAGGAAGATTAGCCCTGAGCTAACATCTGCTGTCAATCCTCCTCTTTTTGCTGAGGAAGGCTGGCCCTGAGCTAACATCCATGCCCATCTTCCTCTACTTTATATGTGGGACGCCTACCACAGTATGGCATGCCACGTGGTGCCATGTCCACACCCAGGATCCGAACCGGTGAACCCCAGACCACCAAGAAGCGGAACGTGCGCACTTAACAGCTGTGCCACCAGGCTGGCCCCCTCTTCCTTTTCTTATAAGGACACTAGCCCTATCGGATTAAGGCCCCATTCTTCTGACCTCATTTAACCTTAATTACCTCCCTCATGTCCTTGTCTCCAAAGAGAGTCACTCTGAGAGTGAGGGATTCAACATGGAATTCTGGAGAGACACAATTCAGTCCATGACAACGGCTAAAACTTCAACAGTGTTTCCTAGTGCCAAGCGTTTTTCTAACTCCTTTAATTATATTAATTCTTGTAATCTTCACGATAACTGTACAAGGTAAATGCTATTATCATATCCATTTTACACAAAAGCAAATTGAGTGACCACGGAGCTTAAGTAACTTGCTTACAATTACACAGGATTCAAATCTAAGCAGATTCCCCTCTTCATGTGTGCAATTCCTTCCTAGGCTACACCGCGTCATGAATCAAAGCAGAGCCTTAGGATGGCTGACATGAACACTACCGCATCCCCAAGGCCCCAGAGGCACTGCAGGGCCACGCATGTATAAAGTAGATGAAACCACAATATCTGTAACAGATACCGCTTTGTATCTTTGGGCCCCCGTCAAAGCCCTAGGCTCATGAACTTGTGACCCCAGATGTGTTAATCAGCTTCCTTATACTGTAACTTTTCCAACACAGCGATGATCTCCAGAACTCTCTCCTCAACTTGGAGTTCCTTAAGGGAAGGAGACTCTACTGGTTTATCTTTCTCTTCCCCAGAGCCTAGCATAGGACCTGGAACAGACAAGGTGCTTAGTCAATGTCTATAAATGGGTAAGTCGAGGACTTATAGTCTCCATTTATTTATGCACACAGATTGGAACCCTGTCGATATTATTTAAAAACAAAATATTTATCTTCAAAGGATCAAAGGTGCTAATTTAATGGAAACTTCTGTTTCTATATGAAACTCAACAAATATTTATAATACTTGCAAATAAAAATAAAATGGATAAAACTTGGGAAAAGCTGTCCTGGGGTATTTTTTAAATAACATAGTATAGATTTGCAGAATTATTGTTACAAAGTCAAATTTTAATCATGAAAATACAGAAGAGTATTTGTGTTAGATGAACATGGCAAATAAACAAATACTTTTATTCTCTCCCCAAGATTCAAGAAAGCAACATTAAAAGAATTTTTAAAGAAGTAAATCCACAAGAATGAGAAGAGAGGTGCTAATAGCAATAGATTTCTCATAAGCTAGAGAGCTGAGGAGGCAGAGGAAGAGGAGAAAAGCAAAGGATATCCTGTGTCCTACAGTCAGCAGCAGAAATCAAGAATTAAATCAATAGCCTTAGAGAGAAAGAGAAAATATTGTACTATTAAAAGGGACCTTCAGGAAAAAAAACTCTTGAAAATTCAAAATTTGATTGCAGAGATTTCAAAAGTCAATAGGAATTTTGGAAATAAAGTTGAGAAGGCTTCCCTGAAAATAACAAACGGTATGATAGACGTAAAGGAAAAGAGAAGAAAACTTAGTCTGGTTAGTCTAATATTTGAGTAATATGAGTTCCAGAAAGAAAGAGATCATAAACAACTGAGAAAAGTAAAGCATCAAACAAACAAAAACTGAAAGACACAAGTTTTGATGGTGAAAAGACACATTAGGGCCAGCCTGGTGGCGCAGCGGTTAAGTGCGCACATTTAGCTTAAGCAGCCTGGGGTTCACTGGTTTGGATCCCAGGTGCAGATGTGGCACTGCTTGACAAGCCATGCTGTGGCAGGCATCCCACATATAAAAGAGGGGAAGATGGGCATGGATGTTAGCTCAGGGCCAGTCTTCCTCAGCAAAAAGAGGAGGATTGACAGCAGATGTTAGCTCAGGGCTAATCTTCCTCAAAAAAAAAAAAAAAAATACACATTAATGCTCACATAATGGATGAGTGAGATAATCACATATTTGCAATTTCAGAACACTCTGGATGGCAAGATGCTAGCAGCTTCCAAAGGGTTAGAGGAAAAAGTAAGGAAGGACATAAACAAGAGATCAGGAATCAGAATGCATCATATTTCTTAAAGGCAACACAAAAACTAGAAACAATGGACCAATGCCTTCAACATCACAGGGGATAATAATGTCCAGTGCAGAATTCTGTGTCTAATTCAACTATCAATCCAGTGTGAGTGGAGAACAGGGGAATTTTCAGCATCCACCTTTCCTCAGGATGCTTCTGGAGGATATGTTCCACCTAAAAGGGGAGAGTAAACCAAGAAAGGGGAGAGATATAACAAACAGGGGGTCCAACACAGAGACAGGACAAAGACATTTCCTGGGGAATGTTGAAAGGAGCTCCTGGGTAGCATAAAGGCCAGCAGTCCAAACTGGAGCACAACAGAAGATGCTGAAAGATACCTCCAAAAAGCAAAGATTCATATAATATGTGATATGTCCAAATGCCTAGAGAGCAGAATTAGATAACTGGTAAAGAATTTACATTAGAGAGAAATACCTAGAAAACGAAGCAAACAGATAAAAACAGAAGCATTAATAATTCCAGGGAGACCAAAAAGTTGTGAAGGGAAAAAAAAATCAATGTTTTGTAGCTTAGATGAAAATAGCATTCATATCATCATAAAATGTGAGCACTGAATATTGATGTAACCAAATGTGCTACGTAACTATCTCAAGAGAATTGGTTACTGTTTGGCAGAAAGTGTTAGAAGAAAGAGTCCAAAGACAGCACCTAAACTAAAGAGCCAAGAGGTAGGACTATAAGAAGTTGATTAGCTGTGGAGGGAAATGCCACCGAGTTTGCTAAAGTTGAAAGCGGATGACTCTCAGAGGGGGAAACTGCAAGGACCGACTGTTGTTTTTTGAAACAAACTACTTAGAATACTTTGATTCAAACTATGGACATGTGTAAATTTGATAAAGATAAGAACTAAAACTAATAAGAAACAAAAAGAGAAAAATACTGAACACAACACAGAATAGATTTTAAAATCACCCGTAACACTACCACCAAGAGAAACTCCATTGTTATTTTTATATAAATCATACATATATATTTTTATATGTTATATGTATTATATTTTACATAAATCATAATATATATATAGAAAACACAGATTACTTGGATCCATTGTACGTCAAGATTTATAACCTGAATTTTATTTTCATTAACTTTATAGTTTGACCAATTCCTCAGATATTAAACATTCTTCTATAGCATGGTTTTAATGACAACCTAATATTCTCAGTTATATAGTACATTTAATTAAAATGTTAGGTTATTTAAAATATAGCAACAATTTTACTGATTCAAAGTACCTGAACTACCTAATTAACTCAGTTCTCACTGAGCAGGAACAACTTATCAGTAACGTCAAAAAAATTTTCTTAAATGATTTTCTTACAAAGAGAAACAAGACTTTTCAGTAATGCATAATCTCTGTATGGCCATGGAGAAAAGCAGCTGTCCCCTCAGGATGCTCCACAACTATGAGCTTTAAATACTCTTAGAAGTACCTTTAGAGATGCAACAACCAACAGGACCAAACTAGTCCATGTCTGAGATTTAAATTCTGAAGTCCATTACTCTGTGTGTGTGTATATTTATATCTATACTTACATTTATTTTCTTTTTGTTCTTATTAATGAATTTACATAAATCTAGCTCAAGGGTCAGTCTGCAGATGAATTTGACCCAGGGACTGTCTTCTGTTGGAATACAGTATGTGACTTTGTAATGACATTTCAAAGATAGGCTCACGTCCCCACCTGCTCCTGGTCCTTCCCAACCCTCTAAACTGAGACAAAGGTTTTTCATTCTACTTTAAAAATAAGGCAGCAAATGTAACCATCTCTTCAATGAGATGAGGAGAAATTAATTCTAAGTTGTTGACGTCAAAGGAGAATTCACTTATATACGAGATATTTTCTGATATCTTTGGTTGATAAGCTCCCACTACCAAGATGGCGGACAGGTCAGAGAACAGATATGTGGATTTTTTGCCTTTAAGTATTACCTGCCGTACTAAGAAACATTTCTCACAAGAATGTACCTTGGAGATCAGCGGACAGTAGAGAAGAATGAGACTATGCAGTAACGGTGGAAGTGGAATGCATCAAGGATACGCTACGAAGCTGAAGTGCCATAGTTTTTACACAAAACAAAATTAAGTTGTAATAGTTTATGTTTGTAATTAACTTTGGACTAGTATTTAAAATTCCCCTTGTGTGATATATTTTTCCAAATTAACTGCAAATTTTGTTTGAAATATATTTTTTATGTAGTAAAGTATTATTAGTTCTTACGGGTTTTAACAGTTGTTTCTTTGTGGTTTTATTTATGTAACTATTTGCAGTGGAATCATGATTGGAGCTATTATGTTTTGTTCTTTGTTTTCCCACAGAGCTTAATTCTAATGAACCAAATCACTTCTGTACTAGTCCTCACACTAATTCAAAGTGAATGTCATAATATTCTCTGATATGAAATACTCTGATTTATTTACTTTCACGTTGCTGAATTTACTGAGTCAGTACTAAATTTATAGAAAAGTATGTCAAATCAAATCATCAGTTATTTCTGTCCAAACGCTTCCTGGAACTTTCTACAATATAATTTTGTCTTTAAGAAATCCTCCTGTACAGCATTATAGCTTTCTTCTCGGGATATGTCACCATCAATCAAGTAAAAATGGCAAGTTTGAAACAGATGTCAAGGGCACTTGCTCTGTCTTAACTGATCATCAACATTCCTGACTAATGGTAGGATTTCCACAAAATCTGTATGACTGGGACAGCTGCCCTTTGGCTAAGATCTTCCTGTCCATCACTTTCAGATATAGGCGACAAGAAAAGTTTTGTGTCTTAAGGACCTTCAAGGTGAAGATGAATTAAATCTTGACACCCTGTCCTAAATCCTTTCTTATCAATAAGATAATTCTTTGATTGCATGGGACAAATGACTGCCGGGCACAAATAGCTATTTTCATTTGCTATAGACATTTCTTTATTGAAGCATATAGGTAAAGGTTATGTTAAGACATTTACAATATGTAAAACATCATTATATTGAGCTCTTATATATTGTAATAAGTTCAGTCCTTCAATCAGATTTCAAAAAATGAAAAATAAATCATCATCTAGTAATAGTGAAACATTTATGTGAGCCCACAGCTACACTGAACTTTGGAACTGCAACGGAAAAAGTTACTGTGGACATAAATAGCCCACAAGAATCAGTGTCCCCAGAAACACTTCCCAGAGAACATTATTTTAAAGAAGAAATTAATCTCAAAGGCTGACTATCTTGGGTGGAGATATGTGCAGAATCATAGATATCAGGTCTACCTAACAAGGAAGGAAGTCAAAAACCCTTTACATAGCATCTGTAAGAGAAACTTTTTTTGTGCGTGTGTGCATGAGGAAGATTAGCCCTGAGCTGACATCCATGCCCATCTTCCTCTACTTTATATGTGGGACTCCTGCCACAGCATGGCTTGACAGCAGCGCATAGGTCCATGCCCAGGATCCGAACCTGCGAACCCAGGGCTGCCAAAGTGAAGCACATGAACTTAACCACTATGCCACTGGGCCATCCCCGAGAGAAGCATTTTCTTAACTTTATTGAGGAATAATTGACAAATATAACTGTATTATTTAAAGTGTACAACATGATTATTTGATACACACACGCACACACACACACACATTGTGGAATGATTACCAAGATCAAGATAATTAACCCATCCATCATCTCATATAGTTAACTCTTTTTTGTGTGTGTGCCGAGAATGCTTAAGATCTACACTCAGCAACTTTCACGATTGCAAGAGAAACATTTTTTTAATTGAACTGAACTGGTTTGAATAGGAACACCCATTTTCTTACCACTATGTCCCACGGCTTCAAAACAAGGCTGCTTCTTCTAGTATAATGGCAGTTGTTACTTGAAACTATCTCCCACATTAGTTGAAATAAAAAACTATGTTGCCATAAAATAAAATCACCAGACATTTTTAATATATCTGAACCAGAGAGTAAGCTAATTTAGTCCAGTATCTGCATTATATTCATAATATCTATATAATTGTAGCCATAAAATACTTTGCATATATCTACATTACTCTGGGAAAAGGTTGTATTCAGGAAAGGAAATTTATTGATCTGCAAAGTATTCCTTCCATTCATATCTTTGCTTCAATATTTTCTGTCCTATTAAATCTATTTATAGTATGTGCATGTGGGTGCAGCCAATAGTGATAAAAAAAGTTGAAGAATATGTTGAAATTCTTGAAATCATATGTAAGTGATGTTTCTCTAGAAATGCACTGCTCACATTTAGCCTTCTTAAAAACAAAATGGATGTTTATATTCTATCCAGGTAACTAAAAGCTGAAGGTCATACAGATTGACAATAAAATAACCAGGTAGTAACTTTAAAAAAAAAAAAGAAAGGTTGTAGTTTTTTTTTCTTTCTAGATGGTCAAGCTACTTCACTGAATTAAAGTTCTTAACAGTGAAATGAGTATGGTTTTGTAGATTTGAATTTGGGAAATGAGAGAACTCTCTTTTCCCACTGGAAAATGAAGGAAGATCATTAGCAGATAGTGAGCGCAGAGAAAAGTGATTGCGTGGAAAGTTTGAGGCAAGAGAAGTTACGAGATAATTACTTTTAATGTGAGCAATTAAACCTACTAGGAAAAGTTAGTAGTATTGGGAGACAGAATTGGGTGCAAAATTGAGGTAAAAAGTCAGGTAACTGGGAGGAGGAAAAGTCCAGAACAAATGGGCTAATAAGAGTGAGGTAAACGGCAGCTCCTCACTCTTGATAGGAGCGCCAGACTCAGGAAAGTCCTCACACTTCAGGAATGAGTGAGACAAGAGCTATGGAAACCAAAAGAAGTGAAGGCTCAAATGGTGCCCATGTTCAGCCCTGGCATGTGAATTATAGGGTCTAACTACAGCAAGACAAGCACTGTGATTTTCCAGGTAGAGAGGCTCAGATTTCTGATATATCTCCTGCCTTGACTCCAGAACATGGCAGGGCTGAATTTGCATATGAGTTTGTTAACAGTTACTGCAGGGAAGGCCTGGAAAAGACAAGAACAAAGAGATGAAGCAAGACTTACACGAAAGCAGATGGTGCAATTCAACAGAAAAAATGAACAGGATTTGAGAACATTTCAAGGAACTGAAGAGGCCCCCACATCAAGGAGGAACCAAATTAGTGCAGTCTCCCATTAATTTGGCATGGGGAAGAGATTATTCACTAAAAAGACTTCACAGCTTCTTCTCTTCCGTATCTCTTTTAGCCGCGTTTTCTCAACCAATCATTGAATTTCAACCACTATGTATGGTGTACTAAACTTTTTAAAAGAACTCTCAAAGTGCTGTAAATACATTCCTGTACTCTAACCCATGTGAATGTGGTAGGCATACGTCAGAGAATGAATAAGTTGAATATAACTGATATCAAGTTTAGAGGAAAGATACTCTACACTAGGTAGGATACCTGGCCATGAGTTTCCATAGAAGGTGAGATGTCAGATACAGCCTGAAGGCTGAGAAGAATCATGAGGGGGGATGTCAGTGGTAGACGAGGGAGAAAAAGCAAAATACCACTTCAAAGCCTGAGCAGGTGCAACAAGAGTAAACATACATCACTCATTGGTATGCCTACATACGCAGAGACACACACGTGCACATGTGCACATACACACGAGCATACACACCTACACAACCTTTACAACTATGGATCATGTTAAACTATATTCCTGCTTTATCTTGATTCACAGTTATTTAAAGTGGATTACATGACTTCTAGTCAACTAACCATGACAGGGCTTCCATTGAAGCCTGCCTCCCTGGCTTCACACCCTGCCTACCTCTCATGTGAAACCTGTGATCCAGGTTAGCTCCCAACCAGGGGTTTGCTACAGAAGAGGCATTTTCCAGATCTGAGAGTGAGCACTGTTTTCATCCTTCCAAGTTTCCTTTCTCTATAGCTTCTCTAGAGAGCAGAACTTTCTCCTGACAGGAGCTGAACCACCATAACTTTACAGAACATCACAGACAGCTTCAAAAAATACTTACTGATTTGTTGACGTTCTCTCTCACATTGTCTTGTTACATCTACACAGCTTATACTATGAGATACAGACATGGTTTCCATTTTATTTATGTATTAACTTTTTATTCGATTTATTTAGACTAAAAAAAAAAAAAACTTCACTTATTTCTTTCTCTCCCCACCCCCCACCTCTGACAACCACCAATCTGTTTTCCGTATCTCTAGCTTAGAGATAGATATATACTGTTTTCCATAGTGTCTGTACCAATTTACATTCCCACCAACAGTGCACTATGGTTCCCTTCCTCCACGTCCTCACCAACACTTCTTGTTTTTAGTCTTTTTGATAAGAGCCAACCCAACAGGTGTGAGGTGATACCTCACTGTGGCTTTGATTTGCATTTCCCTGATGATTAGTGATGCTGAGCAGCTTTTCATGTCCTTGTTGGCTACCTGTATGTCTTCTTTAGAAAAACGTCTATTCAGATCCTCTGTCCCTTTTTTAATTGGATTGTTTTTTTGCTATTGAGCTGTTCTTCACATATTTAGGATATTAGCTCCTTATCAGATATATGTTTTGCAAATCTTTTCTCTCATTTAGTATGCTACCTTTTCACTTTGTTGATGGTTTCCTTTGCTGTGCAGAAGCTTTTTAGTTTGGTGTAACCCTACTTGTTTGTTTTTGCTTTTGTTGCTTTTGCCATCACCAAGGCCTATGTCAAGTATCTTACTGCCTATGTTTTCTTCTAAGAGTTTTATGGTTTCAGGTCTTACATTCAAATCTTTAATCCATTTCGAGTGAAGTTTTGTGTATGGTGTAAGATAATGGGCCAGTTTCATTCTTTTGCATGATATTAATTCTTCCCTTTCATGAGCACAGAATATCTTTCCGTTTGTGTCTTGATTTCTTTATTGACGTCTTATAGTTTTCAGTGTACAGGTCTTTTGCCTCCTTGGTTAAATTTATTCCCAGGGATTTTATCCTTTCTGATGTAATGGTAAGTGGGATTGTTTTCTTAATTTCTCTTTCTGATAGTTCATTATTAGTGTATAGAAACACAACAGATTTTTGTGGATTGATTTTGTATCCTGCAACTTTACTGAATTCATTTACTAGTTCTAACAGTTTTTTGATAGAGTCTTTAGGGTTTTCTATATATAATATCATCTCATCTGGAAATAATGATAGCTTTTCTTCTAATTTAGACGCCTTTCATTCCTTTTTCTAATTGCTCTGGCTAGGATTCCAATACTCTGTTGAATAAAAGTGGTCAGAGTGGGCATCCTTGTCCTGTTCCTGATCTTAGAGGAAAAGCTTTCAGCTTTTCACCATTGAGTATGATGTCGGCTGTGGGCTTGTTATATACAGCCTTTATTATGTTGAGTACATCCCTCTATACCCACTTTTTCTTACAGTTTTTATCATAAATGGAAGATGAATTTTGTCAAATGCAGTTTCTGCATCTATTGAGATGCTCATATAATCTTTATCCTTCATTTGGTTAATGTGGTGTATCATACTGACTGATTTGCAGATATTGAACCATCCTTGCAAAGCTGGAATAAATCCTGCTTGATCATGGGGTATGATCCTTTTAATGTATTATTGAATTAGGTTTGCTAATGTTTTGTGGAGGATTTTTGTATCTATGTTCATCAGGGATATTGGCCTGTAATTTTCTTTTCTTTTCTTTTCTTTCTTCTTTTTTGTGAGGAAGATTGTCGCTGAGCTAACATCTGTGCCAATCCCCTTCTACTTTATGTGGGATACTGCCACAGCATGGCTTGACAAGTGGTGCTATGTCTGCACCCAGTATCCGAACATGAGAACCCCAGGCCACTGAAGCAGAGGGTGCAAACCCAACCACTATGCCACCAGACCTGCCCCTGTAATTTTCTTTTCTTGAGGCATCCTTATCTGGTTTTGGTATCAGGGTAATGCTGACCTCACAAAATGAGTTTAAATGCATTCCTTCCTCTTCTATTTTTTGAAGGAGTTTGAGAAGGATTGGTCCTAATTCTTCTTTGACTGTTCAATAGAATTCACCAGTGAAGCTGTCTTGTCCTGGACTTTTGTTTGTTGGAAGGTTTTTCATTACGAATTCAATCTCCTTACTAGTGATCAATCTCTTCAAATTTTCTATTTCATAATGATTAAATCTTGTCACGTTGTACATTTCTAATAATGTATCCATTTCTTCTAGACTGTCCAATTTGTTGGTGTATAGTTGTTCATAGTAGTCTCTTATGATCGTTGCATTTCTGCGATATCAGTTGTAACATCTCTTTCATTTCTGATTTTATTTTAGTCTCTCTTTTTTTCTTAGTGAGTGTAGTTAAAGGTTTGTCAATTTCATTTATCTTTTCAAAGAAACAGCTCCTAGTTTCATTGATCTTTACTATTGTCTTTTTAGCCTCTATTTCATTTGTTTCTGCTCTAATCTTTGTTATTTCCTTCCTTCTGCTAACTTTGGGCTTTATTTGTTCTTCTTTTCCTAGTTCATGAAGGTGTAAAGTTAGGTTGTTTATTTGAGATTTTTCTTGTTTCTTGAGGTAGACTTTTTTCCTATGAACTTCTCTGTTAGAACTGCTTTTGCTGCACCCTTGAAGTTTTGGATTCCATTTTCATTTGTCTCAAGATACTTTTTTGATTTCTCGTTTGCTTTCTTCTTTGACCCATTTGTTGTTCAGCAGCATGTTGTTTAATCTCCACATATTTGTGAATTTTCTAGTTTTCTTCATGTAATCAATTTCTAGTTTCATGTCATTGTGGTCAGAAAGGCTGTTGATATGATTTCAATCCTCTTAAATCTATTAAGACTTGTTTTGTGGCCTAACATATGATCTATCTTGGAAAATGTTCCATGTGCACTTGAGAAGAATGAGTATTCTGTTGCTGTTGGATGGAATGTTCTGTAAATACCTGTAAAGTCCATCTGGTCTAACATGTCACTTAAGGCTGATGTTTCCTTATTAATTTTCTATCTGGATGATCTATCCACTGATGTAAGTGGAATATTAAAGTCTCGTATTATTATTTTATTGTTGTCTATTTCTTCCTTTAGGTCTGCTAATATTTACTTTATATAGTTAGGTGCTCCTATGTTGTATGTATAAATATTTACAAATGAGATGGGAGATGAGAAAGCTGAGGTTAAAACAGTTGAAGAAATTGCTTAACTTCAGGATGGACCAAAGGTTAACATAACCCTTTCTTTTGATGCCATTTCATTTTTAATTTAACTCTATAGCTCTGTTAAACGTAAAATGCCTACTAAATACTATATCTATATCTATCTATCTATCTATATATTCTAGTCAATATTGCTTACTACAAAAATGACCCCTTAGGCCGGCTCCGTGGCCGGGTGGTTAAGTTCGCACACTCCGCTGCTGCGGCCCAGGGTTCAGATCCTGGGGGCGGACATGGCACCACTCGTCAGGCCACGTTGAGGCAGCGTCCCACATCCCACAACTAGAAGGACCTGCAACTAAGATATACAACTATGTACCAGGGTGGAGGTGGGGGTGGGGAGGCTGGGAAATAAAGCAGAAAAAAAAAAGAAAAACAAGATTGGCAACAGTTGTTAGCCCAGGTGCCAATCCTTAAAAAAAAAAAAAAAAAAAGACCCCTTAAAATTGGTCAATTGCATTGGACCAGAAGAAACTGTAAATGAACTATCAGTTTCTCATGCAGATGCCATAGTTTTAGCTTCCCTGGGTTCAGTGACTCTTCTAACAGTCCCTTGCAGGAATCCTGGATGCTGTGCCTATGCATCTGTTACAAGAGATATTCTCTCCTGCAGGACAAGAAGCTTCTAAGCAGAAGCTTTTAAATCAGAGACACTCCCACATGTACCCCATGTGGGTCCCATCTCCTTGAACATGGGCTCTCATTGGCGAGAAGATAACTCCGACAGTTGTGTGGACTGCTATGTGGACTGCCAGTGCAGGAATTCATGCAGAGAGGAATAAGGAATGCCCAGCACTGCCCTGCTGGAAGGCTGTGGTTCCTGTCCAGAGTAGACTCATGCCAAGTGTCTTGGGAGTCTGAATGTTTAATGGAAACTTAAGGCCCCTGGTGTGAATTGCAGGCACAAGTTCTATAAATATCAGGTTAGGAGGGCTCTGCCGAGCCCTGAAATGGAGGTTATTTCTCTTCATCTCCTCTTGGCTCAGGATGAGTGTTCAAACTCTCCCGAGGTGATAACAAAGACCCTGTCATTCTCTCTTGCTAATGGTTAAACTTAAGTGTCAAAGTCTCTTTGCAACATATCTGATTTCTTTCATTATTTTCTCCAAATTTCTCAGGTATCCCTACATAGCACATGGAATGCTTGGGCTTACCAGTTTCCAGGAGTGAAACTCTCTAGTTCATAGTATTCCATGATAATTATACAATCCAAAATCTAATAACAAACATGGATTACAGGGTTTAAGGACAGATGAAAATTAAAAATAAGGGACTTAATTCCCTCTGTTGAAAATAAGGGAAGAGATTTCTCCCCTGCCCCTTTTTCTAGAGGATAAACTTTAGAAAACTTGTATTTGTAAGGGTGTTTTTCTGCCTCTTCAAAATATGCGTAAATCTCTTTAGAAGCAAAATAAGGCTCTAGATGGCTCTATGATCCAGGAATGTCCTTCTCAAGGACCTGAGAGCCATCTCTTGCAATTGCAGACATCAAAGGAGATAGCACCACCATCTCCCCATCTCCATGGGAGTGTAAGAGCCTAACTTAGGTGAGTGCCTTGCTCCCAGTTGCAAAACTCCCTCCTGTCATAAAGAGATGAGAAGTTTATTTTTCCTTTGTACAAAACCAATTAACACAGATGATCACCCCAATTACCAGGTGACTTTAGAATAAACTATGTGTGATAGATGGCACTATTAAGTCCTCTTACTTGAGATCTACTCACTGTTCATCCTGAAAACATGTATGCAATGGGTATCAGTTGGGCTTTATAAAACGGTGAGATTTCTTTCTGTCTCTGTCATCCCTTGGTAGACAGCCTGGGATGCACGTCACATTCTGGTTTAATGCTCAGACAACAATAAAAATATTGTCTTGCTATACTACTTTTGTGGAGGGGTTGTCTGGGTTTGGGAGAAGATTTTGTTTTCAGTTATATTTCCCCAAGAAGTGATATGTCATTTTTAATCTTGCCCTCCCTGCAAATTATTTGGCTAACTTTTAAGCATTATGAGTTCCTATTTCATTATCCAGACAGCTAGATATTACCCTGATTTCTACCAAATTTCACAGAGTGACTGATAGTGATATGACTTCAGAAGAGGAAAAAATGAGCAGTAATCATTTTTAAATGTATTTTTAAATTGAATCCTGCTCTCAGAAATGAGTATTTACTGATTGATAAGGATTTTGAACTATAATCCACATATACAAACAAAGATTATTTTTGCCCTGAGAAATAAGTACAGAGGAAACATTTTAAATATTTTGTTATTTCAAGGATTTCCATGTAGAAGATAGAAGAGGCTTTTCTCATTATAGTTCTAGAAGCAGAAGAAAGACCAACGTGTGGGACTCTCAGAGGGGAAAGCTGGATTTAGAAGAACAATGTTTGAATAATTGAATTTGTCTTTCATCAAGCTTAGCACCCTTCTAATGTCATGTGCATGCTAACAATAAAATTATTCAAGGGCAGGGTGGGCGAATGTCACCTGGAACTCGAGGGACATAAGCCCAGCTCTGGTGAGAGATTGAAGTCCATGCTACTGAGATCTTTCGAACACTATCTTCCGTTATTTTTGTAAAGAAAAAGATTTTATCAAAAGAGAACAGCGACTTATAGAGACCAAGATCTCTTGTAACAAAAATAGTAATCCACCTTTGCCAAAAATCTTTCATGTGTCAGGCACTTTGCTGAGCACTTTATACACATAAGTCACTTAATCTTCACCACAAACCTGAGCAGTATGTATTAAGAGCCCCATTTCAGAGCTGGGAAAATTGATGCACACACAGTTGGTAAATTGTGTCCGGCCATCAGGTGTTTGTGTTTACTATTATCCCACACTGCCTTTCATCCAGGAAAACTGCATAGACTCTAGAGCTAAAGGGAACAAAATAAAAAGGATCCATTGTGCTACTTTTTATGAGTAAAATAACTTGAACTTAATAGAAAATCATAGAAGCATGTGGAATGTATTAACTTCTTTCAACATCAACATATTCCCAAAGGCTTTTAACATTTCCAGAGTTGATAAAATAAACAATTTGGGAGTTTCTAAAATGATTCTAAGGAAAACGATTGTTTTGCTCTCAGAAAGGTTTGCTTCTTAAAAATTTTAAAGGTATATTACAGTATTTTAGTGTTAGTCTATAATACTTCTGTTGTTTAAGACAGTATTATTGTGACTTCAAGGCAGTAGCACCCCAGGATTTTCTGTTAAGCTTCCCTCATATAACCTTTACTCCCATGCCCCGACCCACCTCCTCACCATTTCTCCTGCTCTCTCTTGCTGCAGGCAACAAAGGAGAACTTTACGTTTCAGAGCCTGCTTGGCTCACACCAAGTTTACACTCTCTAAATTCATCTCGGCCCCTATAAGCCTACTATTCATGCCTCATCAATTTCTTTGTTCAATTTCAGCTGTTCATATTCCCAAATTCTCCTTAAGGCCCTCTCACATGCCGGCTCCATCCCACTTAGTGCAGATGCATCTCCTTTCCTGGGACATTTATCATCTAAGACTTGCAGAAAATCTGAAAAGAGACTCTCTTCTGGGTTGTCTCTGCCCACACCCTATTTCTGTGGGCTTTCTCTGACAATCCTCCCCCAGCCAAAGGAGTCTCGATATAGTCCGAGAGTAGGAAAAAAATCACTCTGCTCAAGTAGATCAAAATTTTTCTATGTAACATATGAAATTTCAAAGTTGAATTTATGCATTTAATTTTGCTACCATCATTTCTTTTATATGATAACCCATCTCCGGATCAATGGGCGGCATGGCTTTCTCCACGTGGCAAGATGGTGAGAGAAAATAAATGTGATACAGAGGAAAAGCGAATAACGGTACATCGTTTAATAATTCAAAATACTCTATTACAAAGACAATCTAAGTCTCTCTCTTTTTAATTATTGATCCTCTACCCTGTCTTGTGACCATCCCTTTCCTTTTCTGATAAACTCCTTCAGGATCATAGTGAATTAACTGTCTTTCCTCACCACCTCCATTTCAATTCGAAGACACAGAGCTTATAAACGTAGGAGGGAGGTACAACAGGTAGGTACTGGTTTAGCAGTTCTGACTATCCTCAGGTCACGGGGGACATTTGGGTCTAACAGACATCACTAGCATTCCCCAAAACACCTGGATCTTCTCTGATTCCAGGCACGGGGAAGACACATCTGCTTGTACCTAGAGAAATAGGCATAGTCAAGTGACTTGTTCTAGTCAAGAAAATGTGAGCTGAAGAGATGTGTCATCATGAGCTAGAGCATTTAATATTCAATCCCCATGCTCTACAGTCTTGGAGAACCCTGAAGCCTCACATTGAGATTATAGTGTCATAAATTGTTGGAGTTTCCCTCAGCTGGGATCCTCAAGTGATTAAAATGAACAGAACCCTCTGCCTACTTGTTTAAGGTTGGCTAATTTTTATGTGTTTCAATTCATATTTCATTATGGATTGCTATGGAAATTACTGTTTTTACTGCCTAGCTACCCTCCATGGGAGGCAAGACTGTGCAATATACTTTTATTAATTTTAAGTCTCTGGAATCTTTTTGTTAGCCTTGGCATTTCTAGCCTATCAGCAGGAAACAAGAAGGCACCGAGGGCATGTTGAACGCTCTAAAGGAGTATTATTTTACACAGAGTATTTTACTAGAAGGTGGAATTTTAGTTCTAATAAATAAGCCAGTTTCACCGGTGGGGGGTACAAGATGGATTTCAATAATCAAATTAATATGACTTCTAGCCCTCAACTTCCAACTCTGAATGTTTTTCTCTTCTCCCTCCAAATTTTTCCTCACCTAATAAGGCAATTCCCCAACTGTTACTAACTGCCTGTTTAATAGGCTCAGATATCCCCACCTTTCTGCTGAACCTATAATTATGAACACCATAACTTGAAGCAAGAGGGGTGATCCAGTAAGATCTAAAGTGTGGGTAGCTTAAACCTGGACAGAAGAAATTCTCAGCTTACTGTTGCCGTCTTTGCAATTATAGCTGCTGATAACGTCGAAGTCATGTCCAAGGGCTAGTTCTGGGTAACACACTCTCCTCACGGGACTCCACATTCTCTTTGTTTGTGGCCAACCTAACAGCTGCTTCTTTTCTCAATCTCCTTTACTGATTCCAGCTCTGAATGTTGCAAAATCTCTCCTCTATCTACACTCACTCCCTTGATGATTTCATCCAGTATCATGTCTATAAATGCCAAATCCTATGTACTTATCACAGCTAATGCCTCCAGCCTACATCACCCCCTGAATTCCACACTTATCTATGCAACTGCTGATTCAGTATCTCCCTTGGATGTCTAATAGATATCTCAAAACCAACATGTCAAAATGGAGCTCGATCGCCCACACTTACATACCAAATCTTGCTCGTCCCGCAGCCTGCCCCAGCTCGGTAGTGGCAACTCTAACCTTTTGTTCCTCGCTTTCTTAATCTCCTTTCTTTGCTTTCATTTTTTTCTTTTTCTAAATCTCTTGTTATTTTCTAAAATTTTCCTCAATTCAATGATTTATTATGTTTACTGTTTATATTCTGTATCCACTCCTGGCAAGTAAACCTCATGGGGATTTTTAAGGTTTCTGCCTTGCTGCATAAAAGTTAAAGAATCCCAAGGGCCTAAGTGAGTGACTTTTATATAGATTCTTCATGTATTAGGAGACTTTTAATTTATTAAAGACATCAATACACAACAGGCATATAAATTGCCTTTTCTGAAATAAAAAAATAATAGCTAATTATTTTTTCTTAAAATATGTATTTTTTTAACATTTCCATGTTCCTTTACCTTTCATCTAAAATCAAAATAAGTATAGGTTAAGAATGAACTTCTGAAGAATTTCTAGCCTCTTTATAAACTATAGTGCTTGAACAATAATCAGAAAAACACTACACCAACAAATGGTACAACTGCTATATTTTCAGATAAATCTATAAGGTCAGCTTTAATTATTCATCCCTGACATTACTGTTGTTTCTCACCTTTCAGTATATTAAAATTGTCATGTTTTTATTTCTCTTGGGCGTATACTTAAGAGTCTACAATTGCTGGGTCATATGGTAACCACAGGCTTGCTATTTTGAGAAACTGTCAAACCTGTTTTCCAAAGTAGATGCACAATTTTGCATTGAAAAACACTATTTTTTCTACATTGTTAAGATTAGCATTTTGTGAAAAGTTATTGTTTGCTGAAGGGGAAAGTTAAACCTTAAACTATCTCAGATACGTTTCAATAATGAAATAAACCCACATGCTTTGAGGAAGATTAAAGGCACCTTGTTACCTTAAATTTAGTGTGTATTTGATGCATTTTACCTTGAAAATATCTGTTTTAGTGTTTAACAGGAGAGCACTGCTCCTCGTATATCTGTGAGCAGAGAATGGTCCGCCTCTATTTGAAAGATCCTCCTCTTGGACTGAGAGCATAGAGTCAGAAGGACTGAAGACAGTGCAGGAAAGGAAGGGGACATCAACGGAGCTTGCAAGGCACTAAATAAGCCCCAGAAATTCATGGACTGGAAGGCCAGAACTCACAGGCCAATCACCTTCTGTTTCCAGTGGGAGAACATTCCATGTCTTGGATATGACCCAATAGGGCCTTGAGGATATGACATCAAGTGTGGTCTCAAAGCCAAGCAGCTCCACAGTCAAGATCTCTCACAAATGTGAAACAACTTGTGCTATTCTGAGTGGTCTCCAAAACAAAGCTGAAGATACACATATATGCAGCAGTTGTCTTATACACACAAAAATCGTACTGTGCACAGGAGCAATTCACAAGGATACCTACTATAGCATTATTCAAATAGAAGAAACTACCTAAATGCCCGTTAAAAGGGGAAGGGTTAGTACACAATAGCATTATATGTGTGAGTTAAAATAAATGAGTTAGACATATGTGTGACAACCCTACAGAGAGAGGACTAGAGATAGATGTGTAGGCCCCCAATGTCCCGCACACTCACTGAGACGGCTCACAGCAATCTGTCAGCGCTGGGTGGCAGACTCTGGAAGAGGGACTCTGATCCTGGGCTGTGGGGCTTTTGAACTTTATGATTGGAGTTTCATCATCTCCACCGTGTGGTCAGAGGCTGTAATACAATAGCACAGTGATGCGGCAGAACCTTGGCTCCAGCCCTACCTACCCTGCCAGCTCAGCAAGTGAGCCCCAGCAAGATCCAGGACAGATTCTAAGCCTTATGATGGATCTGACAGTTCCATGCACTTGCCTGTAGCTCGTTTCCATGGAGCTTTGTAGGAGGTCCATTTCTTTTCTCAGATGCCAACATATAGGGGAATTGTCTTTAATAAATTAACCCTTTCCTCACAAATGCCAAAGTAATTCATTCTTTTCCTCTACAGAACATTAATCTGGAAAAGGAGTACATTCTCTAAAGGATCAAAATAAACATAGAAAGCTGGCAGGGTAGACTCTATTATATTAACAACAGAATATATATGAAACATGAATATTTAAGAGGCTATGAAATATAATGGAAAAAGCATTGGACACTAAGTCAGGAGATATGGATTATAGTCCTATTTTCATGTTTATTTGGGTGATCTTGGGTAAGCCATTAACATCTGTGGATCTCCTAATTTTTATTTAAAAATTGATCAGAACATAAATATCTGAATTTTATCTGAAAATGGAACGACTGTTGAAAAGCTCTTTGGACCGATGTCTGTCTCAGAGTTCTGAACCTTAAATGAGCAATTAATTTATTTAGGGTCTGGCAAGGAGAAGAGACTTTTTCTAATTTGAGTCTTTCTGATTTAGGGCCCAAAATACCACTATTTGAAACTATTTAAAAGTGTTTCAAACATTTATTTTGTTCTGTTAAATGACTAACCCAGTCATTCTTAATCATTTAACATGGCCCCTGGTATATTATACCCTAGATATGGTCGGCTTTTCATGGGCAATCAGGAAAAGAGTATCCTGTAAATATTTTTACTCCTAGACCTCATTTTCATCTTAGTTTTTACTATTCTTTATATTCTACTCTGTAGTATTCCTGGTTAGGAAACTCGTGAGTAATATATATAATACACCATTGATAGAGTAGTCTCAGGCTTTGATTTTTGTTTTTCTTTATTAACCAATACTTCTTAACTAGATTTTCAATGGTTAATCAGATTTTCATCTACTCTTTTAAATTTTATAACTTTGTAATATTAAAAACTAGAAAAATACTGCCATGAACATAAGACTTGTATTTTCAAGGAGGAGACTAAGGTATGTGGCTCTGTGGCTTTATAAGATTCCCTAAATATTTTGTCCCAGTGCTGGAAGAATTGAGGGGGAACCCTCAGAACATTAGGGATAAGGACTGCTTTTACCTCAGCATTTTCAGTAATTTCATTCCTTACTCATCCCGTTCCCCAAACTTGTCATTTCACTATCTTTTATGGTATAACTAGCAAAGGAGATAAAAAGAAGTAAGAACATAAATGTGGCTAACATTTTATAAGACTTTACATTTAACATCTCTACCTATAATCTCATTTCATCTTCCTAGCAAACCTGGTAGTAGATATGAAAAATGGGACTCCAGCAAGTCCTGAGGCTTGCCCTAGAACTCACAGCCAATATAAAGTCAGGCTGGACTTTTGGTCTTTAGATTCCAGATTTCCTAACAGGATAACCTCAGCTCTTACAACAAGTAATAGGAGTGTTTCCACGTCATCAACTGTTTCTCCCCTGCCTGAAGTACTACTCTAGAAATAAGGGAGAGAAGACTGTGTATGTGGGTGTTCTCCTTGGGTGTACATGGATCAGAGCCATCCTAAGATTCCCTGGGTCTTGGCCTTTGTTTCACCTTTCCTTGAATGTGTTCTTAGTAATACTCCAAGCCACACACCGTGTTTCTACGAGAAACCTAGGCCCCTCTCCAAACATTGCTGAGAATCCCCTGGGGGTCCCAGAAGAAGCTAGGACGATGCTTGGCATACAAGAAACACTTGACAAATGTTAGATCTTGTCCTAATTGTCCTCGTTTCTCTGTATAGCACCTCTGCCCTTCACAGTTCGTGTGCCCCTCCCTTCTCCCCAGTCACTGTGCCTAGACTGCCAAATGATGCCCTTTTCTTTTATTCCTCGGCACATACCTTACACAGGGCTAAGTGCTTAACAGTTGCTATTAAGGCTTTCCTGTAGCACAGAGGAATTGTGGTGCAGGGGAGGAAGCTGAAACCTGAATATTTTTTCAAGATATTGCCCCAACTAGCATTTCGTCCTTTGTCAGATTATCTGCTTGGCCATGTCTTCTCTTTGGCCTTGTGCCAGGTTATTGATACTTTCCCATCCCTCCCAAGTAGCAACCCCTGCCTGCTGCCCTCTGTCTCCAGACCTCCAGGCTTCAAATCACAGCCTCTGGCCCCGACTAGAAGAAACCAAAAAGAATTTTACAACATAATCATCTCTTCACTCAAGAAATACCATCTTTTCACATTTTTGTGCAAAGCAGTTAACTCTTGACTATCACAAACTTTGCTTTTCTTGAATAGATATTCTTTTAATTTTGTATAATGAAGTAGACTGTTTTCCAAAAGCAGAAAGCCATGCACCTTAAAAGCAAATTCAATTGGCTAATTCTAGCTGCAGAAACATTAACAGACGATTCTTTTCCCTTCCTCCTTCCTCCCCTTCCTCCTCCCCTTCCTCCTCCTCCTCCTCCTCCTCCTCCAAGTCTTCAAAAATCGCAGATCCATTTCCCGTACAGGATTCGCACTCAGATCTCCAACCCCAACCCCAAGGTTTCTGCAAACAGAATGCTTCTCCCAAGATCACAAGTAGCTCAGTCTGAACACAGAAACACAGCAAAGGCAGAAAGTATCACTAACTTTTCCAGATCCAAAGCCAAGATTCTGGGTTCCCCGCATTCCAATCCTCTTTCAGCAAAAAGAGGAAGAAAGCAAGGACTACAGTCTGTGCATGAGTTTTCCTTCGGAAGGTGGATTAGGCATCATTTGTAAATGCATTTTCTGTATTAATCTGATTATTTATATGTCAGGAAAGGTAGAATCATAATGCTTTTTGTTTTTACTTGCTCGGTAGTTTTGCTGATATAGTCTTTGAACTAAAATGACATTTTTATTTTTATAAATTAAAAGCATTTTTCAACCTGCTCTCTTCCCACAGCTGCTTTTTTCAAGCTTTGATTAGCATCTAAGAATGCTAGGATGTTTAGAAAAATTGAAAAAAAGTTAAAAACCTTCATTTCATCAGAAGGGATGAAGAGGGTTAGCAAAATAATGTGAGTCCCGCGGATGTAGGAATTTGTAGGCTTATCCCTGAACTCAAGGCTTTATTTAAATAACAGAATGAAGACCTCTAGGTGACCTTTGAGATAATCTCAGACAACCCTATGTTGCACAAGTAAAAGTCAGGCCTGGGGCCGACCCCATCCCCATGGCCCAGTGGTTAAGTTCCCGTGCTCCGCTTCGGGGCCTGGGGTTCACTGGTGAGGATCCTGGGCGTGGACCTATGCACTGCTCATCAAGCCCTGCTGTGGCGGCATCCCACATAGAAGAACTAGAGTGACCTACAACTAGCATATACAACTATGTACTGGGGCTTTAGGGAGAAATAAAAAAGAGGAAGTTTGGCAACAGAGGTTAGCTCAGGGCCAATCTTCTAAAACAAAAAAGAAAGAAAAAAGAAAACTAAGGCATCCTCTAAGGAAAAGTGGTAGAATCTGGCTGGGAACCTAGATCTCCTTCTGGACCACCACATAGACCAGGGGTCCAGATTGTTCCCAACCTACCAAGGCAGTTAAGATGTCCATATATTATCTTTTCATTCATATAGATGACATTTTAGACAGTAAGTCTGTATTTCCAGTGGTCCCACCAAACATCTGGTTAGACAGATTCAAACAAGAAAAGAAAAAATAACTTTTGAGAGGAACTTTTAATAGTGGATAAATAGGTCATTAAAAATGCACCCTCACTTCTCTTCGTATACTCGAACATTGCTGGACAACATTGTGAAGCTCGTTGTCTCTTTCTCCATGAAGTTTTCTCTTCTCCCTCAAAAGCAGAGGAAAATATTTTTGCTCCAAAAAGGAAACCATCTGCCTGACCCTGCATCTGCAGTCCAACTTGCCCGTGAACAAAGGCAAAGATGGCTTTAAACAAGGCCTGGGGTATCGAACAAACTTCTTTCCTATCTCATCTCGAGCCTATCAGGAATTGGAAATTCTGCTCTTTCAATTGTGAGAAAGGCTTGTACTTTACAAATCTCCATATGTAATATTAGGAGGCAATTCACTCAGGTGATAGCAGTTATATTTGCATATGCCCAAGACCATTCGCTTCACTTTTCATTAAATGTGCATTAACCTAAAACTACCCTAGACTATAAAAGTATAAGAGAGGTGTGATAACATAGCATTAAAATGACAGTAAATCAGCAGAAACATAACATTGGATTTTCTAGTTCGGTTCCCTTGCAGACTATAAATACGGGCCACTGTTCCATGAAGTTACAGATAGTTTCAACGAGCACAACTGACCTGTCTTGCAGCCTACTCTTAAATCAGGGAAATGGAAGCAAAGTTAGAAGTGGAGGTAACCATATTTTCATAATGAAAATTAAAGCTGGAAAGAACACCTAATTACAGTATCTAATTTGCAGCAATACTATTTCCTGCCGCAATGCACTCAACTGTGTCCATGAGAATGCTGATGAAGCCGTTTGTTGACACAGCCTTCCTCTAAAGCTACTCAGGCTTGTTTACTATTTCAAATGTTGTAGAATTGCTGTGGTTTTAAAATAAAAAAAAGGAAAAACCATGTAATTACCATAATTATATATCTGTGATAGTTTCTACTCTAAAACTTTGTCACGAAGCAACATTGACAGTTTTTAAAGATCTAAGTATTTTTTTCTCTCCTGATTTATGTAATTTTTATTCTTCTGGAAATGTTATTAAACAACTTATATGAATGTTATCTAATGAAAAAGGAAAAAGTACTCATCACCTTAATACAACCGCTATGTTCATTTGAGTGTATTTCCTACCCATGCATCTCTCACATTTGCACATTTTAACCTCTGTGTGGTCCTGATAGAATTTCAACACCATTCCATATTCAGCCTCCCAGTAGGAAGCCCTGAGCTAAAGAGAGTGACTGAGAAATAATTCCTGTGGTTTGTCAGTGGCATCATGAAGGTGAATAGAGATTCTCTGATGTTGTGGAAAAGTAGACAACTAAGGAAAGGCTTACAGTTAGAGATGCCCAATTTACACGCTGGTAAATTCCACGAAGCACGGGTGTTAGCGATAATGACAATAATAACACATTTATGCAGCTCTTTAGAACTTATAAAGTGGCCCTGTAGAAATGTTTGCAATTGATTAATACATAATTCTAATAATATGCCAATTGTCATTGATGTACTTTGCAAATGGAAAACCAAGTTTCATATCTGCACATTATTGACCCCTAGGAATAGAGAGGAATTGGCAGCACCCAGCTGGAAATGACGTCTTCTCACTCTCTTCTCTCTATAACACTGTTCAGTCAAAGTCCCCACTGTAAACAATGGATGATTCTATCCAGGTATGTTTTTCTGGTCCAGGATGGCAGAATAAGAATTTGGAATTAAGTAATTTAATTCGAGTATTTTTCCGCTTCTTCCCCGTGCACACACATTTGGTGTGTGTGTATACTTAAATATGAAGGACATTTGTTTCCATCTCTAATACCTGACTTGGAAAGAAGTCCCGGAGTCTCTGATAGATCTCTCTGGCTTCCACTGGCTACCTTTACATCCATCTCTGTGCAATCTCTTCCCCCAGAAACTGGCACCTAAAAAGTGCATTTCAGAAAAGCAATATATGTAATATCCCAAGTTTACTGGGGAAAAAAATTGTATGACTGAATCCCGTCAAATGTGCCTTCCAAATGCAGTATTGAGCTGTCTGACTGTAAGACATTTTATACTTTTCTTGATTAAAAGAGAGCATGGAATAAAAATCTAGTGCACAGTGATATAGTAATACAGCACATCAGCGATTTCCCCTGAAATATTTTCAGTCTAACAATCAATGAATAGATTTTTAACACCAGACATATAATGACAACTATTCCTCATGTAATAACTGACCCAACCACCATTTATATGCTTACATAAGTTTTCGACTATTTTAGTATCAGAAATCAAACTTTGAGATAATGCCAAAGTAGTAGGCATTTTTTTAAGTGAAAGGTTTGTAGCAGTTGAATTTAGTAAGTTTTTCTTGTGGAAGGTAGGATGGTCTGAAGGCTGAAATGTGTGAGAAACAGCTATAAACCTCTATAAAAATTTGACTTGTTCTGGCTCCCCCAAATCACAGGTTTAGAATTCCTCCTCTTCTGAGAAGTAGCTGTGTGGCCTTGGGCAAACTGCTCTCACTCTCTGTTAAGGCATCCTTGTTTGTAAATGAGAAATACTTCCTCAATAATCTACCTCATTGCAATGGTAGAAAAAGAAAAAGGAAATATTTATGCCGGAACATTTACAGAGTATTATTCTCATTGCATTTCCCACTTTATTAACTTTAAAATTATTTATTAATCATTCATTTTAACATGGTGCTCTATTTATTATGAAATGCCTTAAACAGTTCATGTCAGAATCCGTATCTTTAGTATAAGTCATTAAATAACAGGACATCCAAGCTATAAAAATTTAAAATTTGGAAATATGCTTAGGAGAATAATATAAGTGGTGGACTCACTGCTCCTTCTACCAAAAAATATTTCCCTACTTCCCTAGAGAAATCAGCCTGTTCATGTATCTTTGTTCACGTTATTGGTTATTTACCTAGAATGGTTCCCTCTTCTCTTGCTCCAAATAAAGCCCTGCTCATCCTTTAAGGCCCAGCCCTCAGTCATCTTTCTCTCTTTCAATTCTAACCACATATATTGGCTTTACCACACCATTGAAACCTCTTTTCTCGCTCTCAAATTATCTGATACATGTTAGATTATGTCCCCGTTCCTTGTGCACTGAGGGACAGCAGTTCTCGTTGTACACATGTCGAGCACACTGGGGCTGGAGGTACATATAGACACTAATCAGAATTCGTGCCTACACTGGCTTCTATGTGGCCTTGAACAACTTATCCAGTTAGTCTTATTTTCCTTCTCTTTAAAATGTCAAATTGTTGTCGTGAGTATTGAAAAGTACATAATGCACTTGGATAGGGCCTGGCATATAATGAGCTCTCAACAAATGATAGTTGCTCTGGTTATTACTAGTAGTATTACTTACTTCCTCTTCCATAATACCTAACATGGTACTTGTGATCCATAAATACCTGCTGTGTGAATAATGCTTTTATAACTGTAGTGTTGAGATTAACAGTAATGGCCATGTTTTAAGTTCTTTGTGTTGCATCATATTTTTATTCAACAAAATTCTGTTTGGTATTGGAGATTTGGTTCACTGCACTACCAAACCTCAGTGACACAGAATTCCACCCGACTATTAAAGAAATATCTCTGTATTCCAAAACACGAATCATTTTTATTGATGTTGGTTCTTTGACATAGCCAAATGTCTCAAATAACAACCTCATGAAGCCAGAAAAGAAGGGAGAACTGAAACACACATCACAGCCCAGAGATAATAAAGCTAATGAAGGACTTCTTTCCTGAATTCCCCAGATTGTCCCATGAATGTCTATATTTAGAGATACTCTGAACATACATTTTGTCCAAATGCCAAAAAGCCAGAGATTATCATAATATTCTGCGTAACCTAGGATATCCTGTAATGACCTGCTGAGGTCAAGAATAAATTGGAAACATTACCAAAATAACAGAATTACAGTTACAACTAGCTTATCACAAGTTTTTGTGGTTAAATTTTTAAAGCTTCACAACAATGGTACAGGAACAATAATTTCTCTTCCCTGTCAGCTCCTGGGTTGCAGCTGCATCTGTATATTGCACGCTGACAAGAGAAAACAGATGTTCTCTTTCAAATGAAGTCAATGGAGAAGCAAGATATTCGGGGGTAACTCATTTATTCCCTAACACTCCATTAGTTTCTTTGTTCTCTGTATATTCTTTTTCAAAAAGTCTGTATCAAAAATGATTTATCATTGACATGATTCTTATCCTTTCCCTTCTCATGAATTTTTGAGTTGGCAGAGTCGGCATTCTACTCTTATTTCATCTGCACAGTAGGCAAGAAATTACAAAATAAGTTCTTTGCTAGAAAGACTTGGGCTAAATTAAGTTAAATATTTAAGAATCATGTAGAGTTATTGCTTTGTTTTATATATAAATGTTATTACACAAAAATCTGCAAAGATTGACACTGATATTATGAGGTCGTTTAAATAATATTCTGCAGTATATTATTTAGAGTTTTATAAACATCAGTTGGTTTAAAAATACGTATATTCTTCCAAAAGCTATCCAGCTAATGCCCTCTCTTTTAGCATTCCTATTCTCAATCTATTTTTTGATAAATTTAAACATTTAAATGCTCTTGCTAAATGATTACATGCATGAAATTAAGTGTTCAGAATTATTAATTAGTGCTGCATTTGATGGTTACGATAAAAACTTCATTCTCCCCCAACAAATAGAATTTCACCATATAAAGCACTTAAAGATTTGGAAGTTGCGACAAGAATGCTGACCTATATTTGAAAGTGGATATTCGGATATTCAGAAATTAACAATTAATCCCAATGACATGCTTTGTATGCACTGCTGACATTGTCATGATGCTTGTATATGATGATAACCAATACAGTAATATGATCACTGACTGTGCAAAGTTCAGGGATTTCATAAATGACAATTAGGTGGACCTTTGACCTTCCAAAACTCAAAGACAAAACCTAATAGCAGATTTTGGCCGAATACTGAGAACAAAGCTTAACATTCATGTATTCTTAACATCCTTTTTCCATATACACATAAATGCACAAATACCTATCTAATCAGATGCATATTACTGAAACATAAATCATACTATTTATGCAGATTTATATCCTTTTCACTATCTTACACATTATCAGTTTATTAAGTATTTATAAAATATCACTTCAGTAGTTGTACAATATTCCAACATCTGGCTATATCATATTTCCTTAAGCATCCCTTTATCACTGGGCTTCTCAGGATTTAAAATTTTCTATTATTTAGCAAATATTACTTTAACACTCAGAAAGACAAAAATCTTTTTAAAAATCATATTTACACACAATACACAATAGATATTTATTAAAAGACAAAATTGAACACCTAAAGGTTAAAGCATTAATAAAAAAGAATGTTCAAAAAAGCCCAGAATGTTTTTATATGTAAATAACATACAGCATGTTGAATGAGAAGGCCAAAATATAGTTCTCTCTGAAGTCAATGTAAATCAGAATTCCAACCAGTCTCTTTGAAATCATTTGTGATGAAGGAATGAAAGAAAGGAAGAGAAGAAGAAGGAAGGAGAAAAAAACACCATTCCTCAGTGTCAGGTTTAGCATTGAGTGGAATTTCAGTAAATTTTGCTGCATTGAAAAACTTAAGAAAATATATGTCATCCATTCTAAATTCTTATTACTTTCAAAGTGATGTGATAAAATTTTGAAATTTTCTTCTGGTTTTCAATTTAAGAACATAGCTTTACTTATTTTGTACTTGTTTATGCTTAAAACTCAATCAGAAATTCAAGTTGTCATATACAAGACATATTATTGAAATGTGTGAACATATATACATTAGCATATGTGTAATAAATGATAATGCAAAAGATGAGTACACATGCATAAATATATGCATACACACCCATAAACAAAAATATAGTCAAGATATATATACATAGATACAAAACTTTTTGCTATTTAAGATAGGAATAAACAGGGAAGAAATATGGGAATTCAGAATAAATTCTGTGCTTTATAAGAAATGGTGACTTTAAATGTTCAACCTAATTTCAAAAGTAGAACTAGAAGAACCTTTCCATAAGAGAGATGCAATAAAAATCTTGCTTACTTAGTTCAGAATTAGACAAGAAAAAAGATATTTTTTTCTCCTTACTGAATCATAAAACCTCTAAAAATTATTGTTATGGTATTTATTAAAAATCAACCTGGCACTATGTCACAGAGATCAACGTCCAGGAAAATATTGAAGCCTAATGAAAACAGAAACTTCACTATCTTTTAAAATGTCTATCTAGTGACATAGATATTTAATAATTTTACAGCCTAACAGTGATAATTCTTTTTTTCTTTAGCTTTGAATAATCTTTAGATTATGAGCGTAAGAAATAGTCAAAATGTTTCTCTTTCTAAAACATGTATATGTGTGTATTTAAATGGGACTTAAGGTATTTAATTCATGGTTAACAAATAACTCTGTTCAAAACTGGCCGTTCCATTTCGCCCCAGTGCTCTTTGTAGACGATGTCACTGCTCCTTTACTGGTGGCTGAGTTTGTCAGAACAAGACCGTAAAGGAATGAAATGCTAAAGCTAGCTAATGAAGCACTTACCTTCAACAAAAGGAGATTTTGGCTACCTGAGTCAGAATTTAAGCAATACAGGTGCACTCGAGCTGTGCCTCTCTCCGCCCCGCCTCACCGCAGGATCTTATTGCTGCCACTGCTATTTACAGGGGCACCGTGGTCGTTAGCTGTAGAAGGTAAACCGGGAGAAGCAAAAACGTGGGAGAAGCACAAAGGCAGTAGTGACGTCTCTGAGCAGCCCCTTGGAGCAGTTTCAGTCGCTGTGGAAAAGGACTAGAAGCGGATAGGACTGATTTGTGAGAAAATTTGAGATGAGTGATATGAGAGCCAAGAGAGATGGACTGGATTTGAGAAAGCTGTGGGCATACAGCACGGGCAGACCTGGTTGGCACACAGCTCTGAGGATAGGAGCGTTTTCTTACTCTCTGCAAGGAGTCCAGACTGCTGCAGCAAACCAAGCAGCAGATCCCACACCACTGCCATAGGCCCTGGCATTCTCCAGATTAGCACCTCTCTCTAATGATACTGTGAACTGCAGACACGCACAAGGGGAAACAAAGAAAGAAGAATGTGGTAGGCCCATTTGAAAACAGCAGGCGCACTTGGCTTGAGAGCAACAAATGAGGGGGTGTGTGTGTGTCCCACAGATAAGTAGAGGACATTTTGAGAAAAACAATGTTCCTATTTGGATTTCAGAACTATTTGTAAACTTGGCTTAACAAAAATGTAACACATACGCATCTAGTGGCTATTGCTAGATGACATTTAGGTTTGTTTTGTAACCATAGGGTCAACTCTGCTTTCTGTTCTTTCTGTTGAGCGTCACTAGTCCATATCCCTTAGTCTGCTTTTGCAATACTTAGGGAAATGCTGAATCCCTTGTCTACCTTAATCTAGGCTGGATTTAATCTGGATCTAGATTAAATCTTAATCTAGGTTTTGGTTACTCAGGAAAGACTACAGTATTTCTGGCATAGGTAAATTATTTCATATGATACATGCCCTCCCAATAAAATGTGTTGATAGGAAAAAATGAAATTTATGATGCATTATTCTGATTTTCTCTAGAGAACTGCTCGTTAAATATTAGAGTCAAAGCTAACGTAGGACTACAATGATCAAAAGAAGGATGAAAGAGTAACAGGATAAAGCATAGTAGATGAGGTTCTACGGGAGCAAGAATTCAAGAGTTGGTAAGGAATTTGTTGCAAAAACAAACAAATCTGCTTTTCTGCTTCAACATCCTGAGTAACTGGGAGGTCAGTTATATCAACTCTATCCCAGAGACAACAACTAGACCCCTGATAAGACGCAGTCTTAGAAGCATCTCTAGTTTCTTTGGAGGTAGGAGGGATTGCCCCACCAATTGTGAACAAACAGAACAACTAACTGGAACTGAGCCTGGAGACACATGGAACCTGGGTCTCCTAATATTGTTGCCAAAGTGTATCTCTGAGCCATGCAGGAATGTGGCCAGGATTCTAGCAGCTGATGCCCAGAAGGTGGGAACTAGGATTTTAGTAGTGGGACATTGGCATAGGGGAGCCCAAGTGAGGGAGAGTCAATGGGAATGGATCTGTGGGCAACAGTGGGAAGCGAGCTGCATCAAGACTGAGTACGAAACCAGCACATGGACCTCTGGATCAGCAATGACCAAAGGAAGTCAATTCTGAGACTCCCAATTGGATGCAAAAGCCTCCCAAGAGGCCTGCGGGAGGAGACAGGAATGCTCCCCAACACACACACAGTGACAGAAGTGGGGTCAAGGGCCCTTTGAAAAAAAGTATCCTTAATTAGGACCTCAGGACTCCCACAGATTAATATGAAACAATACATCGACATATGAAACAACAGATTTAAAAAGCCAAGGGCTGAAGATGTTAAAACTCTCAGAATTTCTATGTATGAAATATTTAAAGAAATAAAGATGAAATTACAAAGATGAACACACACACAAGAAAAATTTCACCAATTAGAATACAAACTCCCTTGTCCTTGTGTGGGTTAAACTGCCTTTCCCTCCTGACACACCTCTCTATCCCCTTTTTCTGTCACTCTAAAGACAGCTCCTTCTATAGATTCTTCATTGAAGAAGACAAGGCCCAGATGCCAGTCATTATGAACAACCTTTCTTGTAAATACTGACACAAATGTTAAAGATAAGATATTAACCAAAAAAAGAGAACACATTAAAAATAGTATACCGTGATAAAAAAAGAAATAATCCTTGACTTAAATCACATATTGTATACAAAAATTGACTCTCAATGAAATAGATGTAAATGTAAAACTAGAACTTTAAGAAGACGACATAGGAGAAAATCTTCATAAACTGAGGTTAGACAAAGAGTTTTTAAACATGACAACAGAAGTGAGACCCACATAAGAAGCATTTGATAAATTGGACTTAATCAAAATTAACAACATTCTTGCTCTATAAAATACACTATCAATAGAATGAAACCACAAGACACAGACTGGTAGAAAATGCTTCCAGATCATTATTTGATAAAGGCCTTGTATCTATATAAAGAACTCTCAGGGCTGGCCCTGTGGCCGAGTGGTTAAGTTCAAGCGCTTTGCTTTGGGGGTCCAGGGTTTTGCCGGTTCAGATCCTGGGCACGGACATGGCACCACTCATCAAGCCATGCTGAGGCGGCATCCCACATGCCTCAACTAGAAGGACCCACAACTAAAAATACACACTATGTACCCGGGGGCTTTGGGAGAAAAAGACAAAACAAATTCTTTAAAAAAAGAAAAAAAGAAATCTCAAAATTCAACCATAAAAAAATAAATGACATAATTTAACAAATAGTCAAACTTTGTCAACAGTATAGTCAACAGATACTTTGCCAAAGAGGACATATAGATGAAAAATGAGCATATTAAAAGAGGTTCAACATTATTAGCCATTAGGGAAATGCTAATGAGCTATCATTACACATCTATCAGAATGGCTAAGACAAAAAACAATAGTAATAACACCACATGTGGGGAGGATGTGGAAAAATTGAATCATCCATACATTGCTGGTGGCAATATTAAATGGTATGTCACTCTGGGAAATAGTATAGCAGTTTCTTACAAAACTAAATTTGTGCTCAGCATATGACCCAGCAATTTCAATTTTAGGCTTTTATTCTAGACATACGAAAATTTATATTAACCCAAATACCCAAATATTTGTAGCGGTTTTATTCATAGTAGTCTGAAACCAGAAACAACTGAAATTTCTGTCAATGAGTGAATGGTTAAACAAACTGTGGTCCAGTCACACCAGAGAATACTACTCAGCAATAAGAAAGAATGAATTATTGATATACGCCACAACTTGGATGAATCTCAGGGGATTATGTTAAGTAAAAAATGCCAGTTTCAAAATGTTGTATACTACATCATTCGATTTATACAACACTCTTGAAATGAAAAAAATTATAGATTATAGCAAGATTAGTGATTGCCAGGGATTAGGGAGTATGGGAAGGGGTAGGTAGCCATGGCTATGAAAGGATAGCTCAAGAGACCTTTGTTCTGTGTCTTGACTATGGCAATAGTCACATGAATCTACATGTGATAGAATTAAATGAAACTGAATATATACAAATGAGTCACGTAAAACTGGTGGAATCTGAATAGAGCCAATTTATCTATTTCATGCGTTTGATATCATTGATTTAATTAATCGATGTCAATTTTCTGGTTGTGATACTGTTCTACAGTTATGCAAGATAGTTACCACTAGAGGAAAACCGGATGCAGGGTATATGTGATCTCTCTTTGTTATTTTTTACAAGTGCATGTGAATCTACAATTATTTCCAAATGAAAAGTTAAAAACTATGTATGCGATTTTTAAAAACATGATGAGATACAACTAAATACCTATTGGAGTGGCTGAAATAAGAATATTGACATTATCAGAGTCAATGCTTGTTCTGACTCAAAGTACGGAACAGGAACTGCTGGTGGGAACACAAAACGATACAGTTGCTCTAGAAAACAGTTTCTTATGAAGTTAAACACACACTCCCCATAAGACTCAGCCATCCTATTTCTGGATATTTTACCTAAAGAAATGATAACTTACATTCACAAAAAAAACCTATACTGAGATAAGTATAATAGTTACATACATAATTTCTAGAAACTGGCCACAATTTACATGTCCTTCAACAGATGAATGGATAAGCAAACTATTGTACTTTGGACACTTGGGCTCCTTTGGATAAATCACAAAGGCACTATGCCAAGTGAAAGAAGCCACCCTCAAAACTTTACATAATATTTGATTCCATTTATATAAAATTCCATAAAAGATAAGACTAAAGTGACCACGAATATATCAGTGGTTGCCAGGAGCTAGTGAGGAGGGGAGAGTGTGACTACAAAGGGATGGCATGAAGAAAGTGCGGGCGGTGATGGAACGTACTATGTCCTGATGGTGGTGATGGTCGTATGGATCTATACTTTTTATAAAATCCACAAAACTGAGTTCCAAAGGAAAAAAAAAGTCAATTGGACAGTATTTTGCTTTTAAAATAAAATTATAAAAGAAATTAATAATAGTTTTTGGGTCTCTCTGTCAACTTTCTCTAATTGCCTTCATCGATAGCCATTTCCCAGTCTCATTCTTTCCATTCCAGCCCACGAAAGTTGATATCTGCCCCTGAAGACTCATCACCACATATTACTGAATGATGCTCATCTATTTTTTTCTAGAAACTTCTGAACCTATAGTTATACTCTTCTATATGGTACTCTCTTACAACCTATACTCCTCTTTTACCAAAGTCCTGGCTTCTTTAAAAATTATACTTGCCAACCATCAATATCAACCCTTAAAGACACCCTTTGACATAGAAAATAGCTCTACTGTTTCCACAGTCATTCTTTCATGTGTGCTTCTTCATTGTGTTTGTTTTATCACCAAAACTAAGTAGTAAAAGATCGGAAAAAAATCTCAGGTTTGGCAAAACATTAATTTAAAATATTGTAATTATCCTACCAATATTTGAGTTCCTTCTGAATAAACAAACTAAGTGAAATTCCCTGAAGAGTGTATACACTAAGGCAACATCTTCCATACTGATGTCTCTGGCTGTTAGAAAATTCTTCTTAATATTAATTCAAGAAAGTCATCCATTATTTATTGAGCAAGTACCAACTACTGGCCTTCTGTTAAACTTTTAGATCCAAAATGCTTTCCAAGAAGTATCACTCATTCTGTAAATATATTTATGAATTATCTGTTATGTATTTGTTTTAACCATATTACCTGTGTGACTTATGGTAAGGCCAGATCCAGATCAAGAGTGAGAAAGGGGAAGGAAATGCTTTCCAAGAAGTATCATTCATTCAGTAAATATGCTTATGAATTATCTATTATGTATTTATTTTGGCCATATTATCTTGTGTGAGGTATGTTAAGGCCAGATGCGATCAAGAGTGAGAAAGGGGAAGGAATCTTACGATTGTTTTGTTGTTGTTTGAGTACTCTCAGTTCCTTGGGGAGAAACCCACACCACGCAAGGCTGCTCAGGGAAGCACCAGGGTTCAGTAGTAAGGCAGAGGGAGGGAGGAGAACTGTGAAGAAGCACCTTTATTGTGGTTTGTAGGGAAGGAAAGGGCAAGGCAGAATTGGCTAAGCAGAATAGTCAGTGGGGCTCTAGAGCATAGGAGCTGTCTCTGGTTGTCTGGTACCAGGCCCTGGGACAATTAAGTGGGTGTAGAGTGGCCAGGAGTGAGAAAGCCTAATAAGGCAGGTGGTCCATGTGAAGATTTAGTTGGCTGCTCAAGAAGGGAAACTGACAAGCCTCTAGTGAGAGTCTCAAAACTGGGTCAAGATAGCATGTTAAAAAAATATAATATCAGGCACTTTATAAACTATGAGGAATCCCATTGGTTCTCTTTTCAAATTATAAAGACTCTAATAAGTTCTCACTACTTCCAACATCACCATCCTGGTTCAAGTTATCGTTGTTCTTCACGTGCATTATTACAACACCTTCTCAACTGGTCTCCATGTCTACCGCATCTACCCAGAGCACCTCACCCCCTCCTCAACACAGCACTCAAAGTAAATCTTATAAAACTTCAAGTCATGTATTGCCTCAGCTCATAATATTCAGTGGCTTCCCATCTCTTTCAGAGTAAAATTTATAATCTTCGGAGAGCTTTGCAAGATTCTCCACTATTTGACACCCCAAAACCCTCAGTAACTTTCCAGCCTCATCTTTTATTACCTTCCTCTTAGTTCATTCCTTTCTAGGAACAAGGGCCTCCATGCTTCTACCTCAGGGCTTTTGTACTTGTTGTTTCCTCCACCTGAAATATTCATCCCCTACATATCTTTAGTGCATGCTTTTCAATCTCTTTCCATTCTTGATTCAAAGGTCAACTTCTCAAGAAAACTTACCTTAGCAGTCTTTTATAAAATTTCAATACTACCCAACACTTCCCATCCCCTTTCCTCCTTTATTTTCCTCCCTAGTACATACGATCTAACACACAGATGAGGATGAACAAGAATGTGAGAAAATTGAACTCAGGTAGTCTCACCAAGAAACCATTACAATAGTTCAAATGAAAAACAATGAAGGACCAAACCATGGCAGCTAGAGTGACATTACAGAGAAAAGAGCAGTTACAAGACACGTTAAAGAGATCGAGCATTCAAGAATCCTTGAATGATAGAACATAAGGATAAGAGAAGGAAGGAGACACAGATCATTCCCTGATTTCTGGCTTCAGTAATCTGGCAAATGATGCTACCATTTCCAGAAATTCAGACATAAGATATATAACTGTATTTGAAAAGGGGGGGTTAAAAAGTTCTATGTAGACAATATTGAGTTTTAGTGCTACTGGAACATTCTGAGGTGAGATTTCCGGTAAGATATGTTGACCTGGAACTTCCTGGAAAAAAAAAACAACAAACCACACAGGACTGGATGTACAGATTAGGAAAGAGAAAGTAACTCAAGTTCTGAGAATGGGTAAGATCAACAGGAAGCCATGATTAGAGTGAGAAAAGAGAAAAAAGGATGAGACTTCAGAAATAGCCAAGTTTTATGATTAAAGTAAAGGAATGGAAACCCTAAAAACTACAAGAAACGATCATCCAGGAAGGAGAAATCAAGGAAATGTTTAGGGGAAGCGAGAAGTCAACAACTCAAATGTCTCCAGGGGGATAGATCACTGAGATTAAACCGTTAATGACTATTGGATTTTGCCATTAGGAACTTACTGGATTCCTGATGGGTTCTAGCTGTATTCCCTGGAATCATATAGCAGAAATCCACTATCTTCCACACAAAAACCTTTCAAATAATTGAAATCAGCTATTGCCGCTTTTCTTCTCAAGTTTTTCTTCTCAAAACATATAACATTTCTGGTTAAGCCGGCACTGTCCCAGTTTTTGTATTGTGATTTCAAAAATATGTTTGGCAGCTTCAATTTGCTAAAAGACTAAGTTTTACCCTGACTATTCCGTTTATATTTCATGGTACCTAGTCGAGAGATGGAGGTCTCCTAACATTTGAATCCTCAGCAATTCTGCCCAGAAGCTCCTGTATGTTCTCCAAAACTGAAGTTATGAGGCTTGGTTTTTGAAAAGGAAAATGGTTTAATCTGATAATAATTAAATTGTGAAAACTTAATTTTTTTAAAAAAGTGAAGAGGAATTGCTTGGAGGTTAAAATCATAAAGTCAAGTCCTTTGGTGGTTTCTTTATGGCCCGAATTTGCCAAAGAAAGTGCTCCAGTTTAGCAGAGTTGATAACAGATTATTAAAATAATGCATCACTGGATTGTCAGGACCATTCTATTTAGACAAAAAGGTCACAACGTCTCTTGTTTTACAGATGGGTTGCTTCTTCATACTCTGTAACCGTTAACTTAACAAAAGGAAATTCCTTAGAGGTTCTTAAAATCACAGAGAACGAGATGAGAAATAGCCTATTTTGTGTGAGAAACAAAAAGTTGGCTTTGTTTATTTTTGGTGTCTAAAAAAAAATCATACTTAAAAATAATGGAGAAAAAGATGAAGCAAAGTATTACATACATGAGTTTATCTAAAAATAAAATATATATTCAAAGAGATTTTAGAATGTTAAGTTATTTTACAGAAATGTCTTATACATAACCATCTGCTATCAGTAGTTTGCTAAAACCCTTGCGTCTCACTTTAAGTCAATTAGCCACATCCACAGTTCTGAAGAGCTGGATTTTTGTGAATTTGCTGTAACAAAGCTGCTAGGAAGAGGAGGTTACAGTTTACTCTAAAACATAAAATCAAATCAAAATAATTCCCAATGGTTATCTGTGAAGACTGTACAAATGTGTAAACTTAGCTAAACCGGAACTACATTTCCCAGAATTCCCATCCCTCCACGGGAGGATAGGCCATGTAAGAAATTTGCATGAGATTTGGAACGAGGAAGTGAAGCTCATGCAATGTTTATACTTGAAAGGTGTGTATAGTGTTTACTCTATTCTGGTTCAAGTAAGTTATCAGGGATCTCCTGCTAGGGTGACCAAGCTTTCTGGTTCATCCAGGACTCTCCCAGTTTTTGTATAAGTCCTTTGTCCTGGGAAACCCCTCAGTCCAGGCAAATAAAGACAGTTGGTCACCCTACTCCTGGCTCACCTTGGTAAGAGGCAGCCATCTGGATGCAGTTCCTCCAGCCCCAGCTGCACTGAACTTGGACTGGAATCATTCAGTTTCTCTTACTCTTGGGCATATTTAGCTTCAGAAGAAAGGTGCCAGCTTTTCCAGCAGGTCACCCAGTCATCAAAGTTAGAGGCAGACATGTAATGGGAGACAGATGATGGTTCCAGTGTGACCTCATTATTCTCTGTCATCATTGAAGGTTCCAGTTTGCCTTTGTTTCTCCCCACCTTCAGGTCTGTCTTTTCTTTAGTACTGACTGCCACACTGCCTGCCCAGCTGCCTACAGACCCAGAAACAAATGCAGAAGTAACAGCTGTAATAAACTGCTCCTATGACTGTATCCTGTCAACTCCCTCCAATAAACCCTTTACTCCCTCTCACTTCTCTGCTCAGTGATTGATATATCACTTTTGTTCACTGTCATCATCTAGAGAATAAATATGGATAGCTCCTTTAGCAGTAATAAAAATTAGTCCTTTATCAGTACAGCATTGCATATTCACTAAGTACTTATATACATATTAATTAATCTGTTTGTTATAATAATTAGAAGGAAAGCAGAACTTATATTAATATGTCCATTTTTTATAAATAAGCATGTGGAATATACTCCTTTGTTCTTAATAATTTCTCCTCTCTAGAAGTAATTAAAATAGCTATTTAGCCAGACATTTAGAATGTGAAATTTCTTCTACCATATTCTGAAGCGTCAATGTGTATAAGATGCACACATGTAACGAAATTGTGAATAATTAGCTTGTATTAGAGAGTCCAACTTCTGGCTTAGTAGTTAAATCAGCTTCTTTATTCCAACTTATCTGAATCCCAATTCAAGTTGACTAAGTAAGTTTAATTTTAAGTAGCTAAAAATGAGTTTAATCTTTATCGACTCAGACCATGAGTCAACACCTGTAGTTCACGATCTTTATGTCAAGATCCTTAGTTTTTAATATTTTTTCTTAGGCATTAACACCAACCTAATTTGGACTTCTTTTATACATTTTTATAATACAACTAACTGAGCTATTCAAAGCATTTTCTTTTTCCTTTTCGGCTTCCCATTTGCCCTGCATTGTCTTCTTTCATGACTGTTGCCTAGGCCAAGTTGTACTACTTGCTTAAACCTAAGATCTCTCCCATGAGTTCTGTGGTTCATCTCATGACATCCACCCTTTCCCATAGAGTGTGTGTAAGCGGTGGTGTTTGCTCACGTGGCCTGCACTTAAAGCCAGAAAAAAAGGCAAAACACTATGTACTAACTTCAATAGGGACAGAAAAACAGTTTGGTAAAATATACACTCATTTTATATATAGACACATAGGGAGCAGGAAAATCCACTTCAAACTGAAATTTTCTCTCTGAACTTGGAATCAGAAAAAGAAGCCAGCTATTATCATGTCTGTTTCCCATTGTCCCGGAGCAATGAGGCAGGAGAAAAAAAGAAAAAGAAGAAATAAAACTATCATTACTTGCAGAGGATACAATTATCTACATAGAAAAATCAAACAAATCAACCAATATTCAAAGTAAAAAATGGGTTTAACAATGTTGATTGATATAAAGTCAATAAAATCAATTACATTTCTAGATACTAGCAACAAAACTTAAAAACAAAACTTGGGAGTAATAACATTCACAAATAGCATCAAAAAACATTAAATGTATGGCAATATATGTAACAAAAATTATACAACCCTTTACATGAAAAGTATAAAATATTATCCAGAGAAATTAAAGAAGACCTTAAATTAAATGGAGAAACGTTATTTTCATGGGTTGGGAGACTCACTATCATGAAGTTGCTAAATATTCTCAAATTGTCCTATAAATTCAGTGAAACCATAATCAAAATCAGAAGGCTGTGTGTATGTGTGTACACACACGTGTACACATGTGTTTAATTATGGAAATTAACAAGTAGCTTCTAAAATTTATGTGTAAATGAAATGGATCAAGAATAAACCAGAAAATTTTGAAGAAAAAATAAAGCAGGAGGATTAACACTACTAGATATCAAGAAATATTAAAAGCTACAATAACTAAGATTGTTATTTTTATAATATTAGACAAGTAGACCAATGCAGCATCATAGAAGTTTTAAGAAAAGAACTACATGTGTATAGTTACTTGATTTACAAAAAGCAAGGTAAGCTTGAAGTGCATTGGATCTTTCAACAAATGGTGCTCAGTCAATTGGCTCTACATATGGGAAAAAAGAGAATTTTAGCAAATCTGTTTTAGATGTATGATAGTTCTAATTTAAAAATATAAAATAATAAAACTTCTAAGAGATAATAAAGAAAAATATTTTTATGATGCTGCGGAGGGAAAATTCTTGAACATCAGATTGAAAGCATTAGCCACAATGGGAAAGATTGGTAAATTTCATTTACAACGAAGTGAAGAGGTCTTGTTCATCATAAGAACAAATTAAGAGAGTGAAAACCCCAACAAACAAATGTGAGATTTTTCCAAAACAAATATCTGATACGCTACTGGTATCCAAGTATTTAAAACACACAGAGTAAAATGAAAAAGAAAGATGACCAATGGAAATATGAGCAAATGCCTTGAACAGCCACTTCCCAAAGGTCCGAACAGCCAATAAGAAAATTGTCAACCTCATTATCCACCAGAGAAATGCAAGTAAAATCACAAGATACCATAATACACCCAACATGTTTATAACCTTACATACTAACACAGTGTTGACTATGTGCCTGGCAATATTCTAAGTGATTTAGATACATTTACTTAATTAATCCCCACAATAATGCACTATTGTGCATTTTACATTTTACCCAACGTAAAAAAGCTAGTAAGTGAAGGAGCTGGTAAGTGAAGGAGCTGTGACTCAAGCCCAGGAGGTTTAGCTCTGAAGTCATATGTTTAGCTGTTATTATACTGCCTTCCAAACTAAGATGATACTTCAGAAAAATAAGCATAAGTTGAACAAGACCTTTAAAAAAATCTATATAATCTTTTTGAAGAGTAATAAACAAGATCTAACAACTCAAAAAATCTCATATTTTTAGGTAGAAAGATATAAAATATAATTTTTCTGAGGACTAACAGAAATTTAATGAAATTAAAATTAAAACCTCACAGTTTTGCTTTATTTTGTTGGGAAATGGAAAAAGGTCATCTTAATGTTAATGAGAAAAACAATCCTTAGAAAAAGTCATGAAAAGTATGACAATGATGTACAGATGACTTGAGAATGAAGGACCTGAGTTACTAGATATCAGAAAATTCTATAAAGCCATTGTAATCAAAGATGACAGTGTATAGTAATCAATAGGATAGACAAATCACTGGCCTAGAAGATAGAATCTACAAACAGAGAATTCAGTATATGTCTATGGTAGGCAAAATTTAGGATAGCACCCACGTTTCTGGTCTCTAAGAATACATGCCCTGTATAATCCCCTCCCACTGAGCGTGGGTAGGATTTGTGAATATGATGAGATTTTATTCCCACACTAGGTTATGTTATATGGGAAAGGAATTTTGTATACATAATTAAGATCCCGAATTAGTTGACACTGAGTTAAAATATAAGGAGGTTTTATCATCTGTGAGCCTCACCTGTCAGATGAGCCTCTAAAACGGATCCAAGCCTACTTTGCTAGGAGAGATTCGAAGTGAGAAAGATTCTTCTGCTGGCCTTGCCGAAGCAAGCAGACATGTGGGAAACTGCCTATGGAGGAGACCACATGGCAAGAACCCCAGAATGGGTTTCAGAAGTTGAGAATGATCCCCAATCGACAACTAGCAAGAAAATGAGGACCTGTATTACCAATGCAAAGAACTAAATTCTGCCCAAAACCCATGAACATGAAGAGAATTCCAATCCACAGATGGCATCACAGGCCTGGCCAACACCTTGATCGCAGCCGGTGAGACCCTGAGACTGGTGAATTCCCACAAGGACTCCTGACTCATGGAAACTGACATAGCAAACACATATTATTTTAAAGCTGCTAAACATTTGGTAATTTCTTATGCAGCAATAAAAAAACTAACACAGTGAAAAAAATGGCATTTCAATACAGTGCAAAAAGATTTTTTATTTAATAAATTGTACCACAATATTACCTTATATCTGAAAGAAGATAATTTTACCCTTACACCACATTTTAAATTAATTCAAAATATATTTAAAATATTACAGTAAAATTTGAATCAAAAAAATACGAAAAGGACACCATGCACAATTTGATTAAGAAAGGATTAACCAAGAGAGGAAATCCAGAGTCTATAAAAAGGAAAAATAAAGATAGATGTCCAAATAAATATTTAAAAGCTTTACATGGCAAAAGTTATAATCAAGTTAATAGACAAGGTTGGATTTGAAAAAATATTTACAAAGCATAACATTAAATGTGACAGTAAGTAAAATAAACTCAGACTCGCAAGAAAAAGACAGAAACTAATAGAAAATGGGCAAGAGAGAAGAAACAATTAGCAACATACCAACAAGCATAACAGACATTCAAACGCACTGAGTCTGGGAAACAAAATTAAGGAAACAAATAGACATTATTTAGTCTGGCAAAAGAATTTTTTTTAAAAAAGCATAAGACCTCATGCTTTTGGGGATATAAGGAAAAATTTATTCTTGCTGGTAGAAATATAGGTTGTTTTAGCCATTTTGCAAAAGCAACCTGGCAACATCTCTTAAATTTCAGGACAGAACAAGTTGACTCCTGAGAAATTAATTTTAAAAGATAAAGGCACCCAACTCGTAAGCATATAAGTAATCAAGGGAGATAGTGGATTTTTAGTACTGTGTTATACCTTTTACTCTTTACAACTGAGTTCCGTTACTATTGCAATTGGAAAACTGCAAGTCAAGAATATTATTGGAGAAAGAGGTAGAATAATAATAAGGGTAGCTGATATTTACATAGTACTTATTCTGTGCTAGCCACTACAAACACTTTACATATATTAGTTCTTCTTTTCAACAATCTTAAAAGGTGAGTACTAATATTACTTTGAAATATGTATTGTTCAAGACCACACAACTAAAGAGTAAAGAGACAATTTGAACTCAGGCAGAAAGTCTGATGCCAAAAACTTCACTTTTAACCACTTATAAGGTACACACTATTATACCACAGGCAAAAGATAGGGAAAAGAGCCCTTTAAGAACACCCAAACAGATTGATTCAGAGAAGCCAGGAGTGGCAGTTAACATGTTTGTATATAAATATCCTGTAAGACATAAAACTCCAACACGCAGGAGAATTTGAAGACAGACATCTGTGTTACAAATGTGAAAAGTTAAAGAGGCTTTTTAAAATGACCTTTCAGTTCCCCAAAGTGCAGTGTGTCCATGTCAAAAAGACAAAAACCAAGAATTAGTAACTCTTAGTACAAATCTCTGGAGTCAGGATAAATTATTTTATCTGGTTGTCACTCCTCTTTTAGGAAACTGAGAACTGAAGGATTAATGTTCAGTATGAGATGGGTTTCTTACAGATGTACTCGTTGTCAACTTCTCCAGCTGGGAAGTTTGAAGAAATAACCACAAACTGAACAAAACAACAATAAAAACGAATCTCTTACAGTGTATTAGAATTGAAATATTTCGTAACTAATATTTAGGCTATCTCTTCAAAATTATATGAACTATAAGGAAAGAAACGGATAGTGTGTGAAAATCTGAGCAGACCTAAATAATGACAGCTTCCCCAAAATATAATTAAGCAAGTTTATCTTGAAATGAAATTTCAACACAGGGTCGAATCTTTGATGATCATTTAATGCCAAGAGATGCTTTTCTTTATTAAAAATGATTACTCAGGTATGACTTTAATAATTTACATAGGAAAAAGCATAAACCAAAGTTAAATCCTACAGCTGTTTGTATGTCCTTCCGTATTAAGGTCACGGGAAGAGAAACAAGCCAAAAAATATTAAATCCTATTCCGACTCACTTTCCCTCTTAATAGTAGTTGTTAGAACAAATTCTATCTTACATTTCATGCTGGGAAGGCACACGGTGAAACTTTGTCTCTTCTCTCTGGGGTATCCTCAGGCCCCCTCATGGAAACTTAAGAGATAAATTCCTAAGCAGAAGAGTGGGCACCAAATCCTATTTAAATGTTGGTCATCATCTTTTCAAAGTTCATTATTCAGATTAAGTTAGGTATTGGATGCTAATGAATAGAAATAAATACATTCCTTTCTGAGGAAATGAAATAATTGTTCTCTTGACTAAAAACAATCTTTCATCTATTTTGCTACTTAAGGCAACTAATATTCAGCAATTATTAAGTCTGATAAATTTCATACCATCAGTAAGTGGCCATCAAGCCACATCAGAGGAAAATATCCCCTTGTCAACAATTTGATCATCCTTTTCTGGTAGAATGTCTTGTCTCTGCTAGGGGTTATGTAATCATAGTCATAGAAGAGCCAAGCTCAGAATTCTGCTCCACAGCAAGGAGAGAACTGCTCACAATTACAAAGAAATCCAGCCCAGTCTTTTTAGCTACAACCTGTGGAACTGTGTCTCTACTACCACAATTAACTCACAAGCACTGGGTGGACAGGAGAGTGATATCAGTGTATGCTGATTGTTGTGGTGCTTCATGTGGGATTTTTTTCACAGACAAGGGAGACAGAAGAGAAGGAATAGAATTATAACCTTTATCAGGAAAGGAAATACCCTCAGCCTGGCTGTTGTACTGGCAAGGAGGCCTTTCACCTGTTATTTTAACAGCTCTGTCCAAGAGAGCCTCACCCCAGCCTGGTAAGACTCTCCTGTGCTCACAGCTCCATTTGCACTGAATTCTCCCAGTGCCCACAAGCCAGCATGTCCAGTGGATTATGTTTGTGAGTCTTTATATCCCTTAAGCATCCTACTGTCTATACTGTCCAAATTATCTCCAAAGGCCCCAGTTCTTGTTACCTCAGGGCTCTGGATATAAAGTTACATAGGTTTGGAGGGGTCTGTTCCTAAAATTAGTGTCCCATAGGCCCAGTTATTTCAAATATGTGGATTTGCAGAAAGCAAGCTCTTTTGCATATATCGTGTTACGGCGAAATACCTTTAGTACTAAAAGGCATCCTATGGCTAAAGGGGAGCTAATAATTTGAGTTTAAATATTATAAAGAGATGATATAGTAGTATTTAATAGAATAAAAAATGTACTTCTTTAAAAGAACTATTTATAAAAATGATCCCTTAGGCGGCAGTTTGCCATCAAACAAAATTTTCTGTATTAACGAGTTAAGGCTTATCTTTAACCTTAAAGAATATACTAAAATTAGGTGGTACCCTGTATACACTGCTTTGTAGATTTTAGTCTGACTCCAGGACTATTATTTGATGAATAGCACGAGTTCACAAGGCAGGGCTGGGACTCCATTAGACTCTGGCCACCTGAAACAACACATATTTTGGGAGACAGAGTAAAATGGTAGTGACCGGCCATTTCTCCCAATAATTCGTTCCTCCCCTAGATTGAGACTGCTGATCTCACAGGAAATTATGATCCTGTGCTATAGGACAGCTGTTCTCAATGGGAGGGAATCATAGTAAAATGAGACGGCAAAACCTCAAAAACAGGCACCAGAAAGCCTGGCCCACATCAAGTCAGAATCTTTGGAATAAAAGGAAATAAGGTGAGGGAACATGGTACTAAGTCTTGCCATGTAGGGAGAGACTGACCTTAGACAGGTTATTAAGAAAACTTAAGAACGTGAGACTTTTTTTACTGCAAAAAGTTTTCTAAAGGAAGACACAAGTTAGAGTGAAATTAGGGATATTGAGAAATATTTATAACTATCTATTTATACACATATGTTCAATTTTATTTGTGGAAAAGAACATTCTTTCTCAATATTCATCTTTAAAATAGAATTTAGAAATAACAGTGAAGTCGGGTGCTAAGCTCTTTATTTCATAGAGGTATTAGGTTCTGTCTGTTATTACAAGTGATTTTCTGCAAGTCAATAGTAAACTTTCTTGGGGAGGATAAAGATGATTTACGAGCCAAAATATTAAATTTGTCAGAGGCCACATTTGACAACACAAAATTTAATAGTGACAATTTTATTAAGAATTGCTGTAGATATACGAATTGTTGGGTCTGAACATTATTATAGGATCTTATTTATATTAGGATCAATAAATCTTAATATCAGATCCAGGCATCTACTTTTTATTTTATTCATCAAAACTATATCTGATTGATTGGATCCAATTTCAAGCATACATCCTCCAGAAGGTGTAGCTTGATGAGCCACTTCTATCTTGGAATTCAATGAGAAACCCCTCCAATACTCAAATGTGTATGAGAACAGAGAGATGGGGAGATTGGGGGAGGGGCGAGGGAGAGCGGTGAGAGCAGGGAGGGTGGAGGCCATTCCTCTTTCTTTTCTCAAAACCAATAGACCCCAGAGACAAGAGATATATCGAGCATCCTTTCCTTCCAACATCCTATGACGTTTTGTTTCTCCGGACATGAAGTGTTTAGAAAATGTCAGGAATAGAAGAACAGCAATGTCCTGGTAACAAAGCTGCTAACTTTTATTCTTCCTTTGTCATAAATACACCTGGGGACAAACAGAAAAATTAGGGAACATTAATTGTGTCTTTGAAATTCAAATCATAAGATTCCACTCCTAAAAGTTTCAAAAAAAGAAAGAAAGGAAGAAAAAGGAACCTTCTTTCCCTACTTAATACAACCCATTTCTATCATGACCAGCAAATCTCTTTCTCTTCTATAACTAGTACATGCCATGAATCTTTAGCTGTTTTATGCATAAGAGGTGTTGGACAGTGGCCTCTGAGTTACAAACTAAAGGAATGCTTGCCCATAGCTCACTGCTTGATAAGATGGGGAAAATGATGCCTAGGAAGAGGACGGAAGAACTAAATTCCTGGCAAAATGCAGGAGGACAAAAGGAGATTCCATATCTTTTAGAGGAGGAAAAGAGAGAAACTCAATAATTTAAATTAACAGAAGCAAATGAAAAGAGAATGAGCCATATCTGTAACAGCCTCTGTACCACTTGTATGGGCAGAATCAAGTCTTGAATGAGCCGTTGCCTGCACCTGTCATGGTCTGGAGCACACATCACCTCTCTCACAGTTCCCACTCTTCCCAAGGCTGCCAGGAATGCACTAACTGACTAACAGAGCAGATTGGCCTTCACTACTCTGAACACAGTCTGTGCCCTGGACACGGCCCTGCACACTGTTGACAGGTGGCTGACAAAGTCATCCAAAAACTGATGAACTGATTGTATCATTTCTATGGGGAAGCACAGGACCTAGAATGGCCAAACAATTTTGAAAAAGAAGGAAAATATTGGAGGGATTACTACTTTATTTCAAAATTATGCTAATCAAGACAATGTGGAATTGGCATAGGAACAGATATTTATCAATGGAACGGAACTGACACTCAGAAATAGACGCACACAAATACAGTTAAGTGATACGTGACAAAGGCGTGGTAATTTAACGAGGAAAGGATAGTCTTTTCAACAAACTGGCCATGCATATTCCGCAGCTCTCCTAAAAATGAGCCTCAACCTTTCTTTCACACCACATGTAAAAAGTAACTCAAAATGGATCATAAACTTAAAGGTAAAATTTTCAATAAAAAAGTGAGAGAAAAATCTTGGTAATCTTGAGAAAGACAAAGATTTCTTAGTACACGTAATGGTCAATTTTATATGTCAGCTTAGTTGGAATATAGTGAATATAGTTATAGAACGTAGTTGACTGTTTGGACAAATAGTTTAGATACTGCTATAAAGGCGTTTTTTAGATGTAAATAACACTTACAGTAGGTACACTTTAAGATTCCCCTCCATCAGGTGGGTGAGCCTCAAGCAGTCAGCTGAAGACCTTATGAGCAAAGCCTATGGCTTCCCAAGAAGGATTTCTGCCTCCAGGCAGCAACATAAAAATTCTGCCTGAGTTTCTAGCCTGCAGATGCAAGACTGCAACATCAATGCTTTTTTTTCGTGGTAAAAAAAAAAAAAGAAGAAGAAGAACATGAGATTTATCCTCAACAATTTTTAAGCGAACAGTAAGCGTTGTTGACTGCAAGCAGCATGTTGACAGCAGATCTCTGAAACTGTTTCCTCTTGTAGGACTGAAGCTTTATACTCATTGAACAGCAGTTCAATAGTAACAAGAGAAACAATGCAACAGGCAAAAGATTTAAACACTAAAAAATAGATCTGGATGGTTGATAGGGATTGCAAATTAGCACATGAAAAAGTATTCAGTATAATTAGTCCTTAGGTAAATACAAATTAAAATCACAATTAGATACGTTTCCACACCCATCTGAATGGGTAAAATTAAAATATGACAATACCAAGTGTTGATAAAGATTTGGAGCAACTGGAGCTGTTATACATTGCTTTGGGGAATATAAATGTCATGACCATTTTGTCACAATACTGAGCATCCACCTACCATGTGACGCAGCACTCCCACTCTTACCAAGGGAATTGAAAACATGTGTTACACAATGACCTGTAAATGAATGTTTTAGCATTTTTATTTACAATCACTCAAAACTGGAAACTTCCCAAATGGATAAATAAATTGTGGTATATTTACACAACAAAATACTATTCAGCAATAAAAAGCAATGAACTAAAGATATATGCAACAAGTTGGATCAATTTCAAAAGCAATACATTGAATGAAATAAAAAAGACACTAAAGCCTGCACACTGAATGATTTCACTTCTGTGACATTCTAGAAAAGGAAAAATTATTGATACAGAAATCAGATCAGGGAGGGGGTTTTAGTATGATGGAACTATAATATTTTGTATGTGGTGGTCATTACTGCCCTATAGACATTTGTCAAAACTCATCAAGCTACACAACTAAAAGGTATAAATCTTACCTTAAAAATTATGCTTGAATAAAGTCGACTTTAAAATAAAATAAAATATGAAGGAGGATCAGATTCATCAAAAGTTTTCTACAAATGTGGCTCCAAGTAAAGGTTAAAATTGAAATTAGGAGCAATTGCAAATGCTGTGTTCTCTTAGCAATGATAAACACTAGTGAGGGCTCTTCCTAGGAATGGAATCTTTATAGCAATGAAATTCAACTGTTTATAAAACTCAAAATCAACTTGATCATAAATTTGGGAGCTTGTTACTCTACTCCATATTCAATGCCCTTGAACATTTTAGACAAAGAAAATTTTTTTAAGCTCAAATAACATGTGACAACATGAAAATGTTAATTCCAAAGAACTGGTTTTCAAATAAAATAAATTTAGAGCATCACATATAGGGGTTGGCCTGGTGGTGTAGCAGTTAAGTTCATGTGCTCCACTTTGGCGCCCTGGGGTCTGCTGGTTCAGATCCCGGGCACGGACCTACACACTACATATCAAGTCATGCTGTGGCATATAAAATAGAGGAAGATGGGCACAGATGTTAGTTCAGGGCCAATCTTCCTCAAAAAAAAAAAAAAAAGGCATTCACATAATAGAGAACAAGAGAGATAAAATGCGATATACAGACATTTTATTTAACGTAGATAAAAGCTGACATCAGAGTATAGCAACAATAGAGAGAGAGATTCAATTTTTAAACTTGTGCTTTACACAATTTATTGGATAGGAAGAGAGATAAGCAACTCAAAAATTAGTATGCCAGGAAATCTGTATTGAATAGAGAACTTCAATTTTATTTAAGATGTACAAACAAATGTTAAACACATGGTTAGAATTTTGTATTGTTGTTTGTTTTTCTATTTGGTTAGGTTTCCTATATAAGAAAATAAAATTGAAATTTAAAATAAATTTGCATTTGTGCTTAGTATTATGAGAAGTGTAGTTGATAACATTTATTCTTTATTTTTCTTGCTCAGATCTTACTTTCTAGAATAACTCTAAACACATTTACTGCCTGATGAGGATTTTTAGGCTGCTTAATTTTAAAATGGTTTATGATGAGGATTTTTAGGCTGGTTACTTTTAAAACTGTAGATGAGAAGCAGGCTCCGAGGACTGGAATTTTGCTTGCCCTTTTGAGACATTTGCGTTTGTGAAGGAAGGGGGGATGACCTTGTAGGGACCTGAAATTGGCCACCCCAGGATATGTCTCTTTGGCATCAGGATTGTTTTGGGCTGACTGCTTTGGATAAACTGGGACAGGGAAGGAGGCTCTGGGGAATGGAACTTGCCCTTGTTGGGACACATTTACATTTGTAAGGTAAATCTCTATCTGTAAAAGGTGCCTCCCTCGCTGTACCAGGAAGAAGAGGAGAGATGACCTTGTCCCTAGAAGCTCTTAATGGCGAAGGCAAGAACTTAAGTTGGTTGCTGTCTGGCAATCTCATGTAACTGGTTTAGGGTGGTGGCGTCTAACCTTTCTAACCTTTACTTAATCCGATTTGATTCTTGTCTAAAAGTCATGGGATCACCCAATGACCAGACCCCACCTGCACTGATGCCATTTTAACTTTTTTTTCATGTTCTTTCCTTTGTCTTGTAAAGAAATGAATCATATACCTATGCCTTAAATTTAGCCCTAACCCTCAACTCGGGGCAGCAGCAGGAGCTCTGACTGCCCGTGGGTCCTGTCCCCACACACCAGCTCTGCCTGCCCATGGGCTCCGTCCCCATGCCAGCAGGGGCAGCAGAAGCGGCGGCAGCAGAAGCGGCGGCAGCAGAAGCTCTGACTGCCCATGGGTCCTGTCCCCATGCTATTCTATACTATTCTCTAAATAAAAGAGCACTACTGCCAGATCTTGAGAGTCTAAGAAATCTTTCTTTCGACTCCTCGGCTCACCGACCCCGCATCACTGCCTAGTAATCAACAATTCTAGCATTTCATCCACTTAAATTCTCCCTCCAATGTACTCATTAAACTCCCATGTTTGGGTTCCTGCAAAGGATAAATATAACTTGATAATCACACCTAATAGAATTGTACTTTGAGCTCTATATCAATGCATTTTATTTATGATCAATTATTGGTCCTATTCTTAATTGCTCTGAATACCTGTGATGGGATTTTAATGATACCAGATAATTTTAGAGCTGAAATGGATCTTGGATCTCATCTGGTCCAACACTATGTTTAGACATTCACATACATTATTTTGATAGGGAAGCACCGACTTTTTCTTCCACCTGCATTTTCCAAGTTCCCTGGAAGCCTCTTTGCATGTTACACAAAACCCTCACCCATCCATCCCCATGCTATCTTTAGCTGTATCTTTCCTTTCCCATGACTACCTGGTGTCTTAGTCTGTTCAAACTACTATAATAAAATACCACAGGCTGGGTAGCTTAAGTTACAGAAATTTGTTTCTCACAGTTCTGGAGGTTGGGAAGTCCAAGATCAAGGTGCCAGTCAGTTTGGTTTCTGGTGAGAACTCTCTTCCTGGTTTGTAGACAGTCACATAACAGAAGGGGAAGAGAGAGAAAGAGAGAGAGAATATGAGTGCTAGCTCTCTGGTGTCTCTTCTTTGTAGGGACACTAATCCTATAGGATCAGGGCCCCACCCTTGTGATCTCATTTAAGCTTAATTGCCTCCTTATAAGCCTTATCTCCAAATATAGTCACATCGGGGGTTAGGACTTCATTGTATGAATTTGGGTGGGACACAATTCAGTCCATAACATCTTGCAATGCATTCTAAGCTTTTAAGCACAGCATATTCTACTTTTTTCCACCTCCTTTTCCTCTTCTTTTTCCACTCCCACAGCTTTATCCTGATCTTTCCAAGACCTAAAATCATCCTCTGACTTTACCTAGGAGACACCTACCCATCTTTAAAGACCATGCTTCAATAGCCCAGGAGTTTACAGTTCCGCACAAAGCTCTCTCAGATGGTCCCCGTGGGCTTTCATCTCTGCTGCCTTGCGCTTCACTAAAGTCCCCCCACTTTAGACCCCAGCCTATTCCTCCTCTAACCAAGTTAGCTGTCTACATCTCGTGTGCATTTTGTGAGTTCCTTGAAGGCAACGACCTCTCAGCCTCTAAAGAACATTTCATTTTTTGGCTCCTTCCCCCAAAATATCAATACAAGTTGAATTCACTTTAGTACTTTGAGTAAATTTTAACCTATAAATGAAGGCCAGAAATTATTGAGACGTTAGACAAGTTACCTCTAAATACTGATATATAATAATAATGCCAATCACGGGTACTGGGATTTATTTTTTTTGAAGTGTTAGGAATGGAGTGGGTGACAAAGAGAGTGAGAAATGATTTTCTAATTTTTTAGATGATGGCATAGGAATATAATCACATAAAGACACCATTCAGGATGGCAATAGAGCTAAAATGAAGACCGAAGCATCTTTTTAATTGCTTTCTTCTGATAACTTTTTTCACTTTTGCTTGCTACGAAACCAAGTTTATGTGCTTAAGAAACATTTGTACTAGTTATAACACATATGATGGTGTTTATAGTTAAAAATCACTATTTTTGGATATTGTTTACTTAAATACTTAATGCACCATATATATTGTAAAGTGTAAAATAAAACTTCATGTGTAAGAACATAAGTTTAAAAAAGGAAAAATCAGACAAATATTTTTGAGCACTCCTCTTTGGAAAATTGTCTCTCAAAAACTGCGTATTAGCTCATTACTGCATATAGGTGCATTATTCCAAATATTTAATAATATTAAATATTATTTAAAATTAAATAATATTGAAACTGCATATTGGCTTATTATTTCAAAATAATAAACAGAGTGGCAGAAATCATAGTATAAAGACCAATATAATAACAAAACAATAAACGAGTAACTGCAATTAAAGACTGTCAGAAAGACCATAGTAACAGTTCAAATTATCAATAGTTCAAAAAATCCTAAATCATTAAGGTTAAAGCAAGAAAAATTACTGAGTAAAAAAGATTCCCGATTAGGGACATAAAATCTTATGTAAACTCACCTGTAAAGACAATCAATAGGAAAATGAGCAAATTGATCCTTTTCCAACTGCCTGCTTTAATGTATTGGTTTGGTTTCTGGATGCGGCTCAGCACTGGGACTGATCAATCACCGTATGTCGCTGTCCACTTTGATGTAGGCGCTTCTTATGTCCTGCACTTCTAACTAAGGCACACTTTCACAGGCTAAGCTTATAAACTTAGTACTTATTATTTAAGATAGCTATGAACGTGGAGAAGGAGCACAGGGTTTAGAATCCAGCAATTTCACTTATTAATTGAGGCTCCTTGGATGACTGATGGAAGAGGAATAATTCCCAATAGTTTTTGTAGGTATTAAGTGAGTGTCCATCCATAAAGGTATTTAGGATGACGAATTTCACATATATGCAATGAACAAATGTTAGTTAAATATGAACTTGAAATTGAATACCACCTTTCATAGGTATTTAATATTTTCTTTTGATGCCTGAATGAAGATAATTATACAAAGACATGTTAAACTGGGTTACATTTCTTTTATAAAATAATTACATCATTTTGTCTATTTTAAGTATTTACAAATGTCACAGGAAAGCAATATTATAAAATTCTATTACTGAAAAATATTGTTTTCATTCAAAAATACTTTGGAGCATGAGTCTAATATCTCAGGAATTCAGCAATGTCATCAATAATTACTTAAGACATCTAGTTATAGGCCTTTCAGTGTCATCTATATATCTTGACATTTTCTCCAATGATTGATTAGATGAGGCAGCCAATTGTAGTCACTACTTTCTTCAAAGGAGATAAAGCAACATGGATCCTGATGGTGCTATTAGCTCTAGGAGTTCACAGCAGCCATCTAACTTGTCTCTTTCTAAACCATTGGGGGATGATTACAAGAGGCTGGGCTATTTTTTTGGTTCTATAGCATCATTAGTTACAAGCCTCATTCATCATGACTAGGAAGTTGACATAGCAAACATCCCTTTTATGTAATCTCTAAGGAATTCTAGAAAGCATATGCATGTTACTGGAAAACGACTTTTTGGATTTCACAACAAAATTTTATTTTTAATCTGTACTATGTACTATGAATGAATATGTGGACATCTAAAAAAAGATCGTAAATATTTGAGTAAAAGCAGATACCAAGTTGTAGAATCAATTTGGGGGAATAATTTTATTCTTTCAGTGTGATAAGCTTAGTCAGCATCATTCAACAGCAATCCACTCAAATGATTCATTGAATGTTTACTATCATTATGTTACATCTTGATGATATCTGCTAGCTGCCTGGACCTATGTAATAACATAGACTGTTTCATTTAATCCTTCAGATAATACTTAAGATAACCAATATCATGACAGTTTTACAAATGAGGAAACTGAGGCAGGTAAATCGACAATACCACTTACCGATAAGTAAGTGTCGTGGGTGGAATATAAACTGAGACTCTTTTTTTTGGTTACGACTACGATACTTTATTTACTCAAGTAACACTGCCACATACTATGTTTATTTATTCAAAAATATTTATCGAGTGCCAAACATATGTTAAACATTAAGGATTCTGGAACGTGGCACAGCACCTACTCAAGTATACAGTGTAATGATAAACAGACTTTGTTATTAATAAACTTTATTATTTGGAATAGTTTTAGATACACAGAAAATTTGCAAAGATAGCACAGAGTGTTCCCTATACCCCACACCCAGTTTCTCCTATTGTTAACATCTTATATGAGCAAGATATGTTGGTTACAATTAATGAGCAAAGACTGATACATTACCATAACTAAATTCCACACTTTATTCTGATTTCCTTAGTTTTTACCCAAAGTCCTTTTTCTCTTCCAGAATCCTATCCAGGATACCATGTTACTTTAAGTCATGATATCTCCTTAAACTTCTCTTGGGGTGACAGTTTCTCAGACACTTGTTTTTGATAACCGTGACAATTTTGAGGAGTAATGATCAAGTATTTTGTAGAATGTTCCTCAATTGGGATTTGTCTGATAGTTTTTCCCATTATTAGACTAGAGTTATGGGTTGTTTCAGTCCATTCAAACTGCTATAACGAAATACCGCAAACTGGGCAGCTTATAAACTACAGAAATTTATTTCTCACGGTTCTGGAGGCTGAAAGCGCAAGATCTGGGTACCAGCTCAGTCGAGTGAGGGCTCTCTTCCAGATCGCACACTCCTGCTGTCTCCTCACATGGTGGGAGGGGCGAGGGATCTCTCTGAAGCATCTTTTGTAAGGCAGTAGTCCCATGGAATCCGCATGATTTAAGCACCTGCCAAAGGCCCCCTCCACTAACATCATCACTTTTTTTTTTTTTTATTAATGTTATGATAGATTACAACCTTGTGAGATTTCAGTTGTACATTTTTGTTAGTCATGTTGTGGGTAAACCACTTCCCCCTTTGTGCCCTCTCCCCACCCCCCCTTTTCCCTGGTAACCACCAATCAGATCTCCTTATCAATATACTAACTTCCACCTATGAGTGGAGTCATATAGAGTTCGTCTTTCTCTGACTGGCTTATTTCGCTTAACATAATACCCTCGAGGTCCATCCACGTTGTTGTGAATGGGCCAATTTCTAACATCATCACTTTTGGGCGTTAGGATTTCAACAAATGAATTTTGAGGGAATATAAACATTCAGACCGTCGCGTGGGTTTTGGAGAGGAAGATCTCAGAGGAAAAGCGTCGTTTTCATCACATCACATCAAGATGACTTCTCACTGTTGATATTGACCTTGATTACCTGGTTGAACAAAAACTTTTAAAAATAGTTAAAATCAGTGTTATAAATATTCAAAATAGATACCTGAACAAAGGCCCGGAGAATGAGAGTAAGTGAAATGTAAATCACGTTTCTAAGTCCATACGAACTCTTGTGTTGCTTATTCTATCACTTACCGAGAAAAGACACTACAACCTCCTCACATGATGGTGAATGTGTCTTTTTCTGACTTTTAGTTCTGATTCTTTGTTTCGCTTTATATATTTTGAGGTTGTATTAGGCTCACTCACATTTAAACTCGTTACATCTTCCCGGTGAATTTAATATTTTAACACTACAAATCGTAGCTCTACCTCTCCACATCTAAGAACACTTTCCTTAAAGTCACCTTTTTATTATATAGCTACTTCTGCTTACTTTTGGTTAGTGTTTGCATCATAGATGTTATTCCAGACCTGCTTTCTGCCATTCTGTGGCCTCATGTCTTAGAAGTGTTTCTAGAAACTAGCATACGGCAGTGTTTTATTTGTTATCTAGGCTGTGAATTGTTGCTGTTAATTGTGGCGGGAATATTTAATGTAACTATTCATATATTTGGAGCTATGTGTGCTACCTTTGTAGGTAAGCTCTATACATCCCTTCTTCTCTATACTACTTTTTCTTTACTTTCTACTCTTCATTTCTTCCTGCCTTTTATGAACTTCTATCTGGAATATTTTCCTGATGCTTGAAAATCACTTTTTATTACTTCCTTAGAACATGTACACGAGTGATGAATTCTTTTAATCCTTGTTTTTATTTCACATTTATTCTTGAAAGGTATTTTCTCTGTTGAATTTTAGATTGACAGATCCTTTCTTTCATCAATTGAAATAAATAATTCCCTGGTATCTCGGCTCTCGTTGCTTTTGTTGAGAAGTCACTGTCAATCTAATTGTTCTTCTTTGATGTTGATGTATCTTTTTTATCTGGGTGCTTTTTAAATTATTCTCTTTGTGTTCAAATTTCAGAAGTTTTATTGGAATATGGCTACCGGTGAATTAATTTTTCATTAATCCTGCTTTGTGTTCAGAATTTTCCTTAAATTTGTGGTGATGATCTTTGTCAACTTTGGCAAAAAAAAATCATTTGGTCAAATATTGCTTTTATCATATTTTCTCTTCTCTCCACTAAGATTCAAATGCCATATCTATTATACCTGCTCACAGGGATAATATTTATTATTACACCTATTATTATCCCTGTATCTCTTACTCTCTCTTTTCTATTTTACGTCATTTTTCACTTTATGCTTCAACTTCAATATTTTCTTCTGACCTATCTTCCAGTTTATTATTTCCCTTTTCAGCCATGTTTCATCTGCTTCTTAATTTTGTTTTCAGTATTCCCATTTGGATCTTTTGGATCTTTTTAGAGTTTCCAGTTTCTATAGAAATTCTTTCTTTACAAAATGTCTTGAATTTATTAAGCATGTGTAAGGCTGTTTTTTAATAACTCTGCTACTGGATTGATGTTAATAATTCCACCATCTATCCTGATAACCTGTGACTCTGCCCTAATCTTTATCATTTCTTCTGGCTTTTGTTCATCTCATCTTGTCTCCTTATGTGCTGGAATATTTGCAATTGAGTGCCATGTATTCTATGAAAAACTGTGAAATAATTTGATGTTATCTTCCTTAATAGATAATTCACATTTTTTTTCTTGCAGGTGGCTAAGTGCACTAGCACTTCAGGATAACTTTTATTCAGTGAGATTTTGCATCACAGAGGGTTTAGGAGTTTATTCCCTGGGAACAACTGAACCTGAAATATAATATTGGCTCTGCCACTTTGGGCCATTTCTATAGCATCTTTGAGCCAGAACTTTTGTTTTCTGCTGTTATTTGTTTATAAAGTGGAGATAATAATGGTATCTGCTTCTTAGCATTGATGTGAAAGTCTTACCACAGTGTTTGCGAGATTGTTAGCACTCAAAAGGCAATACATTATTATTTTTATTAAAATTGATTATTATCATTATCATTATTTGGTCAATAGGGGTTGAATTGGGGGTTTGTGCTAATATTGAATAGGATATTGTGAGTTCTGAAATTTTAAATATACTCCAGGGAATAAGCTACATAAGAATGGATATTAATGAAAATAGTTTTATATTTTCCCATTGATTATTTCTGATAAACCACAGAAAGCAGACAAGGTTTTTATGCAGTGGTCAATGTATTTCACTCTCCATCAATCTGCCTCCTCTTCTCTTGCTCTCTGTTGATGTGCATCTTTCTTCTCTTTCCCAAAGTGCCTCTATATCTTCTGAGCATGACTTTTGTTCACATGGGTAATGACTACAGTTAATACTGTGTTTTATGGTGCTAAGTTCAATAGAAAAGAATAAATTATTTTAGGTAACTAGAAATAGATACATCACATGTTCAACCTACACAACATATTTAAAAATACATCTCTTTCAGGGATAATTTTCTATAGTTTTAGATGCTTATAAACATCAGTTAAATATTGGGTTTCTGATTAATAGTACATTTAAGTGAATGGAAATGATGACAATTCTGCTGTTTCCATTGGCTGCTATGGCACTGATGTATTTTAAATTTTAGCCACTTCTCAAGAAGTTGAATTAAGAAGGTGAATTAAAATCTTAAACCAACTGCAAAGGAAATCTAGAGAAAGTGCATTTGGAAGAGATTAATGAAGAAATCTATTACTTTGAGGCAATTTGTCATTAATTATAGCTGGAGAAATTCAACCCATTACTCCTTCATGAGAGGCAGCCTTTTGATAAAATTGAATGACTGGACTTAACTTTTACAAACTTTAGATGAGGAAAATTTAGTACAGCTCAAGGAAATAATTTTAGTAAAAAGCAGAAGTATGAAATGAATAATAATTTTACAAAAGCTGGAGTATGAAAAGAATTACTATTTGTTGTATATGGTATATGAAGTCGAAAAACAAATGTTTTCTCTTACTTAAGATAGAAAACTTTAGCTCTGCCAAAATAAGTTTTAAAGAAATCAAATGTTCAAAAGAAAGAGAAAGACAATGTCTTGAGCGAGAGCACAAAACATCACTGAATTTCTCTTACATGCAAGATACTGCTGCCCTCTGTGGAAAAGTCAAGTTCTAAACACTTTCCCCTACAGCTTTTCATTTAATCCTTAGAACAATGCTATGCAGTATAACAATATATTTTTATCAGCGTTAATAAATAAGAAACCTGGGACTCTGTTGTTTTCAAGTTCACCCAGTCGCTACCAGTGGAGCTGTGCTTCCGTATTACGTCCTTACGTGCTGCTGCTTCTGAGCGTTACTCCTCACGGAGCGCAATTATCCCCCGATTTGCTCTATGAAGTAGCTCAATGCTGCTGATTTGCAGAGACCTGCCTTTGTTATTACTTACTGTTATACTATGTTTTATTTTCCTTTGTTTGTTTTTGGGTTTTGCCTGAGTTGAGCTTGCCAAGTGAGAAGGAAAAAAACTGAGTCTCAAAAAAAGGAAAGTGATGATAAAATGCAGAGCTAGTATTTTCCACGACAAAAGCTTTTAGTTAACATCTATGGATGCCTTACACGAGCAAAAGAAATCATTTGATGAAAAATGCTGTCATGATCCGGAGTTATTATTTACAAGTTAAATGATGTAATGACTGAGATTTGCTTTAAAATATTTCAGGAAAAAGGAATCTTATTCCATTCTATCGATGGAATAAGATTGGAGAAATGTTGTTAACTATAACTGTTGAACCTGGGTTACGCGTATATGAGCATTCATATACTGCTCTCTCTATTTTTGCCTATGTTTGAAATTTTTCATAACACAAAAGTTATTTCCAAACGCCAACATGAGTCAAATTCTCTCTTCTATAATCAGAGGCAATATTATTTGTTGTTTTTCTTAAACATTTGAATAAAAATCTAAAGCAAGTTTCTTGTAGTTGTGAGGCATTTCTATCAGGAATTTTTATCTTACTCACTGTTTGCTATGACCTTACTTTCAAAATCAATATACTTTCACGCTAAAATGAAATATAACAAGTGAGAGAAATAAAGAGGAGAGAAAATAAAGTAAAATCTAAGAACACCAACAAACCTTCTCATCCACCTGACCATCAGAGGATTTGCTCCTGAATGTCATTTAATTTTCATGCTGCTGGGCAAGATCATCAGAGAAATGATGCTGAAAGGGCAGAGCACCAGGAGAACTGTGACTATTGTATTAAAGTGAAATAGCCTTTAGTTCTTAGGCTTTTTCTCAATTTTCCAAACTTAATGTCACAGACTATCCAGCATACCAATGCATTTTAAATTCAGTGTTTTTACTGTATCTAAGGTTTTAAAAAAATAGGTTTGGCAACTTCCAGCACTTTCTGAATTTTAGAAAAATAAATAATAAGAATCAAGGGAAAAAACAAATGATCACTAATTGCATATGAGAGCATTATCTAGACTCAACGTGATATTCTGCTGGCTATGCCCTCTCCAGATGCTAAAATTGCTCTCTTATAACCATTTTTCCTCAGGCTTTGTAGAAAATCACAATGTTTCAAGTGCAGTGATACTTAAGTGCAATGATAACTAGTGCTGACACAGTAAAAGAAATGTAAACTGCTCAAAATTGGCCAAAGAAATGGAAGATAACCAGCCCATTCAAGCCCCTCCATCACCATACTTCCTACTTCCCTCTCACTGTACATGTAAATAGAATATAAAATAACCCAAATGGAAAGCTTCATCAAAACCTATTGTGGTCAATCTGAAATAATTGTAAAAGGTTTGATGTGTCCATCACATGTGTTAAAATCTTGAACGTTAATAACCTGAATTACAGGACAAAATTAAATACTCATCAAAATGTCTTCCAAGGTGTCCCCGAGCTGACGGTCGGATACACATCCTCCTCATCCATGTCCAGGAGATTTACAAGCCTCCCATAAAAAGACAATGTCCCTGGCACAGCAGGGCTGACCAGGAAGGAAGCAGGGAGCCTTCACCGTTCGCCACATGAATGGGAGGTTCACGATAGTTTCATATCCACACGCTTTCCATTTCAAGCTTAAAATTCTGTCTTTAGTTAATCTTTGAGGAATTGGTATAATTTACTTAAATACTTAACACTTAAACTTCTAAAGTAAGGCTTTGTTGCAAAAGCAATTCAAGATATCAAACTAAGATGCCAGTTTCTTCTCTATTTCAGGATTTTAGGGGAGAAAATTTATATAGAGATGAACCAGGAGTAAACATAACAAATGACATATAAAATCACAAAATATTTAGATATTAAGTCAATAAACCCAATCTTAGATAGTCTAGATACATGAAAAATGGTGTGCTGAATACAACCTTGTTCTGTGTCCTATGCAATGTTGACGTCACAAAGAGAAATCTGGGTTTTATAGGGGCCAGTTAAAATGAACCTTCTAGTGATGTCCTAGAACCAGTTCGTAATGGCCCAGCAGAGGCAATTGTTAAATTTTCAGGAATTTTGTGAGCCAATTGTTAAACACCTTCATTATTAAAAATTATATAAACTTACAATTAAAGAAATCCTATTCATAAGAAATGTAATAAATACCCGAAGTCATCACTTTCAAGTTATTTTACTACATTTCACTATTATCTATGTCCTTGAGATTCTTTATGTCCGTTATGTTATCTGGTGTGCTATCATAATGATGTGCTACTGCACGTCTCTCCCCAACTCCACGTTCATACCAAGTTGGTAGGTTGAAATAGAACATGACAGATTTCTTTACAACATGGAAATTAACAAATACTACAAATCGGTGCTGTTTTTCTTAGAAAGCTGGCTGGTTACTAAACACTTATCAACACATCAGTGCATACTGAATTTACAAGAATAAGATAAACATTAGTATACATAAGGAGATTTCGATAAGTAAAAGGTAGGAAAATTATCTATGATCTATCACATTACTGTTACAAATTCTATTTGTTTGACACCTCAGTTAAGGGAGGAATTATTTTATTTAATCATATATTTTTAGTTCACTTGTTTTCTCTATGCTGAAATGTTCTTAAACAATATATTATGGGCGGAAAAGAATCCGTTATGTTTTTAATTCTTTAGAAGAATATTTGCATAATTCCAAATAGCAAATCACTTCTAAGTATATTTACCTCAACAAGTTCCTGTCTATGTCTAACATTTAAACTAAAGATGGAGTAAAGCTGATTAGTAGATGAAAAATAGTGTCTTCACAAAAATAAATGGTTATTTTGGTGACTCTCTATGAAGAATCTACTTATCTGCAAAGTGGCATGTGCTACTTGCCCATTCCCCAGTTGTTAAAAAGAAAAAGAGGTTGAATTTGGAAAGTTATTGTATAGAAAACAAATTCTAAGTGATTCATCTTTCAAACATGAACTCAAATACATGAAGTAACCTGAAAATAGTGCAAAACTGAATAAAAAGACAGAAATATTTGGTATAAAGGAAAACTCTGCTAGAATTCATTGTGAGATAATTTCATGGAAAAAGAGGAATTTAAGCTGGGCTTTTATAGCAAGAGTAGAAAAACAGAAGGAAAAGAAGTAACCGTACCACCTTTCAGCACCAATAAACACAACTGCTCCTATCGCCAAGTGAACAGCTAGTTTATAGCTACTCACAACTCCAGAAGTGCTGGTATTGTTACAATAGAAATGTTTTCTAACCTGAGAACAGGCTCTTTTTAGCTGAGGACTTGGGGAGCAGCCCTGGTTAAATGGAGTCAATAACTATCGGGTCATGATAAGCTTCAAGAACCTTGCATTAGTAAAATGAAATGTGGAAGTGGAATTTAGTGAAAAGATAGGCTGGATAATAAAGCGATATACACTGGGGGAGGTCTTAAATATAAGTTTAAGATAATATGGAATATTTAGCAAAACTATTGATATCCATATCCTCTCTTCCCACCACACAGGTCAAGTTCAACCTCTTGGATAGTTTTTGTACACTTCAATGGCTTCCTACCTCAAGGAGCCACACACCTCAGCATAAGAGCTTTCTCTGGCTACAGGTATGCACTTGACCTGCTCAAGGGCAGGCCAGAAGTGCCAGGTAATTACACCCCTAGGAGCAACCCTCAACTAATAAGGGAAGGGAGTCAGTGATAAATGCCCAGGTTCCTTGTCCCTCATGGGGACAGTTTGGGGGATTGTTCTAAAGAGTGTCTCAGAAGCCACCCAGCAGTATTGAACTCCAGTTGCCCTACTCATGAACATACATTTCTGTCTCTTCTACCTTCCCTGCTTCACTTTCCCACTCATTTGACATGCTTCCTAGAGTGATCTCCGCCCCCTACTCCCCAAAAAACATCCTTGCACTCAATTCTTCGTCCTAGGGTCTCCTTTTGGGGAAATCCAAACTAAATATAGAATCCTTATAGATGTTCAAGACTGAGAGTGGTATGAGAAAAATAAATAATTCATTTGTGACCAGTAGCATTTCAGATGATGGTTTTCATAGTGTCAATACAATTCATGGGTTGACTTAGAGAAAACTACTGCAAGCACGGGATCATGAAAACAACTCAACTAGGTGACTGTTTATCTGGTATCAGCTGTATGCACTGCAGAAGGCACTCTGGGGAGTATCACAATGAACCAAACTGCCCGTGCCCACAAAGGACCCTGTCTCCTGACACTCAAATTTCCAGTAAAGACTACGAAACAGACCAACATAGGTAGTTAAAGTCCTCAAAGGTTATCAAATATTTGTATTTATTACTGGACTCTTAGACATCAAGCTGACATTTGCAAAATCCTGACCAGGCCACAGAATGAATCAACCTCTCTAATGTCACTTATTTGGAAGCAAATTATTTGATTAAAAAATTGGGGGACATTCCTCAAACCTAAGAATAGAAAGGGCTTATCCTCTGGCGATGGACAGCAATTCACCTAACATATTTGACATTATAATTATACTAGGCAATTATCAAATGTGTTGTTGCTTGACACGACACCTTTAATTAACCAGCAGCAGTATCATGGATCTGCTGCCTGACCAAAGTACTGGCTAGTTCTTCAGTCAAAGTTCAGGGCTTTTTAGGACTTTTCTTATAAGGTCAAAACCCTTAAAGCCCTTGGAATTCAACCCAACTGTCTACTGATGAGTGTCATGGACCCCCACCCCCCGCCACCCTGTGGTTGCACCTGCCTCTTGCCAGCCCAAGCTTAGTACACCTCTTTAGGAATTTGTAAGTATCCCAAACCTACTTCAGTCCAAAGCTACAAGTTTTGGAAGTTTGTCAAAATACAGGGGACTCCAGAATTACTGCCCAGCGTTTGGATCCTCGGTTTGGATCAGAGCAGGTGGAGATGACTAGGATATAAGCGAATGTAGGAGAGTAGCCATAGTCTGAACACAGTGAATATGTCATTACCCATATCTTGTGCCCGCTCTGTGAAATTAACCAATATCCAATTTCCCAGAAGCTGAAGGCACATAATGTACTCTCTGGAGCAAGTTAATTTTTATATTTTAATTATTTCCTATTCTGCTATAAAATCACCATCCAAGTACATTAAAGAAAATCTATATGAAAGGAATACTGGGAATGCTAAATAGACCACTTATAATAAAAGTAAAACATCTTAATTTCCATAAAAAGGCATTATCTTTTTAATTAGATGTTAAGAAAAATGGGGATAACAAGACAGTTTCTGCCTTTGTAAGAGTGGCTTGGGTACCTCAATGAGAGTCCCAAACAGAGTTTTACAACAGACCAGCCCACCCCACAACGCCCAGCCTACTGCAAGTGGCAGAATTTGGCCCATCAAATAGAGTTTAGTCTCTGAAAATGATGCCAGGAATATTATATTGGAATAGAATAAAAACTAATACAATTTTATGCCAAATCTTAAATCAAAGCAATAATACAATTCCCTGGGTTGACTGGAGATCATTTCTTAAAATAAATATCAGAAATTACAGTAAATTTCAAGCAGAAAGAAAATGCAAATATGTCCTTCTTGAAAAACTAATCCTATCTTGCTGGTCTAGTGTCGTGTATAAGCAACTGCCTATGTCTTTGATTTGGATAGTAACAGAAAGGGCCTTCCAGCGAAAACATCCAGCGTGCTGCCTGCTTTGGTGTCTGTTTCCCAACCACACTGCTTCATTCCTTTAGGTCTTATGGATTATTTTTGTCAATTTTTTTAAGTTAAAATACTTATAAGAAGGAAAGCATCTTCTTATTATTGGACGCCTTAGATAGCAGCTGATATCTATGGGGACAGTACATTGAATAAATATTGCACACCAGTGAGAATATCAAAAATGAAGCATTAAAAAAAAGCAGTTTTTTGGGGCCAGCTCGTCGCTGTAGTTGTTAAGTCTGAGCGCTGCGCTTTGGCAGCCTGGGGCTCGCAGGTTCAGATCCAAGATGTGGACCTCATACCACTCCTCAAGCCATGCTGTAGTCGCATCCCACATAAAATAGAGGAAGATTGGCAACAGACGTTAGCTCAGGGCCAATCTTCTTCGTGAAAAAACAAAGCAGTGTTTTGCCAAGAGCTTATTAGATAAATTATTGCTACTCTCAGAAAAGAGTTTTGACTGAACAGCTCAAATACTTTTTGCATCATTTTAATTCAACTCATGCTGTTTTCAGAGCAAAATAGATTCTCAGCCTCGTAGTAACTGCCACATGTTCTGAGTACCTCATTTTACACACATGAAGAAACTGAACCCCAGAGGGGGTGACATGTCAAAAGTCAAGCAGGTCTTTGTTGGCAACACTACAATTGAAACTCTGGTCCCACGTCAGAAGCTGAAGCTGGTCAGATGTCCCCACCACACAGTTCAACAATAGGGAGGGAGATGAAATACATGGAACCACTGGAGAGACCACCACTGTTCTCACAAGTTCTTAGAGTAAATCCCTCCAAGAAGCTTTTTCTAATCCATCTCAAATTGGAATGTGAGTAGCTGCCATGCTGCCTTATAGCACCCATGATATAATATTTCACTAGTCTATTTCCTTGTCTACATCTGTCATTAAAATCTGTTATCTTTCACAAAAGGGAGAATATTCTCATTTATGTACATTTTTAATACCCTATATGAAGTTCAAAGACTGACACATAGTAAACATTCAGTACATCTTTGAGTGAATAAATAAAACAATGTTTACAGCAGAATTTCTCTTCACAGTAAAATTAGCCTAAATGAATAGCAATGTACTATTGGTTAAACAATGCCTGGCAAAGACAAAAGATACAATACTATCCATACTTTAAAATGATGCTGTTGAAAAATATTTAATAACATAGAAATTATTTGCTAATGTAGCAAGATAAAAATCAGTTTACCCAGCAGGATGTTTCATTCTTTTGTAAATAAATATGTGACTAGAAAGATAAGTATCAAATGTTAACAAATAGTTTTTTCTGAGTTTTGGTTCTGCTTTCTTCCCAGTATTGCTCTGTGTTTCAAATCCTTCGAAAATAGTCAACAAACGGTGCAATAAAAACTTAATATTCCCCCAAAATAATAAGACCTGTTAAATAATTAATTTATACATGTGTTATTTGATAATGAGGAAAAGTTAGCTACATGGATCTCCTATATTTGACATATTTATATAACGTCTTAAAACACTAGTGATTTAAACAATTTATATTACAGAAAGTAATTTTATAGTGTGGATGAAGGTTTTCAATTTCTAAATAATGATCTAAAAGACAGTGGTTGGGAGGAAATTCACCCACCTGAGCAGGAGGTGGTTATGCCTTTTCTTCTGGATTCACACCAATCTTTGCAAGTCACTTGACTGATGTGAGCACCCACTTCCTCCGTGTGAACAGTCCCTGCCACGAAGTTTGCTGTGTGTTAAATGAGCCAGTCCCTTAGCATAGTCCCTTGCATAATGCTACACATTCAATGACAGCCGGCTCTTACTCATATCAAGCTATTTTCGTTTAAATTGAAAAAGTCAAACCAAACTGGAAACTAATAAACATTAAAGGAAGAATTTGTAGCAGAATGACTTGGAGTTATAAAGGGAAAGTAGGGATGAGGTCCACAGCAATTCTTATGATTTCAAATGTATATATCCTGATGCACCAAGAAGAGACAATAAACCAGAAACTGACATGTGACACAGAAGGTAATTATTAATCTTGTAATTATTACCAAAAGTTAATGGACTGGGGTTCATGCTTTTTTAAAAGTAAGAATAACATAAAAGTGGAGCATAATTATTGTAATCAGAAAAATCCAGAAATAAATTCCATCAGCACCATTTTTTGGCAATTTATTTTCTGGAAAATAAGTTTCTCTGATACTCAGTAAAAATGGAAATAATAAAGATTTTATGAGGAGTAAAGGCAAAAAAAGCAGAAATTGGTATAAATGAAGCAGTTAGTAATATCACTTTTAATTCCTTCCTTCTTTTGGAAGAAACAGATCCACTAGAAAGAAAAGCCAAACTGTAAAATTAAATTGGTTTGGAAGTCTCAAAACAGGCAATTTGAGGTGAAATAAGGATGAAGACAAGGGGAGATGGGAACAGAAGGAGAGCACTGTGGAAATATTCCACAGACATAGAAGCCGAATAGAACACACAGAGAATGCATTTCTGTGGAACATAAAACTGACCTGAACGCAAGATATGGCTGTGATGGGCAACTTCAACTCCCGAGCCATCTGCTGGGAGCCTAACACTGCTTCATGCCAAGCATCTGGTAAATAGTTAATGAATTCACTACTTGACCTGATGAAAATAGCTTTCCGCAATGTTGGAACGGTTGAAATATGAATGTGAATTTGTCAAGGGAGCTGTTCAACTCAGTCTCATCCAAACAGGGCATCTCTGTCGTCTTAACTGAGAAGAAGTGAATACGAATATCATTTCTCTTTATTTTCTCCTTATTTGTGGACTTCTTAGAAGAATGTGCATGTCAAATACACATAACTTCTATATGTATAAAGATGAGAAAATAAATTTAATCATGATTTTAGAAGTAGCTGTCTAATAAAAGTAGCAATGGGAAAGAAAAAAAAAATTCAAATTTTTCCTGAAGTGGTCTATCGGAAAACGAAAATGTTATACAAATGGTCATTCATTTATTAATTCATTTAATAAGAATATATCAACTGAACAGCCACATGCAAAAGAATGAAACTGGACCACTATCTTATATCACACATAAAAATTAACTCAAAATGGATTAAGACTTGAACATAAGACCTGAAACCATAAAACTTGAAGAAAACATAGGCGGTAAGCTCCTTGACACAGGTCTTGGCAATGATTTTTTTTGATCTGACACCAAAAGCAAGAATAAACAAACAGGACTACGTCAAACTGAAAAGCTGCACAGCAAAGGAAACCACCAATGAAATGAAAAGGCAACCTACTGAATGGGAGAAAATATTTGCAAATGATATAGCTGATAAGGGCTTAATATACAAAATATATAAGGAACTCATACAACTCAATAGCAAAAAAGCAATTAATCCAATTTAAAAATGGGCAAAGGACCTGAATAGATATTTCTCCAAAGAAATGGTCAAACGTCCAACAGGTACATGAAAAAGGGCTCAACATCACTAATCATCAGAGGAATGCAAATCGAAACCACAATGACATAGCACTTCACACCTGTTAGATTGGCTATTATCTAAAAGACAAGAAATAACAAGTGTTGGCAAGGATGGGAGAAAAGGGAACCCTGGTGCACTGTTGGGAATGTAAATTGGTGCAGCCACTATGGAAAACAGTATGGAGGATTCTGAAAAAATTAAAAATAGAACTACCATATAATTCAGCAATTCTACTTCTGGGTATATACCAGAAGGAAATAAAATCACTATCTTGAAGAGATATCTGTATCCCCGTGTTCATTGCAGCATTATAGACAATAGTCAAGACATGAAAACAACCTAAGTGAACTAACAAATTGGTGGTTGCCGGAGGCAGAGGGTGAGGAGTCAGGGCAATGGGTGAAGGTGGCCACAACGTACAAACATCCAGTAACAAGACACGTAAATCCTGAGGATGTCATGTGCAGCGTGGTGACTATAGCTAACGAGATTATATTGTATATTTGAAAGTTGCCAAGACAGTACATCTTTAAGGTTCTCATCACCAAAAACAAATTTGTAACTATGTGAGGTGATGGATGTTAATTAAACTTATTTTGGTAATCATTTCACAATATATACATATATCAAATCACTATGTGGTATGCCTTAAACTTATACATTGTTATATGTCAATTATATCTCAAATAAAGCTGGAAAAAACAAAAATTGTTCTGATCAGCTCACTGATTTCTGAAACTTTTTCTGAATCTTTGTTAGATTTTGCAACCTATACCATCTTAATGTCTGATATATATCTTTTGCCCTATTACAGTTAATTAAAATATGTTTTTAATGGGAAAAAAATAGGAGAGAGGGCATTGTTTTAAAACTTTGGAAGTATCTTTGAACTCTGACTGAGGAGGAAACACTTGATTGCCAGGTTTGTCACCCCCCCACCCCGCACCGCCCTCCGTGTATGCCCTAAGCAGATCAAAGGAAGTTTTAAAAGTACTTAACACTTCCTCCAAGTTGTTTTCCAGAGCTATGTGAGGAAGAGATACCATGGTCAACCTGCCTGAACCAGACCAAGCCCCACCTCAAGTGGCGCCCCTGCATAGACAGCCGGGAGATGACCTAGCGTCACGCTTTGCCTCATTTTAATACCAGAAATCTCTGCCCCAGAAGGAGCCTAAGCTATATTAGCATAACATGCAACATGTGTGACAGACTGTGCCTGCACCAAATAATACCGGCCTCTACATATGATGATCAAACTTCCCTTTTAAATATTCATTCCCCACCTGAAATAAAAGAAACCTGCTTCCCTTTGTTCAGGGAGCCATGACTTTGGAAATGATTCCACGTGGTCTCCTATTTGCTGCAAATAAATTTTACTTTGTATGACAGCTACTTCTGCTGAAGACTCTGATTTCAACTCACCAAGAAGTGGACCCACTATGGCCCAGTAGCATATCTGCTTCTGCATTCAAACTTTTGCTATAATAGTTTTGGTTGAAGTATATTAAGAAAATACGCCTCAAAAATAGAAAGTTGGAAAAAGGAGAAGCATTTTAATAGCTTTTCCAGGTGACTGTGGATATTATTTTTCGATGGTACACCAACGGTTGATAAACAGTAATTTTTTTAAGTTGCTTTCAATGTGGAATTAACAATCATGTCAAGGAAACCTCATAGCCTGTAAAACTGGAATCTATTTATTTATCGTGCATTTGAATGGATCTTCTACCCATGCCTGATTTTGTAACATATGCATTGATCATTTGGGAAATGTTGCTTTGATGTGGTATGCAGACCTTTCAAATGTTTACACATTTCATTATATAATATCTTTAAAAATCACACTTGTTAATATCACCACTGATCTAATCAGAAAAGTCAGTATGGGGAAGCTGTTAAGCTCACAGTGGCAGGAGCACATTTTTCAAAAATCCTAATTTTCACTTGAATGTTTAAATTTTCCCATTGGCAACAAATGCAGTCAGTTGTTTTCCTTGAAGTGACAGACTCAGTTGACTCATTAAAAGAAAGAAGAAAAAAAAGTCTGTAAATACTCAAGTCTGAATAAGTATAGTTTGTCCTGTCCGTCTTTCTTTCAAGTAAAAGGGATGTTGCCTGAAAAAAAAACTAGCCAAGTAGCCAGCTAGTTCAGCTCCCAACTCAAGCCATCACACCTGTGCTTTTCTTTGGAACCACTAGCTTACTTCCAGACGCAGTGCAAGACTCTATGTGCACTTCCGTGTTATCACACACCATATTAGAAAGACACGCGCACAGATTGAGATTTCATAAAATTAAAAATTGCTACTACTTAATCAAGACATTCCTAAGTTAAACTGTCTTTTTTTTTTTTATGGGATGTGTGTGACAATGAAGAACACAGTACCTCCTAGAACACTGTTGCCAGTGTCTAGATTCACGCTGAGACACCAACAGTTTCACGCACCAATGCCTTTTGCTCCATCAGTGCAAACGTCAATACATGAAAAGGGCAAACCATGTTTGGTATTCTTATGAAAATATGCGTTACCTCGCGGACCTCCTGAAACGGTCTTGGGGATTTCCAGTGGCCCACGACACGTTGAGAATTGTCCGTTAGAGCTCTGGGTCCTCCCAAGGCTGCGTGTGAGCATAACCTGGGGAACTTTCAACAACTAGCAGCCTTCTGGCTTGGCTCCAGAGCCATTAAATTGGTCTCTGGGGTGGAACCCTGGCATAGGAATGTTTTAAATCAGGTAATTCTAATGTAACCCGGATGAGAACAACTAGTTTAGAGACAAGCAAAAAAGAGGGGGAAAGAATTTGTTACTTGGTGGAAACTAAAGCAGAGTCCTTTGTGAGACTGAAGAGCTGAAGGCCCTCCTGCCAGCTTCTTAGCACTCTTGAGTCTTTTCTTTGATTCTTACCCCGAGAAGCCTGGCATGTCTCCATACATTCTCGAATATAAATTTTCTTTTATGGTGTCTGGAAGAGCTGGGGGAAAGGAATTTTACAAATTTAAGAAAATGCAAACATGACGGTAACAATTCAACCATACAGCAGAGTGTACATGTAAATAGTTACTAAGAGATCCTCAGGGCCCACCCAAGATAAGCAAAGTTAATGTTTCTATATTTCTTATTTTAAAAAGTCTATCAGTTTTTCCATGTTATACAAAAATCTCTTAAATTGCTTCATCCTCTGTAAATGAAGTTACGTTAGTTGACTCTAAGATCCCTCAGGGAAGCTATGGGAACATCAACTTAGTCGGCTTTGTGCACAGGGAGGCAGGTCACTACCTGCACAGCATGGTGCCAAGAGCCATAAAACCCTTTCCGTCCCTCTCCACAAATTCAAGCAATATCTACTGAATACGCACTCACTGTTGGAACGCTATCCATTTGACTTAAGACTTAAAGTAGATTTTAGCTTTCAAAAATAATTCTTTTTCTTAGTAATGCTAAAAGAAAAAGGGCTTCTTTATCCACAACAGTGAACAAATCAGAAGCTTCCTCAATGGAAGCTAAACTCATCTCCAGGAATGGAGCTCATAAGTAATGTGATGGCTCACCCATCACGTAACCTGGAGCATTTGCATCTAGGTTCCTCATAAAGCTTGCTTTGTGGGAACAATTCTAAAAGCAACTGGGCCAGAATTTACTAATCATTTAAAGCTTGTTCTAATGTGGCATATATTCATCTATTGAGATGATATTTAACATAGTACATTGTGCAACTTTTCATTTGGTTCAACATCCTCATAATACATAACGTGTAGTTTAAAGTCAAATCATTTTTATTTACCCTTATCCAACAAAACGCACTTTACATGGCGGTGATTCATATCTTATAGTTACATCTCTTAAACAGATTTTCAACTAATATTTTCTTCTCTCTTAACTGAAGTGGCACTTTTTATCCATCAAAATTTTAGGAAATGTACATCTATCAAAACATCTTTAGTTTACACCTTCCTACCTATGTCGAAAATTTCTTTAATGAACGGTCTGGGTCACTCATTTGCTTCCCAAGAGCCCAGAGTCAATTCAGAAACTCGGTGTGTTTCTAGAATAGCAATTAGCCCATAAACAATGGGTAAATAGAGGAATAATGTACTATCATGTGAAAACTATAATGATTCATATGGGTTTTTTCCAGGTAAGGGAAAACAAAATGGCAAGTAGTAGAATTAAATTTTGAGCAGAAAAAGAGAAAGCCCTCTCAACTGTACTTTAAGGAAATTTAAAGTGATTCCCTGCACCCAGGGTCCCCTCTCCAGAGAGGTGCACCCTAAGTGTGACTCTGGGCTCAAGGAAGGTTGACCTTCCTCCTGCGCCCACCTTGACGACAACCCCACTGGCTCAGCTCTGCATCTGCACAGGCTCAGTGTCCCCAAGTCAGTATTCCCACTCTATTGATTTTATGTAGATAAATATCCCCAAATGCAGTCCTTAGCCACTCTGAGCTTCCAGCCTGGACTATTTAAATTATTTCCAAAACTACAATTATTGTTCATTTTTGGTGGTGCTCTGTGCACCAAGTTGCACGGGTTTAGAAAGGTCTGTCTCTCCCCTTTTCCTAAGATGCTTTATTGTCTTGGGTGGAAGGTTTGCAAAAGGCTTGGGCTTTCCAGCTCACATGTGCTGCATTAGGGAAGAGCCCCTATACTTGCTGTCTGGAGGAAAATAAATGGTGCCTGTAGGTTAATCAGCATTTCATTTTTTTTAGATAACTCACAGTTAGACTTTCAAAAGTTTTTCCTTAAGTCATTTAGTTATTATGTGCAGCATTCCTTTATTGAAAAGTCTTATTACAATATTATATGTGTTCTAATCTAACCATTTTTTGAAGCATTCTATATTACTGGTTAGAATAAAATTCTGGTTCAAAGTTATTCTTTGTGGTATTAATTTTTCCCCATTTAAAAATATCAAAAACATTGTGCTAAACACTGAGCAAAATGAAATAGTCATTCTACATTCAACACAGAATCAATTCTTTTACACAGATTTATTAAACTAAAATCTATTAAAGTTTCAAGCCTGGTGAGATAGCCCGTATTTTTCTTCATTTTTATTGTGAAGGAAAATATATCTAAATGTAACTCCTTCTTATAAAAATACCTATTCCATTAGTGCAAAAACACGCAAAAGGAAATTGTCATACTTTTAGCCTGGATGAAACCATACTACACTAGACATTCATGGTCACCCTCAAGGTTATATCTTCTTTCTTGCCGAGAGGAGTAGGAAAAAGCTACATATTGTAAATATTCGGCCTCTTTCCCTTCTCCAGAAGAGGAGAGAAAAGGAGAAAAGTGGAGAGATCTATTATGTCTTAGAAAAGGAAAAAAACACAGACTCTGTGCTTAGTGAAAGCGTGTATGGTGCCCTTGTGAGAGAAAAATGGGTTTTAATGCAGCCACTAACACTGAAGTTACAAAAGGGCTGTTAAGTATAGAGGTTGATGGAACATTTTACATCTACTGCTAAATTACCCAGAAAAAAGAAGTAAGAAAATCTTCGCTTCCATTTGCTAAAGTCATCTTGCGTGCTAGTGCAGGCAGGTCTTGGCCAAGACAGTGAAGTACACCAATCGTGCTTTCCAGGAAAAAAAAAAAAAAGTGAAGATATATCTCATGTTGAAGAAATGAAATGTAGGGTGATTTGCAGCAGCTGAGGCAGTCTGTCTGTCCTGCCCGCCTAGGAAGACTTCAAACACGTTTTCTGACAGGCAGGTCACATGTCCCAGGTAGAGCTCTGGGGAATCAGGCTGCAAGCTCTGTGCAACAACTTCACGTATCTCAGCAAAACTGAGATGCAGATTGCTGAACATTTTAATACATCTGGGATCATTGTGTGGCTTTTGATGGCCTCTCATGATTGTTGTTGGAGAATTGCTACAGAACTGTCATTATTGTTCACGTGCAAACTTAGTCATATTTTTAACACTTCAATTTAGTTTCACACATTGAGTTTAATTGCAATTTACAATGACTTCTCGGTTGAAGTCTAAAAAATTTTTTTCACACCATCTGTAATGATTAAGAAAGTGCCAACATCTAAACTTTTAGAAAGAGTGCTAGCAGCTGAGAAGAAAATCTGAGAGCCCAAAAGTGGTTTTGAAAACACAGAAGTCCAAAAATGTGCAGAAAAATTATGTGATAAGAAAGTATTGTTTAACTGCCGTAGTTTAACTGGCAACATTTTTTCTTTCTTAGCATGTACAATAGTGAAACATCTTAGTAATGACAGCATAAGATTTGATAAAATACGTTATTTTTGAGGAGAAGAATAACAACTTTCAGCAGCAATGGGTGTTTCACAATAGTTAATGATCACTTTAGTTACAAAGCTCTAACTGGTGTCATTTGAATTAACTGTCTCATTTGTAAATTTTAAAAGGATTATTTCATATTTTTATCACACTCATTGCCTTAAGAATGGAAACATTATCCTTTTTGATTTTTGGTTCCTAAAAAAACTACTCACATTGTTAATCAATAAGTTGTGGGAGGATGAGGAAAATCTTTGGTTAATTTCTAGATTTTGAAGAATAGAGAAAATATTCCTCCATACTTTACTAGATGGCTTACAAAATAAAGTTGATGTCAGATAAAGTGGATGCCAACAAAGAGATGATAGATCTGAGAAGAAATAACGTCTCTCTAAGATAGAGAACAATTTTCAGAGAAGGAAACACACATTTTACCTCCTGCATCCATTTAAGAATAATTTATTATCTATTTTCTAAGCAGAGCTCTAATATGCCATTGCCCATACAAATACACTCTAATATTTCCCACTGCACCATAATACTCTTTTCTAAGGTATATATATCCCCTTATCCAGAGCAATGAAACTCCTCCTTCCAGAAGAGGAGAAAAACGTGTATTCCCCTGACACAATGAGGAAGTAGCAAAAACAAAGATCCAAATATCTCCATACTCCACTTAAAATATTTAAAAGGATTTCATTGAAATATGTAGTAAAACACACAGAATTTTGAGCTTCATGGCCCATGCAACTGGCCTAAAAACAACGGTATCCTATGGTTTTTTCCAGGAATTCTCTGCAAATAACAAGAATGAGAAGAAACTTTTGGCACCATATTATTCTCAAAATCCTAACTGAGAAAATATTTTAGTGTTCAAATATCAAAATCATCTCTGGTTGACAACTTAAAAGAAAACCCCTGTTGAACTTTCTAAGGAGCAGCTCAGCAATGGATTTATCTATGGTTTCCTAAGTTGAGCTAGGAAAGCATTACAAGGTCACATCACATGGTGGTAACAAACTGTTATGAACAAATAATCGGTTCTGTGCATGGAATCGAGATCTAAATAAAACGAATACCCCTATAGACTTCAAGGATTTTAAGATTTAGATACTGAAACATCTTTCTGTTTGTTGTGACTACCCCACAGAAACAGGATGGTCCCCACTCAAATTTTGGTTCAGATATCAAGACTGGTGATGCCACACACTCATGAAGAGGGTATGAAAAGGTTTATCTCTGGAAAAAGCCTTATTATGGCTCTCAAGAAGGTCTGAAAAAAGTTTTAGAGAGCAAGAAAGGAGACTGTCTTGGGGTTTTTATGGGGGTTGGGGGCGGGGCTGACTTGGGGTTCCCATGCATGGTTTGGACTTCCAGCCTGCACCAAAGGAGGGAACACCTGGGCCGACTTATTAGCTCACCCAGATGTGGGGCAGAAGGGGAAGGAGGAGAGGTGAGGCTTAAAAGACGTCAGCAGTCAAACATCAAGACGCAGACTCAAAATGCTTATGACAATTTCCCCATCCTTTACCTCTTAAATTCTCAGTCCAGACCCTTCAGTTTCACTAGTCGTAATTTTCCCATTATCATATTTCCCTCATGTCAAGTGACAATGGGGGTGGCTGCCAGAATTTCCATCCAGCCAAGGGAAAGTGGAGTTGGGATAGAATTAATGAGGTCTCATTGAGATACAGTATGTGGCTTGCAGCCACTTTCATGCATGGTTATTGCCAGCCATCCAGGTATAAGATCGACTTCTAGGAACCCCTCTGCTGCCCGCTGTGTAGGTCTATCTTGCATCCAGACAGGAAAAGAGTGTACTATAACATGAACGTGTCCTTTCATAATATGAAAGTGCCCAGCACCAAGTATGCTGGTGATGGAAGAGAAATTGCATTTGCAATGCATGGAGACAAAAGCTACTTTGTGGGAAATTTTTCTAATCGTCATTTATATAGAATTCTAAGATAATTAGGTTGTTGTAACCAAAAGAAAACAGATGTGTGCTTTTTTCAGGAATATACTTAATTATAGAGTGTATACAATTATCAATATGAAATACGTTTTTTTAAAAATAATGCAAAATAGAAAGAATTAGATTTCCTGTGTTTTCAACATGTAAATCTGTAGCAGAGCTACAAATAGCCCAAACATCTGCATATGACATCCCATGTTTTTGTTTTCAAATGTGTGTGGAGATGGTCAGGCAATATATGACCTCGTTCACGTTCCATCTAATATTTAAACTAAGGCCAGAAAAATAAGTGAAAAAAGATGTTTTAGTACCCAAGAATCCACATGTCTGTGTTGAACTTACCACTTCAAACACTGATGGTTATGAACGGCTTAGCGGTTAGAGTTTACTATAAAATAACATTGGTTTTATGAGATGAGACTAAAGAGTCTCCTAAAATAGACATTCCTCCATAAATGAAAATGGTTAATAAGGAAAAGTCTAGTTTCTTGTGAATTATATTTAAAATGATGACTATGTCCCTATTTTTAAATGTCCTCAATTCAAAGAGTTTTAAATGTTGGACACAAAGGAAAAAGTGATACCAATATTTTAAACAGTGTGTTTGGGGTTTTTTTTGAGGAAGATTAGCCCTCAAAAAAAATTATTTGTAGCCTCAACTACAAATAATAAAAGAACAAGTTTTGATCAAGCATACTAGAGGAAAGACTGAATAATCTTGTACTCTCTTTACATAAAATGTTACAAAATCATCGTCATATGAAGAAGCAGTTAAAGAGTATGCAGTCCAAAGTCATAGAAAAAGAAAATATGGAGGTATAGTGATAAGATAATGAAAACTTTTATGAAGTTTACCTTGGTTTTTTGATGTTTGTGATATTTGCCAGGTTTTTAAAATTATTAAATTGTAGTGATTTATTTTCTCATTCTAAGTAAATATTCACTTTTAAATCTAATTTCTATGGATAATTTTATATTCTTTTTCTTGAAGAGGGCTCAAAAAATTGTGCAAGCTGTAGGCCTCAACAAACTTCTACCCATCTCCGCCAGAAGACAAATCCGTGGACTTTTGTCTTCTTTCCGCCCCCAGCCTCTCACCAGTGTTCCCCACTGATTGAGCCTAGCTGTGACCTAGTCGGCAAGGGAGCCTGGGCAGAGCAGGCTGCGGGGTCAGCCCCCTGAGATACAGCGCAGTGCTGGAGAAGCCAGGAGGGTGGATGGATCCAGGAGCGAAAGGCAATGGCCAGCAAGAGCCACTCACTGTGACCCATAGTTCCCGCCTCCCACTCTCTCCTGGCACTGAGTGTAGGAATTGAACACCAGAATTTCCCACATTCTCTCTTAAATTTCTTTTTTTTACCTTTTTTTTTTTTTTTTTTTTTTTGAGGAAGATTAGCCCTGAGCTAACTACTGCCAGTCCTCCTCTTTTTGCTGAGGAAGTCTGGCCCTGAGCTAACAGCGTGCCCATCTTCCTCTACTTTTCTGTGTGGGACACCTACCACAGTATGGCGTGTGAAGCGGTGCCATGTCCGCACACCTGGATACGAACCGGCGAACCCCGGGCCAAGAAGCTGAATGTGCGAACTTAACTTCTGCGCCACCGGGCCGGCCCACTCTCTTAAATTTCTAAACCAATGCACAAGTTCAATTTCTCATCAGGAGCAGGGTATGCTGACCCATTTCATTAATTCTTTTTGGCAGAACATTAGGCGGTTAAAAAAAAACAAAGAAGAAAACAGGATGAAGTCCTACATTTGTCTTTGCGTAAGGCCCTCTTGGGCCCCAAGGTGAATCCAATCTGTGAAAAATAGCTGGGCATCCATGCTTTCCTGAGTTATAACAACCCTTAACTAAAAATCATAGCTAGCTGAGCTCAAAAAGATCTAAATTCCTTAAAATGAGTCTAATAAAATCTAGATTCTCTTGTACACATTTATAATGTCTTATGGATAATAAAAAGAATCTCTTCAGGACAAAGAAAACAGAAAGGCTGTTCTGGTTAGTTTGATTGCTTTCAAATGTGTGTGGAGATGGTCAGGCAATATATGACCTCGTTCACATTCCGTCTAATATTTAAACTAAGGCCAGAAAAATAAGTGAAAAAAGATGTTTTACTACCCAAGAATCCACATGTCCGTGTTGAACTTACCGCTTTACACACTGATGGTTATGAACAGCTTAGCGGTTAGAGTTTATTATAGAATAACATTGGTTTTATGAGATGAGACTAAAGAGTCTCCTAAAATAGACATTCCTCCATAAATGAAAATGGTTAATAAGGAAAAGTCTAGTTTCTTGTGAATTATATTTAAAATGATGACTATGTCCCTATTTTTAAATGTCCTCAATTCAAAGAGTTTTAAATGTCGGATACAAAGGAAAAAATGATACCAATATTTTAAACAGTGTGTTTGGGGTTTTTTTTGAGGAAGATTAGCCCTGAGCTAACATCTGCTGCTGATCCTCCTCTTTTTGCTGAGGAAGACTGGCCCTGAGCTAACATCCGTGCCCATCTTCCTCTATTTTATATGTGGGATGCCTGCCACAGCATGGCTTGACACGCGGTGCCATGTCCATACCCGGGATCAGAACCGGCGAACCCCGGGCCGCTGAAACCGAACGTGCGAGCTTAACTGCTGTGCCACCAGGCCGGCCCCGACCAGTGTTTCAATTTAATTTAAATGTGATTTCAAACATGAACAATACTATGATACAGAATTTATTCATTATGTATTTAGAAACACATATGTTAATACCTACAATGTGCTGGCCATTGCTGAGAAAGATACATATATATAATATGCTTAATATATATATACACACATATATATATAAATGCATATATATATTAATTAATATATATGTATTATATAATATATAATTAATACATATATAATATTATATATATGTTTAAAGAAATAATGCTAGCATCAGTTTTCTTATTTTAAAATCAGCAAAATAAAAACCAATCAGATTAATTAATTCTCCCCAGTTCACAGAACTACTGAGTAATGGGTTTGAAACTCAAAAAATCAAATATTTTCCTTTTTTCAATATACTGACAGTAAGCATTAAAAGTTATAAATTTCTTGTATAAATACAAACTGTTCCTCTTAAGGAGTGTCATTAAAATGATCCTTTTTTTGTTTTTTAATCCTTCTGTTTACATGGTCCTCAGTTATCTCCCGTGGGGCTCTGATTACGCATCAGCGAGTGGCCACCTACCCTTCTTGTGGGATTTAAGTATGAGCTTCCGAGGCTTCAATCCTGTCTCCATTTGTTGATACTTAAAACCTTGTCTGAACCTTTTTTAATTCACTTTCTCCAAATCTAATCCTCTACTCACTTGCATCAGAATTACTCAGGGACCCAGGCAATTAGGCAAGAAAAAAAAGGCATGTAGATAGCAAAGGAAGAAGTAAAATTATCTATATGTTCAGATGCTGTGATCTAGTAATAGAAAATCCTAAGTAATCTACTAAAAATCTATTAGAACTAATAAATGAGCTTAGCAAGTTTTCAGAATACTAGATTAATACATAAAAATCAACTATTTCTATGTACTAGCAATGACTGTTCCAAAAGTGATATTAAGAAAAATTTCTATTTACAAGAGTATCAAAGAGAATAAAATATTTAGTATAAATTGAACAAAATACATACAGGAATTGAACACTGAAAGCTACAAAACATTATTGATAGAAATTAAAGAAGCTCTAAATAAGTGGAAAGACATTGTATGTACACCAATCACAAGACCTGATATTGTTAAGATGGTAATATTCTCCTTATTGATCTACAGATTTAAAGCAATTCCTATCAAAATCCCAGGTAGCTTCTTTGTAGAAATTAAGTTGACCCTACAATTTATATGGAATTGCAAAGGACCAGAATAGCCAAAACAATCTTGAAAAAGAAGAATAAAGTTAGAGGACGCACATTTCCCAATTTTGAAACTTAACAGATCTACACTAATCAAGAGAGGGTGGTGCTACCATAAGAATAGACAGAGATTAATGGGATAGAATGAGTCACAAAAGAGACTCATATTTATGATCAACTGACTTTCAACAAAGGTGTCAAGACATTTCAATGTGGAAAGAACAGTCTTTTCAACAAATAGTGCCGGGACAACAGGATATCCACATGCAAAGGGATGAAATTGGACCCATACTGCATATTCATATACAAAAATTAACTCAAAATGGATCATGGAAATAAATGTGAGAGCTAAAATTATGAGAAATACAGGAATAAATATCTTGGGTTCAGCAATGGCTTCTTAGATATGACACCAAAAGCACTGGCAACAAAAGAAAAAAAATAGATAAACTGGACCATATCAAAATTAAAAACTTTTGTTCTTCAACAGCCACATCAAGAAGGTGAAAAGACAACCCACAAAATGATGGGAGAAAATATTTGCAAATCATGTATTTGATAAGGGACTTGTATTCAAAATATGTAAAGAGCTCTTACACTTCAATAATAAAAGGACAAATAATCTAATTAAAACCTCTGTAACAGATTTGAATGAACATTTTTCCACAGAAATTACACAAATGGGCAAAAGCACATGAGAAGATGCTCAACATCTTTAGTCATTAGGAAAATCCAGATCACAACTGTAATGTGATACCACTTTACATCCAAGAGAACGGCTAAGATTAAAAAAAAAAAGGACAAGTACAAGCATTTGTGAAGTTGAGAACTCTCATTCATGCTGATGAGAATGTAAATGGAAAAATGGAAGAATGTAAATTGGAAAAGCACTTCAGCACTTCTTCAAAAAGTTAAACATAGAGCTATTATATGTTTATACCCAAGAGAAATGAGAACATACATCCAAACAAAAACTTGCCACATATATGTTCACAGCTGCTTTCTTCTTTTTTTTTTTTTTTGAGGAAGATTAGCCCTGAGCTAATTATTGCCAATCCTCGCAGCCTTCTTTATAATAGTCTAAAAGTGGAAACGACTCAAATGTTCGTCACCTGATGAATGGATAAATTAAATGTGGTAGATCAATACAATGGAATATTTTAGGGGGAAAAAATGAATGCAATACTGATACGTGCTACTACACGGATGAACCTTGAAAACATTATGCTAAATGAAAGAAGCCAGTCACAAAACACCACACTGTGTGATTCTATTTATAGGAAATGTCTAGAATAGGCAAATCTATGGAGACACAAAGTAGATTTGTGGTTGTCAAACCCGGGCGGACAAGGAAATGGGTAATTGCTAATGAGTATCGAGTTTCCTTTTGTGGTGATGAAAAGTTCTAAAATTGTGGGATAGTTATACGACTCTGTAAAAATACTAAAAGCAATTGAATTGTACCTTTTAAACGGGTGAATTGTATGCCATGTGAATTATATCTCAGTAAAACTTTCTTTTTTTATGTCATAATAGGAGGAAAAAAAAGAAAGGATAACTCTGGGAGTTTGTTTAAAACATAGATTACCTGACCTCACTCCACACAACTACAACAGAATTTCTGGGAATGCTGGCCAAAAGTCTGCGCTGTTTTCCACAGTTTCACCAAGTATTTTCTTAGGTACCTGGAAATCTGAGAACCCTGTCTTGACTTCAGCGGTTGTTGAAGTGGAACCATCCCCAGAGCGATGACTCTCCTTGCTAACAGCTATCATTCCTGGGTCGAGACGAATAACCGGGTTGAGTTTTGATCTACAAAGAATGAGCTTCTTACACAAAAAGAAGACAACCACTCCTTGTGAGTAGGATGCACTAAGAGAGTTTTGGAGTCTGGGGGTTCCAAGAGACGAAGGTACCCCTACTCCCCTAGGCTAGCCACGTAGGAGCCAGGAGTACCTAAGGGGAGCACCACAGCCAGATCACGGGACTTGCCCTCTTCTGTTGTCAGTCTAGCTTTTAGCTAGGAGAAAAGCAGGGAACAAATGGAAGCCCAAGGATATAGTAGATCCTGATTGCAAATTTTCAGACTATGCAGGAAAAAAATCTTCAGCTTTAATTTCTGAGATTATTTTTTATGAGAGATTACTCTATATCATAACACACTGTACTTGGCAGGAAACATTAATTTCCTATTACTGTTAATTTTTACATCTTGACAAAGAACATATATGATCATCTCTAGATTATTCATAGAGCTTCTGTAATCGCCTCCTTTGACAGATCAAAACGGACTCACAAAATACGAAGTTTTGTTCTGTTAATGCATACTGAGAAACTCTTTTCACATAGTTCTTTTAAAACTAATTCATGTTACAAACTGTGTCATGTTCCTTTTGACTCTCTTTTTCTAACCATCATTTTCATAAGCTTATCAATGAAGGTTTGGGGAAATAGATAGCATTTTTTAAGTAATAAATTTACATTTTTCCAGAGAGTAGCAAGAAGAAAGAAAACCTCTCCAGTCATACTGTCAATGTCAATGTTAAATGTCAACGTGACGTTTAATAACTAACCTGCAAAAAGTAAATGAGTTACCTTTATTCTCTTGCCATCACACCAGGACAGGCTTCCTCTTGCTTGACCAAATTACCATCCTACTGAAAAGGGCTCAGAAATCAAGGCCTTTGTCAAAGAATCTGGGATAATATTAGGGTGTGTGAAAGCTTTAAAAATACAACTTAATAATTAATTTAACATTTTCTATATTCAGAAGAGTCATTTCTTCTTAGGACCATTTGAAAAGAATGAGCTTTTAGCACCGCGTCAGTTCACAGCGGGAACATTAGAAGAATTTTCAAGATTCCTATAAAGCTGTCTACATCAAGCTGAGTCCATTTATCATTGACTATTTTAAGTCGAACTCTTAGCTCTTAATTTTGTGATTTAACATAAATTTAATTTGGGGTTCTCAGGTTCCCTTCAGGTTTATAAAAGGACATTTCATGAGAAAAAAATGTGTGCTATTATTTATCAATTTGCTATAATATTCATTTGAAATGAAAAGCTCCACAATGGTTTAAAGGTCACTTTAAAATTGGTACTTTGGGACCACTTTCAACATTTTAAGATAGTGATCCTTTTCTTTATTTTTAGTGAATCTTTGAAAGAAAGAATATTAACCAGATTCGACACACAAGGTATTCATCTAAATTTATTCAAGAACCAGAGCCCCCAAAACGTAACTAGTAACCATTTAGTAACTGGGAAGTAATTAAGGATTTAGAATTTGTATGCATAGACAAAAAGTGTCCTGCTTTGCAAAACTGTGATTGAAGACAGGTTGATTTTGGAATATGTATATTAGATACTTTATGTATGTCCTACAATCCTTGACAGCTTCTAAAAAGTCTTTCAAGGAAATAAAATACACGAATTCACATTTCAATATAAATAGAGATGAAAGGATGGGGTGGGGTAGGGAATAACATTAAGAAAAGATGAAGAAAAATTTTGCTCAAATGTTAAATTTCATTCTGAATATACTAAGTAAGAAAGGAAACAGGATTTGTTATAAAGTATTGTATATACCTTATCTTTTATAATATTGCTGGCATATTTTACTGAAAATAAATATCAATTTGATATGTAAATCACCTATAATCTCACCTATGAAATGATATGTAATTCTTATTTTCTGAATAATTTTGTCTAATAGTGTGTATTTATAGGGATATGTGTATAATTTTCATGTTTGTGTGCATAAATGAATACTGTGTGTAGTTTATATTTTGGTTGCTCCAGAAAGTATTTCTAACTTTCAATTATGAGAAGTTTCATATATACATTTAAGCTGAGAAGCTACCACAATGGACTTCCATATACCCTTTCCTGGAGTGAACAATTATCAATATTTTGCTTCTTGCCTTCACGTATTTCTTTCTCTTTTTATCTCCCTCATTGCTAAATTAGTTTAACACAAATGGTAGGTATCATATCATTTCAGTTTCACATGGTTTCACATGCAACCAAAAATAAAAGGAATTTTTGTCTTACGTCACTTTAACTCCGAACAGAATTGTCAATAACCTATGAATGTATTCCAATTTCCCAAATTGCCTCAAAAATATGTTTTTATAATTGTTTCGTTTGAGTTAGGATCAAAACAAAATCTACACGTGGTATTTGGAGGTTATGTCTCTGAAGTCACTTTTAGTCTAAAATATTGCACGTTCCTTCTTTTTTCTTTTTTTTCTCTTTTCTGCAACTGACCTCTTAAAGAAACTAGGTCAGTTGTCGTGCAGAATGTCCCACATTCTGAGTTTGTCTGCTTCCTCGTCACGTGTTCACTTACCTATTGTTGAATAATGAACAGTTCCCAAATTTAAAACAAGAACATATTATGTGTTATTTCATGCTATGGATTTAACGGGCTCGATTCTGAGGTTCTTACTTGAAGTCTCATGTAGTTTCAGTTGGATGACGGCCAAGCTTAAAAGAATCAGAAGGCTTGACTAGAGTGGCTGCCTTGCTTGGCGCCCCCATAAGCCGGGAAGTCAATGGTGGCTCTCAGCTCGGAACTCAGTGGGGCTGTCAACAGAAGCGCTTCTCTATGGCATCTCCACTTGGCTTGAGCTTCTTAAAACTTGGAGGCTGGATTCCAAGAAGAAACATCCCAAAACAAAAGCAGAAGCTGCAAGGTTTCTTATAATCTGGACTTCGATGTCACACAATGTCACTTCTGCAGCATTCTTTGGAGAAAAAGCAAGTCTTAAGTCCAGCCTAGATTCAAGGGGAGAAGACGATGCTAGAGAGTAAATATAAGATGTATGCACTGGTGAGCAATCTTTAGAGTTTAGCTAGTACACTGTGTTTTTTTAATTTGTACATCTAGTGCAAATATATTCTGTAGAAGGAAGTAAACTCTAGAGGATTAATTACATTAAACTTTCTTGGCCAATAATATATCCAAGTAGTACTATATACTTCATATTACACAATATTGGAAGGCTCACAGTGCCAGGTATGATTTAAGATATCTTACAAATTTATATGAAAACCAACATAGCATATAGTGAAAGAATGAGTAAAATATCAAAGATAAATGAGAGTAGATACATAAGATACTTTTAAAATACAGTGCATAAAAATCTGTGCACTTAATGAGTCTCCAGTCCTACCTCTCACAGCTCCCACGCCCTGGAATTGGAGGACACATCAGAATCTCCAAGAACAGAGCATTGCTTTTAAAGTGTCTTTACAAATATTGTCTTATTCCCATAATTCCTGGAAGCCCAATTCAATTTGGACTTAGGATAAACGATGTTTTAAGCATAGGTTTGTTCTACGCATGTGGGACATACTTATACCAAAAAAAGTTTGTTATTTATCTGAAATTTAAATTTAATTTGGTATCCCGTATTTTTACTTGCTAAATCTGGCCATTTTAACCCCAGAGAATATGAAAGAGGCTATTGGATTTGATAAATTTAAGAACAGCGCGAGTATTTTATTGATTTAATTATAAAAGAACATCAGTGTGGTTCCCACAGCATGTCTGATTTGCAAGCACTGTCAGAAAGTTTCAACTTTCCTCTTTAGTGTATTTTGTTCCTAGAAAATATTATTGTGGACATTACAACTCAATTTAGGGCATGTAATCATTCTAAAAGTAGTCTGTAATTAGCTATGGTTACTAATTACACTGCTGCCTGGTACCAGGCAAATAACAAATGTATGAGTAACAAAAATATAACTTTCCCAAACGAAGGATGGATAGAAAGGTTACTCTAATTAGGAAACAATTATGGTCCAAAGTATCTTAGTAAACTAACCTCGCCGCAAGCATTCAACAGATACAAGTTTAAAAGCCTTGACTAGAAGAGAAATAATATGAATGTCAGTAAAAGACAAATCTGCTCATCACGAGAGCACTTTCAAGACAAGTTAATAGGAGAGCGTAATCTCACCCGGGCAGCTCAGGACTCAGGATGCCCAGATTTACATCCTGCTTCTTCCATTACTAGCTGTTTGTCTCTGGAAAGTTTCTTAACTCCTCCAAGTCTCAATTCCTCCTCCGCAAAATGCATAAAATAATAGCTACAGCATATGATGTTTTAAGAATTAAGTGAGTAACTCCATACAAAGCACTTAACCTAGCGATGGCACTTAGTGGACACGCAATCAATTTTGGTGATAATGATGGTAGACAGAAAAAGGCTTAGAAGGTAAGGATGGTGGCAGTGATGCTGAAAATAAATATATACCAAAAAGAGGCATAGAAATACTATCAGTTCTTATTCCCAGACAGACGTAGTTTTCTTTCTTATTCTTTTGTTATCTGTAAAATTTTCTAAAATCATTTAACTTTTATAATCAACCAAAATTCACATTTTAACTACCCCTACAATAAATAATCAGAGTTCATTTTTTGTACAGCTTGAGCACAAGAGCTGTCTTTCCCCAACCAATTTCCTCATCCTCCATATTGTCTAAAGCTGCAATCACACCTTTAGAATAAAAGTGTCTATGGGAAAACAGAAAAGATATCAATATCATCAAAGTAGTGCTCATTAACATTGAGCACATCACGCATCAGCTGATTTAGCTGATGCTTAGGGAAGAAGTAAGAAGAGAAACAGAAGACAAGATAATGAGGTTTTCATGGAGAAAAGGACGACTACGGGAACTGAAAGGAAAGCTCTGAAATTCTAGGGGTTGCTTGAGGTAAAGAGGGATGGAAGAGGGAAGGCTGTGTGTCGTCCGAAGGCACAAGACATCTGGAGGGATTTTGGCCACAAACTGGAGAAGAAATGCCAAGAGAGTAATTAATCTGATTCACACTTTTGCATACTGTGGTCTTCAGAGTAACAATGTCGGTAAAAATGATCATCTATTGTGTGTAGTTGGTTTCAAACTATTCTTATATTTTAAACTTTCAATTCTTTATTTTCCTCTTACTTAAACTTAGTTTGGAAAGTCAGAGCATATTTTGCAGGTAGCTTTTTTATCTCATGTCTCATTTTGAAGTAGAAGCCTCTAAATATTTGCTTTTCAGATTCCCAAACTCCGTACCTTAAACAATATTCAATAACTTTTCTATCACCTCTAAAACAACAATTCCTGACTCTTTTTCTCGAGCTCAGCCTTCTTTCAGGAACTTCAGGTCTGTAGACATTTACGTGGCTAGCCCACAGACACTGCAAACTCAACTGTCCCAAAGGGCACTGGTTCCGTTCCCTTCCCGTCACTCACCCGCCATGTGTACCATGCCAGAGACTGGAAAACCCCATTCTTATTTGTCTCTCTCCACACAACCCACAAAGTTCTACGTTTCCAGTTCTTTACCATTTTAGTCCATGGTCGTCTTTCTTTTCTTTTTTTTTCCAGTGCTGTTTTTTATACCATAGGAAAAATGTAAACTCCACCCTTGGAGCCTCACCTCATTATTTCTCAAAGTCACAACGCTGCTATGTATTTAGAAGATTCCATTTATACTCTCCTAAATTAGCCCCTGTTAAGCTTTATAGGCCAACCTCATACAAACTCTTCTTTTAAAGGGCAAATGGATTTCTTTAGTGTTTTATAATATTCAGCTGAGCAAGGAGAAATTTTGACTCCAAATTTTCCAAACACATAGAATGTTTCTGTTAATAATTAAACGCATATCCCTAATCGGAAAATCTCTTTCTTTTATTTCTAGACAAAGAAACAAAATATAGTGAAAACTTAGTAATGTACAGACTAAGTGAGACTTCGAACATGTTGCAGACTTCAAAGAACATGCTTTTGTGGGACAGATTTTGTCGCCTTGTAAAGATAATCTGCGATTAAGTGGGTTAGTAACTTTGCTTTTAAAAAAAACAGAAACAGGGGCCAGCCCGGTGGCATAGTGGTTAAGTTCATGTGCTCCACTTCAGCGGCCTGGGGTTCTCAGGTACGGATCCTGGGCGGACTTAGCACCACTCGTCAAGCCACACTGTGGCAATGTCCCACATAAAATAGAAGAAGATCATCACAGATGTTAGCTCATCAACAATCTTCTTCAAGCAAAAAGAGGAAGATGGGAAACAGATGTTAGCTCAGGGCCAATCTTCCTCACGAAAAAAAGAAAAAATAATAAGAAAAAAATATGACTGACATTATTGTAATGATTTCAAAATAATTGTCAAAATAAAATCAATTGATTACCTATATGAGTTTATACCTTATTCATTCTCACAACGTCTACTTCACTCTACCTCTACCTCTCTCTGAATTATCAGCCTTTTATGACAATTTTTTCATGACACTTAATCAGGCAACACTTTGCCATCTGAATTATATGTATTATCTTCTCTTCATATTTTTTCCTCAGGATGACTCTGTGAATTGTACAAAGCAGATGAGAAATGTTGTGATGAAATGATATTGCAAAGTATTGCCCCTTGAGTTCTTTCTCAAATATTCTGTGACTTTCCAGAATTGAGCTGCAAGATGTAACTATTTTTGAATTCCCAATAATTTCTCAAGAATTAGTGGAAAGAGAAAGAGCCAGTTACCAGAAGGGTTTTGTCTCTTGTGATAAGAAAGGCGGGGCTCTCAGTGGATGTAGCAGTGGTCATCTGCCTGGACAGCAGCTGGGACTGTGAACATCCCTGCAGAGGCCAGCAATAGTGATTCACTGCACCCATGATCCAGATTGGATGGCCCACTTCCAGGCAAACGACAAGGAGGTGCAGAGAATGCTGCCAGTAGCCAGAATCCTTCTGTAAATCACATCCCACCCTCCAACCCATGAGGGCAAGGCAATGGAATTTCATGAACATCGTGGAATTTAGAAGCCACATCAGGAAAAAAGATGGTGAGGAAATCATGCATGGAGGTGAAATACCCCTTAACATTGCCTTTCTTTTTCTTGTTTTTTTGTTTTGTTTTGTTTCGTTTTGAGGAAGATTAGCCCTGAGCTAACTACTGCCAATCTCCCTCTTTTTGCTGAGGAAGACTGGCCCTGAGCTAACATCCATGCCTATCTTCCTCTATTTTATACGTGGGACGCCTACCACAGCATGGCTTTTGCCAAGTGGTGCCATGTCCGCACCCAGGATCCGAACCAGTGAACCCCAGGCCACCAAGAAGTGGAACATGCAAACCTAACCGCTGCACCACCAGGCCGGCCCCTACATTGCCTTTCTTCTAGAATCTTTCTACTGCAACTCCTGAAATGGGAATTAGGTACTGGTCTTATCTCTTATCTCAGAATTTTGAATCCATTTTCCCCTTACTATTTGACACGTTTAAGTGCATTTGCAAACTAAGAAAGTCATTATCTCCTTGGAACCAAAGAACAGTGTTTTACACTTACTCTTGTCAATATTTCTGATTTCATCCCATCTTCTAGTACTTTCAAAATGGTGACCTCGTACATCTAAACAGGTATCCTTTAGTTAGTAGCAGGGTGATTTCCTGGAAAGAACTCTAAACTGGGAAGCCGCTGGCTGCACAACTGCTCCCTCACTGCCACTGCCCTGTGACCTTGTGCTGGGGAAATGGAATTAAAAACAAAATCTGCTCCCAACCTGGAAAGAAACCCAAGACAGGACGAAATCTCACCCTTTCCTGTAGCCAAGCAGATGCAACCTATTACACACATATTCTCATGATAAACCTGAACTAGTCCTTAAGAAAAAGGACTTGACAGCACCATTTGTCACACGGGGTTCATCCCAAATTCACCTGGTAATTGGGAAGACCATCTACGTTAGCTAATTGACTTTATTGGGAGTGAAAACACACTTCTCCTATCTGTATGATGCGAAGTAGTTTTGTAACTTGGTGAGAGGCCTGTGCTGAGGAAGTCAGACTCCTACCCTCACAGAGAAACTGGAGATGGGGGTCAGACATTCCCCCACAACTATATGTCAAAGAGATGGCTCCTGGGTCCTTGAGAAAGACAATCCTGGTCATAAAGCTGGCAAGAGGTTTATTTAGCTTTTTAAAAGATTCATATATATTTCAAAAAGACAGAGAAGAACTTACAGGTTTTCTAAAATAAATGATCTAAGAAAGGAGGAGGGGAAGCTCTTTGCTTATTTTCAACAGGCAGCATCGATGAAGTCCCTTCTTTTTACTTTGATTGGCCCTTACCCAGGGACAGGTCCTCACTCGCTCTTGGCCTTTGTCTTCTCATTTATAAAAGGCAAATTCAAATCTGATGATCTCTAACATACATTTTATCTGTGGAGTCCGCATTGCCTTTTTTTCTTTTCATTTTTAATTGTGATTGACTATCTTTTTTCAACTTGCTGTCATCTACAAATTTGATTAAGTTGTCTTCCAGGCACTTATATAAATAAATCACAGAGAAAGAGGAAAGTGCCCCCTGACATCCTGCTCTGATGTTTAACAGCTAAGCCGTGTTCTCCCGGTGAACATAAACCATCTTACAGGAGAGCAGCAGCAGCCAAGGTCCCTCGGAGAGCATGATAAAGTGAAACAAAGCAAGGTCACTGTGCCACTCGCAAAACTCTAATCCTCCTCCTCTCCTGGCTAATACGAGTGACCGCTGCTTCTTTATCAGTATGGCCTTGTCCCAGCCCCAGTCCACTCTCTTTGTAGATAAAATTGATAGAATTACCCCTGCTTCCCGACAGCATCCAGTCCAGAGCAAAGCCCTACTCCTTTAGACTCTCTCCAAAATCACTCAGCCAAAACCCAAATCCTATGATAGAATTCTGCATAAAGTGCATTCTCCCACAACTGAAACAAACAACAACCCCAGCTCTTTCAACTACAGGTATATTGCTGGTGGTCTTCGACAGAAAGGAATTGACATCATTGATTTAAAATGAAATGTGGAATAGGACAAAACCAAGCGCAGAGTCTGTGAAATGACGCTGGCGCCTTCACTGCTTATTGTCATTGATCCTGGAGTCAATAACTTTGGCTCTAGTAATTTAACCCAGTACATAGCCACCTGACTATGCAATTATTCATTTCACCTCCTTCTATTTTCTTCACAAGGATATCAGCACAGACTTTCTCAAATTAACTTGTTGGAACATTTATGTAAGAGCTATGACACTGTCCTGATCTGTTTTGACTTGTGATTTGGGGCTGTGTGCATGTGTTTACAGTTGTACACATTTTTGTAATGGGGGGAATGACCAAGCTTGTTTGGCTGGCCGGTTTTTGCTAAACTCTTGTCAATACTCATTGCCTCCCTGCATGCTGTTCCCTGTGACGTCTTTCCCTTGTTTGTCTCTTATTCTTACCTAAACTATCTTGAGTTTCTATTATTTCCTCATCTATTTAGGCTTCAATTCCCTTGTTATTACATTTGTGCTGTTCTTTCAATTTAAAGTTGTCACCGTTGGTTGTTCCTTTGATTAAATGTCCCTCTTTTTCTTCTTTATTCACGTGCTGTCACTCAATGAATTTTTTAAGCCACTTTCCCTAATGCCCAGGACCCACTGGCCATTCCCAATCAGGAGTCTGATTTCTAAGGTTACATGGTCACTCTCTCCCCCGCCCCTTTGGCTCCCTTCTGACCAAGCTTTCCTGGCAGGTCATAACGAAACGTGGACAGATACTTCCCTTCATTGTTTTCTCTTCTTTCTGAAAGATGTCATTATAAATGCCCACAGAGTGACCTATGTTCTCATAAATCTCTTTATCTCCTCCAGATTCCACCTCCATGAACATTTATCTTTCACCCTCAGTGGTATATATCTTCTGAATATTCACAGAATGTGTTAATGAAAGCTCTGGCTAGCTCCTAGTAAGCTCTTTCCATAGCAATAAATATAAAATCCCCCCATTCTGTCTCTTCACAGAAAATAAATTTTCTTCTTTATAATCAGCCATTTTCTTGCCTTAGTTTCCTTGCTTTAAAGTCACCTGCCTTTTTCTGTCTCAAAGTTTAATAATTAAATATTCAGCCTTTTGAGTCTTATGTTATGTTCCCGCCCCAGGTCATACACTGCTATTTTGCTCCCAATTCAGCTTCTGTGTTTTCTCCATTCTATTGTTTTATCTTCTCTGTTTAGGTTCCACCTACACTGTTCCAAGTATTCCTATCGTGCTGAGTCTTCTCTTCCATTAGAATCTCCAGAACTCTCTACCACATTTCCTTTCTTGTTCTGTGGACTTCAGGCAATGCCACTTCTTCAGAACCTGACATTGTCTCTTTTCTTCAGCGAGGACTCTCTTCTCCCTGCTGGCGTCTCGCTGCCCCTCCCCTGTCACCTCAGGGACTTTGTTTTCGTCTTCACTATACTCACCCCCACACACGTGGACCCTTTCTCCCCACCTTTCCATTCTCTTCAGACTGAGGATTCATTCTCACCAACCTCAGCTGGGCAACCTCCTCCTTCCCTTTGCTGTTTTGGCCTGGGTCATGGAAACCTGACAATTTCCTTGCCATCACTTGGTTTTCAGTGGTTTAGAAGTAGAACATAACATACAATTTAAATGGATGATGCTAACTTGTCTTTCCTTATGTTTAAAACATCCCTTCTTACCAATCATTATGTTTATCTCCTCAATCATTTTTTTTACCTGACATGTATAGCTTATCTTAGGCTTTCACAAATGCTGGCTCTAATTCTTTTCTTTTCAAAAAAGATTTTAAAGTTTCTGGCAGTTGGATAACCTCTTCTTCGCCTTTCCATAACTATTATACAATTAGATTCCCCAGTACAAATCTACATTGGTCTGCCATATACTGGAATTGCTAAAATAATACAATATTAGAAAGAAAAGTAAATGAATTCTGTATTATGCAAGAAAATGGAATCAGTCCAAAGTTCTCATGCAACATAGATATATTTTCTCCCAACATAGTCCAAAATAAATCAAATATCTCTGATGAGCTACATCTAATGTCAAACGCCCAATTCCCTGGCCCTGGATTACCATCTATACTAGGGCATATTAGAAAGCCCTTTGGTTTTATTCCATACAAATTAATATTTACAGTACTGTGCACTTTCTGAAATCCCTTCAAATACTTGATTAGTACAATACACTGTAAACCAGGCAGAAAAAAAATATTATTTCCATGTTACAGATGGAAAAACTGGAAAAATGTTAAGTGATGTTCAAGGTCACAAAGAAGTGGGAAAATTAGGACTTAAATTTAGCTGTTCTAAGCATACTCCCTTTCAACTATAAAAGGGAGTTTCAGTGTTCTCACCCCATCATGTCTTGCTAGCAAGATCCCTACACAATTTGAGATAAAAATTCACATAAAAAAATCCCATTAGACATTATTATTAAATTATTAAACATTATTAAATTATTAGACATTATTATAAAACTCTATTACAAATTCTTTAGGAAAGCTATTTGGCAACGGACATCAAATATCATAAATATTTTCTGACTCTTCAACCTAATTATTCTACTTCCGTGAATCAATCTTGAGAGAATAATCTGAAATACAAAAATGATTCCATGCAGAAATACACCCATTGAAGAGTTACTTATAACAGGAATCAAACTACATGCCAACAATGGTAGAAGGTTAAATAAATACAGTAAATCCACATGGTGGAACTCTGAACAGCTGTTAAAATAAGGCACATTAGGAGTTTTTATTACCATGAAAAATTATTTTTCTATAAATGTTAATTGAACAGGATAGGATTAAAATGTATATATAAATTATGACACCACTACTGCATATTCTCATACAATAAATCTTTTCACTTGTGTACATTTAAAGTTGTCATTTTTTAATTTCGTTTCCTAAAAAGATATTATTAAATTAGTGCTGTTCTTATAATCAATGGCATTTTACACTTAAGGAAAAATATTTTGTAAAATGCATAGAAAGAACTCTGGAATAAATGTCAAAAAATATTAAAAGTTATTTGGAGTAATAGAATTTTGGGTAATTTTCTTCTCTTCCTTTTCTATATTTCTCCCCACACCTGTAATTTAATGAACAATAACGGCACAAACTCTCTCAGAGAAGTCTCCCGTTGTCCATTCTCTCACATAAACCAAATATCTTTTCTTACCTACTTTGATTCTGACATTCTTGGCTAGTGAGGCTATATGGAAACAACATTTCAGACCAGCAATATTTCCTTTTTTTTTTTTTGGTAAATGCTTCCTATTTTCCACATTTTTCCCCTCCCACTTTTTTCAATTTAAACTCTTACCTTGTTTTTTTTGTTTGCTTTGACTTGTTCTTATTTGCTTCCCAAGACTACTAACTCATAAAGACTTTGTTCGAAGTGCTCCCTTCCACCCTCCTCATGGAAGCCATCCTCTGGTCTGGTCTCCCAGGTCTCTAGACTGATCGTTTCTCTCAGGATCCCCAAAAAGTGACATCTCGAGCTCTCAAAATTCTTCAGTACCAGACCTTGGTGTCCAACATCCCACGAGACCAAACCAACAGGAGCCTGTTTTCGTGAGAAAATGAGGAGTCCCTCAGAGGAAGTCTACATTAAGTGAGCAAAAGATCCTTTTTGTGTCTATGTATAATAGTAAAGCCTAAACCAGTGGAAATCATGTATTTGTCACTCAAACATGTCTCCTAGTCTGGTGCTCTTCTGTAAGAATGCTGGGGATACCGAACCTCTTAATCTCAAGTCCACGTGCCCTACGTACAGCAAGTCAAACACTGAGACATCAGTGCTTGGAGATAGAGAAAGATTTATTTAAATTGGCCAAGATGAGAAGATGGGAGCTGGGGTTTGCTCAAATCCACCTTCCCCAGAGCAAAAGGCAAGGGAGTTTTATAGAGCTAAGGGGCTTGGCAGGAGGAGTTTCAGAAAAATGAAAAAGTCACTCCCAATAAGCCCCTGGGCAATCCGCAAGGGCTGCTGGGGGCCAGCTATCTGGTGATTGCAACCTCCCCAAGCCTTTCTCTTCCTTCTGCAAAACAAATTCACAAATCCTCGAGACCCAAATCACCCCTCAAGTTAAACAAGAAAACAGAAAATTGACAAGTAACAAGGTCAAAAGGCAAACACGTTCTGGGGCTGGCCAGATGGTGTAGAGGTTAAGTTTGCGTGCTCCACATTGGCAGCCCGCAGCTCACAGTTTCAGATCCTAGGCGTGGACCTACACACTGTTCATCAAGCCACACTGTGGTAGAAGAAGATTGACACAGATGTTAGCTCAGGGACAATCTTCCTCACCAAAAAAAAAAAAAAAAGCTAATCATGTTCTCATTGAATATCTACAGTAACCCTCAGGTACCTGCTTCACTGATACCTAATAAAACTACTTTTTCTCTATTCATCTTTCATAGTTGTACACAAAGCCTCTCTGAAGAAGAAAAAAGGTGTTTTCTAAAATATATATAACTTTTACGTGAGGGACAGAGGAGAGATGCTATTCAGGATGTTGACCTGTCATAGTAACTAGCCGAGCCTCTAGGTAAACTAAGTTAAACTAGCTTAATTAGACCTGAGGTTACAGCATGGTTTCCCATGACTGTGATGAGACTGTTGGAGCCGTGGTAACAAGTGACAAGTGCTCATCAAAACTCAGATAGGGGGCTGGCCCCATGGCCAAGTGGTTAAGTTCACGCGCTCCGCTGCAGGTGGCCCAGTGTTTCGTTGGTTCGAATCCTGGGTGCAGATATGGCACTGCTCATCAAACCACACTGAGGCAGCGTCCCACATACCACAACTAGAAGGACCCATAATGAAGAATATACAACTATGTACCGGGGGGCTTTGGGGAGAAAAAGGAAAAAATAAAATCTGTAAAAAAAAAAAAAACTCAGATAGGAAGGTTCATCAAACATCACCAAAACCGAAACAGCCATAGTCAGTAGGATATGAGAGTCAAAGTGGGAAAATGGGGAGAATGCCTGTACAGCACCCACCTAACACTGGGCTGTGCTACAGGAGTTCAATGGTTAAGGAAATATTTTTAAATTTCTTCCTAAAATGGATGATTGAAAATTAATGTTTCCTCAACCTCCGCAGAAACGAAATTTCTGAAGAAATTGGAATCCGTTTGGACCCACAAAGGACAGTATGGTGTAGTGGTAAGGGCACGCACTCCGCAGCTAGGCTCTGGATTCCATCTTGGCGCTGCTACTTGAGCAAGTTGCTTAACCTTAACCTGTACCTCAAAGGGGGAAATGGGACTAATAAAGGAGCTACCTCGAGGTGCTATTCTGTTAATTAAATAATTAACTACTTAAGTTTGCTTAGAAAAATGCCTGTGAATGGTAGCTATGCCACCCCAAAATATGTCTCTTTGGCATAAGGATTACTTTTGAGCTGATTATGTTTAAGAGACAGTAGGCACAGGAGAAGCTCTGAAAACAGAGTGGAAGTTAAGCTTTTGTAAGGGCGATTTACATTTATAAAGGAAATCTCCATTTGTGAGCATCTCCCTCTCTCTGTACCAGAAAGAGGATACTCCAAATCAGAAGCACTCTTATCAAGGCAGAAGGCACGGACTTAAATCTGCATAACAGCTTTGCCCTTGTTTACTGTGCTTCCGACAACCTCCCTTACCTGACCTCCCCACTCTCCAACATCTTCCTTTTGTCTTTAGTGCAGATGGTAATTAAGACGGTGGCTTGGGGGGCCGGCCGGTGGCGCAGCAGTTAAGTTCGCACATTCCGCTTCTAGGTGGCCCGGGGTTCGCTGGTTTGGATCCCGGGTGCGGACATGGAACCCCTTGGCAAAAGCCATGCTGTGGTAGGCTTACTCAGTTTTCCTGGGTATCTCCCACGTGTGCACAAGGTATTCATGTTATTAAGCTTCTGTTGATGTTTCTCTCATTAATCGGAGTTTTATTACAGGGAAATCTCAGCCAAGAACATAGAAGGGTAGAGGGAAAACTATTATTCCTCTCCTACACCCAGTATATATTAAGTACCAAGTGAGTTTTGTTAAATAAATGGAGAAAGAAACTTTGAAAGAAGGTCAAAGTTTTGTTCTGGATTTTGTTCCACTGGCGAGACCCTCACCCACAGGCGCCTGGGCCCAGCGGTGGGCTTGTATGACTGGTGTCGTCTGTTACTAGATATGGCAAGAAGATGGCTATGATGGTCAGTTTCATGTGTTAACTTCACTAGGCTATAGTATCCAATTTTAGGAGAGAAAAAAATATTTTTCCCGCTAGCCTTTTAAGTTCTTAGCTGGCAATCTTATAACAAAGGACAGACTAACAAAAGAAAAGCAAACAGAAGTTTATTAACACGTCTACTTCATGTATATATGGGAGATACCCAGGGAAAAACAAGTAACTCTCAGAGGTGGCTTAGAATTCAGGCTTAAGTACGATCTAAAGACATCTAACGACAAAAGAGAGAAGGGTATGGGGGAAGCTAGTTCTGGGTGGGTGACCAGGAAAATGATGGTAAACAAAAGAAAAGTTTGTTATGCAAATTTAAACCTGTTCCTTCTCCACTGGAAAGTTTCTGGTGATTTACTCATATATACGCACGTGTATATACATACATATATATATATATGTATGTATATACACACACAATCTAACTGGTTCTGTTCTCTATATCCTACTGGTTCTCTCTCTCTCTGTCTCTGTGTGTGTGTGTGTATATATATATGTGTATATGTATGTGTGTGTATATATATATATATATATACACACATACATATATATACATAGCTATATAAATCTCTCTCTAGAGAGATCTCTAGATATCCTACTGGTTCTGTTTATCTGATGGAACCCTGACTGATCAGTTGTCAAAAGTGCCTGGCCAGAGAGTGAATTTTTGTGTTGGACTTGAACTCTGTCACTAGAAGACTAGAAGAATGGACCAATTCAGAGGTATTGTGCTACCACTGTTGAGAGATTACCAAGACTCAATTTAAGGGTTGTTCATGGAGTTAACCATAAATGCAGACATTTGGTGCAGAAACACATTACTGCCCTTGAACAATTTATAGTGAAGTGTACCTGACTAGGATCCAGGTACTAAATTCACAACCATCAATCAACTACTCAGAGAAAATACCACTGCTTTCATCCAGAGGGTGACAGTGATGGAGTTGCCTATGGGCCGGGAGGCGGGGTGAGGGTGGGGGAAGACAGGGGTATGAGTTAATCACTATTGTTGAATATCACTACTCGGATGAGTCACTCAAATTATTCTCTTTAGGGGACAATAATCAGGCTGACATGCTTCTGTGCATTTCCAGGAGTCAGAACAACAAAGTGCGCATTTGAGATGCAGGGGTAGATGGGGGAAATCAGCAGCACATCGGTTTTACCTTCACCTTTGACCACAGAGCCCAGCAAGTGAGGTCCTAGCGGGTGGAGTTAAGCCCCTGTCTCAGCCTAGAGTAGCCCAAGGTCAGTTTAAAGTCATTTACCTCTAAATTATCTCTTCTAATGAGAGTTGACCATGGGTTCAAGTTCTCTTGGTAATAAATCTTTTGCAGGATATCTTCAAAAACAGTATCCACTAAAACTGAAATTATTGTGGAATAATATTGTGATCAGGAGATTATGAAAAGAATACTTTAGAGCAGAAGAGATTTCAAGGAAATAATAGCTAATTCTTATGATTTAGCATATTTTCATTCCAGGCCTTTTTAGTATGCTAAATTTTATACTATCTAAATTTTTTTACATTCAGCATTTCAACTTTAAAAATCAAATCCAACGTTACTCAATGTAGGTAGATAAATTATAAACATTATGACAGTTCAAATTTTTCCTATTCTGAGTATTATTCTACCAGTTTTACACTACATGAGTGTAAAAGCAAATTCACCAATAATGGTGGCTCTCTCTTAATAGGAAATGCCAACTCATTCCCACCAGAAAAATAAAACAAAACTGACTTGCTTCCATTGATAGAAGAAATAGAAACTGCATTAAGTTTAAAACTCCTACCTTATGTCACAAAAAAAGAAAAGAAAATCTGAAATTGAAATCAAAGGAAAGTTATTTGTAGAAACCTTGAATCTTTGAAATATTCAGATTTCAAATGAACTAGACTATTTTAAAAGGAAGAATGCAAGATCAAAGTCATGAATAAGACTGAAGCCAAAATACCACCTCATATAAAACAGGCCACCTGAGTTAGTGTGTTCCTAGAGTCTAAATCCAAAAAAAAACAGAAGAAGAAGAAGACATGATGCCAGCTACAAAAATGTCTGGAACAAAGCTGCATTTTTACAGGTTTTATGGAAAGCTGAAGAGGGTGATTTGTGTGCTTTATAAAGTATGCATCACCAAAAGTTACTTTCACAGGTATGAAATGAACTGGGTTTCTACAAATTCAAAGCATTTGCTCTCCTAAAGTGTAATGGGATAAATTAAGAGCAATAAGGAAAGTTAATATATTGAGGTATATGAGGAAGCCATTTTGATTTAAAACCGTTTCAGCCAGACTTTGTTTGTCCAGAATGGCCTGACGTGGCCTGTCAAGCATGCGTTATACATCTGCTTTAAACATTTACAGTGTCCCAAAGCAAAGAATTCTGCCTTTAAAGATAGGGACGGAGCCAGTCCTGATGGCCTAGTGGCTCCTGGTTCCCTGGCACAGACCCACACCACTCGTCTCTCAGTAGCCATGCTGTGGTGATGGCTCACATCGAAGAACCAGAAGAACCTACAACTATACACAACTATGTACTGGGGCTTTGGGGGGGGATAAAAGGAAGAAAGAAGGAGGAAGATTGGTAACAGATGTTAGCTTAGGGCAAATCTTCCCCAGTCAAAAAAAAAAAATTTAAAGACAGAAATGATTGCCCCCTCCCCCACATTAGCATTTCTTTAAAGATAAGCATTCCTTTCTAGAATCCAGGGTCAAATTGACCTGCAGTGTACATCTTGTGACTACTGACCTGCTGCACATAGTAAAACATCTTGCGATTGTAGTAAAAAGAGAAAAAATGGTGTTCCCATCATATTTGATCTATGTTCCTTGTTCCAAAAGAGTGTGTAACCAAGCTGCACACCTTGCTTCTCCAGAGTGCCTCCTTCCCTGAGGGAGGCTGCTTTCCCAGGCTATAGTCCTCAGAATTTGCTCATATAGTAAACTTACTCCATTTTCAATCTATAGATTAATTATTAGTTTCCTTGACAAGTGAAAAACGAAAAAAAGATAGACATTTTGATCACCATGAGGTATGGTTTATCCGTCATGTTTTATTTTCAATAAAACATTATGCAAGAGATCCTATATTTTAGAATGATCACTAAATAATAAGCAAAGGCTGTATTTATAGCTGGAAATATACAACAGTGGACAAAATTCTGATAGAATAAAGTTTGGGTTTGTATTGATGAAGAACCAAACTTCCTGCGTTTGATACAGAAATAACAGTAATTTAACTTATTTTGGAATGTCAAAGGTTTAGAATTGCCCTGTGATTCATGGATCATCTCTGGAATACAAGGCCTTTAGAAATTTAAATCTTTTTAGTGACCTGATAGGTGTTCCAAGTGGGAGGGTAAGCTAACTGTGAAATCTTGCTGTCGCTTGCTCCGAATTTCTCTGTGGTGAGAATCCTGCATCAGGGACCTGCATTTGACCAAGCAAGTCTGTTCCACAACTTTCTAATTTGATGCTCTCATCTATTTTGGTCTCTTTATTTTTTTAGATGCAGCAAGAAATGATGATGACTGTACCTTGTTGTATGTTTAACCGAACAAAGTGGTGAGATATTAAGGTTAGAGAGTTAATCTCTGTCTGGAACCTCCCTAAACTATGGTCATATTTATTGTTCCTTCTATAGTGCCAGAAATACGATCCCAGTCTCCTCTACCTGGTGTTGCTTGTAGGTGTATGAGAGAACTCTCTGAGAATTCGCAGGGTCACCAGTGTTCCTGGCCTACAGGGAGGTGACGTTCTTTATCACCTCTAAGACTTAGGAGTCCATAAATAAAGAGTAGTGATAAAAGATATTCACATATAGAGACTCACAAAACGGAAGCTGCCTCAGTGGCCCTGCCCACGTCACAAATCTAAACCTAAATCGGCCTGCACTTATTGGAAACACCTCCTTGTCTGGGAAACCTAGACATACACCAGTCAGAATCCTCCAACTCGGCTTTAGCTAGCTCACCTTATGCTAGAAAACAGGACGGGCTGGCCTTACCAGGAAACCCCCACCTCCATGCCAATCATGCCCTGTTTCTGCATTGCTGTTTCTAATGCTCTAGAAAACTCACTCTTGCCCAAAATCCCTGGAAAAGAGTGCTCCACTGTTTGTAAGGAACTGTACCCCCTCCATCCGTGGATTGTTGTCCCTTTAACAAAGGACATCAAACTCTTTACTAAATTGTATTCTTTTTGTCATTGGACAGTAGCTGTCAGATCAGTTTCCTGGAAGGACTTTGAGGCCCTTTTTCCAAAAGTGGAAAAGAGTCTTGTTTCTTATAATAGCCTTATTACACTTAACTTGATATATTTTTTAAATTTTTTATTATTTTACAACAATATATAAAATAAAATTTGCCATTTTAACTATTTTTAAGTGTAGAATTCAGGAGTATTAATTATAATCACAATGTCATGCCACTATCAGCACTACCCATTCCAAAAACTTTTTCATCATGCAAAACAAAAACTGTACCTATTAAGCAACAACTCCCCATTCCATTTTCCCCTTAGCCCCTGGAAACTTCCAGTCTACTTTCTGCAATGAGTTTATTTTTAAATGTGACATTTCTGGAATGGTCCTGGTTACCAATTTTGGTTTATCCAATTAAATTCTGCTGGAAAAAAGAATACGTTTTTATTGAACCTATGCAAATAACTACATTGCCATGAAAATTATTTTTTATAATATGTGACCTTTTATTTAATTAGTTTTGAAGACAAAGCTAATCAATATACAATCACTATTTTCTACATACTAACCGTTTTCAAGTTTTGATGGTAGCTATTAGATTGTGAACTATATTAAGAGTTTTCCATAGGACATTTTTCCCCAAATTCTGAGAGATTTTTGGGGCAAGACACCACTCAAAGAGACTTTCATTTCAATTTGTACAGGTATGGCCTGTTAAACTGAAGATTAGAAATAAGTCAAGGAGAAGGAAAATTGTTTTATAATATGCCCATCAGAAAATATGGCATTAACTGTAATTAAATTTCTCTTATATCAGTTATAGTCAATCCTATATAATTAATTCTTTATAGCCAGGACTTGGCTTAGCAGTCTGATTTCACAGTATCATCTGTTTCTAGACTAAAGATCTCCTGGATATCCGATCCAGCCCTCTGATAGAGTCTGACCAGTGTCTGTTCACAGTGGTGATGTCTGCTGATACCTGGAAAGCTGTACCCTGGATGTGGGAAAGTCAATCTCATAAGAGTTATCAGAGGAGACGGGTCATTATATCACAACTCAAAGACAAAACGATTATAGTCTTGACTAGAATTTTAACTGGAGCTACAATGTTTTGAAATAAATACAGCAGAGCACCACCACACTAATCACAAGGAATGTGAACTTTTTCACAAGAGAACTTCAGATTTTTTTGTTGTTGTTGTTAAAGATTTTATTTTTTCCTTTTTCTCCCCAAAGCTCCCCGGTACATAGTTGTGTATTCTTCGTTGTGGGTTCTTCTAGTTGTGGCATGTGGGACGCTGCCTCAGTGTGGTCTGATGAGCAGTGCCATGTCCGCGCCCAGGATTGGAACTAACGAAACACTGGGCCGCCTGATATGGAGTGCGCGAACTTAACCACTGGGCCACGGGGCCAGTCCCGAGAACTTCAGATTTTGACTTTAAAATATTTCACAAGCCAACAAAGTCAGCACGAAGACACAAAAAGTTAACAAGTTCTCAAATGAAGATGCTCTCAAACACAACTGAGTTCAGACTAAAATCATCCCTATGATCTAGTTACAAAGAAGCCGGTGCCAGTCACCGGAGATTTCCCCAGGTCCTATAAACACACGTTAAATATACACAGAACAAGAACAGATCCAAATATCATCCGCTGGTGCAGGACACTCGCATGGTTCCTAAAACAAAACAATCCAGATCTGCACGAAGCAGAAATAAACCAGAAATGGACTCAGGGAGAGCAAAAGCTCTATCATCATACATTAAAAGTCACCTCTGAGACCAAGCAAGGAACCTGGGCTCCAGATGACCATGAGGAGCATTTACTAAACCAGTTACTTTGTTCAATTTCATTGGGTAAGTCTTTATGGGAATCTTGATAGGTCCTCCAGAAACTATAAAACAAACAACAAACAACAAATAAACAAGCACACAGGGGAACTCATGGAAAATTTAGATCATCAATGAGTGAACTTTTCTTATTTGCACTAGAGCATTATTCAAGACAGGAGAGCTGTCAGAACAAGTAGCTTCCTGGAATAAGGAGTGAGGGTTGTGTTTATAGTTCAAATTCTTATATTCCAGTCAACAATTCTGATTGGATGGCGTTTGAGTCACTGTCAATGAAAAACAGGTTACAGTCTTTCATAAGAAAAAAAATAATTTAGGGGCCAGCCCGGTGGTGCAGTAGTTAAGTTCACAAGTTCCATTTCGGCAGCCCGGGGTTCACCAGTTTGGATCCTGGTTGTGGACCTACACACCACTTGTCAATCCATGCTGTGGCAGACATCCCACATAAAATTGAGGAAGATGGGCACAGATGTTAGTTCAAGGCCAATCTTCCTCAAAAACAAAAACAAAAAGAAAAAAGAAAAGAAATAATTGTCGCATATTTCAGGATGTAGTTTTCAAAATTGCAGATAGTAAGATCCAATTGAGGCAAAGAAAAGGATAAAGAAAGCAAATAAAAGAGAAAAAGAAAAAAATATACACACATATGCATATATAATGTTATATATAACGTATATGTTATATAAACACATACATAATGAAATGTGAGTACATTTTATCATAAAGTTCTGTTTGTATGCATGTGGACAAATTTTTTCCTTTACAATTCAGTAAAAATATAAAATAAAATCTGAGCCAAAAAAGTCTTAGATTAAGTTTACTGCCAAAAACCACAGTCTTTCTAGTTATTCTAGCATGAAAATATACACTGGGCGTGAAACCTTTATCTTGGTTTTGGAGACAAATACGTTTCTCCATGGTTGTTTACAATTCTTCCATTCAGTTGTCCCACAGAATAGCTCTGGCTCTGAATGGAACTTGCATTTTAAAACCAAACTGAATTTCTCCAGCTTCCTCATCATTGCAGTGAAATAAATTTTCATGCTTACTTTTGACTTAACAATGTATCTACTTCATTACTCACTTTTCATTACTCACTAAAAATGCAACATAAGACACACACATTTCTAAATATGAATTTGCAATCTCTTTCTCATTTAAAATGCTCCGTTCTTCCAAGAGCAAAAAACCTCATAAACTCAGACTATTCAAGGGGACAGCACCCAAAATAGTGAAATATTTACAAATACACAAGTTCTCATTCAGAGGACATTTACTGAGCACCTATTTTGTGCTGGTTATTATGCCAAACATGACTGATATGCAATAACGAAGCTATGGATATTCTTTTTGAGCAGCTTCTCTATAGAAAATAACACAAATACAACCAAAATCAACCAAATTACAAAGAAAGTGCTATAATGCAATACAAATAAAATGCTATGCACATACAATATGAGGAGTATCTAACTACCTCAGTCTTACAAATTTGGAAATGAATTCTTAAGATCTTGAAGAGTAGAAAGAACATTGCCATACAAGAATGAGAGGGAAGTATTCCAAAGGGAGGCATGAAAAAAATGAAATGAACTAACATATTTCCTCATAAAAAATACCTGTAATATGTCCACTCCTGTCCACAACCACTGCCACCAGCATAGTCTAAGCTACTGTCCTCTCTCACCAGGACTTCTGTAATTCTCACTAATGGATCTCCATCATCCAGGCTTGCCTCATTCATCCCCTGCCACGAATCTTCCACGTAGCAGACACAGTAACTTTTTATTTTTGTTTCTTACTACATAATGGGTTTTGTCACTCCTGCTTAAAATTTGTCAGTGTTTTTCATTTCAGGAAAGTTAAAATCAAACTTCTTTTCAGATCCTAGATGATGTGCTCATTGTTCCCACTTCAACCTCCAACTGCTGCTTGGCTGTGATATATACATCATCTTTAACTCTTTCTCCCAACCAACTTACTAGCTTGTGAAACCATATTTTTAAATTCTTACATACATTTCAGAACCAGAAAATATTTTGAATAATACTTTTTGAAGCTGGCCAATTGTTCAGCACTTTCTTTTCTTTTCCTATTAGAAACATACAATTTCAGAGAAAAGGTATCTGAAGTATAGCTCTATGGTAATATCTATTTGTTTACTAGATGTGCTTCTTAAAAATTGAAAGAAACAGTATTTCTTTAGACTTGGAATTGTAGGGGAGCAGAATTTGTCACCCTAAAATATGCCTTTTTGGCATAAGAATTATTTTAGGCTGACTATTTTTAAGAAATAGCAGGCATAGGAAAAGCTCTGAAAACTGAGTAGAAGCTATTCTTTTATAGGAGACATTTACATGGGGGCCAGCCAAGTGGTGCAGTGGTTAAGTTCACACATTCTGCTTCAGCAGCCTGAGGTTCACCAGTTTGGATCCCAAGTGCGGACCTAAACACCGCTTGTCAAGCCATGCTGTGGAAGGCATCCCATATATAAAGTAGAGGAAGGTGGGCATGGATGTTAGCTCAGGGCCACTCTTCCTCAGCAAAAAGAGGAGGATTGGTGGCAGATGCTAGTTGAGAGCTAATCTTCCTCAAAAAACAAACAAACAAAAAGAGACGTTTTATATGGACAGCTAATCTTTGACAAAGGTGCCAAGAAAACACAATAGAGAAAAGACAGTCTCTTCAATAAACAGTGTTGGAAAAATTGGACAGCTACATGCAAAAGTATGAAAGTAGATTATTATCTCATGCCATACATAAGAATAAACTCAAAATAGATCAAAGATTTGAAGATAAGTCCTGAAACCATAAAACTCTTGGAAGATGATACAGGTAGTATACTCTTTGACATCGAACTTAAAGGATCTTTTTGAATACCATGACTACTCAGACAAGGGAAACGAAAAAATAAACAAGTAGGAGTTCATCAGACTAAAGAGCTTTTGCAAAGGCATAGAAACTAGGACCACTACAAAAAGACAACCCACCAATTGGGAGAAAATATTTGCAAATCATATATCCAATAAGGAGTTAATCTCCATAATATATAAGGAACTCAGACAACTGAACAACAGAAGAACAAACAGCCAGATCAAAAAATGGGCAGAAGATATGAACAGACATTTTTCCAAGAAGATATACAGATGGCCAACAAACACACGAAAAGATGTTCAACATCACTAGTCATCAGGGAAATGCAAGTCAAAATTACACTAAGATACCACTTTATGCCTATTAAAATGGCCATAATCACTAAGATTAAAAATACCAAATGTTGGAGAGGATGTGGAGAAAAGGGAATCCTCATACACTGCTGGTGGGAATGCAAACTGGTGCAGCCACTATGGAAAACAATATGGAGATTCCTCAAAAAACTAAAAATAGAACTACCATATGACCCAGCTATCCTCCTACTGGGTATCTACCCAAACCATTTGAAATCAACAATCCAAATTAACATCTGCATCCCTATGTTTATTGCAGCACTATTCACACTAGCCAAGACATGGAAACAATCCAAGTGCCCATCAACTGATGAATGGATAAAGAAGATGTGGTATATATACACAATGGAATACTACTTAGCCATAAAAAAGACAAAATCATCCCATTTGCAACCACATGGATGGACCTGGAAGGAATTATCCTAAGTGAAATAAGCCAGACTGAGAAAGACAAATACCAGATGATTTTACTCATATGTGGAATAGAAACAAGCACGTGGACAAAGAAAATGGTTCAGTAGTTACTAGGGGAAAGGGAGTGGAGGGTGGGCACAGGGGGTGAAGGGGAGCACTTATGTGTGACAGACAAGAAATAATGTACAACTGAAATTTCACAATGATGTAAACTACAAAAAAGAAGAGACATTTACACGTATAAGGGAAAGGTCTATTTATAAGGGTGTCTCCCTCACTGTACCAGGAAGAGGGTAATGACCTTATCTCTAGAAACTTATCAATGCAGAAGACAAAGACTTAAATCTGCATTACAATCTTACCTTTGTTTGCTGTGCTTGTCCTGCTCACCTCCCACAACTGACTCTCCACCCCCAACAACTTCTTTTGTCTTTAGCTGAAGATGATACTTAAGGTGAGGGCTTCCACCATTTCAGAGAGTTACTCAGCTTTCCTGGGTCTCTCCCATGCATACATGTTAGTAAACTTTTGTTTGTTTTTCTCCTGTTAATCTGCTTTATGTCAATTTGATTATTGGACTAGCCAAAGAACCTAGAAGTGTAGAAAGAAAATTATTTTTCCCCTACAGAATCATATTTGAATAGCAAAAAGTTCTTCCTGTTCTCATGGACTACATAACTCAGACCTTTCTAGTGAGGATAACTAGAAAAACCATTTTATCCGTTAAGTTAGTAGGAAATGGAGAGCTAACAAGGCCATGCAGAATTATTGGGCCAAGATTTGAGAGACAATGGAAATCCAGAGATGTGAGCCAGGCATTTGAGACCACTTTCCTCTTGGACCTTATTGATGCAAAATAACCAATAACCATTCTATAGAAGACAAATAAGGTGAGTTTTACTAGAGCCAGAGTGAGGATTATAACCCAGGAAAGCCTTAGAAAGCATTCCGGAGAAGCATGGTTTTCAGTACAGTCTTATATCTTTTCAGAACAAAGAATACTCACTAAACACACCCAGGATAAATTTTCACCAAAGTTTCAAAGAGGTATTTAGTTGCAAATTAGCAGGTCAACATGATCCTGATGTCAGGAAAGAGACTAATCTGGGTGCTACAATTAAGGCATAGGAGGGGAAGTCTGCATTCTTATCTTTAGAAAGTGCATTCTTTACTTTGATGGTTAAGCAGATGTACAATATATGTTTGATAGGCCATAAATTCAGCTTTTTAGTTCAAGCCGAATCAGTTTTGAACCTGAATAGTTACCTCATACACCTCAATATGTGAAGATTTCTTGTCAACCTTAATTATTCCAGAGGCTGGTGGGAGGCTGAAAGGCTGAGCAAGTTTCTGGGGTGAAGGAGGCAAATGTGAGTCCAGAGCAGACAAGAGGTTTGTTTCTAAACTCTTGTGCATGGCTGAGGAGCTGAAGGGTTACAAACGAGGTATCTACCATGACAGGGATTGCATCCCAACTTTGAAAAGCTCACTTATTAAAATTGGAATAGAGAGACCCTCAGAAACCACAGATTTCAGGCAGAAGCAAACAAAAGCCCTCTCTGGAGAAGCATAACACCATCCTAGTTCTCAAGTTATTTCTATAAATAACTTTTCAAATACAGTGTCTGGTGTGCAATGAAAAACAATCACTCCTCTGAAAAGACAAGATATTTTGACTGAGAACCAGCAGGAGTAACAAAAAACAGAAACAGACTCACTTTCTGGAAATGGAACAGAAGTATCAAAATATATTAAACTTTGATAAGTAAAGAATAAATGTTGCAATTTTTAAGATAATAACTAAAGGAATAGTAAAAGTGTATGGAATGTCCAGCATTAAGAAAGGTGAAAAATTAGAATAAAAAAATTCTAATGAGAAGAAAGGAGAGGAACGGAAATATCAAACAAGTGAGATAAATAGAAAACAAACAGTAGTGGAATGCATGTAAAAGATAATACATCTGGAGTTACAATTAATGTAAATGAACTAGATTATTCATCTAAAAAACAAAGAAGAAATGCAAGAAGAGAGCACAGCCAGCATGCTGGAAAGAATGAGAGGCGAGGCAGAGGCCCAGGGTTACAACACAGGTAATTCCATTTGCTAGATCTGTAATCTTGAGAAATTGTGTCATCTCCCTCGGTCTCACTTTCCTTTCTGCCAAGTGACCAGTAATACACTTACAGTTCATCTCTCCAGGGATGGTTAGTCAATGAGCTCATGCACGTGAGGCCCTTGATGTAGTCTTGGCACGCTATAACGCTTCCCACTCCACCCCCATAAGACAAACATTTACATAAGGCCAACTTTTCTTATAATCAGATTCATTTAAAGTGAAGTGCATCTTTAATCTTGAAGTGACTTTACATGACTAGGTCTACTTAGCTCTAAAGAGGAACAGAGCTATTATAATATATTAATTGGGTCAGTGAAGTACATGGCATAAAGCTTGATACATAATTAAAGTAACTAAATACGTCCTAATACATCCCTTTAAATGTTTTATTGAAATTATTGACTGAACGTGGGAAGTAGGTGTGATTTTTCTGTCTTTGTGGGTCAGATTTCATTACATAAACATCTCGATTTTAATTGGGGAGTTTTTATGTTAATATATTCTATTAACAGTGGATATTTAGTTTCCACACCTAACAATCCACAATCTTGAAAACTAATTTAAATAGATCTTTTTGTAGCAAATCTGTGAAAACTGTGTATATTCATTAAATTAAAGATCATTTTGCATGCCAGTACAACCAAATTGTATTTTGAAATGATGCAGGATAAACAACAGATGTATCCAATATATGCTTTTCCTCAGTTGCTAAGGCAACATTGTTCAGTCTTTAAAAGAGTGAGATGATGCAGAAACAAGACCGTGAAATAATTCCTTTGGGCACTTGATTCAATATGAAGGTACCCTTCATATTTGCAGTTATAATGTGGTTGGTATGGTTCTGAAATATTCTAGTATTATATTGCCTGTGCTAGATTTTATAAGTTTTGTTCTTTTGTCAATACAGCAATTTCTTCTGTTGGCAATATTTTGGACAGCCCTCCATATATTTCCATCTCTAATTCACTGTTTATTGTTTACCTCCTCAAAGGAGATCTGACATGGGTCTCAGCATTTCTCAGCTAAGGGTGTAATTCTGCTGGTGACCAAGATAAAATTCTGAGAATTTCAGTCTAAATTTCAAAATGTCAGGAAAAATTAGGTTGGCAACAGGATGACTATTCTCTGTCTTTTCTTATTCAAGAAATCCTCTCTCCCATCCATTCTTGATTACTGTCCACTTTTAATATCTATTTACTCTCTCTCCAATTTATCCAAGTTCATTCAGTGTCTTTTTATCTTTTTTTTTAACTCCTCTTGGATCAAAAAGGGGAAGATCTTACCCATGCTTTCTACAATAATATGGAAATTATCATTTAGTCATTTGTTTCATTTTTGTTGGGGGCCATGTGGATAGCAAGAAATATGAGACCTTCTCAGAGAGCCTGGAGGGCAAAAGTTGTGGGAACCAGTGTGTGGCTCCAAGATCTCTAATGAAAATACCAGCACGTACAGACAAATGTCAATCATTATGTTGCATACCTGAAACTAATATAATGTTGTATGTCAATTATACCCCAAAACAAAAAAAAAAGCAATACAAAAATGGAGTAGTGTAGTGCGAGAGTGAGGAAACCCACATCTTGTCACCTCTGTGAGCAGTGAAAGAGACACAGGAGGAATTTTCTTTTTTTTTTTTTCTATTTCTAACTCTTTTTAATTTTTATTTTTTTCAGATGTACTTCATATTCCGAATTCTGTATACATTACATCATGTTCACTACTCGAACACTAATTACAGTCCATCCCCTCACATGTGAGCCTAATCACCCCTTTTGCCCTCCCCCCGACCCCTTTCCCATTGGTAACCACCAGTCCAATCTCCAAAGCTATGTGGGTTTTTTTTGTCGTTTTTTATCTTCTGCTTATGAGTGAGATCATATGGTATTTGACTTTCTCCCTCTGACTTATTTCACTCAGCGTAATACCCTCAAGCTCCATCCATGTTATCACAAATGCCGGATTTCATCATTTCTTATGGCTGAGTAGTAGTCCGTTATGTATAAATACCACATCTTCTTTATCCATTCGTCCCTTGATGGGCACCTAGGTTGCTTCCATGTCTTGGCTATTGTGTATAATGCCACAATGAACATAGGGGTGCAAATCTTTATGCCTTTGTGTTTTCAAGTTCCTTGGATAAATACCCAGCAGTGGAATAGCTGGATCATATGGTACATCTATCCTTAATTTTCTGAGGATACTCCATACTGCTTTCCATAGTGGCTGCACCAGTTTGTACTGCCACCAACAGTGAACAAGGGTTCCCTTCTCTCCACACCCTCGCCAACATTTGTTGTTTCCTGTCTTGTTAATTATAGCCATTCTGACCGGAGTGAGGTGATACCTCATTGTAGTTTTGAATTGCATTTCCCTGACAGCTAATGATGTTGAGCATCTTTTCATCTGTTTGTTGGCCATCTGTATGTCTTCTTTGGAGAAATCTCTATTCAGATCTTTTGCCCATTTACTAATTGGATTGTTGGTTTTTTTGTTGTTGAGCTGTATGAGTTCTTTGTATATTTTGGATATTAACCCCTTATCTGATATGTGGTTTGCAAATATCTTCTCCCAACTGTTAGGTTGTCTTTTCGTTTCGTTGATGGCTTCCTTTGCTGTGCAGAAGCTTTTTAGTTTGATGTAGTCCCATTTGTTCATTTTTTCTTTTGTTTCCCTTGCCCGGTCAGACATGGGACTTGAAAATATGCTGCTCAGACCAATGTCATAGAGCGTTTGCCTATGTTTTCTTCTAGAAGTCTCATGGTTTCGGGCAAAGTTCCAACAACATTTTTTACAGAAATAGAACAAAGAATCCTAAAATTTATATGGAACAACAAAAGACCCCAAATAGCCAAAGGATTCCTGAGATAAAAGAACAAAGCTAGAGGTATCACACTTCCTGATTTCAAATTATACTACAAAGCCATAGTAACGAAAACAGCAGGATACTGGCACAAAAACAGACACACAGATCAATGGAACAAAATTGAGAGCCCAGAAGTAAACCCACACGTTTATGGACAGCTAATATTCGACAAGGGAGCCAAGAGCATACGATGGAGAAAGGAGAGTCTCTTCAATAAATAGTGTTGGGAAAACTGTACAGCCACATGCAAAAGAATGAAATTAGACCATTCCTTTACACCATGCACAAAAATTAACTCAAAATGGATTAAAGACTTGAATGTAAGATCCGAAACCATGAGACTTCTAGGAATTTTCTTCCATACGTGAGATAGAACAGTAAAGGCCATTCCAGACTGAAGGTATTATTTGTGTAGTAACAAGACATGTGAGTACCGGGTGTAATAAGGGAGTAGCAGTAGTTTTGATTAATGAAAAAGAGGGAATATTGGTGAGAGAGTGATAGACTTTGGTCTGGCAAAGAAGAGAAGCAAGGTGTGAGTTTTACTGTAAGGCTTGCTAAGGAGTATGAACTACACAGCAATATTTTCCCAAAGGTGTTTTATGAAATATTAACTCCATAGACTACTGTTTCTTGGGTTATTTACAATAAACTGAGACAAACAAACGGTTTCTTGTTCAAGTAAGTTTGAGAAATGCTCGATTTCTTTTCTGCAGAACTACTTAGAGTCTTTAATATGCTAATCTATATGGCTATACAAGACATGGTAATAAAGATAAAATTTCCCACACTCATTTGACCAAAGAACCCTATTTTGCAAGTTATTTTGAAGAACCAGTGTTCCACATAAGGTAATTTGGAAATGCTGCTATAAGCAATTGAGTGGAATTGAAAGTCTTAATTGTTGAATACCCAGGAGATTCATGGCCAAACATGTATTTCAGAAACACAGCATTGGCAATATTAGGGAAGAGGGGTTGGAAATGAGACAGATCTGGGAGAGGAGTTGGGAAGCTAACGCACAATCTAAGCAAAGGCCATGGGAATGGTGGAGAAAGTCTGAATTTGGGAGATTTTCAGAATCGACGGCACCAAAGGGATAGTTGGACATGGGGAATGAAGAAGCAAATGACAAGGAAAAAGTAAGTAAAGACTTAGTCGAGTAATCAAAGGTAACAGCATCAATAATGAGACAGATTGACACCATGTACCCCCGATGGGATACACTGAGAAGGACAGAGCATCACTCGCATTATATTCCTGACGACAATGCATAAGCTCAAACTAACCTTGAAAAAATATCAGATAAACCCAAATTGGTAGACATAAAATCAACCGATTGTACTTTCCAAATATATCAGTGTCACAAAAGATGAAGAAAGGCTGAAGAACCATCCCAGATCAAAGGAGATTAAAGAGACACTAAAACCAAAAGAAAAAAGAAAAAAAAACTCAGCCCAAGGGGAGTTTATGAATCACCTCCTTTAACATGAAAACCAGTTACAGAGCTAGGTGATATCAATCAATATAAAACAGAGAAATTAACTGGGATTCCAGAAAGAACGCTATTGGCTAACACATTGGCCTTATTTCTTGAATGTCCTTTAGGTTATTTTAGTAGTTAGGAAAAGACACGTTAGAACTGTATTATGAAAAGGCAATGAGAAGGAATTTTAAAACAGTGTAAGGAGTCAATTCGCTCATACAGATGAAGCAAACTTAGGGTTAAATAACCCAAAATATTTTTCAGAAATTATTTTACCAAAAAAGAAAAAGAGCTCCTCATAAAAGGTGTTATTTTATGTGAGATTGTGCGATATTAAGAGTTCTTTTCTGAGATACTTAAAAACTTGAAATAAAACTGGAATGTTATCTCAACCTCTACAGGTATTTAACTGTGTAAAGATCTCATTATGACATTAAATGGTCTCCTTTGATCTTGGAAAGCAAAAAAGAAGATAAACTTGTTAACATTTCCCCATACTAAAATGTGCATAATGCTAAAAATTTTAGAAGGTGAATATGAAATTTCATCATTAAATGTTAAAAATCTTTAAATGCTGTGACAGAAACACCTCATCTCTATAAGAATTTATAAACAATAAACCACAACTTTTCTTTATCACTCAAGTTTTAGAAGTAGAGACTGAGAAATGTGCAGCATATTTTGAGGACTTCTCTCTTAAAATGTCCAATAATGGGGGGATAAAAGTGATTTCTCCATTATCTCCCAGATAAAACTTGATTTGGGATTGTCAGAGGAAGTTTACCCTGTGTTTTAGAGGTGGGATTTTATCAATGGCATCTTCCCTAATATTTATTACTTCTTCTAAATAAATTATTTCAATATGTGGATTGAAATATTGAAATACTAAAAACAAGACATCTGGGAATAATAAGAAAAAACATTACCATGGTAGTGCTAGCAAAGACAGCCCTAGTCCTGGATAAACTATATTGTAGGTTAAATTCCAATAGAAAAATAAGATAATATTGACTACAGACCTTGATATACACGAAGCCATTTCTTTGAAACAAATGAAAATAATCAGCAAGAAGCGATAAGAGAGAAAATAACGGAAGAAGCAGGATTTAAATATCTATTTGGAGGATAATTAAACTAAAAATTCCAATTATTGTGATTCACTTGGAACAATTTAAAAAACTCACAATCTCATCAATTTTGGGGAAAACGTTCTATAAACCACAAAGGAAATTTTACACATTACTACTACTACATATTTAACCCTAAAGACTTGCTAGAAATATTTTAAAGTGGGGGAGGGGGACATTTTGGGAGTTATGGGGCCAAATTAAGTCCCATGGTCCCACACAGAAAGGAGTAAAAAAAATAAGGAAGAGGATAAAAGTGATACCAGCTCAACACGAGATTGACATAAGGGAATCATATTGTAGAAAACAAACCACATTGTAACTTTGAATGACCTCTGGTTAACTAACCCAGACATGCTCTGTAGATTTTACGGCCCCTCCCAGCTGCTGTAAGTTAATAACCTTGTTCTTGTGAATTCCTTAGGAATGTGATGACTCCTGGGCAGAGAGCCTGTGCTAATAGCCATCATCAATGACAACTGAAAAATCATGGTATAGGGTGTTGCTCCAGTCTCTGATGCATATCCAGTAAAACAAAAAGACTCTCGGGAGCTAAGACCAGACGTCTGCCCCCACCCGGAGACCAGATGCCTCCCCCACCAGGAGACCAGCCCTCTATATGACTGGCCTGCAGTCTTTGTTCTGTAAGATGGTTCTTTCGGACGTTAGTCAGCCATCTTCTCCTTTGCTAGCAAGCTGCAATAAATCCCTTTCTCTCTTACACCTTGCCTCTCAACTATTGGCCTGTCTTGAGGCAGGCAGATGACCCCGCTAGGCTGGTAACAAAAGGAAGGTGAGGAGGTAAAAGGCAAAGGGGATAAGGAGAGAAAATGGAAGAGAGAAAAATGGAGGATGGGGTCGTGGCCTCAGAATACCAGCTGGCTCTAGTCAACCACCAGATAATACGGATAAACCTTCAGCAAATTCGATTAAGAAAAAAAAAGAAACAAATAAAGGATTGTTGGTTCACAAATTGGCCCCTCATACAGACAGGGCAAGGAGAGACTGAAGAAACAGGCAGACACTCCAGACTGGTGGGTGGCAGGTGTAATAAACAAGGGAACTTACCTTGGAGGCTTGTCCTGGACGGTGCAAGATGAGTAGATGTCCCCACCCCCCACCAGAATCTTAAAAGTTTCTATAGCGGCCTCAACTGGATTCAGTCACATACACAGTCCAGATGGTCTCGACAACACATTGCTCCCTCAAGGCCCCCCTTGAAAAAGGCTCGCCCTGTGGGAACCTGGGCAGAGCCTACATTATAAGAACAGGGGAGGAGGGGAGGGGCCTCTGACTGCCGGGATCAAGTCAAGGCTCAAACAGCAGCAGCTGTGTCCTCTTGACGACCTTCTCCTTCCCCTAATTTAGGAATTATAAGGGAGACCTAACTATATCCAAAGTTTTTTTAAAACATATAAGTACCGTATATAACTTTACAACAATAAACTTAAAATTCTATCTAAAATCAATTTTTTTAAGAAAAATACAAACTTTGTCTCATGAAGTATAAGCAATGCGCTCAGTATGGAGAATAAAGGAGTACAGATAAACTCTCTTAAAACCATGCATGAAAATGCAAGTTATGACTGGGAAGTTCTACTGAACCTTTGGAGACAGAAATATCCTGTATTATGTAAACTGTTCCGGAGCTGAGAAATATATGTGCCCCCTGCTGAGTTCCAGAAATGCTGTTAAGACTCAAAGCTAAGGAAAAGGGCTATCAAGGACTCTCTAGTCTAAATTCAGAAACCTTCAAGGAGAAGGTATGTGGCACTATGACACACGCCAATGCAATAAGACCAAAAACTACAGGGGTATAAATAGCAAAAAGAAATAACTTTTTCCAATATCTTACTCTATTTAGAGAATCTAAGAAAATAGTATGTTAAACAAAATAGAAATTAATGCAAGATTTCAGTCAAGTAACTAGCTTCAGGATAGACATAAAATTGGTGAGTTTCCTATACAGTAGTAATAAGAATCAATTAGTAAATATATTATTAAAAAGGAGTCCATTTACAGTAGTAACAAAATATATTTTTTTAAACTCGTAGGAATGCAGCTAAAAAGAAGGACTCAATAAGAATATAAACTCGATTGAAGGATATTAGAAAAGTACAAAAATAAATGGAGATACAGAATACGCCTGGAAAAATATTCAATACTCTAAAGACACTGACGCTTCCACATGCAAATTCAACGAGAATCTGAACATTTTGTAAAACAAAACTTGACAAATTAATTACCACCTTTAATCCAAGAAAGAAATGCTGAAGCTGAGCCAAAAAAGTTTTGAAGAGAAGAATGAGAAAGGATTTGCTCTACTGAAATTTAAAACAGCGTATAAAATGATAAAATTCAAAAAATATTTTGGTTTTGGTGAATATCAAATATATCAACAGAACAGTATAAAAGGTTCAGAGTTATACTTGTGTATTTATTTGCAATTAATAGAAATAAAAACAACATTTACATCAGTAATAAAGATAAACTATTAAGCCAAATATGTTTGACAACCTGGCTATCCATTTGGGGAAAAATAAAGTTAGATCATCACGCTATTTACAAAAATAAATTCTCTATAGATTAAATTTCTAAATAGAAAAATTTGAAAAGAAATGTAAAAATATTACACTAAAATATAGGTCAACCTGTTGATGTCAGGAAAGCCTTCAAAAGCAAAACATTAAGGGGCTGGCCCCACCACCAAGTAGTTAAGGCTCCTCACGTTCTGCTTTGGTTGCCGGGGTTCACAGGTTCCGATCCTGGGCGTGGACCTACTCTACTCATCAGCTGTGCTGTGGAGGCATCCCACATACAAAATAGAGGAAGACTGGCAACAGATGTTAGCTCACCAAAAAGAGCAAAAAACAAAAAACAAAAACGTTAAATGCACACTTACAAAGAAAAATGTTCGTAATTTTAACTACATCTAAATTTAAAACTTCTGCATGACCAAATATATCTTAAATAAAGTTAAAAGATAAATGAAAAACCAGGAGAAAATATGCTAAACAGACAAAGAAAATATTTCCAGAATGCATAATCGATCAAAAAGGTGAGGGGTGGATAGACAAACTCCACCGTCAGTTAATTCACAAAAGTGAGAATATGAAGTAAATCATCATGAACTATTTCTGCCCACTGCATTCGCAAAAATGCTAAAGTTAGACTACGTCAAAGGTTTCTGAGGATATAGGAAAAAGAATACTCTAATACTCTGACGGTGGGAGTTTAATTAATATAGCCACATTGGCCATCTCTATTAAATATTTAAAAAATGTGGACCCAGTAATCCAGCAGCTATCTATCCTACATGATTATATACATATGTGTAAATGGGAGCAAGTACAATAGAAAAAAAAACAAAACAATCAAAACGCCTCTCAATAGAGATGGCTGAAGAAGCCATAATATAGCCACACGTTGAAGAACAATGCAGCAGTAAAAAGGAACATGATAATATCATACTGAGATATGGAGCAATTCCCCAAAAAATGGTAGAAAAGGAAGTCATAGAAAATTATATACAACTTTTATGCAAATAGACACAAAACATTTTTCTATATGCATTTATACATCTCTAAATTACATAGAAAATAATACCGATAAAGTGGTTATCTTTAGGGAGGAGACCAGGATTTTTAAGTAGGTCTGCAGACTTGTGGTTTACTGTCATGGTCGAACATCTTTAAATGGAAAAATAACATTCAATGAATTATTTTTATAATTAAAGATAAATTTTAAAAAGCCAGGGGAAAACAATACAAAATGAAATTCAGCAGGCATTTAATGAGCTTATAAACATGGCAGAAATTGTATTTCATTACTTAAAGAAAAACATCAATTCATTTTTATACAGCCATCCACACAAATCACGTTCAATCAATGCCATATTTTCACGCATGGAGACTATCATAAGCGTTCGAGGCTATTATTTATACCTCCAATTGTAGTATACACAGCACATCTGGGACTCATCTTAAATGCTATAGCAGAGCTTTTTGCAATTAAAGAGAGTTAATGAATACAAAATTGAACTTAAATGACTCTTATCTTTACTCTGAAAGACCCAAGAGAAAAACATACAGTTAAAAATGTTACTCTTTGGGCTAATTGACTATCGTAATATTGTTCAACAGACCAAGACACAAGTATGTCAACTAGTTGGAGCAAGAGACTTATTTGAAGGAGCATGATTTTATTAATAGAGGTTGCATTCCTTGAGGAAGCATAAATGAGGATGAAACAGTGATAGTGCCAGCATCAGTTGAGGAAATAGCTTGTTTAATTGTGAGGTATTTTTCCAAGGCTTTGTCAAAGATTTCTGTAACAAATTCAATTCGAGCAATATTTGCTTAGTACCTCTCTATCAAGATACATAAGCAAGATTCTTTCTTTTTTTATGAGGAAGATTGGCCCTGAACTAACATCTGCTGCTAATGTTCCTCTTTTTGCTTGAGGAAGAGTGTCACTGAGCTAACATCTGTGCCAATCTTCCTCTATTTTATATGCGATGCTGCCACAGCATAGCTTGACAATCCGCACCCTGGATCTGAATCTGCAAACTCCAGGCCCCTGAAGCAGGGCGTGCAAACTCAACCATTATGCCACAGGACTGGCTCCCTAAGCAGGATTCTTAAAATCTGGAATTTATAATCTGATTGGGAAGATGAAGCCTACAAGTACAAAATAATTAAGGAACATTACAAGATAATATGTTCTCATGTTAGTTGATGTGATGAAGTAGATAATGCTAATGATATACCATGCTGAAATGAGTCATTGTTATCTGGAAATATTAATTCATTGAATAAATTGAAATGAGACTTCAATCCTATAGTCACATCATCTACATAAATTTTGATCTCTACAATACATTGGCCAAGAGGACATCCATCTTGAATTGACGAATTTCAGTGTGTATCAGAGACCTCACAAATCATTTCAGGCCAGCTCAGAAGATTCTTATCTGGGTCAGAATCGTCTTCCCTATGGCTCTCAGTTATATACTCAAGGCTACCACCTGGGGCATACAGAAAAAAGTATATAATCTTGCCTTTTATATGATAGTCCTCAACTTCTTGAACACTTTCCCACCCCTGGAGTCTTCTAATCTCCAGGATAAACATTTGCTCGATAATCTTCCTCATGTGATCTTGATTTGAATCCCCTCTTCATCCTAGCCACTCTCCTCTCCTAGGGTTCTAGTCTTCCTCTATCTGACCATGTTAGTTAGGACTCCTTTTCTTATAACCAGCAGAAACAAACCTGAGTTTTTTAACTAAAAATTATGTGAGGGAGGGGAGAGCAATTAGAACAATGCAAAGAAATCCTATTGACATCAAGGTGGAGAATCTTACCCACAGAAGACTAGATGGAGGGACCAGAAAGCCACTATGAGCCGAGGCTCTCCTTCTCTCTTGTCCTTTTACCTCTGTACATCAACCATGTCTTCCTCCTCGTTTTCCTGCTTCTTTTCTCTTTGCTTACTAATGTGTTCTGCTGCCTAATTTTAATGTTGGAATAAAGATTCTCACAGCTCTAAGTCTAGATAGTATAGACCGAGACCCACAGGAGTTTTTCACGTGGTCCTCCCCTGAAAAGGAGTCTGACATGACCCATTTGGATGTGAGGGGCAACCTCTTGTCTGCTCAATCCACCCTGGCTCTAAGGGGTGGGGTCGTGTTGTTCAAAATGACTGCTAGAGGCTGAACCCAGAATGGGGTACAGATGAGGGCGTCATGACAAGTCGGGCAGATGGCTTGAAATGTGGAACTCAGAGCTAACATATAAAACTCCAGGATGGATCTAAGGCAACATCATAGTAGCAGAACATGAGGTTAAAGATGAAATTACTGCATTTAGTTTTACAGATTAGGAAACTGAGATACAAAGAAATGGAAGGTCTTAAAGTTGTATAGTTAGTTTCATGGCTGAATGACGATGGTAATACACTTTCTCTGAATTCCACTATACCTTCCCTGGAGGGCCTTTGTGGAGAGATTTCTCTAATAAAATACTTCTCTGAACAAAATCTAAGAAAAGAATGACCATCAGACCTAATGATGTAAAGGTAGGCCAGAAAAAATAGTCAAACCCTGGTACGAAAATTATTCCCTGCTGAAATATTATTGTTAGGACTCCTGTTTTTGTACAAAATGTCAGGTACATGAAAACTTGCCTAACATAAAGATAGACCAAATTCTAAATTATATTAAGATTTTGAATCAGATAATTGACCCTTCTTCTGTATAGGCATCCTAAATAAATTACCTAAGTGGAAACATCCAATAATTTCCTAAAGCTACAGTGTTAGAATGATTTTAACTAGTTATTCCCTATGCCATTTTTTAATCTAATTTCGAATTTCTTCTTATATTGTCGATCTTTTCTTATTTTCTGTGTTCTTGATGCTCTGGCATTTGGAGCCTTGATCCTTGGCGAGACTGCCCCTCCCAGAGCTAGCTAATTCCTAGAGATAGCTAACTACTCCCCTGTGAGTATGTCTTTGACATACAGCCAGCCAATCCACAGCCCACACCCCCAACTAGCTCCTTTATCAACCTCTTCCACATCAATCCAATGTTCCCTGTGCCCTACATCACCCCAGGGCAGGTGCTAGACAGCTAAGGACTACCCTCATGGCACCCACCGAAATTATTCAAACTGTCCAATCCTAAATTTAGCATACCTACCCTGCCTCACTCATTCCTTCTGCAGAACCCCAATAAGGGCTCTGGGCCATGCTCTCCGTCTCCTTCTTCCGCCTCCTGACCATCCGTGGTCCCTCCCCACGTGAACCTGCAAGGCATGGCATTCCTCCTGTTTCTAGGTATCTGTCAATATAAACTTCTTCCCTCACGACAGTCATTTCCCTATCTGCTGTTGTACCATAACTGATTGAAATAAATCCCAGGTACGTTTTAGAACACTTCTAAAGCTCAAAGATTGGAATGAAAAAGTGGTAAAACCAAAATACTCAAAATGGTAGATACTGGTCTGAAAAATATATTTTTCTAACTTATGACTGAAAAACTCCCAAACACATTAAAAAAAAAAAATCTATGCAGTTTCTTAGGACCTCTACAGGAAAACTACACACACTTCTCTCAACGTGCTTGGAGTTTATTGACCCCTGTCTCAGGTGGAGCACTTTTACAGTTAACCAAAATGTCAATCTTCTACTCAACATCTGTGTGATCAGTTTTGTTGTCTCCTTCGAGGCCAGAAGGCATTTTCACCTTGAGATCTCTGATGGAGCGGAAGAGCAGAGAAGCCAGTTTGTCCCTCTCTTTTGTTCTCCTGAGGAGCTGGTTTGAGGCTTGTGTGTTAGGGAGACCGAGCTCTTAGATGCTGATAAAGGAGTCCAGCTCCCCCTTCATATAAATCACGACAGGCCTTCACTTTCATCACATCGTGGCCAGTCCCCCTGGAAACGGTGACGGGGAGCAGCTGTTGTTCTCTGACCCTGACACCTGACCATATCAGAGACACAGCAGAGCATTCATCACTCTGTTTTTGTCTAATAAGCTACAACGCAATTCAAGGTAAAGGTGAAGAGAAAGAAAAATAATCACACACCTCATGACAGATTTTCTGCCATAGTTAAATCATATTTGATATACAATGTGCTTTGATCACCCATTTGATATTTAAGGTTTCACTATTACATTTTGAGAAATTTAATTTTTGTATATGTTTTAAATAACTAATGGGAACATTTTAACTTACTTTTAGTTATTTAATTTTTAAGTTAAAATGTAGTTTAGATCGATTTAGGAAATATTGTAGTGATTTTTCTAAGATGAAAACTTCTTGAGAATGCATGTAAAATTACTTTGGCAATTCTAAAACCAAGCTATGGACCTCATCCTCATACAGCAGCCAATCCAGTAAGGGATAAGGCAAGGATGTGCAGGGTGCTGTCACAGCGCACAGTATTGGCACTTAACCCGTACTAGGAGGGGCCTGGAGAGACCTAGCTAAGAGACAGCATTGAAGCTGAGGTCTGAAGCCTGAATAACTATTGGTATGGGGATGAGAAAATAGAGAAAAATAATAAAGGCACGGGGAAAGGCCCAGAAGCAAGAGAGAATGAGTGAGAGAGGACTGCACTAATAATCCCAATTTTTCAGGCCTCTTTGTAGCCATACCCTTTGATAGTGCCCTTCCACGCTGACCCTGAACTTGGCCATGTGACTTGCTTTGGCCAATGGGATAGCAACAAACTTGGTACAAGCAAAAACGTATGTGTGCATTTTTGCTTCCTCTCTCAAATTCCTGTGATCACCATGAGAGCATGCGCAGGCTCTCCTACTGGAAGATGAGACGTGTGGAGCCAGCCAAGGACATCCTAACTGAGCCAATAGCAAGAAAACTGCCAGCCTTGAGTGAGTCCCAACCAATACCAGAGCTACTCAGCCCGGCCAATATTGACAAGCAAAGTTGTCCAGTTGTCCAGGAGACTTGGAGCATTAACACGTGGTTGTTTTCTTAAAGCACTAGGTTTTGGGTAGTTGGTTATACAAAGTATTGAGTCAATAAGTAAATAATAAAAAAGATGACACAGATTGACAGGCCAAAAAAACGCATTTCATATTCTCATTGTGTTTTACTAAATTTCTGCAGAAGCTGAATCTTCTTTCAAATGGTAATTCCAATTATGTAGCCTCTTAGGGGTGGTGATTTTTTGTGTCCTTTCATGTTGTTTTTGTCTGGTTGTTTGTTTACATGTATGTGCCCCTCTCCATTTCTTTAAACGTCACTAGCCCTCTTGAGCATCTTGCTAAAGCAGATTGGGTACATAGACCTACCACCATGGCTCCCTACCCTAGAGCCATCTTTCTCTAGCTTTTCTCCCATGTATAGGACCTTCAGGGATTACCTTTTACAGCTTATTGACCTTGCCCATTTCCTGACTGTAAGCCTCTTCTGTGCTCCCTTGATTTCATCTTCCAGTAAGAAACCTACACTTTCCAGTAAGGAACACACTCACTGCCACTCCCTTGGTACCACAAAGTCCATTTGGCCAGGCTGCCTTTCAGACTCTTCATTTACCTCAATCATTTTTTAATCATACTTTAATTTGATTTATACTTACATCGATGTCAGGAAAAAATTCATAGTTTAATCAATCTCCTTTGAGGTTTTCTCCCCCACAACTTTTTAAACTTAGAATGTCCTATGTTAATAGTATTATGCATTCTTCATGGAAAGTAAATTTCTAATTTCTAAAATAACTTTTGACTCAATGATACTGCTGCTAATGATTTGGTGATTGCACACATTGGTTAAAGAAATCTGGAAACAACCTACGTGTTGATTTTTAGGGCAGTATTTCATAAATTAGGTTATATGTGACAAAAAGCTACTATACAGCTGATCAAAATATGATGTGGATCATTATTCCCTATTAGGGAAAAAACGCTATAATATTAGAAGTAGAGACAATGCATATCCCATGACCTCATGGCTGCAAAAATTACGTATAATATGCAATTATTATTTATGTAATATATAATTACATTTTATACATATGTTGTTACATGCATGTTTTTCAAGAGGGCTTCAGAAAAAAACTATAGCAGCAGTTACCTTCAGAGAGGAATGTGAGAGGGATGGGAATGGGAAAACAAGGGCTACGCTGTGTTTACTTAGCATTTTATACTTTCTCGTGAAGAATGAAGCTTTTACTAACTACACGTAAAATTTTTAGTGTTTTTAAATTAGATTTTTTAAAGTCTTTCTATTATACAGACATTTTATATTTACTTTTGTTTTCTTCCAGGGTAGTTACATAGCCTGATTTCTGTTTTCAATCTAAAGTCTGACATTCTCATTTACCAAATAGAAAATAAAAAGTAACACCATGACTTACTAAAATTTGCAAAACATATAATTTTAAAATGCTTTAATAACATTACATAATTTTACTAACACTTTTAATGGCATAAAACAGATCACTTAGGCAAAGGCAAGTTTATGCCCCCAGACTAACTACTCAAATTATCTCCTATCTGGGATTATGAAAAAATAAAACAGAGCCCACACACTCCTTACCTCTCAACCTTTCTTGGACACTGGCCTCCTGACAAGGCCTGCATTCTAATTAATTTGACAGGTAAATCCTTCCCATCAGGTTCTCCCACACACACCCACCCTCCACACACACACACACAGACAAAAGCAACGCAATTATCAACCCTCGAGGCTAGTGTTTTGTTGAAAACAGTTTGGAGAAGCTGCACTCAGGACTCTGCATGAACTTTTCTAACAGAAGAATCAAAGATTAGTTCTGGAAGCTAATCATGACATTTTCTGACCCCTTCCTGATTCCTAGGTGCCAAATTTCACCTCAATTCCTCCAAGCCCATGCCACAGCTCTGCAGTGTCGCCAGTGAGCTGAAGAATCACTACCTGCTTCAGGCTGGAACCCAACCTCTGTTTGCTGGGGCTAAATTACTCATCTGATATTCTTCCCCTGGTGGCCAGCCCTTTCCAAAGCTATCCTGGGGTGGGACAGAGCCTCACAGCCAGTTGTCGGCACCTCCCATCCCCAGTGCCCTGCCAGTTCTCATACATTTATCTTTCTAGATAACACAGGGATCTGGAAAAGAACCCAGTGGTTAAGAGAATGGACTGTGAGGCTGGACTGGCTGGATTTGATTTCTTACTACCATTTATTACCTTGATCACTTCACCAAATTTGTCTATAAGCTCATTTTCTTCATTTTTAAATCAGAGTTAAATCTTCAATACATGGTTTCTGAAAAAATTAAATGAGATAATATATATAAAGAATTATTTGGTGTCCTGTTCCCCTCAGGTTAGACCTAATGAATATTGACATCTGCCTGAGTGGAATTTTGACACAAACTGTCTGGAGCTGGAATTTGACTTTTGGACTAGGAAGATGGATGGAAAGGAGGAGAGGGGCACCATGTAGCCTCAAGTCTCAACTACTCTGCTTTCCTCAGCCACAAATTCACCCAGAATGGCAGGTTATAGGCTTGTGTCGATTGGCTCTTCCACCTTCTCCAGTGGACATCTTAGCATACCTCTGAACCATTTGTTCTTAGTTAAAAATAATAATAATATACTTGATCATGTAGGGGAGGAAGAAATTTTCTTCTACCTTTCTAGAGACTTCTGGCTGAATTAAGAATTAAAGTGACATGAGACAGAACAACAAGAAACAAACAAAGTTTAAGAAAATGTATTCATGGGAGAAAACCCAGGAAAACTGAGTAACTCACCAAAATGGCTGAAGCCACCATCTTAAATACCACATTCAGCTAAAGACAAAAGAGGATGTTGGGGGTAGTGATTTGGGACTTCAAAGGAGAGGAAGGCAATTCACATGGAGATAGAAAAGCAAATGTTTAGTAAATAAATGTTCACCAGTGCCTTGCAAAAACAATGGGACATAGGCAGGACATTGATCAAAGGGGCCTTGCTAGGTTCCTCTCTGTCTACCACACCTAGTCCGTATTATACTATAGTTATCTATGATGATAGCTCCTTCCTGGAACAGGCCTTCTCTTAAATTCTTTGGAGCAGCCAAGGGGGAAAGTCAAAGTATCTTCCTGAATCTTTTTTTCTTAAAAGTACTCAAGCCAAAGAGGCACATTTTGGGGTAGCAAATTCTGCTCCCCTACAATCATTTGAATTTTGCCAGAGTTTTAACATATCAGTTTAGAAGTAAGCAAACCTTTATTTGCTGGTAACCACTATGTTAAACTCCTTACTTACAGCAATCTTCTGAGTTATGGATTATCATCAACATTTTACAGATGAAGAAACCAAAGTTCAAAGATGTTACTAAAACCATATGAGCTCTCAGAATAAGTGATAATTATGAATTAGTAAGATTTTCCAGATTTGAAAGTTTAAAACTTTTTTCCTATTTACACCTATTATGTACTGAATTCCTAAATGGGAAAAGAAAGATTGGTGCTCACAGTGGAAAAAACAACAGTCACAACTAATTGCTTGGGGTCTGAAAATTTAAGGCACTTCCTCTCCTTGAGCCTGGCAGTGCTTTGAATCTTATAATAGCTATAGACATGGAAACCACAGAAACCCTGAGACAGAGAGACCTATCAAAGTGGCTCAGTCTCCTTTATCTCCTGATAAATGCAAAATCAATTACCCTCCAGATACTGTACACCTCGCAGTCATCTGCAAATGCTGAGCTTCTCCATCACTTTGACCACTCCTCAATCTCTAGAGCTGGCAAAGCACATTTGGTTATGGAATTCAGAGCAGAGGTGCTGCCCTGACCTATTTTATTTTTTTCCCCAGAAAGAGTAAACACATGAGACACATCATCACAGCCATTTTTTGTGGGTTTTTTTCTTCAATACTTATTAGGCTTACAATTGTACATGTTTCTTCTTAATTTTATGAAAATATAACAAGTAAGCATTAATTTTAAACAATAGGAATTTTAAAAAATAATTTGGATATATTAAATATTTTTCTTCCTCATTGCAAAATGTGGTCCATTTCTGAGAAGGTGCAGGAGAATTTGCTTAACAACAGTGGAAAATGGCTACTCTGTTAATTCCATTTTTTATTTTTCCTCAAGAAGGAATATCAATACAATGCCAGGGGATCTTGAGCTCCATCTATGGGATTTTCAAGAATGTCAGCTAAAAAAGAGTGAAGAGACAGGAGAGCGAAGAGTCAGAAATACTATCAAAAGCAAATGGAGGGAAATAGAGGATTCTGGGAAAATGGCAGAGTAGGAAACATAGGGAATCTGTCCCCCCACCTGTATAACAATGGGACTGGAAGATTCTGTCTGATCTAATTATTTTGGAACTCTGGAGTTGATTAAAGGCTTGCAACTTCAGGAGACGGCATAGGCAGTAAATTGTAGTTGATTTCAGTGAAACTAATTTCTTCACAGTAGCAGCTACCTAGCCCCCTTGACCTCAGCCCTGTGGCAGACAACCATGCACTTGTTCCTGGAGTAGCCTGCACACAGCTTGAGGTAGCCAAGGTGGGCAAAAATCACCCAGTCTACCAACTGTCAGGATACGTGCTCTGATCACTGATTGCTGTTTCTTATCACAGGGATGCAAAGAGGTGGGCAGCCATCGTTGCACCCCTTCATAGTTGCAAGCCCCTCCCCCTCCAGCTGAACTGACTTCTGGGGGATTTAAAGAGCTGGCACTGTTTTCCTCCCCCACTTCATTTATTTTTCTCCTTTTGAGAATGAGACATTAAAATCTAGGACGTTCAAAAGCAACTGCAAATATAGGGAAAATTAGAAAGTAACCATGTGTGCCCAGGGAAAGGCTGACACTCAGAAAAGCCCCGAGAAGACCTTAAATTCACACTTCAGGCTGACCCTAGGCACAGACAGAGCCTACAACTATCAATTTAATAAAACAGTAAGGAAATAATTTTTAAGAATTGAATAAGAAATACAAAATAAAATTTTGATAGGGTTTGGGTTATATGAGTATATGTGTTTGTCAAAACCTAGGATTTGTATCATTTTTACATAAATTTTACCTCAAAAGAAGAAACTGTATCAAATACTGAACTGTAAGTTAATGATATGCATGCTGAATTATACAGAGAGAAGCATACTAGTGTCTGCAATTACTCTGAAATAAATTTAAAACATAACACGGATTAATGGATGGATGGAGGGATGCATAGATGCATGGACATGTGGCAAAGCAAGTACATCGTATAGGACAAAGTTAATAGCAGAATCTAGGTTTGGGGTATATGGATGTTTACTGTAAAATCCTTTCAACTTTGCTGTATGTTTGAAATTTTTACCAAAAATTTAGAAATAAAATAATTTTTAAAAAGCAAACAGAAGCATTCAACTATATTAGCAGTTTGGGGCCATTTAATTTAGGAGTAAATAACCCCATCACATTTTAATAGTTCCTGAAGCTGTATTTATAACAGAGTACACTCATCAATTTCATAATCCAGAGCCATCTCATAATGATGGATAAAGCACTATTTAAGAAGTCATAAAAGAGTATGATATATCGGGAAATACTGTCATCCATAATAAAAATTAAAGTGTTGGCCTCTTAAATAGAAAGTTTCAGTTATTAAGAAAATTCAGTTTTGGTGAAACAGATTCTTCCCTATAATGCTGACTAAATGAAGTTTATTTCCAAATGAGAAACCTTTTGGACATTAATCAAACCATACCCGTAAAAAGCTTAGTGTATTTCCTTGTTTTACAGAGTCTACATTTCCTTAATCCATTTAAGTGTCTAATAAATTCAACAGTCAACTTGTTTATTTGTTTCTAATCTCCTAAAATGGGGAACACAATTTTAATGTAATCTATTTCAGTATCATTATGAATTACTTCAAATTTAGATTCAACCAGTTGTGAAAAATAAGTACTCTATGTCTCACTTGGTATCTTACAGAAATAAGGACAGTCTTAAAAGTAATCTTGCAGTGGATCTAACAAATGCTGGTACAGGAGCTAACAGATATGTAATATATTTAGCTGGTCCTCTGGTTTATCATTTGTTGGCCTTTTTAAAATGAAATATATGTTTGTGCGTGAGGCTGTTCTGTGCTGACAGCTGCATGTGTACTTTTTAACCTTGTGAGAAAAGAACAAAAGGAGACAACGGGCATAAGCAGAAAATAGGATAAAATGGATGCATGGGTGGCGGGGCAGGCATTTTACAGGCCAAACTCTGTGTTTATAAAGACATTGCTTTCAGGTGATTCACAAAGCAAACTAAGCATTTTCGTACTTTCATTTCTCAGTGCTCTGGATAAAATGCCCTATTAAAACTCCTGCAGCATTTTTTAATGTAATTTTCCTTTCCACTAGAAACAAAAGGATATGCATGGGTTTTCCTTTGCTTGAACTTCTTCACACGATGTAAAAAGAATGAGTAGACCTGTTGCATATGAGCCGCGTGAGCCTGAGCAAGGGGTTTCATTTACCTGAGACTCAGTTTCCCCTTCTGTAAAATAGAGACAAGAATACCTCACGAGATAATTACGAGAATTTCATGAGACAATGTATATAGAAATGCTTGCAGTCTCTCTCTGTAACAAGGTCCCAAAGTCACATGCCTTTGGCTCCAGGAAGGGAGCCCAGAGGTTTACACACCCAGATGTATAAGGATTTCAGGGTAGGGTGAGAGCCGCAGGAAGAGGAAGAGAGGGTGTGTTCCTCTTAAAGGCATTCAAATGCAATTTTAAAATTATTATGCTGTAAACACATAGTTCTGGTTTTGCCAGAGTGTGGCCCCCATGTGTTAAAAAAGATAAAATTAAAGCACATGAAATAATCAGAAAACAATGAGAAGCTCAATTTAGGAGCTGACTAAAATTCAGTGGAAATTTAGAGAAGGGAGACCTGAGAGTAAGGTGGAGCATGCAGAAGTCAGCTGGAAAGGAGGGGACTAGAAGCTTACCTTGAAGATTGAATGATATCCAGAGAGATGGATGGAGGTGGCGGGGGGGCAGCTTCTGAGAAATCCTGTACAGAGCGTGGAATGAATGAGTCTCCTTTAAGGGCCATCATTCCTCATAAGACTGAAAGATCATTGAGGAGAAGCAAGAGATGAAATTGGAAGATAGAACACAAATGTAAAGAAGCTTGAAAATGAACATGAACTGAATGGTCTAGGGTATAGGTTGTCACTGCGTATCTGGGGAAAGAGATATGCAAATGCGTTTTCCTTACTAAAACCATTTAGTAAGAAAATTGTTACAATGGAAATGTAACCAAACAAGAAGTACTGAGGACTGAAAAACAAAAAAGGGACAAATCTTTCAAAACAAAAATTTATTTCAAATAAGTAGCTTGTAAGTAATTTGTCATTGGTCAGTTTTCTGATTTTGATGAAATTGTGAAAGAGATTAAAATGGCAAAAAACATGGGGGGGGGGTTGGTTATCAGGCACCTTACAGTGTCTATCACACCCTGGGGCTTATCCCAGGTTACAGTCATCTGTACGTCTCGCCTTTGAGCTATTTTACAACTCTGTAGATTGTAGAAAACTGATAGTAATGTCAAGCTTATCCCAGGTTACAGTCATCTGTACGTCTCGCCTTTGAGCTATTTTACAACTCTGTAGATTGTAGAAAACTGATAGTAATGTCAAGATTTCTTGTTCATAGAAACGCAAATGAGTTTTGTCTGCAGGAAATGAGTTGATTCGGCTTTCGAGAAGTCACTTTTACGTCTATTTAAAAAGTTAATTTCAGCATTCCTGATTGCCTCAATAGATTATCTACCTGCTCTTTGTGTTCTCCTTTGAATCAGTTTTTAATACTTTGCTCGTTTGCTTTTGTATTCATCTCCTGGAGCTGCCGTAACAAAAGCCCACAAGCTTGGTGGCTTAAAATGACAGAATTCATTCTCCACAGTTTTGGAGGCTAGAAGTTTGACATCAAGGTGTCAGCAGGGCCATGCTCTCTCTCAAGTTTCCAGGGGAGGATCCTCCCTTGCTTCTTGCAGCTTCTGGTGGTTGCTGGCGATACACAGCCTCCCCAACCTGCGGCTGGACCACTCCAGTCTTGGCCTGCATAGTCACATGGCCTTCCACTGTGTCTGTGTCCCTAGGTCTTCATATACCCTTCCTATAAGGACACTGGGCATGTGATTGAAGGTCCACTCTAATCCAATCAGACCTCATCTTAATCATGTTACACTCGCCACAACCCTGTTTCAAAGTAAGGTCACATTCACAGGAGAGCAGGTGAGGACTTTCACATAGCTTTGTAGAGGGAACAGTTCAGTCCATAACACCTCATTAATTAGTGAGTTAAGTAAAACCTGTAATGTGTATTCATTTTACATTTTGTGAGAGTCTCGGTTTTCCTATTTTGAAAGGACTATTTAAACAAAGTTAACATTTTCTGAAAGAAACCTACTCCTCCTATTATATTTTTTCAACAGCTAAACTGTGGGCCTTCTGAGGATTGGTCCATGTCTCATTGTTTCTTCCTCAGCATATAATATAACGTTGGGTTCAATAGCATGCATTTGATAAAGATTTGTTGGATTTAAATCAAAATATGGGTATTTTAGTTCATCTCTGTTTGTTTACTTTGTGAACAATCCATCCTACTCTGAAGGTGCATGGATTTTTCTTTCTAACAGTTCAGTTGAAGAAGGATGCATTGTTCGGGCCATGAGGTGGTTGCTGCTGTAGGGGAGGAAGACATTTCCTCTTCCCAAATGGGGGTTCGTCTGGCTGGAAAATGAATTAAATTCACATGAGACAGAATAGCAAGGGAAAATTAAACAAAGCTTTATGAGGAACCATGGCCCGGGGCCTTTCTTCCCTAAGGAAGAATGGGCACCGAAGAAGTGGGGTGCACAGAGTGGTTATATACCCCCAAACAGGGTGTTTCACATGTGATTGAAATGTCCGTCCCACAATAGTCACAAGATTGCCCTGTCAGCACAGTGCTTGATGGACACAGCAGGCAGTGGTCTGCTGTCTCAGAGGGCGTAGCAGGAGGCAAGTCTATTGTCTTGAGCTGGGCCGTCACAGGTGAGCGCAGCAATCAGTTCCTTCCCTAAGGAAAGATGTTTAATCTTTAAAGAAATGCCAGCGTTGGGAGGGGGAGGAAAGTTAGTTACAGGAGGTTACCAGACAAGCACAATAAAATGCAGATTTTAAGTCCTTGCCTTTGGTATTGATTAAGAGTTTCTAGAGAGAAGGTCATCTCCTTTCTTCTTCCTGGTACAGCGAGGGAGGCACCTTTACAGATAGAGATTTACCTTACAAATGTAAACGTGTCCTAACAAAGGGCAAGTTCCATTCCTCAGAGCCTCCTTCCCTGTCCCAGTTTATCAAAAGCAATCAGCCTCAAATAATCCTGATGCCAAAGAGACATCTTGGGGTGGCCAATTTCAGGTCCCCACACTGCAGAGCTCCAGCTGTGAAATGGTGGTGTTACTGGACACAAACACACGTTCTTTACCCACCACACAAGAGGGGCCAAGTAAAACTGGAAAGCCAGGCTTATGGCAGGGAAAGCGTTTTTACTTCAAGTGACGTCAGCCAGGAGACATGAGTAAGCCCCCAAATTCCTCTCATCTCCCTGAAAGATGGGCGGCAAGGGGTTTTAGAGGTTGTGAGGAAAGTAGGTGCTTGTAGGGAGGGGGAGTCTGTGGCCTCGCTGGTTGGTGCTTTCCCACCAGCCTGCGTTTGGCCTTGTGAGGCTGCTTGTAGGGAGGTGGATGGCCAGAAAAGGAGAGTGGCAGGTGGGTGTCCTCTTGTCTACCTCTGTGATGGTGGATTCTGGTTCCAGGAAGCTAAGGAGTAAGCAGGGAAAGGGGATGGGTGCTTTTGGTTTTAACCCCATACATGCTGGGTTTAATGTAGGATGTAGGGGAACTGACATCAGAGCCAGTATCAGTGGGGCCCGGATGAAATCAGAATGGAGGAGAAAGAGCAAACCTGAGTGAAATGTCAGAGGGAAAAAATTCAGGATTTGGTGATAAACACTAGGAAAGGTCAAGGAGGAATCTAGCATGACACCAAATTCTAGGAAAATTAAAACAAAAATAAACTGATACCACCTTAATGATCTTGGAGGTTAATCTTCCAATAATGAGGGATGCCAGCATTTTGATGGAGACTGATAAAAGAACTCAGAACATTTTAAGTCCGGAGGCTTTTAGAGTCCAGCATCTTCATTCGACAGCATGATTTTCAGAGAAGATCGGTAGCCAGGTTATAGAAGACATCTAGAGAGAGAACAGGGCATCTTGACTTTCAGTACAATGGTCTTACTAAACCCAACTTTCTCCCCAGAAACATGTCTTTGAGCTTTGTGCTCTTAACACGACTTCCTTCAACATCAACCTCTCCCTCTACTCTCAAGTAATAAAGAGAACACCAGAGCAATTAGCCCATACCCAGTTGGTCACGCTGTGTTAAGAACATATTTTTCTCCCTGGAATGGCTGCATCAGTTTATCAGAAGTGGTACCATTCATTGCCTTCCTTCTGCAGTAGGTAAGCACGCTTCAACCATCATCTCTCTAGTGGCCTGGGTCTGTGGAAAGAGCTGATTCTTAACATCTGAGATTGCAGTGGTCATTCTCTCTTTATCTTCTCAGATCCATTCTCTACCCTCATTCTATCTTGCTGTGTGCCCCAAGAAGTAGACGCTTATAGAACACATTTCCCAGGTTTCTCATTTTCTAGCTTCTAGTGGATTTGACCAAGGGAAGGCATTGGCAAGAGATCAAAGATTGAGAGGAGAAAGGTTGGGATATTGGGTAATTTTCTCCTGTTTGCTTTCCCTATAACCCAGTCCCCACACACATGCCGGGCCTGTTTTCTGGCCTTGCCTGCATCTCTTTAGGACCACGGCCCCTAAGAGGTGGTCCTTTGTCCAAGGTTCTCCTTACCAGGCTTCAGGACCTTACTCCCTCCGCTTGTCCCTTTAGGCCTGGGAGTAGTAACAGCTTCCCATTGTTGTTCCCTTTGGTTGCCTCCATCTCTTTTTACCTCCCTTGTCCTTTCCTACCCACACCTCTGTAAGCAGTCCTTTCATCAAAGTCTCCAGTTGAACCGTCTGAGTGGAATTGTGTTTCACGCGGGGACTCTGACTGATACAGTGATTGTTCAATAAAATTCAACATTAGTCAGCCCCGAATTTAGATATAAATTAAATACATGTGCACATAATGATAAGCCACTTAAAAATAGCCATTTATGGACTAAGAAGTTAAATAGAAGGTTAAAGGACTAAGTCAATTTTTTCAGATGGATTTAATCACAAAATCCTGAGGCCTCCTTCTTATTACATTTATATATATTCCTTCCTTGTTCACCACATTCTTTTTGATTTCTAAAATCTTCTGTCTTTCCTATGACATCTTGATAGGTCATAGATCTGACATTTTTATAGAGAACCTTGGGTAAGAGGAGGTCTAAGAATAGCATATGCAGTAATTCTGCAATACCCCACATCTTCCAGGACCACGTAGTCACACACATCAATTCATGTGAGCGGCCAGAGGACCACCCAGACTTTCAATTCCCCATATAGTAGATTTTTAGCAAACTGCCTACATACCTGCAATATGCAGCTCTGGAAATAATATTAGGTAAAAGCATCTACAAAATATTTGGACATGGAAAATCATTTTCACAACTGAGCCCTCTGATATGCGGGCCCATGGAGTCTCTGGTCAGTTAATTAGGAAATCAGCAGACTTACTCTATTATATTCGTTCACTTTTTTTAATAAAGCAAGGTTTGTTTCTCAACAGTCAATGTGGATTTAATGCCAAAGTTAGAAAAAATATGCCCCAAGGGGATTTTAACAAGAAGAAATAATTTAAATAACATAAGGGATCCAAAAACATTTTTGTTCAGACTTTCTCCACTCCATTTCTTCATAACTTCTCAGACAAGGGGTAGGAGACATTAATTCTGCAACTGGAATAAGAAACTAGAGTTTTCATCCTGACTCTCTCCTTAACTATAACAATGTATGAGAAGCAACTTTTCTGGGGTAGTATTTTCTCTGAGACACTTGGATTAGAAATTCACTAAGATCCCCTTCAGCTTTTGGATTCTATATTCTGCCTATAAATTGACATTTTTCTCTTTAGTGCCCCAGGAGGGTAGCCTAAGGGATTCTTAGTTTCCCAGGTGGGAACAGCCTGGGGACACAGCAGGGAGGGGTTGACTGACAGGAATGCTCCTTTAAATTCTTAGTGCTGTACCCCAAATAGCTACACTCACTCCTGGAGCAGTGACACCCTTCATTCAAATAGTTGTGGGTGGCCACATACCACAAAATGCGTGATGAGAGAACATGCAGCATCTATAGCTTGATTTCATTGCAAAGACCTTCCTCAAACTAGTTCTGTTCCCTCTGCCTTTTATAATGATGAGGCAAGTCTCTCTGTGCTGGTTACCTCACGGAGTCTGAGAAAATGCCCACAGATGTCTTTATACTGCTACCTGGATCTCCTTGTGATCTTCAAGGGGGTTTTGACCTCATAAAATATGTAATTACTTCACCATGCTCTAGCTGGTAAATTTTCCCTCAAAACAGCTACTCTTGTTGGTTTTTTCAGTCACTACTTTGACTAAATTTAGTCATCTGTGAGCCTTCATTTTTATAGTGCTTCTGGCTGTTCCCTGCTGACCATCTTTTCCAGTCGCCTTGGCTGCCGTCAGGAGCCGGTGTGTCGGGGGCCTCCTCTTCAATCTTGCAGAGATCGACCTTGCCACAGGGAATTCAAGGAATTCTGGCTCACAGCCTCTCATGCCTGCTGGGGGAGGAAATCAGGGATGACTGACTGTTCAGTGTTGGGGGAGAGAAGGGAAGCGACACACAGCCCTATCTCCACTGAAATCTTTGTGAGATGATCAGGGCACAGTTACCACCACTTTTCCAGAGGCCAATCGGCCTCCCTAGTTTCCTCATATCCAACAACCCCAAAATACAAGAGGGATATGGGGGGAATCTAGTGGAACTTCACAGAGGAGAAGAACATATAAAACACCAGGAATTTTAACACTAACTTAACTTTTCCTCATGCACCGCAGAAAGATAGGCCGTAGACCTAGCTCATGAAGAGATTTCTCTCTCTCTCTTTCTCTCTCTCTCTCTTTTTTCCCTTCTTCCCTCACATTCTTCTCTACTCAATTTCTCTCCTTCTCTCCCTTCCTTTCTCTTCCTTCTCTTCTTCCTCCTTGGCCTACTGATCCCCTCTCCAAATGCCCACCTTGGGAAACCCCATGCTTTGCCTTCTCTTTTGTCTTACAAACTCATGCTCCTCACTCTTTTTTTATGCTAATGAAGTTCACTTGAAAAAGAGAAATGGCCCTGTTGAGCCACTACCCTAGGTGAAATGATCTTTCTCCAGCCATCAGAAATGAGTGGTGAGGGATCCCATTGGTATCTTTCTCACCCTCCAATCTGACAGCCTCTAAAGAGCACGTGGGGGCTTTTCACCTGATCTTAGGATATAGGACCCTGACCCAGAGCGTCCTCTTACCTGGTCCCATGACACACCCACAGTGGAGATCAATATTCCAGATTTTTCAAAAACAAACATAGGTCCTGTTAAGAGAATAAATCATTTCCTTGAGAATAATGGAATTTTCATTAAACTCACAAAAATATCATTCTTTGTAATCCAAAAGGATGAACTCTTTAAAGTCCTATGAAAGCTCATAGCCAGCCGCTTACCTTATGACGATGAGCTGCAAAGAGAAAAAAGCAGACTCTGGCTTATTCGTCGAACAGCATAAGATCCTCTGGGGAAAACAGGATTCGGGGATCAAAGTTACATGTAAAAGTGACTTATGATCACTAAAACAAAAAGATTTTACTAAAGTAAGATAGAAAAGCTATTTTACACATCTCAAATTACTAAGAATGAGACATTAAAATTCATTTCTATTTACTATTCCTTTGTTCACTGGATGATGGCTTTCGATTTTCTCTCACCAAAACCCTCAGTGAGATTTTTTATCTTTTTTGTCCTGGTCGCAGAAAATATATAAGCTCAGAAGTGGTTTTCTTTTCCAGGACTGAGCTTCCACCCAAATGTTAATGGCTGTTTGATGTATGGTTTAGTTATTGATTTCCTCCGTAATCTCCCCATGGTCCTGGAAATGGACAATAATTTGTTTATGTGAGATGGAAAGTTGGGGATATTTTTATTTAACATACTTGGTTTTGCTAAAAAGGTGTTTTTCAACCGCTCTCCCCAACATATGGGGTTACAGAATCTTAGCTCAGCCAGGAGGACTGTAGACCAAAGGGTTTGTTCGCAGTCTGTCTTTTCACAGAATGTTCTCAATTCAGTTTTTCTGATAATCTCAGGAGGGCGGATCTCACACTCTAGTCGACCTTCATAGCTCCGAAACTTGACTGCAAGATTCCCTCTTCTTCCTCTGTTGTCTGTTTTATTTCACTTTCCTATTTCCAGTTTCTCTCTTTTTCTAATTATTCTCCAGTAGAAATGAGTCACGATTTGGTGGAATCAAAATGCTCTCAGCCATGGGAAAGTAAACAGAAGTAAATCCTGGAATAAATGTTTCTGCTAAGTAGAGTTATTACGTAACTGCCTCGCCAGTCCCAAGCACCCCTGTACAGGGAAAAGGGGCTAAGGACTTAGCAGAAGGTTGAGAGAGGAGCTTGAATATTATTTTTCATAAAGAGGCCCAGGGTAGGAAGAACTGATGGAAAGAAATGGAGATTTTTGCAGGGCATCTGTTCTCTGCCCACTCACACTAGCTTTAATTCCTTTATGAAAAATGGCGTGGGGCCAGAAGAGAAGTTATTTCTAAGAGACTCTGGGCAGAAACATTGCTGTTAAGAAATTAACAGTATAATTTTTTTAAGGTAAATAAATATGCTTTAGACTTTAAAAAAGTGGTTTTTCTATTGCCAGACCTCAAGTATCGTTTTTACTAGAGTCTTTTCATATTCAGGAATGAGAAAGGAAGGCAATAAGAAGCCCACTGTAATCAGATTTGCTTAACTCAGATGCGGTGAAAAGGCTGGGGCATTCCTCAATGCTTCTGGCCCAATGAAGAAGGTTGCTAGCCAGGATACTTGCAGTAACTCATAAGCACGTATTGTTGAGTGATGGCGTGTCCTAAATCACTTGCTCGTCTGCCATTACTAGAGAACAGTAGCTGTGGCAGGCAAGAAACTGAAACCTTCACATGGCCATGGTTATAAACCAAAAATGGGGAATTAAGCAGAATCAGAAAAGCAGATGTTGGATCTAAGGCAGGAGTCAGTACAAGACCTCACAGAAAGATAGAATGACTCATGGTTCTGTGCCTCCCAGTACGATGTCCAAAATCACTAACATGTTGCCAGATTAAATGCCTGCTCCCGGACAGTCAAAAAGATGGCCTTGGATTTTCTAATAGACATTTCAATAAGGTAGATCAAAGTAAGGCAGAGAGATCCAGGAAGACCGGACTTTGGGGGTTATGAAGCTTCTCTTTGCTGGGGAAAAAAAGATTATGTAAATCTTCCTTCTTTACATTTACACGTCTTTTGACTCTACTGGACCCTGAAATATGAGCTGGTGCCAAGCAAATGAGGGTGAACTCTTGCTCTAAAAAACTATATAGTTAGCTAGTTAGCGACAGATAGATAGATAGAAAGATAGATAGATGGGTAGATAGATATAAAATGATATTTATCATTTAATATTCTTAGAGGTTATCAAATAAAGCATTAGATTTAGTGAAGAATAGCTATACCTTACTGATTTTCCATATAATTTTCTCATAATCTGAGGAAAAACTGACATACAATCTGCCTTCAATCTTCAAAATAAATACTAAAGTTTATTGAGAGGGCACGATACACCAATCACTCTGCTAAGAGACATGCATACATTGCCAAGAGGTTTGTGTGCGTTCCACAATTGCAGTTAGGTTATCCCCATTGTATAGATGGGGGAAACTGAGTCTCAGGAAGGAAAAGTGAGTCTCCCCAAATCACTCAGTTCACACTGACAAGGGTTTGTCAAGTCAAGCCCAGTTCAGTCTGACTGCATCCTGACTGCTTAAGCTTGACCATGCAGCTACCCTCAAGTCAAGCCCTGAATTTTTACAGCGGTTGCCACCTGGGCAGCTGTCATAAAACCCGATGCCCAGGCCACATCTGGTACCAATTCAGTAAGAATCTCTGGGGTGACACCCAGGCATTCATAGATTTTTTAAGTTCCACAAGTGAGTCCAACATGCAGCCAAAGTTGAACAACACTCACATATTCCAGTCAAACCCAATTTCACAGCTTCGAGTTTTGTTCTTTTCATAAAATGGCCTCAGAGGCTCTTGCATGGTCTGCTATATTCATAAATGAAAATATATTTTTACTGAACATTTATATCCAAATGTATGTCTAACTACGCTCAAGTCTCTGGAATGTTCCTAGAAAGACTTAATCCAGATGCTTGTTTCCTACAAGCATTTTCTCTTGGCTCATTACTTTTTATATTAAGGATTAGTGTATTTCAATACTAAGTAAAGTTACAGTTCTCTGTAGCATGGTAGTTAAGGATGGGGATTCGGAGCCGGCGTGTCTAGGATTGAATCCTGGCTCCAGCACTAATCTTGGGTTAAATAAAATTATTTAACCTCTTTGTGCCTCAGTTTTATCGTGTGTAAAGTGGGCTCAGCAACAATGCTAACTTACAGACGTGCGTCAGAATGAAGTTGCATGGAAAGGAGTCCCAGAATAATGTCTGTCACGTAGTAAAACACTTAGTAAATTTTAGTTATTATCATTGTTATTCGGTATGTGACGAGAGTGTGTTTTCCTCTGTCATCACACGTTCACTGAGGAGAGAAGATCCAATTACGTCTCATATCCATCAACTCTCCCCAAATCGGAAGGTCGTTTTCCTAATCAGAGCGAGGCTCGTCGTGGCCCTGTTTCATTGCTAGAGAACGTGCTGCAAGCTGCCTTTACCTTTGCCACTAAATGTGAGCCTCAACCACTTGGTCTCAATCAATTCCTGCCGCGCAGTTATCCCTGTCCCCCTGTTTTGTCGTCTTAGTGCAGGACGAGAGCGATTCTGCTCCACTCCTGAGGAGACACAGTGGTCGTTAGGACAGATTCTAGGTCTGGTGTAACACATGGAGCTTAAGTCTGTTTCTGCCCAATTCACTTTATTGGTGGCCTCTCCTCAGGATCAGAATTTAGGAAGTGATGTCAGCAAGTCTCCTTCCAGCTTGTAGATAAAGGGGACCTTGCTGGGGACACAGTGGTGTGGCTTCCTGCTTTCTGCAGTACCCACTCAACAGAACCTCAGCTCTCAACTGACACAGTAACACTTACGTCATAACCTTACAAGTTTTTCAATTTAGTGATGAACACTGTAACACACATTTAGCAATTAGACTCTCCTTTTTACTTCTGTTTTTCTTTTTCCCTGTAGATCTCAGCCTAAAGGCTATAGATTTTTTTTTTTTTTTCTTGAGGAAGATTAGCCCTGAGCTAACATCTGCCACCAATCTTCCTCTTTTTGCTGAGGAAGACTGGCCCTGAGCTAACATCCGTGCCCGTCTTCCTCTACTTTCTATGTGGGACACTTGCCACAGCATGGCTTGACAAGCAGTGCCATGTCTGCACCCAGGATCCGAACTGGCAAACCCCCATCTGCTGAAAGGGAACATGCGAACTTAACCACTGAGCCACCAGGCCGGCCCCCTAGGATTTTTTTTCTGTTAATGAATGATAGACAGTTTTCCATACATGTTTTCTTATGTCTGTGCTGCAGCATATTTTGTTTACACCATTTATTTTCTTCTTTTCTCTATGTCTATCGACATATGTTATTCCATTTCACCTCTGAGAGGTATGTCGTTAAAGATGGCTAAGAAAATTTAACGAGAGAATGTAAATTGATTCTCACATACAGAAACAATTGGTTGGCTTTAGTTTGAAATTTGAGAATCATAATCAAAATTCCCACAAAGAAAAAGAGCTATTCACAGAGGGCCAGGTCATGTTCTGGAGGCCAGTTACGCATTCTTGAGCAGAAATGGGAGGACAAATCAAGAAAGTCCAGAGTCGATCTAGAAACAAATGAACGAACATTGGCGCATGGTGTCAATCGAGGCCATTTAATAGCCAAATGGCTACATTCTCTGAAAGGCCAGATGGACTTAGTAGCTGAGGGATATCTGACAAAGCAGCCTGTGTCCAGAAGGCCAAGGTCAAGACCAAGGTGGACGTTTCAGAGCCATGGCGGAAGCAGGCTGATATCCTGTCAGTCTTGGCCCAGGCAGAGGTTTAGCAAAGCAAGATGGGAAAAAAGCTCCCTATTACTGGGAAAGCAACCACTTGGCATTGGTTAAATTTGTCACACATCGTAAAAACAAGACCAACGACTAAATTGTGCGCATTTGGAAAACACATTAAGCATGAAATGGTGCCTCAGTGCATTAACATGTCCTGGTAACCTTAGGCACTTCATATCACTTCCAAAATTGCCCACATCACACACAGTGAGTAGGTTGACCAGCTTACACATTTAGATAAGAGACTCTCATTCTATATATGGAGACGTCATCTCCATTGGTATGTATGCAGGGGCAGACCTCACAAGTTTATACTCTAGTGCCATTCTTTGGAAGTGCACATTTGTGTGATACTATAAGAGAAAAGTCTTAAAATCTCATTATTCTAGTATTCACAGCCAAAACTCCTAATGGAAGATAGGCACTGACTACCTCATACTAAACCATAACCTACCTACGGTTTGTAGTGCGTATGGTAGGACCCAGTACTTTCACGTTTCAGGACAAGAATGGATGTAGTGGAATTTTATACCAGAGCAGAACTGAGCTGTTACTGCAAGCTTATTATTTTACAATGCAAGAAACTTAAGCCCATGTCAGAGCTGGGAAAAAAATTACACTAACTCAGTGGTTTTCAAACACTTTGAATAGTGTGACCTGTTAAAACCCAGGACCTCAGTTTCCTAAGTTCCAAATGGAATAATATCAAACCTCTTTCCTTACAGAATTGTTCTCGGGCCAAAATAATATGACATAAGTAAACATATTTTATAAAATCTATGGAGATATATAATAGTAACACTATTATTTCTCGTTCTAGTAGTACAAATAGCTATCTGATATTTTCATAAATATTTTTTTCTCCAGCTTCATTAGAGAATCTTTAAAGCCATAATTATCTAAATATTATAACCTCTATGATATTTTATGAAACTATTTTTTATGTCAAGTTTACTTCCCTCATAGATGTGAATTCGTCAGTTGTTTTCTTACGTGGTATGCTCAGAAATCAGGTAGAGAGAGATACTTTTCACTCCCTAGCATGAACTAAGATTGACGACAATTTCCTACTAAGAGAACATAGTTTCCACATGGAAACTTGATCTTAACAAGTTGAACTTCACAATCTTCCAGTATCCTCTTCTGAAGGTGTATCACTCCCAGCTGACTGGGGAAGGGACTCAGAGAGAGTGGGGACTACTACCAAACTCATCCAGTTTCAGCTGCTTTCTGTAACTCCTCAGGGCCTCTCAGATCCATTGCTCCTTTCTCCTTTGGTTTTCAGTATTTGTAATTACATTATTTAAGGTTTTCAATTAGCCAGGCAAAATTCCCCCTTCATTGTAGGACAAATGGATAAGTAGACTTTAATTATTAACAGAGGGTAATAAAACGATATCAAATTTTCATCAGTGGTTTAAAATATTGAGAACTGTCTCTCTAGAGATGCAACGATCCACATTTTCTCACTTCTTGGTGCTATGTTTCTCTTTCTGCATCAAATAGCAAACCAAGAAGTAAGGAACTGTGAATACCAAGACTGGCTTTTTACCAACCGCGTGAGCATCATGGTACAAGTTCTCTTCCACGTCACTGGCTTTACCCAGTGCAAATTCAGGTTTACTGTATCCTCAGTGTCCTCCCATGGATACTTTAGGGAAGAATTCCCAAAAACAATTCCAAAGACATTCCCAATCCAAAGAGTCCACTGAATTGTCCTTGGTAATCATACTGGACAAATTTGAGAACTTGACAAACAAAAATGGTTTCTCTTCATGAAATTCACTGATTAGTCAAACTATAAAAAAAAAAGGCAGAGATTTCAGACTTTCACTAATTGGTTTTGATTTTATTCATTCATTCATTTATTCATTCATTCAATTTGGACAGCAGCTGCAACAAAGCGATTTGATTTCCCTTCTCATTCCTGGCACTTTATTATCGGTCTTTGCACAGCTCTCTGTTCTTGCCTCCTCATTTTCCCTTCATCCTCCACCCCAAATATTACTCCTCTTCCCTTATAAGCACCCACACTCCCTCACTTCATGTATGTCCTTCTAAGCCACCTTCCATAAATTCCTTTACCTGTATGTACAACTGTGATATTTAGGTGGTTTTGGGTTTACAAGTTACATAAAATGATTGCTCTGTTTTTTTCTCAACATAATATTTTGGAGATCTATTTAGGTTGCAACATGCAGATTTATATCATGCCTTCTGACCACTGAACAGTATTACAATCCTATCGTAGTGATTCCACATTTTATTACCTATTATTCTCATGCACTTGATGACTTAGGGAGAGTTAAGCTGTGACTACAATACAACACATATACTGAATATGCTTGCCTTCCCAATAGGGATTAAGGATTGGGCAACAGTTGATGAAAGCTAAGCATAGAGAAACTCTTTCTTTTTACCAGAGGAAGAAAGAAGGCATGTATCGTTTATCAGGGCTGCTCCAGCTGAGATGGAGATAGGCAACAAAAACATTTCCCAAGATTACCTATAGTTAATCCACTCCTCTGTAATTTATGTGAGCCCTGCCTGGCCTTGCCCAATAAGCCCACCCTATCTAGTTGGGCCAAGGAGCTAACATTGAAGAGGTCTGAAAGCTTATTGATGTTATTGATGCTTCTTCCTCACCCATTTTCATTTTCCAACCTGATTGGTATTCTGCGTCTTATACTGCTGACCTTGTCTTCTTGTCTTCTATCTACAGCTTCACGCATGCACTTTGAATCTGACGCCTGATAAAGTTCAGGCAGGGCTCACCTAATCTCTTTATCTATGATTTGCATTCACCCTTTGAGCTGTTCCAGGAAATAACCCAGATGTCTCAAATTCAAGCTTAAAGGCCATCTCTGGTAATCAATATTTCAGTTGAGTTTGCTTCATTAAAAAGAATAGAAAAATATGGATCAAATGAACAAAATTTATAGTAATTAGCTATCAAGGTTTGAGAGCTATGAATGGTGAGATGCCATCCTCTAGCAAAGAAAATCAATGGGTAGTACATTACTTTCCAAATATCTGATTAACCAACTTTAATTGGACTATCACAAAGCCACAAGAGATTTATCATAATACCCTATATTTCATTTGTAGTGTCCACATTAGACAATTTCACTAATTGTCCTACATTTTCAGTAATCCTTAAAAATTTTCCAAAAGTGAACTAATTTCATTGTAACATTTCACCTAGGATTTTTCTTCCCTGAGTTTTTCAGTAATGAGGCTGTACCTAAAAATAGATATAGGATTCACAAACACAAAGAATGCTACATAAAAGGAAATTCTATTCGTTTGCAATGGGTTGAGGATGCGAAATTCTCTCACATGATCTAGAGGACACATTCTAGTTAGTGTCACATATGCAGATCCTGTTTGAATATGAAGAGTATAGTGACAATCAAATACAACACGATTAAATTGTCAACTCAATGTTTCTACTCACTTTTGCTAGAAATTTCAAACCAGATTGTAAGATTTGTAGACTATGATTATGACTGCAATTACGCAATTTATTACATTCATTAATTATCAAATCACAATTATTGTGATAAGACACAATTATGCAAAAAGACATATACATATTTTAAAGTACATGCATGCAATACGCAGAAGAAAGGAAGAGAATAAAGAAAATACTAAATCAAAGGGAAATTAGGAAAATTTTTCAAGTAGCTGTTGATATTCACTCCTCGCTGACTAAAATGTCAGTACTTTGTGGTTCATGCAAATAAAATAAAAATTTAGACTGTATTATATGCTTATGTTCTTGTTCTCATATATTCAGTTTAAGTAAAGATAAATTAACCCTGAGCCCTATTTCTCTGCCTGCCTCAATCTGCACTCTGTTCTGCATAGCATCTATCTTGTACCGTCCCCTCTGATTCTGAACCAGGAGGGCTCCTCATTCCTCAGAGGACAAGGCTAACCCTCAGCAAATTGTCCAAACCGGGATGCAAGTGCATCTGTTCAGATCCACACCCTCTCACTCACTGCTCTACAAATGCACGGGTTGCCTAGAGTTCTGTGAGCAAGCCATACCCTTTTTTCTCTTAATGTTTACTCATCTTATTACTTCTGTCTACAATGTCCTTTCCTCATTCTCTGTATGGCAAATTCTTATCCATTAAAGTTGACTCCAAATGCTACCTCCATTGTATGACATTCTTGGAATCTTCGCCACTTCCGCCTCCTATAGACAGAATCAATCTCCTTCTCTTTGCACGCACTTGGTAGTAGATGAGCAGGTAGGTAGTGTCATCACTCTACGAATTAGTGTCAGTATCTGTATAGTCTCTTGTGGCCACATTCGGCCTCCTTCCTACAGGAGAAGACTGCAGAATAAATACTGAACTTTGAAAGGCTGTGCAGAAAGAAAAGACTGTGACAATCATGTATCTTTAATCCTAATAAGAAACAAGATAGAAGTTTCCAAGTGGAGAAATTACGTGCCTTATCAAATTGCTGAGAAAATCTACTCAGCACTTTTATCAATATAGATAAGGAAATATCCTGGGATTACAACTATCTGGCAAAATATTTAAACCCCCTGAATTTTGTTCAAAATATTAATCATAAGGCAATGCAGGTCCAGGCAGTGTGTATTTCAAAAACGTCCTAACCCCTCTCAATATGGAGATTATATTTTGAAAATTCTAGATACTCTACACCCTTTGTCAAAATTCATGCCAAGATCCATGTGGAATTACAAGCAGATTAGCAGGTTGAGTTTGGGTTGTATTTGTTTCTCAAGAACATTGGACACCTGGGTTGGATGTACAGGTCACGGTTATAGCAATGTATGAAATCCATACTGAGAGAGCCTAAAATATGTCTTAATGCCAGACTTTCCCCTATACCTCTGAGTGTCAGCTCCCTTGAGGACTTAGGGGACTTCAAGTGCAATAGTGGATGAGCCAGCTGGGACCTGGGAACTGGCATCTCAGGGAGAGTTCCACTTACCATGGAGGAAGAAGGATGCTGACCTCATCTTCCCCCTCCCCTTTCTTCTTCTCGGCTTCTCCTCCTCCTTCTAAATAATCGCATTCAACTTATCACTCTTGTTAGGAGTACCAGCATAGCAACTCATCTGGAAATAGTAATAATGCTGTCTACTGTTGTGCTTTCCCTAAACTTCAGCCATTCCATCACTTTGCATGTGTGTACACACACGTTACGCTATATAAAATGCCTTGGCATTTGGCAAGCTGTAGCTATGAGGAGAAACAAAGCCACTAGGACAACTGGAAGCTCCAGGTATCATTTATGAAGAGGCTAGAGCAACATCAATCCTCTCAGATAGCTATAGAAACATAAAGGGTCAGGTTTTAACAAGTTAGAGGGTGGAGAGAAATTGGTGCACTTTGCTTTCCTTGTCATGATAGGGGTCCTAGTGGAGGGCAGAGCTGTGATCTGAATGAGAATATTTGCCCTTAAAGATTCCAGTGCCGGAGTAAGCTTGACAAGACAGGAATATTCTGGCTCCTAACCCCAGATCCACACACTAAGACAGAAATATCACCCAAATACAGCCCATTTGTATGACAGCATTAGATTATGTGCTTAACAAAGCACAGAAAACTTAGCTTAAAGCAACAACCATTAATTTGGCCACAATTCCCTGCTTCGAGATTTTAGGCTGAGCTCAGCTGGGCAATTCTTCTTCCCTTGGCAGGGTTCCCTCTCTTGTACTTCTACTGTTGGCCGGGGGCACAGCTTTGAAATTGTCTAGGCTCTTCCATGCATCTTTGCCCTCTGCTGGGAAAACCGGCCTGGCATTCTTCGGGTTGGGGCAGTCTCTCATCCACAGCAGGACAGAGGCAGAGTTGCAGACTTCTTAAAGCTTAGTCTCAGAACTGGTACATATTTCTAGTGAGTTTTACTGGCCAATGCAAGTCATACTGCAAGCCCGAATTCAAAGGGAAGGAAAATAGACTCCACGTCTCATTAAGAGATGCTGCAAAATTATATTGCAAAGGGGCGTGAACTCAGAAAGGAGTGAAGGATTGTGGTCATTTTTACAATGTACCACTGTGAGGTAGAGAAAGTGCATTGTTCCTTATTCCTGGGGAATTGCTGATACCCCGAAAATATTTTGCCCACTGTGTAATGTGGCCCATCCTTAATGAACTAGTGATGGTGTGAAGAGTCCTTTCTAGCATCATCATGCCATACATTTGTGGAATGTTGTGAACTCTGGCATTAGCCATCAGCTTCTGTTGACATAGAAGGTTTAAGAAAAAAATTTCACTTGTTGCTACCTAAACAGAGGACAAGCTTGATCCCACTCATCAGTAGTCTAAGAATGTATATAGATGTTTACTGACTTGTCAAACACAAATACTTGAACTTAGGTGATAATGTAGCTTCAGTAGTTCCAGAAAAGAGTTGACCATGAAGCTGTATATGCTGACCTGCAGGAACCCTAAGAAGAGATATTGATTTGTATCATTCACACTTCAGAGAATAACCAGTGGCCAAACGCATTTACCTTCTATGAGACTCCGGCAGTGATATCATCAAGATTCCCAGAATGTCAAGGCAGAAGAATGCCAATGACTTTTGGCATGCCCTATACTAAAACCCTTGAGACACAGTGAGCTTTGATGGGAATGTGTGGCACTGGGGATCTGTTGGAGAGTGTAATGATTAATGATATGGAGAGTACTTCTTAAGGATCCTGAGGGTCAAATGAGAAATTTGATCCTAACATACACAAATCTCCCACTTTTGGAAATAACAAGATTGAAAATAAGATTACCTGTTGTGCAAAGCAAGACCTGAGATATCAGGAAAATTCCTCAACCTGTGTCTACAATATACCCGGGACTGTCAAGTTTTGCAGGTTTTCTGATCCCAAAGGTGACGTCATTGTTTAGCTACATGGAGAAGGACTATAAACTGGCCAAGAAAGAATGGAAAGGTAGAGGCCACCTTTCGGAGCTAAAGAGCAGAGATTCTGTTATGGAATGGTTATCTTCCCTTTCCTTAGTGGATTTTAACTTGGATTACTTAAAATGTGCTGGTGCCTGTGTCCCATCCCTAAAGAGTCTGACTTAATTAGTCTGAAGTGAGACATGGACATTTAGATTTTAAAAATAGCATAGATGATTCTAATATGGATTGATTCCTCACTTAATGGGGAAAAGGAATAACAGAAATTCCTGGATGTGGTGAAGGGAGTAACTTCCTTGGTAAGTACAAATGTTTCAAAGATGGTTTATTCAAGCTGTAAACTGTAGGCCATGCAGGGAGTGACAGACTATAAAAGGACTGACACTGCTCCCTGGCTTGCGAACCTGTCACAACTGACTGTTTCCTGAAAGTGTCATTCATGCTTGCAGAAGAGATGCCCCTGTTAGGCTGTACTCTCTTGTCTGTTATGAACAGACACAGAAATACTCTCAAGATCTCAGGCTTATATTACTGAGAATAATCTTATTATATAAGAATATCGGGGCAGGAGTGCTGTTAAGGATTTGGATATTAATATTTCGACTAGAATTCGAGTGTTTTATTTCTGAGCTTTAGTTTATACCCAGAAATTTAATAAAGGGAAGGGTTTCTTACTGATTTTTATGTTGCTGGCATTGTATTTGTGGTATTCATGTTGTCATAGGTCACCTATACAATCTTTAGTAAGCTGTTTTGGAGGGCGTAGCTGAGCATTTCGTGTGAAAAAAGAGACTAGTGTTTGGGGCTCTGATTCTATGTGACAATGGGTTAAGAGGACGCAACAATGAGGAGAGAGGAGGACCCAGATCTTCTTACCACATTCTCACTGTGGTCTCTAAAAGGCAACTTTTGCCAATAATTCCAAATTCTGGGGAAAAAGTGTCTACACTTATCTTTATCCTATTACTCACTCCTTCCCAAACGAGTGAATAATAATTGGCTCTTGTTACCAGAGAGTTCTGCAGAAGCAATGCTGACTATGCAGCCTTTCTCTTGCTCATGACCTTCTGGACCCAAGCGCAGAGGAACCTGCTTTTACAGTCCCCATGCTGTGGGCAGACGCTTCAGCAGATGCAGCCGGGTCTCAGCTCTATCTTACCTTCTCTGTCTGACACTCAGTGAAGAGCAGAGTCAGCCCCGCTCTGTGGGCTTATTCTCCTAAAAGAGGAGGAGGCAATGTTTTGGTCTCAGGCTACCCACCACACTCTGCAACCGAACTTTTCCAGCAATAAAGCTGGTACGATCATTTGCCTAATTCCTTGAGTGGATTTTTCAATCCGTAACAACTAAGAAGGAAGGATGGGAAAGTGAACAGGCCATATTAGGACCTCCAAAACATTGCTGAAAGTAATTAAATGAAACTAGCAAATAATATGATTCCAATGTACCTATCACTAAAATATCTGCCAGTTCAGGTGCCTGCACCACTATGACCTGTTTTGAAAGATCCATATGCATATACGTGTGTGTATATGTATATACAAATGTAGGGAGACAGACAGACAGAGAGGGAGAGCACATTCACAGCAGGTCATAAATATATATATACTATATCCATATATATACATGCCTACACATATACCATATATGCCATATATAAGTAAATTATATATGCGTTTATATACATATATATAAGTAAATTATATATACGTTTACGTATACATATAAATGTGTATGTTTATATTAAGCTAATTCATCAATTAAACTTATTATTTAAATATAAGATTCCTCACTTTGAAAATATTTTTTTATAAACCCTAGGAATCCCTAGAGAATTTATATCATTTACAAGAACATAATAATTTTAGTGAAAAAAGTGAGGGGAAGAAAAACCCAGCTCCACATTTACTCACTGTATGATCCCAAGTTTGTCACTTGAGACTTGTTTCCTTTGCCTCATCTGTAAAAAGAAATAATATTAACAAATGCCTTCCCAAAAAGAATTATAACAAGGCTTACATGAATTGAAAATAATTAAATCCTTATATAAAATAAAAAAGACCTGTCAATTGTTGTTGTATTTACTTTCATTAAAGATAAAGAAGGACTTAGAATAAAGACCAGACTATTCTCTCCAGCTGTTTATGATTTTATCAACCATTGAGAAATTAAAATGCAATTTAACAAGTTTATCTAGAAAATTACATGCTATTAACAAAAATCATATGCTCATGAAAATTGTAGCAACATCTGCAAACATTTTTAACCCATTACTGAATAAATTACCTAACATGTCCTCACATTAGCACATGGAGACCCCACGGAGTTGAGTAGTTCAGAGCGTGGGCCCTAGAGCTGGAGAGCCTGGGTTCAAACTCTTATTAGGTCTGTGGTTTGACTGATTTCCTTAACCCTCAGTGACTCAGTTTACTCGTTTATAAAATAATATCTACCTCAGAGGGCTGTTTGAAGGATTAAATGTGACAAACGCATATTAACAATTTAATGCAACACCTAGCACATGGCACTCAGCTCTTATCATTAATAAAGAATTACTATTTTTTATTAATGCTGCTTTTCATTTATTCCAAACTGTTATAAATATGCTTAAAATGCTAATGTCCCCATAGCTTCTGCAGTCTTCCTTCAATATTTCTGCCAAATCGAAGCTCAATCATAACCAAGCAGTGAAAAATATATAATAGCTCAAAAAGTATGACCAAAATGTAAAAAGAAAATAAGAAACAACCATTCAGCTAACCAAATAGTCTCTTGTTCTTTATGTCACCAAGTAGCACAACTGACATTTTTCACTAAATTGTCATTTTTAAACTTGCATGACTGAATTGAATAGCTCTTTTGGCAGCTTAGAGGTGAATCCTTAGACACTGCTGTGAATGGGTAAATCACAAGTCCATATATCAGTCCACTCGTGTCTTTATTTTAATCACATATAATAGATTTATGATCTCTTTGATTCCAAAGAAGTATTTCTGACAGTCCTAGAAGATCCAAGCATCTGTCTGCTCTACAAAGAATCACCTTAGCGTACTGACGCACAGGAAAGGACTTCTGCCAACTTAAAAGTATTATACAGCCAAGAGACAGATAGACAGACGCTATCAAGCCCGCAAGAAGAATATTGTTTGATCACATTCACTGTGGATATGCCTAGTTCAACATGCGGATTTCCCAACACGTTTCCACTCAACAAGATAATGTATAATATTACAGCAGTCACAATCTACAACACTATTTCATATGCTCCAAATTTATTCTCAGAAAGCTAGAACTAGCTTTAACAGGTACTTCATCACCATTTGCAAGGTTCAAAGCCTGGAAATATGAGATGGTGAATGAGTTCATTAACCTTTTGCCTTGGAACTTGGGTTCAGTGATAAATGACTATAGTGCGGCCACCCTTGAAATCCACTGTAGCTTCAGGTTCAACTCAAACATCTTACTGAAGTTAAAAAATCGGTCTAAATTAATAAAATTTTGAAATCCAAGTCAGATAAATGCTGCACTGCCATGTTGATTGTACCCGTAGTAGTCTGCTGGGGCCGCCATAACTAAACTCCACAGACTGGGTGGCTTGAACAATAGAAATTTATTTTCTCACAGTTCTGGAGGCTGTCACTCCAACATGAAGGTGTGGCAGGGTTGGTTTTTCCTGAGGCCTCCCTCCCAGGCTTACAAATGGCTACCTTCTCACTGCGTCCTCACATCGTCTGTCTTCTGTGCACATGCATTCCTGGTGTCTCTTCCTCTTCTCATAAGGACTCTATGACTCACTTATCCTTAATCACCTCTTTAAAGACCCCCATCTCCAAATCCAGTCACTTTGGGGGAAGGGCTTCAACATATGAATTTTGGGGAGATACATTTCAGTCCATAACAGAACCTTTTTTATAAAGTAAAACGTGAGCAGATTTATTGATTGATTAATTTTGCTGAGGAAGATTCTCCCTGAGCTAACATCTCTTGCCAATCGCCCTCTTTCTGTATGTGAGCCGCTGATACAGCATGGCCACTGACAGATGAGTGGTGTAGGTCCTTGCGTGGGAACCAAACCCAGGCCACCGAAGTGGATTGTGCCTCACTTAACCACTAGGCCATTGGGGCTGACCCAACAGATTTATTAACAATAAGCTCATTTTATTCGCTCCCAGCTCCCAAGCTTCAAAATATCAATATGGATTAGGCCACCCAAGATGAAGTGAAAGTCATAAACTCAGGATGTGTTAAGAATAGCAAAAGATAGTTAGGAATAAAGACATCAAACTGGAAAGGAAATCTCTAATTAATCAACCAATGTTTTTATCTGGTTATACAAAAGATCCATAGAAATAAAAAATTTTTAAAAGCCAGGTTGTTTCTCATTAATCCAAGGTTCTAGGATATCAACATATAAATATATAACTAGTATTATGGTAGTACATATATCAAGGGAGATGAAAAAATTGGCATAGGCTAATAGTCCCCCACCTGAATCTAAGGAACACTATATGTGGGGCAGTAAGGATGGAAATGCTTTAATCCACAAGCACAACCCCCCAAAAAGAAAGTCTTGCACATACGTGTACAAAATGCATCTCAAGCATATGTGTAGATTCTCTTAAAATTAATAGTATTCACTCTCATTTGAATCCATTATTGAATTCATAGCAGCTTTTTGCCTCTGTGATTTTTTTCAAACAAGTGGTATTCAAAATACAGCTAACAATAAGTGGCAGTTTGCACCAAAAAAAATAAGAAATAAAAATTTTAAAGATTTAGAAACACTGTAAACAATCAAAACCATTTGGAGTTCAAAGACAAGATAAAGCATCATGGACTAGGATGGCCAATGAAAATGTTTTGGAAATGATGGGACTTAAGTAGGTAATTGAGGGAAGGATTGGAGAATTCATAACAAATTTTTAAGAGAGGAACATATGAGATATGAGGACAACCACCTCATGAAAACACTCATCTAATTTATAAGGAGACTACGTATGAGACTAGAGTGATTAGACCAAAGTTTCAGAAAGTAAAATGACTAGAGCCTTGAATACCCAGTTACAGAAGTCAGATTTTATCCTGAAGGAATGAGTGCACTGAAAGAATTTAATTAGGAAAATGGCTGCAGTGAACATTTCTTGAGGATCACTTATCGATCCCCGCTTTTTTGAAGACCAATAGCTGAATCTTCCTTGGAAAACTACCCTTCCTGGACTCTTAGTCCATGGATCCATGGTAAATGTGGAGTTCATCTCATCCTCTGGGTTCTAGACATGGGCATTGGTCCTAGGCCTGACCAATTAATGTGTTACAAACTCTTAGCCAGGGATGAACTCTTGAGACAGGCAAGGCCAGTATGACAGTACAGGGAAGTTCATTGGAACAGTCACAAAGAGAAAGTCTTGTTCTGCCAGGTTTTCTAGGCTGTGGGGATGTAAACCAAGAGATTCTTGGAAGTCCCCAGTAGAACCTGCTTGCCAATGAGAGTTAGACAGAGAAGAGCAGAACCGAGAGGTGGGGATAGCTTGCAGGTAACATTTTTTTTGAGCACCTTGATACATCTGTGTCTGAATACAATTTTGCCACTGCGATGTTCAATTATGTCAACCCTGTTTTGGTTGAAGCCAGTTTTCTGAAGGGTCCCTGATTCTTGCAACCAAAAGGGGTCTTATTAACTCAGTAGTAGAATCGACATGTAGGGTATGTCAAAAAACAAGGTCTGTAACTACGGAGAGGAAATACCGTAAGTTACAAAACGAGTGTCGCTCCAGCGATTTACCTCTGAAGAAAGGAAAACGCTCCCCCAGTACAGCACCATCCTCGGAGAGAGTGATGGGAGGAGTGGAAAACCACAGAAGATAGAATGTGTTTAACAGACGGAACTGGAAAGCAAAATGATTGACCTCCTAAAACTCCAGCGAAAGACGGGTCCTGAGCCGTAATCCAGGCCAGTGGCCAGCCACAAAGTCGGGTTGGAAACGGAGAGCTCACTGTTAAGAATATAGTTCTTGAATGCAGCAAATATGATTAGAATCTAAAAGGGACCAAAGAAACAAACCTCTTGAAGAGATCTAAGTGCTTGGGAGGCAATGCCGTTTTTTGCACACAAAAAAAGAAGCCTGAAATGTATGGTTCAGAGCATTCAAATGGATGAAATGGCTTATAGGAACTGATTAAATCTGTAAAACTAATGCTTTAAATCAAATATTTCTGCTATCCATTCTATATAACCAAGTACATAGGATTCACTGTAACCCAGCCTTTAAAAGCAGACTTTAAATGACAACTTTAAACTGTAATATTATTTCCAAATGAACTTTGAAAAAAAAAACGTACGGCCATCCACCTAAACAGGTTTCATGTAAGAATTTACTAGATAATAGTTTAACAAATGGTCTTCCACCATGCTGCTGAAAATGTGCTGTTTTGTCAAACACTAATCTAATAAAGTAGTTAAGAGTAACCCAATTTGGCAAAGGAAGAAGCTTAATGAGTTAAAAGAAATGAGAAGAGGAAAAGCAAACTGACAGAAAGACAAGAATATAAATACCACTGAGTCCCCAGATAATTTGGTCCAGTGTCTAAGCTGAACCAAAAATATTTATATTTCTTAAACCTCTGGTTTACTTTAGTTAAGACAAAGAAAGAAAGAAAGGAGTAAAGGAGAAAAGAAGGAGGGAAGGAGGGAAAAGGGAGAGAGAGAAAGAGAGAGAGAGAGGAATGGGCAGATAGTAGACAGAGGGAAAGATGCAGGAAGGGAGAGAGGGAGAGAGAGAAGGAGGAAGTTACAATACTGGATTTTAAAAACTAGAAAACTAAACATGTTCGTTCACTTGGAAAACTTCTGAGTGAGGGGGCGCGAGCCAGGCTGAAAGGGCATTGCCTCTTTCAGGACACCACCCTTCCATTAAGCATAGAAGAAAGATAACTTGCTAAGTGAAATTTTCTCATAGCCTTCCACAGTACCCAATTTCACAGGCCTTGTAAAAGCATATAAAAACATTAACAGAAATGGTCTCTAGAAATTTCTTTAAACAAGTTTAGCTTGCCTTAGAGCTCAACAAAATCCTAACTTTATCCCTCAGTGATGACTTAAGATTAGAAGGCACATTATCTCATTCATTCACGAATTCCTGTGTTACAAAGAACATCCATTTTTAGTTGCTCTTCCTTATTTGAAGTTCTTTGTATTCTATTTCCTTTTCTTTCAGTACAGGTGACAGCAATTCTTTTTTGATCAAAAGCATATAAGCACGTACATAAACACATACATACATACCATATACATATACACGTCCCACACATACATCCAGCATGAACACATATATTATGAGTTGGTGGATACATTTCCCTCCCCACCCCCAGTTTCTTGACAGAAAAGAAGACTTGAACTGTTGTGGAATAATGTTTCAGACATAAGGTAGAATGACTAAAATCATGGACAGGCCATTCAAAGAAGTAATACAATTCCCCTTGAGTAGACACCTTTAAAATGTTAATATCTAGAAAACGATAATAAAACGCATCTTTGAGCTATTTCCTCAATTGCATAATTAACTAAACTTAAATAATTCATGAAAAACACTTCATTAAATGGTTAGACCTCTCTATAAAGACTAGAGTCGGGCCCACATGGTAGGAACTAACACCACACTCTGCTTCCTTTGTCTCCTTCCCCTCATTTCTCAACACGAGCAGTCTAGAATCAGAGAAAGTTAGAACACTAGCAAAACATAAAAGTTATCTGGCCCAGCACGCATATTATTCATGTGCAGAAACGGAGGCTTGAAGAGAGTAAGTAATGTGACCTGCTCACATAGCCAGTTAGTGATCGAGCTGAGCCCTGTCCACTCTCTTGACTCAACTATATGATCTTTCCATCAGCAGTCACATTTCACACTCCAAGTATCTGGCCAAATATTTAGTTTCCAGCAAATAGATGGTGATTACTGATAAGAGCATAAAATTATAACTTTTTTCCTTCCGTGAAGATAAAGTAAATGTTTAGGGAAGTTGTCAAGCTTCTGTAGACGTTGGAATCTGGATTCAAAGTTTGGCTGTACGTGTGTGATGAACTGGCAGCTTGTAGCCCCACTCTCCCAGCTCCAGGTGTCTGGTGTCTGGTTATAGGGGTTCATATGCATAGGAATAGGGGTCTTGCTTGGAGTCAGGTTTTTGTGGGGCTTCTGTTTGTTTTCAAAATTTACCTTTGTTTTTGTTTTGCACCTGCTAAGTGAGACAATGAGTCAGGGAGCAGAGGAACAGGATAACGCAAGGAGATAGTTCCCGAGCCGAATCCCGTGTCTTCAGTTTGGAGCATTAGGAGGATGCCTGTCTTTTAAAAGAAGCTGACAAAGCTGTGTCCATTTGGGATTTTATGAGACAGTTGGAGGAGCAAATGGAGCTACTTTAGACCAAGTCAACTGCAGAATTAGGTAAAGTGTTTTTTTCTGGTTTTTGCAAGAAACAAAACTTGGCTTCAACAAACTGATGATATAAAAGAATGCACTTCTATACGTGACCTCAAAGGTTTTGTGCTGTAGAAGTTCCAAAAACCGAAAACATAAAGAAGGAGCATTCTTAGATGGAAAAGAAGCTCCAACGGCAGGGAGAGGCCACACCTCCCACCCCAAATAATTTCTAGAGAGCAGAAAAGGAGGCCAGGGCAGAAGCACGAAGAGGATTCTGCCTGATCATGCTCCAGGCACAGTAGAGCCTTCCAGAAATATTGACCAGGCCTTCAGTGGGGACCCTACAAGGATGCAGATGGGGACAGCATCAGAGAATTAGCAGCAAAACGTGGATATTAGTGGGATTGTCCAAAGCCAATAGGTCCCAGGGAAATTCTAAATAATTTTTGTTAACCTTTAGTAAACTAATCATAATCAAAAGTGTAGTCACACTTTTCATAAGAAGCAAAAATTAGTGATTGAATGAGACATTTCATACAACGATTTGAACTGATCAACTAGAATGTAGTGGGAAGAAGACATACATTTTCTAATAAGTTATATATTAGTATACATAAACATATTATTTATCTGGTGTCAGAAAGTGGAAAACACAACCCATGCTTGCTTACATTTAGTCTTTGGTAGATGGAAATTTTACTTTCCTGACAAAACTGCATTTGGAAAAATTTTGGTTTGATTCAAAACTGCTGACACTCTCTCAACCACCAGACAATATATCTTCTGTAGATAGTTATATCACAGACATAAATATAAATGTGGGCAAAAATAAAACGCCAATTCAGACATTCCTTGAGTTTTTAGTATCTTTCTCATGTTTTTCAATATATTCATCTTCAAAGTGAATCTCCTTTCCATATTTCAACCTTCATGGTTAAAGTCAAGCTTCTGAAAATATTGGGCTTGTGAAACAATTGACTCTAAATGTGAATTATTTCTTGAAACATTTGGACTGAAGCAGGAAATAAAATTCAAGAATTAAAATGAAAACCTAAGCCCACATATTTGAGTCTCTTCTTCTCCCCAAGGTCACAGTCAATCCAAGACTTTCATTGTCTTATCAAGTCCACCCGGAAGTGCAGATAACTACGTGAGTAAATAGCCAGGAGGCCTTTGAGTTTCAAAACTATTTTGTATGTACTGTAAAACTGACCCATACTACAAGATGGACTGGGTCACTGGGGAAAAGGACTGTGGGATATCCTTATGCCCCTTAACTCTTAGAGCACCGGCCTCTAGTGTCCCTTTCCTAGCTGTAGTCCTGATGTCAGATATACAGGATAACTATCTTTAATTGATGTAGTATTTCTATTAAAATTTGAATTAATGTGGGTTAAAATCATTGAAAAAGTTCATATTTAAGTAATAAAGATATAGCTGATGTTTTGTTTTTACTTTCAGCAAAACTATAAAGAAGAAAAGGCAACCAAACCAGTCTAAGAAAAGAGAAATAAGTTAAAGAGGAAGAGCAAAAAGATCCCGCAGGAGCCAGGCCAGAGTCAGAGAAGAGGCTGTAGTTTTTGATAGAGGCTCTTCATGTGACAGAAACTTACACAGTACCCTTATGTCCTTTAAAAAGTATTTTGGAGAATTTGTTCCAACTACATTGAAAAACAATCAGAAATGATTCCATTTCCAGAAAATGGGCTAGAAATTTGGGACAACGTGCCTGAGAATAACTAGAAAATATGAAAACAAAATTTAAAAATATGTTTGCAGGTATCAAAGAGTTAATAAGAGAAAAAATTACAGAATTAAGATCAAGAGAAAAAGGTCACCTAGAACAATGAACCCAGATTTGGGACCAATTCTCCCATTACAGCATCTGGCAGTTGTAGAGAGAGAGCTGAGCAGCTGAGCAGACCTTTCAGCAGGTCCTAAGCCTGGGAAACTGAGAACTGGAGCTGAGGGCAGGCTTGAGTGGGAGAAAGCCAGGTAAAGCTCGTAGAGTTGGGGTTAAGACACCAAAGATCTCCCCTTAGGAATAAGGAGTGAAAGTAAGGAATAAACTGATTCTGGGAAGGGAAGAAGACCTCATTAAATTAAATGCGTGACTTCATTGATGAGATCCGGGCACCCTGGCTGCCTTCAGGAGAAGGAGATAATCGAGTAAGGGAGCTTCAGTCACTACTTCTGGGACTTGATTACATGTATGTTCCCCCTGTTCACCTCATTCCTCAAGTTTCTTTAGTTTTCTTCTGTAGTTGCCATTCTTTGATCTCTAAGTATTTCACATCTGTTTCTAGTCTGCTAAAAATCCATCCCTAATTTTAGTTATTGTATTTTTCAGGTCTTGAAATTCCAATATTTAAAATAGTTTTCAAACGTCTCTCAAACTTGCCAATGTTGTCACATAGACACATATTGATATTGTTATTGTAGTATCTTTGTCTCATAACTCCATTATCTAGATATCTTGTTCATTTGTTTCTATTTTTTCTTGTTTTTCTTGATTTTCAAATATTATAGGCAAAAATTACAGAGATAATTTAAGGCATGGGATGGACAAAACTATTATCAAGCCAAAGATTTAATAAACACTACAAGCTGCTAGCATGATAAACGCAATGTAGGCACATTTTGCAGAGTAAGACTAACGAAAACTAATGACAAGGAGAATTTTAAAGTCAGATAGACAAAAAAGAGAACAAAATGTGTAACATTGTTAACTTTGTATGAACCTAGTAATATAATCTCTTGTGAAGCAAGAATTTACAGAGCTGAAAGAGCAGGAGATTTTAACACTCCTCTCTCATTCCCTCATAAAGACAGCAGACATAAAAATGAGTAAGGATATAGAAGATTTGAATAACACGATGAAACAGTTCCGTCTAATGATCGTTGCTCCTCACAGTGATTCACTGGAGTTGGTTCTGTTATTTACATTCCTGTTACTTATATGAAAAATAAAAAAATGTGGCTTAACGAGATTTAATGTACTACATTGCCCAGCTAGCAAGGGCAGAACCAGAATGGGAACCCAGAGCCCACGCTTGTCCCTGCTACAAGATTCTGCCCCTAGAAGTCACATGTAAACAATGTAAGGACGTGGACTTGCTCCGGAACAATTGGGTATAAAGAAACGTCAGATTGGGGTTTTTTCCTAAGTTAAAGTACCACTGACTTTGAACTCCCTCCTACCTCCTACCGTGAGAGCACAGTGCCTGCTTTCTCCACCCCGCCCCCCTTTCCTGGGGATATGCACGTACAAGGTCTTCTACAGGACAGAAGGAGGAATTTCACTGGAGAAGGTAAAAGAATATTTCAGTATATGCTGAGGGTAGATGCAACATCTACAAATGAGGAAGGAGTTAGAGGAAAGTGGAATTAGCAAGCATAAATCCAGAAAGCAGAAAAAACCAGCAGTGTAGCTGTACCGCAAGACCAGGGAGGAGTGAGCAGCAACAGAAAAAGCAGGAGGAAACAGGGAAGAAGAGTGAAAACATTCATTGGGGTCCTATTGCTACCATACCGAAAAGATTGGACTTTTTCCTATAAACCTTGGTTCCCAAATTTTTCATAAATTAGGAATCCTTCTTCAGGTCAGAAATCATTGTCAGCTCAGTGTGCATATGGTGTTTGTACAGCATCCCCTCCTTTGGGGAACCCACCCATCTCCCTCCTTTCTTTCGGAAAAATGAGGCTGCTTTTTCTTCCCAGCCCCATCTCCCAACCCCAACTACTGCAATAATTGTTCCGTGAATAAGCCAGGAAGCCAATCAGAAGCCTCTCTGAGTCTTTTTTTTTTTTTCTTCGTTTTTCGCTGGAGCAATTGGGAAAGGCGCCCTCTTGCTCTGGAATTAGAAGCTGTGAAGACAGTGTGGGCTGGAGCCCCAGCCATCGGAAGAAGGGCTTCCGCATTAGGAAAGGAGGAGCAAGAGAAAGAGAATCAGAACCTAGAGAAGGAGAGAGGGGCCAAACGCTCAGGTCGAGGCCTCTAAATTCAGCCATTATGCAGAAAGTCCTACCTTGCATGTAACTGTGACACAATCCTGCAAATATCTATTAGACATATTCTTTCTTTAGCATCAGACAATCTTCAACGTGCTTGCAGATCTGTGGCCTTCTGATAATAAAACTATTACCCTTCCTGGCATCAGGATTCAATGAGTTCGAAATCAAGCTACAGGCAATAGAAAGAACGGGAAGCTAACAAAATTACAGGATGAAGATACATAAAATGGCTAGCTTTATTTCTGAGGCCAATACATATTTCAATAAAATAATTATGGTCCTTTTATGTAAATTTAGTATTACTTGATATCACCATCCTTTCCTCTCAATTTTTGTCTAAAAGATGTTTATATATTTAACACATCTGTTGGCATAGAGTTATAGTATCAGCATTTTCCCAATTAATTTACCATGTCAATAAAGAATTGAATTAGTTGAAGTGCATAGACAGACATGTTAGTACAAATATTCCAATATGTTTAAAATGGAGAAGCATCTTCAATTTTTTTTAAAAAGCTGAAATCTATAGGAACGTGGTTGTAATTCACCAAGGCCCTTGAAAAATCATTTGTTTGGTGTCACTGCTTCTTCTCTGCTATTCCAAGTAAATGCAACTTTTTTAAAATTCACAATTGGCATTCTGTGAAATTATTCATTCTGAGAATCGAGAGTCAGCCTTTGTCAGATGCTTGGTTTCTCAGGAAATGAGACTCTCGAGTTTTTTGATGTTGCCGTCTCTAATTTTCTAAAGTGGAACAGATGTTCTCTGGATATAATAGATATGTATGTACATGAATCCTTCATTTCTGAAAACAAACTTCCAGAAGTATTTGTCTTCATGTGAAAAAAAAACCACCACTCTTCCTGTAATTGTTCCTCATAAGCACTACGAAGAAACTTACTCAACAAAAGGACATTTGTTTAGAAAAAGATTTAGTTAAGATAATTACTGTTGATGTTGTTTTTGCTATGGTTACTTGGAGCTTGTATCTCTAGATAATCATCACTGTATCAAAGAGACGATGCTCAGTGTACTAGGTGATTTATTAGAAGCCCCTGGAGACAGGAGGCAACGTGGCAAATACACAGGATCAAGTCTCTGAGGGAACTGCTACTTCAGAGATAGTTATTTTGTCACTAAGTGCTGTCAGTTCTTTCGACATCATTCACAATGCCCCTTTCATTTGTTTACTCCCTGTCTGACTGAACTGCCACCCCTATAGGTTGTCAGACTTTTTCCATTTTACTGTCATTCCTGCCACCGTATCCTCATTACTCTCTCTGCTTCTCTTCTCACTTTGGTCCAGCCTATCCTGAATACTGCAGTTGAATTCATCTTCCCAAAATACTGGTTTAATTGAGTAAACTTTGCCACCAAGTGCTATATTTCTAAAAGCACAAATTATAACTAATTTACAAAGCCTAGCACAGTGCTTTCAAAATTTTCCTCCTACCTCTCTAAAATGTGTCCATTTGTCCCCTCTAAAAGATACTTCTCCTTTTCCAGTGTTTTCTCCTTCCTTATTCTTTCCTTCTGCTGCTCAACTGCTATCCACATATTACACATCCATCATCCTTCAGAGTCTGTAGAAGTACAAATCTTCTGCAGGACACTTAATCTCCTTCTCAACTTTTCAGCTTTTATTGGCCGTAGCTTTCTCATTCCAGGCACTTTTACATCTTATAAAGATTTGTGTAAATATCTCCTATTGTACAGTAAAATTTTGCATAATTCATTATAATTTCAATGGTGCTATCACTTGTATTACAAATAAATTGAATTATTGAAAAAGATGAAAAATAAATACATGTTCTTTTAATCTATGTAGTAAACTATGGGGGAAAAGGAATAAAAAGTTTCAAAGCTAAAGGTCACAATTTGAATCCCAGTTAGCTTGAAATTTTTGCTTTCAATAATTTCCAGAGTGTACATGTGTAATTTACCTTTTTAACTAGGACAAATATCAGTTTACTTTATCACCATCATTGAACAACCTATACCACACATCCCATGCACATTTTTGAAATTGCGCACAAAAAAAGGAAAGTCAGAATGCACAGATTTTGGCAGGTATGCCAGAAAAAGCACTTTTTAAGGTCTTAGACACGTGTAATGTCTTTGACTATTTCATTCCATTTGTGTGTCCCCATTTCAACTCTATGACTCAGAGAGCTTGTTTAATCTATTTGGTATTTCTTTCACTAATTCAGATATAAATTACCAGATACTTCACAAGGACCTGAATAGTATTAACGAAATAACATAAATGTGAGTTTCATATTCAAAACACTATTGTTTAGATGTCAACTCAATTTTACATCCCCTCACCTCAGTAACTGAGAATTTTAGTTTTCCATTCTTAAAAGCTCCTTTAGTTTACCCATCACTGGAGACCTGGCATCTGGCTGCAATGAAGGAACATTGGTAACATTGACAAAAATGGCTTCCAACAGCTAATAGAAAAGTCATGATGGAAAAGATCCTTTTAAAGTCATTATAAAGCTGTTTTAATCCTTTCTGGGACAAGGCAGGATATAAGTGAAGTCATCTTCTTTCTTTCCTTAGGAAAGAAATATATGCAGATCTTTTTCTCATAATTTGGGAAGGAAATTTCTTCACTAGTTTTCCATGAAGGGCTTCAGATTTCTTTGCTTACAAAAATAGTTGGAGGTACAACTTTCTCTGTAGCATCCAAATTTTGAAATCCTTCCTGCTTCCTACAAACAGTAAAGTATGCCCTTATATCACCATAACACAAAGATAAAAATATAGGTCATCGAGATGTCAGAGAATGTGAAATTCCCAGACAGGTGCTAACAGCCTCCATGAAGCTCAAACTCAATTGAGCAAACCTTCTTTCCAATCCCCACCAAATTTTCCTCCTGTGAATTGATTATGATAGTTCTTTGCACCTGTGGCCCAAGAGTACTCACTCCCAACAAAATGGATCCAGACTGGAAGGTAAACATTATCTCCTCTTTCCTAAAGGTGATGTAGAGAAAAATCTGTCTTCCCAATCATTTTCTCAAACCAGAAGACATGTGCCTTTGGCTGAGGAAAGATTTCCCCTAAAGGACCTGGAAATTAACATGTGAAATGAATACTAAAAAAAATTAATATTGAGGGATCTTTTTTCAATATTTTATTTTTTTAAAGATTGACACCTAAGCTAACATCTGTTGCCAATCTTTTATTTTTTTTATTTTTTTTATTTTTTTCTTCTCCTCCCCAAAGCCCTCCAGTACATAGTTGTATATTCCAGTTGTAGGTCCTTCTTGTTGTGGTATGTGGGATGCACCTCAGCATGGCCTGATGAGCGGTGCCATGTCTGCGCCCAGGATCTGAACCAGCGAAGCATTGGGCTGCTGAAGCAGAGCAGGTGAACTTAACCACTGGGCCAAGGGGCCGGCCCCTTGAGGAATCTTAATAGGGAAATTGGTTGATATCTGCAACCCATCACCAATATTTAACCTTAGTTAAAGCATTTAATCCCTTAGGTTCCAACTGTCCAACAGGAATTTATAACCATTCATTCAATAAATACTTATCGAATGCCTAAAATGTTTCAGGCAATATGCTGTGGATAAAGCGGAAGTTGATTCCTGCTGACACAGAGCTCAGTACTTCGCAGGGAAGCTATATTTCCCATATTAACACATCATCCCCTCCATTTTCTGGGCCTCCTCCCCACATCTCAGATATTGACTTTTCTCCTTGCCAGACACCTTGGACCCATTAACATACTCTCCCTTTTCTCTCACTCGGACATCCTCTTAGTAACCAACTTTTGCTCCTAAGGCTGTTATCTGTGCAAACCAATGACTCTTGGGAATCTCAGCCTTCCCAGGTGAGATTGGTGCTGCCTGGAACTAAATGTAAGACTGAATGGTCTGTTTTTTCATTACATGTACACATTTTTCTCGTGTTCTCGTCAAAGAAGGACAACTTATGACGAGTTTATTTTAACTTTTAGTATACCTCACGGCAATAGTTCTGCATTTTCCTTATTTCTTCCCTCTCAATTTTGACTAAGGTCTCATTTATTTTCTGTAATTGCCTCAGCATTCTTTCCATTTTCCTTTGGTTATAGAAGTCTTCATTCCTCTGCCTCAGCAGGCACACCAAGTAAGATAAAGAGAAGGAATGATTTCCAGATGGAAAATGTGATGGGTCATGTTTCCTGCTTGTTGCCCAATCCCACCTTTTTGGTAACTAAATATATCCAATGCCTCTTTTAGTTTTCCTGAAAATTTAAAGCTAAATAAAACAGACCCAATTCTAAAGTGAGCTTCAGCTTAAAAGCCTACCACCTTGCCAATTACATTCCCATATTTCAGGAAGAATTCTACAGAAATATGCTCGCAACTTTTGATGGGAATATGTGAAATGAAGGGGGTGGAAGAGAACAGGATATATCAGAGGATTGAAAAGGAACTTTCAGCTCTCAGCCCAAGAACTCCCAAAAATGAGGGTGAGATTTGACTGAAGAGGGAAACTTAAGAGTTGCATAGCTATATCCTGGAAGGTAGGCCCTCTTTTTTATTACACAAATGCACTATTGATTTGGGGTAGCCCTACATGCCAGGCAGTGTTCCAAGCACTATCAATAAAGAGGTAAAAATTCTTGTGCTTTCATATTCCAGTCTAGGAAACAACTGATAAACATGTTGCCATACCAAAATGTCTATATTATTTGTCCCCAGTTTTAAAGTGCTTTCAATTTTTAATTTTTATATACTCCACAAAATGTGATCTTCGGATAAGAAAGCAAAGAAGAATTTATCATGCACAGCAAAAGAATCAACAACATGAAAAGGCAACCTATGGAATGGGAGAAAACATTTGTAAGTCACATATCTGAAAAGGGATTAATTTCCAAAATATATAAAGAATTCATACAACTCAATAGAAAAAAAAGTCCAACTTAAAAATGGGCAGAGGACCTTAATAGACATTTTTCCAAAGAAGAAAGACAAATGGTCAATAGGTATGTGATAAGGTGATTGATATCTCTAATCATCAGGGAAATGCAAATCCAAACCACAATGAGATATCGCTTCACACCCGTTAAAATGGCTATCATCAAAAAGACAAGAGATTAAGAAGCGTTGGCGAGAATGTGGATGAAAGGGAACATTTGTGCACTGTTGATGGGAATGTCGATTGGTACAGCCACCAATGAAAACAGTATGAAGGTTCTTCAAAAAATTAAAAATAGAACTACCATGTAATCCAGTAATTTCACCTCTGGGTATTTATCCAAAGTAAGCAAAATCACTATTTCAAAAAGATATCTGCACTCCCTTGTTTGTTGCGACCCTATTCACAATAGCCAAGATATGGAAACAATCTAAGTGTCCATCAACAGACGAATCACTGAAGAAATGTGGTATCTGTATACAGTGGAAGACTTTTAAGTCGTGAGAGACAAGGGAATCCTGCCATTTGCAACAGCGTAGATGGACCTTGAGGGCATTATGCTAAGCGAAATAAGTCAGACAGAGAAAGACAAATACTGTCTGATATCACTTATACGTAGAATCTCAAAAAGCTGAACTCATAGAAACAAAGAGAAAAGTGGTGGTTACCAGGGGCTAGGTGGTAGTCACTGATGGGGGAGCTAGGGAGATGTTGGTCAAAGGGTACAAACTTCTAGTTATAAAATTAAAGAGTTCTGGGGATCTAATTGCTGCATGGTGATGATAGTTAATAATACAGTATTATCTAATTGGAAGTTGCTAAGAGAGTAGATCTTAAGTGTTTTCACCACAAAAAAGAAATGGTAATTATATGATGTGATGGAGGTGTTAACTAACACTATGGTGGTAATCATTTCACAATATATATATCAAATCAACACGTTGTACGTCTTAAACTTACGCAATGTTATATGTCAATTACATCTCAGTAAAGCTGGGGAAGAAAAGAATTTATCAAAGTGTAGCTTGAATATTTCTAACAGAGGAACAGAAACAAAAGGACAAAAAGTTAACTTTACATATCTACTCTGCACCTGCATTTGGTGTTTCATTTAATCTTCTCATCAATCTTCTGAATAGTAATGATAATAATAATCCCTACAGATAAACTATATATCTGTTCTTTGAACTTTATTGAAACTTGTGTTAAGACCTACAGCATGACTAACTTTTGTAAATGTTCTATATATTAACATGAGATTGAGCTTGTTAATGTTCTTGTCAATGATTTGTATTATTGATAATATAATTTATATTTATTATATTATATCCTTATTAAGATATACTTTATAGTATAATATATAACATTATATCATACCTTTAATTTTTTATGTATTGATATATTAATGTGAACAATAAAAAATGTTGTCAGACATGAAGTTAAATCAATCATCTTATCTTTCAGTTTTGTCAATTTTTGCTTTATGTATTTTGAGGCTATGTTCTATTCACCCAAGTTTAGAATTGTCATGTGTTATCTTGGTTAAGTTAACTAATTCCATTTGTCTTGGTTTCTTCCTTTGTAAAACAGAAACATTTCTTTCTGCCAGGTGCCCAGGGCCACTAACACCCTAGATTCACTTTAAACTAAATTTTAGATTATAATTCTCCAGACAATAATCCTCTGATTTCTATTATTTAAGAGAAACCAGACAACCAAGTTGATATGAATTATAAATAAACAAGAGTAAACAAAGTATTTAGTGAGAAAAAGCAAATTCTCCTTTGAGTATAGTACCTAAGTTTTCTTGCATGGCATATGTGAGCATATCTTCAGTTACACAAAGCCCTCTCTTACTTGAACTGTCCTTATTGGGAAAACTTATACTGGAGAAAAATTATATTTACCCCACAAGTTTCTTAAATTCAATAGTTGTTTGAAAATCACTGCTTCCTCAAGCAGCAAATGGAACATGGGCTAAGCAATAGAGCAACAAAACACATTTGTCACTTTAAATCAGCAAACTTTTCTATGTTAACCAATAATTCATTGCCAGAAATAAAAATCTCCCTTGAAGATTAAGAGAATAGAAGTAAGTAGATGATAGAATTGTGTACTCTCATTACCATTGCTCAACCTTCAGCTAAAAGTCAACCAAATGGCCTTTTGGTCATTTATTATATCAGAATGAAGAAAAAAAGCCATGGGAATTGTGTAAGACATGCTTTGAAATGGCACATTTCCCAGTTTCCACTCCAAGCTATCAGAGGAGTGATCATTATTTTCCTCAATTGAGACGTGTTTTAATGCATTAAAGAGTTTTCCACAGCAATAACTGATTGCAGAGTATTGAGAATATAGCTCCACATACAATTAGTGAAGGCAAAAACCAGAAAAGCCTGAAAATATTCAGAAAGGTTGGAGATATAACTTTTATAAATTTAGAAGAATAGTGTAATTCTGGAGGGTAGAATATTTGCTCATGAATTCTGAGCAATTCTAACTTCTTACGTGTTGATATTCAAGAAAATGTCAAGAAGAGAAAGCCGAAGATTTATGTACATTTCATTTTAGATATCACAAATTTTATCCATTTTTATGAGGTATGCATCATAAAGTTTATCTTTTCATAACATTTAAAGCTCTCAATATAACTTTTCCTTGACTCACGCAGAGGTAATAAAGTTATACTTAAAAATGTCTCCTCGCCTCCCTCCAGAAAACCATGGTGAAAAAGGAGAGGAAGGGATTTTACGAAGTTTCTAGAAATTGTGTCTAAAGTCAAAATTGAAGGAAACAAATCTATTTGCCAGTCAACATTCTTCTAAGACATCCTAATTAATAAATAATAATCCTATTCATCAATAAATGCAACAAACTGCCCAAATGAATGATTTATAGATCTTCTGTCATCTTTGGATATAAGGAAGGAATTATACATGTTACTTGAGCCATGTTCAAATGATAATAATTACATGTAATTACATTAGTTCAACATTGTAAGAATTTTTGAAGAAATTCTTCTAAAACCATTAGAGATATTTGGTTTTTCTGCACCATGTCTTACCAGACTTCCTCTGAGACTGGAAGCTCAGAGTCTATTCTATAGGATAGAACACATTTGGCTGCAAATAACAGAAAACTCAACTAATTGGTTTAAGCAATAAAATCACTAAATCATGACACACATCAACAGGCTGAAGATATGCAGTTCTTTGTCTGGTTCAGCAGTTCAATGCTTTCGCCAAGAACTCAGGCTTTTCTATCCTTCTGCTCCACTCTCCTTATGGCATTGATTTTGGACCTATTGATGCTTCTTACTTTAGGGTCACAATGATTGCTGCAGAGGGACAACATGAGTTAGCTTTCCTCAATCTAGAATCCTTTATCAGAAAGCAAAACATTTCCCTCATTTGCATCTCATTTGCCAGACCTTGTCCTACAGCTGTACAGGGCAGCTGGGAAAGCAAGTACCTCAAGAGGGAAATGGGATTGCCATGTCTGCTTTGCCCAATCATGATTGCTCTCCACAATGTTAAGTGAAAAAAAATCCTGGTTCTCTTAGAAAGGAAGAAAAGGAGTAACGTGCACTGGCCAGCCAGTCATCTCCTCTACCTCATCAACTTTCTTGAAGGTGAGAAATTCATCGTTTTAATATTAGAAATTCGCTGCATTCAGAAGCAGAGGTTTTTCAAAGCTTCCAGAATATCGAGGAGACTTGGGAAGCAGTGGTCTTCTAATTTTGCAGTCTTATTCATCTATTAATTTTTAAATGTGTATAAAATTATAGCTGCATATGAAAAGATCACTCCCCTCTCTCCCTCAAAGGTTGAAAAGATCTTATAATAAATTAGATATTTCTGCTAATCTACCAAGAAAACTGATTGCAAAACATTTCGTAGCCAATGTATCTTGTTTCATCAGAAACACGTTTTCACAGCTGCCTATCAGAAAAAAAAGTGAGGCGTTGTGGAAATATACAGAGCATTGGCTACAAAACAAAAAAGCCAAGAAAATATAATAGAGTTATAGTGGTTTAAAAAGTACAAAAATGCAAAAAAAATATTAAAAAATTACATTCTCGTTTGTATATTATATTACGCAGAACAATCTAGATCATGCTGTGGTAACAAACACTAAAGTCTCAGCAGCTTAGTGAAATAAAAATTTATTTCTCACTCATATGAAGTCTCCTTTAGGTCCAAGCAACTTTCCAGGGCCTCTGTCCTGTAAGTGGGTACTTGCCATTAAAAGCTGTTTCAAGCTTGTGGCACTTCCATATGAGCTCATGCTTCTAAGGTCATAGTGGCAGAAGAAGACAGCATGGGGAAATGAACACCAGAACTTAGATGCTTCTTCCTAGAAGTTTTGTGACATTTAATTCATCAAAGCAAATCACACGGCTTTGCGAAATTTCAAGGGGATGTGTGCACAGAAGTGTAGATTAAGAAATCTTCATGAACTCCAGTCTTATCTAGGACATTTGATGGAAAATATTTTTAAATCACATTGCAAAACTTTCTATGACTTCTTTTCCACCTGACGTTATTAATTTGAACCCAATATATGCCATATTTGGCTGGAGACCTATGCATTATTTAATCCAGCACACCTTTATAGAGCACGTCCTAAGGGCCAGCCAGTGGAAAATCATATGTAGGTTTAGACCTCTCTGAAGTCTTCTTGTCTCATTTTCCTAAGTTCCATTCATCCTTCAAGTTCCTATCTGGGTCTCACATGCTTGAAGTATGTCATAGCACAAGAATAAGAAGTGTAGACTCTGAGATTGGAAGAGCCTGGGTCTGAATCCAAGTGCTACTTACTAACTTACTAACTGAATCACCTTTTAAAACTCACTTAAATGGGCTGGGCCTCAAAATCCTCATCTATGCAATGAGTGTAATTATAACCTACCTCACAGGATTGTTCTCAGGATCAAACAATATAAAACAGAACTTCAGAGACGACATTTATTCAATGCATGCTTTCTTTCAGATCACATAAGAGCAATACCATCAGCATTAATGTCTAATAATTGTTAGCTACTATTTTCATTAAGATCATTTTTGATGATTCTCATCTTCTCAACAGGCCTGGGGCTACTGACTATGGACCACAAGTGCCTCCTCCATTGTCAGCATGCCATAAATCTGAAATCAAAGAAAAGGACCCCAAGAGATTCTGTTCCCACAAATTTTGTCATTCATAAGTGAAAATGTTGTTTCAAGTTTAAAGTGAAGATGATAAAGCTTCTGTGACATATCCAAAGTTAACCACGTAATAAATGTTTGTGTGTAAATGTATAATGGGATTTCACCCACTATATGATGGAACCAATATTCCTTTAGATCAATACTATCCTGCATTGTTTCCAAATTTTCTCAAGTTTTTAACCTCGTGTTGAAAATTTAGATAAAGTTACTAAAAGATGAAGACAATGTTTTGTTATACCTCTTTCAGCACCGAAAATAGGTACATAAATATTTGACTAAGGATTTAGTCTATGTTTAAGTCAATAGCAGACATTTTAGGACTTCTGTCTCAGTATGCCTCCCTGTAATCAGGCTGTGCTGGCTCCATAGAGCTATACAGAATCCTTAAAGTCCATACTTGGTGAAGTCTACTAAAATAATTGATCTAGAGGAGAAGAACATTCCCCACAGGATGTCATTGGCTGATTCCAGACAAAGCCAGGGCTCAACAGGTGCTCTGAGGGCAGGAGAGAGTTCTCTGCCCTCCGAAACGGGGACGATGGCCATCATCTCCACCCTCCCAAGCTCAAGGAGATGACTGAACTGAATTGGAACTGAATAACTGCACCATATTAAAATATTTTACTCCATTTAGTGAAAGATAATAACTTATACCTAGTAGGTGATTAAAAAGAAATCAGAATATTTCATTGTTTAGATTCCCCAGGAAGTAATTAATCTGATTTAGGAAATCAAGATTACTGTAGTATTCATATATGTGTTACTTGAAGTAGAAGAACATGTTTCTTAACCATATTTGAACTAGTGTCTATCAGTTAGTGATCTTTAGGCACAAGCAACAAAAAACAACTCTGGTTCAATTAGGCAAAGAGAAATTTATTGGATGTTTATTGGGTTTTCAGATAATCAATGAGAATCTGAAGAACCAAGTTGAAGGACAAGCTGCAAATAAGGCAGTTTTGGGGGCTAGAAAGCAGGAAGCATCATCAACAAGAACAGGAAGTCAGATTGCTTGGATGGATTGGGTCTCCAATTACTTCAGGCTCTTTTTTTCTTGGATCTTGATTCAAACCTTGGAGAGGAAGGAAAAGAAGGAGCCAGACAAAGTCACCCGCACCTGCTGTGGCAAGGGAAAGGGAAGTCCTAGTTTCATCCCAAGAAACAGTGACATGGAAGAGGGCAGCTCTCAAGGGGAAAGTGAGGGTGCTGTTAAAAAGACCAAATGAATGAGAGGCAGCCAAACACCAGGCAATGTCCACCTCTGTCTGTGTTTTGACTTTGAATTTCTTCTTGAATAGCTATCAAAATAAAAGCACGAGGAAGAATTACCATTCTAATACAGTTGCTAGTACAACTTTTCGAATCATTTTGCTATTTTTGGCTTGAACTCTCCAGAGCTTCCACTATGGGTAAAATAATTACATTTATTTTAATGTCTCTAGCCCTCCTATGCTAAGTCTGTCAATCAGGCTCTTTCCTGATGATGTTGTTCAGACTCTACAAGCCCAGTGAATTGTAATTCTATGCCATTTACCTGGATTTGAAACAAACCCAATACCTTTCCAGTCAACCTTCTCCTAGGAGGAGGACTAACTCCGTAATTCCAGAAGGATTTAAACACTACAGTGAGGAGGACAAGAGTTTCAGGATGCGACGAGAACGTGCAGGTTCTTTCAAATAGATGGGGAATATTTTCAAGCATGTTTTAAACTTAATAGATTTCCTATGCAAATGCAACAAAAACCATTTATGACTATCGGGCTGAATTCTAACATTATTACTTCTGCAAACAAATCCAACCCAATTTAGTGAAGGGGGGAGGGCTTACTAGGAAAATTTTAAATAGGTCAGCCTTTGCTGTACTGACTGGAAAAATACTGAATGGACTAATCTGACATTGCTATTCAACACCAGCGCTTAGACATAACCAAAATGGCTTTATGAAGGACAACATATTCAGTCTAATGTGTCTCCTTATGTTTGCCCAAGAAACTGGAAAATCTTCAGTAAAAACAGAAACAGCAGAAAACACCCAGTGGATGCATTATATGATGTGGTTGTGGACGTCTCCACTAACCACAGACATCTAATTATTCACCCTCACAGCAGAGTAACCAAAGGCATTATTCCATATTTGTTTTATACCAGAGATGAACTATTTTAGTGTGTCTATCATAAACATTGCTTTTCTTAAAGCACACACACACATACACACATTATATTTGGGAAAGGTAGCTTGTCTAGTAACTAAATGTAGTAAACCTGTGTAGGGGAGGAAGACATTTCCTCTACCCTCTCTGGGTTTGTCTGGCCGGGGAATGAATTAAATTCACGTGAGACAGAATAGCAGGAGAAAATTAAACAAAGCTTTATAACATGTATACATGGGAGGGGTCAGGCAAGCTGAGCAATTCGCCAAAATGGCTGAAGCCCCCACCTTAAATATCATCTCAGCTAACAACAAAGGAGGATGTTGGGGGTGGAGGGGGAGTCGATCATGGGAGATGACCACACAAGTACAGTAAACAAAATGCAGATTTAAGTCCTTGCCTTTGGCATTGATTAAGAGTTTCTAGAGATAAGGTCATCGGCCTCTTCTTCCTGGTAGAGAGGGAGATATCTTTACAGATGGAGATTTTCTTACAAATGTAAATGTCTCTTACAAAGGGTAAGTAAATTCTACTTTTCAGTTGCTTTCCTGTCTGCAAGGTAACCAGCGCTAAATAATCATGCCAAAGAGACATATGTTGGGGTGGTCAATTCCAGGCCCCCACACCTGATAAAGACCAAAATAATTTGTTTTATCCAATTTGTAGTCTGTGATATGTTTACTTATCTTTGCAATCTAAATATATCAAAAATTGTTTCCTATTTCCTTGAAGATACAGGTTATGGATAATGCACAATTGTGAGATTGGATTATCACCCCAAATCCTATGGTGTAGGTTAGTGCACCACTTATAATAACTTTTAACTCATTTCTCTCCAAACATCTGTGTAAAGTTTATATAACTACCTAACAATTCACATAAATCGCATTTAGGCCTTCATATAAAATTAATTATTGAATCAATGGATATGTTTCAAATTCTTCTTCTCTCTCTGGTACTTGAGATTATTACTCACTCTCTTCTTTCAGTTTTTTCTCCTGGCTACCTCTTAACCACCTGGACCCTGTTTGTCCCATCCACTCTCTTCTCACTCTATGCAGATTCTATGACAGTTCTTACGTTCTCCTGTGGAATGATGACTCTTAAATCAAGCATTCTGATCTTCACACCTCAAGAGCCACTGCCTACCAGATGTTTCCATTTAGGTGTCTCCCAAACACCTCTGGTCTCAGCCTGTGTACATTGGGCTTCTCACCTGCTTTCCCCATGCCACTCTCACCTGACAACAGCATCACCAGCTAATCAGGAACTCAATTAATCTTTTATGCTCTCCCTATTTTATCCCACATCTGATTTATCCTGAAGTCCTTTCAATTCTATCTTCCTAGTATCTTTTATCCCCTCTCCTATGACCTTCTTCGTTATGACCCCTCCTTTACTTAGGCTTCATCATTTTTCACGTTCAATATTGCCTTTCCCTGATTAAAACTCTTAAACAGCTCCTTGAAGTCTTTGAGAATCATTTGTGTTCCTACGGTTGGCTCACAACCTTTCCATAAGCTAGACTCTACTTGCATTTCTAGCTTTAATTTGAGGCAGCCCACTCCACCTATTCGTCCCACTTGCTGATCCCCTAAAAGGTAAGTTCTGTATTTCCCCTCCTTTTGCCTGTGCTGTCATCTCTTCATCTGGCTCAGTCATCAAAAAGCAGCTTTGTATTAGGCACCCTCAAATCATGTATTTGCTGGTCTTTTCTGACTAGAATTTTATGTCTTTGCTTTCATTTTTTTAATCTACAGCACCTACTCCAGCAACTGGTATGTGATAAATATATTTTTTTCAATACTAAAAACTTCTACCTAAGTGGCCTGCCTTGGGAAAATTATTTAAACTCTCTTTTCATCAGTTTCTTCACTGGCAAATAGGATATATAATAATATCTACCTTATAGTGTGTTTGGGAGGCAGAAGTTAATATATGTAAAGCATTTATAACCATACTTCATACATAATAAGTTCAAAACAGAGATATCAGATATTATTCTCATCAGTACTAGTTATGATTATTATTCCTCTGCTGGTCCTTTTCAGCCACCTCTTCTGGATTTTTCTCAGTGAATATTTCAAGTATTGTTTTCCTGCAACATCTCCAACAACACTCGCCTGCATGCCATTCCTCTTTACAGCAGTCTAAACACCCAGCAGCATTCAGAACATCTCCTTTTCCAGAATCGGTAACCGTTTTCAACTTCCTTTTCTCTGTCGACGCACCACTTGTTTGAATGAACCCTTTGGCACTAAGGCATAGATGGTAGGACAGCAGCTGCTACAACCAGATGGCTTGGGTTTGAGTCCCGGCTCTCCATTTGTGACTGGGTACTGTAGGGAAACAGACTTCGTTTCTCTAGGCCTCAGGTTCCGTAGCCATCCAATAGGGTTGAGAATACTACTTACCTCATAAGACCACTGGAAAATTAAATGAATTAGTAGTTTTAGCATACTTAGAATCTCATGTGGGAATAGTATGCTTTGAATAAATGTTAGTATGAACACATCCATTCAAGTGGCACAGCGCACTCTATTAGGAAGCATCATTGTCTAAAGTATTTTTAGAATATGGTCATTTATGCCAAATTGGGCTTTCACAATCACATGCAAAAATTTTGTCAGCACATGAGACCTAGAAAAGACATTAAAAATAGTACTTCCAGAACCCTTGTTTGACAAATGAGGAAATAAAGGCCTAGATACATTAAATGGTTTGTCGTCTTCAACTGGGCTAATTCATAGGCTTCTGCACCAACCTCCAATGTCTGATATTTGGCTAGTGCTGGCAACAGAGCGTTGTTGCACACAGAGAGAGCACTGGCCTTCTGGTGTGTCCCACATCATCATTGTACACAGGGAAATGTCTGGACTATCACAACGCACAGGTAATGCTGGCCTTCCGCTGCACCAAACTGACATAGCACCAGGGAGAAAGGCAGAATACAGGGCAGTAAAAAGCAGAGAGCATGAAGCTGACTGCTTGGGTTCAAATCCACCTTCCGCCACTTAGTAACCATCTGCCCGTGGGCAACTTACTAAGTTCTCCATGCCTCTATTTCTTTACATACAAAACAGGGGATATTGGAAGCGCCAAAAGAATCATTTGTTCAGAGTTAAAACGAATTAGTGTATACATACAAAAAACTTAGACCGTGCTCCGCGTGTAGTAGCACCATGTAAGTTCTGCTGGGTTTTATTGCAAACACACACAGCTACATGAACATTGCTGAAATCTTTTTGTTATTGCTTCAAAGTCAGCACTGTGCATCCTGTACTAAAATTCAGCAAGCTTCCTATCTTTCCCCCAAGGGTCATTGGCTGCTGAGAACTAATGACTTTTTTATTTTAAATAATTTAAAAATAAATCTTATCACATTCATGCTTTATTAAAATGAAGCTTAGTTTTTACCTAGGTAGTTCACTTGGCTTAAGATTCTGTAAGACAGTAGGTCATTTTCCAAGGTGGTGGTACCAGTGGTAGAATCACCAAGAAGTGAAGGAAGCTTACATTTCAGAACCCCTCAGCTTCCCAGGCTCCTCCAAGTCTGCGGGAGGGGGGAGGAATGTGTTCACTAAGTAAATATTTTAGTTTCCAAAAGTTGTATATGTTTATGTTCTTTTTTAAAAAGAAGACACCCCAAATTGTATAAGCTTCGTGTAGCACAAAGTGTAGATTCGCCCTTGGGTAGTATTGACATCATTGGCATATCTGTATGCAAATGGGACAGAAGAACTATCACATGACAGTGGTCCCTTCTGTACTGGTATCTGGGAAGATTTCCATTCTTTGATTTGAAATACAGCCATTATTTGCAGGAAATTCCTGTCTGAAGGCCTCAGACTGAACCCCATCATCCCTGACATAGTCAGGAGCCTTGTGTTTTATGTATTATTTTCCTGCAGCCCATAGATTTGGTGCATCAATTGAAATGTGCCTTAGGTCAACTGCATTGCAATTCTTTTTTCCACTGCCACCAGTAGGCCCGTCATAGCTGCTGTTTGATTGCCTTGTTTTCCTGGTGATTTTGGAGTCTTCAGATATGTTCCCATCACTACTAGGATTTTCACAAAACAGTACATCCCTGAGACCAAGAATTCTATAATACACAAGCATGTACGCATGTACACATGCATTCACACAGAATTCACTTCATTTTCCATTGCCTTCCTTTGAATTCTTTGTACTCTGTAGAAAAATATTCATGTGCCCAAGATATTGCTACTTCTGCTTCTGACACCAACACCGCAATCTTTGAGCTGTAAAATTAAAGACACTAACCACAAAACATTCTGTATATTTGCAACGGAAAATAAGAGAATTCCTAGTCTGCAAGCTGTTGTGTATTAAACTGGAGCTACACCTGTTTTTCTCTTGCTTATACCAGGCTTTGGGGAAGTCAGAACCAGCTGGAGGCTGCCACTGCATTGTGAAGGATTATTCTCTTCTGGTTATTATTACTCAGATACTGTTGCTCACACTGTTGAAATAATCTTGCATCTGCAAAACGTGCTCCAGGGGAACAACAGCAGTTCCGTTACTGGGAAAGGTGCTGGAGATTGTTTGTGGTTAGCTGCTGGTTCCTGTTCAGCTGGTTATGTGCTTGATTCTACAAACCTCACAGAGTGAGTTCTTACTGCCGAATAAAAAGCACGGAATTTTGTTGTAAAATAGGAAGTGGAAGAGAAGGAACTTCCTTGACTGACAATTCCAATTCTGCCATTTCTTTAATGCTAGCCTATTGGCGATGTTATAATACAGAAGCTAGCCCTGCAACTTCACCTTGTCCTACGGAGCATTTCCTGACTGTGGACCTGAACGCTCTGATATGTTCTCCTAATCCAAGTAGCCACAAGTTAGACAATTCATTATCCTCAGTGTACCAGAACTATCTGTAAACCAATCATGTCCACAGCTCTACTTAATAGAAAGAATTAGTCATGAAATATTTTAAGGACTTAAATTTTCCTTTATATTAGTATTCACATTTCGGTCATTATCAGACTTTACTAATTCCTTGTAACACAAGAAACCTTGTAGACTTACAAAGAGAAAGACTAATGTGATGGATTGGCACAATGGGTCTTATCTACCTTCCTTCATGTGTTCCCTCAGGCTGCCTTTTCCAGGTCTAAATATCTGGAGGCCTCATTGCTACTACACACGTCCTCCGCCATGGTAGCCTCTTGGCATTGCTAGAGTCGTATCTTTGCAAAATCATAAACATGCCAAAGTGGAACTATGAGGGCACACGTACGTTCTAAATTGTTTCTGAATCACAGTTGCTAGGAGGGGTGTCCTTTGCATATTAAAACACGTGAAATAGTTAACTGTCCTTTAAACATTTACTAAGGTTTTTTCCCTCTCATCTGAAGAACATTTATTTTCATGATAAAAAACAATAATGTCCAGGATTTACCAAGACCAATTGAAGGAGAATGGAGGTAGAGGTAGGGGAAAGGATTAGTAATTATCCTGTGCAGCCAGGTTGAAAATCCTAATCAATATTTGTGGCCAGTATGTAACCTGGGAAGGCAAAGCTTTGCTTCCACAGTAAAATTTAATGAGACTTAATGAGATCCATAATACACTTTTATTTTGTCCCCCAAAAAGTCCTATTAAGCTGTTCAAAAAGCAATACCTTGAATTTTACATGTTTATTATATTGTAATCAAGCTTCACAATTCATGATTGTATTTATTTTGATAGAAGAATAGGATAAAAGTAAAATGTTAGTTGACTCTAGCATACATTAAATATATGGGCAGAGGCAAATTCTACGATCATTCATCAAGGTTACTGTTTATGTCCCTAAACTTAAGACCTGCTAATGCTCTTAAAGTAGCCCCACAATTTTCCTAAATAATTTGGCCCAGTGCCTTAGATGTTTCCCTCGGACAGTGTCAACAAGACCCCAAACATGGGAAAGCTCATACTGATTCCTCATCGAGAGAGAGAAAAGCTCTGCTGACTTTGGAAGTGCTTCATTATAGACACTCTAAGCTTGTCAAAGAATGCTGGTTTCTATAGCAAACAGAGCCCTCTTTCTGTCCTTTCCATTTAAAAAGTAAAGATGGATTAGAATATGCAAATACAGAAAGATATGCAGGTCATTTTTTCTTTTCTTTACCTTTGTCACGGTAAATTAAAATTTAATTTTTTTAAATGCTGAGAGTAAGCACTCTTTCATTTACTTTTGGCTTTATTTTGCTAGAAGCTTGACTTTATCACTACCTATTTAATGATAATATTATTTATTTTCATCTAGGGTTTTTATATTAAAGAGAGGTCTGCAGTACTTAGCTACCCACACCCACACCAGCCTTGGGAGGAAACAACCAATGTGTTCTAAAATAGATGACCTCACTTTCTTGACAACTGACTGGAGAGGGGGAGGAGGCTGACCCACAGGCAGTTATTCACAGGGCATTAACTCACCTATGACCAGGTGTGCCCACGAGAGATCTATTATACTAGATAAAACCAACACACCCAATCAGAATCTGAAAGGCACTTTGTAAAACCATTTGAACGCTTTCATTGTGTTTCTCACTCACTAAGCCATCTTCCAATAGGTTGCCTTTTTGTGATTTTCCACATTACAAAGAAATTTGCTTGCCCTGATGTACTGGTCTGACTCTGTACTTTTGTATATTTCACTGTGAATTAATAAACTGTCATGCACCGAGGTAAGCAAGTCTGTCTTCTGGGAGATAGATCAAAACTTACTGCTAACAGAAAGTCAGGTTGCAGAGCATACAATACTTAACACCCACCAACCTCGAGAGCAGTACTTCTCAATCTTTAAATCTACACAGAAATCACCAAATGCTGCCACTTATTCCATAAGCTGTGCAAGACTCTACAGAACCTTGCTATTCAAAGTGTGGTCTTCAGTCCAGTAGCATCACATGGGAGCTTGTTAGAAATGCAAAATCTTAGGCCTTACCCCAGATGGACTGATCAGAATCTTTATCTTGACTTCAGTGATTTTCTGCACAGTAATAATTGAGAAGCACTGCTCTAAGACCAGCCGTTGTCAAAGGACTGCCAACATCCAACAGCATCATCTGGGAACTTACTAGAAATGCAAATTCTCAGACTCCAGCTGAGATCTAGTGAATCCAAATCTATGGGACAGGGGCCCAGTAATCTGTTCTAAGAAGCCTTTCAGGCGATTCTGTGGCAGGTGAAAGTCTGAGAATCCCTGCACTAGAACAGTGGTTCCCAAGCTTTGCTGCACCAGGAGAGAATCACCTTTTGAATGACCAGGAGAGCTTTTAAAATCCCTGATGGCCATATCATGTCTTACAAATTCAATCAGAGTTCCTGGGGATGAGAGACAGACATTGTTCTTTTTTAAAGTTCCCAGGTGATTTCAGTGGGCAATAAAGTTCAGGAACCAATGCTTATACTATAGTAAATTCACCAACACAAATGGCAATTCCAGCAGAGGTTCTCTACTTTAAAATCCATACTGGAATCACCTGCTTGATGCCAAAGCCCCATGCCCAGATATGCTGATTAATTATTCTGAAAATCAGGATTCTTTTCTCCTTTTAATTTTTTTTTTAATTTACAAAAAGAAAACCTCATTATTTGTCTCATACTGTTCTATGGGTCTTCACAAGTGCATAAAGTCATATTTCCACCTCCAAAGTCATTGATTCAGAACAGTTTCATCATCCACAAATCTTCTCCTGCTGTCCTTTTCTGCTCAACCCTTCCTCTGACCTTCAGCCCCTGCAGCTACTGGGTTTGTGTGTGTTTCAGTTAGGGTAATTTCTGTTGGTCTAACTTCAAGTTAATTGATTCTTTCTTCATCTGTGTCGAGTCTACTGATGAGCCAGTCAAAGGCATTTTTGATCTCTGTTACTGAGTGTCCACTATCTAGTATTTCCATTTGTTAAACATCTCTGCTGAAAGTTTGCATCTGACGTTACGTGCTGTCCAACTTCTCCCTTAGAGCTTTTAATGCAGCACATGTTATTATTCTAGGTTCTGGGTCAGAAAGTTTCAATATCTACGTCATACTTAACAAGGGGCAATTCTGTTTCTTGGCAGTGTGTTTTTTCTTCTTACCTATTTTATGCATCGTGATTTTTTGTTAAAAATGGCCTGCTGTGAAAGATAGCACAGGCTGAAGTAAATAGGTTTTATACCTGGAAATGAGCACTCCTTTCCTTCTTCTAGGCCTTTAGTGTGGGGTTTGTTTTAATCGTCAGATGTTGGTCTGGCTGTAGGGTTTGTGGAAGCCATGCTTGCCCTCAGTGAACCATATGTTTTAAATTTCTCAGTACTAGCTTGGCGGTGTGGGAGCTGGTTTGCCAGAAGGTTTTTCGTCATCATCCCCTGTGTGTTACCTCTCGGAGTGGGTCTGTCTTCACGTTCTTGCAACAGTCCCGGCAGGATTCCAGTCTTACTTCTTACTTGACCTTGTTGACCTGATGGTGGAGGGCATGCAGGGGGTGTTCTATTTTGTTCTAGTTAAGACTCAGTCTTAGGAAGGCACTGTGCCACTGGGTCTTAGAGATGTGGACTTCCCAATGCTCCTGCTTCACTCCCAGCTATTATTGCCCCTTCTTCCAGTGATAACATTTTTTTCCTGTTTTCCTCCCCTATCTACAACGGGCTTACACTAGTGCTATAAGGCAGATTAAGGCTCTGTCTCATAAGAGATATAGGAGAGAAGAGGCCAGGTGGAAATTTGTGCCATCACACAGCAGCTGTTGTCCCTCTCCCCAGCCTTGGGCCATCAAGAATGCCTTGTCAGAATTCTCACCAATCTCTTTGGATCTGTTGGGATCTGTGGATAAAAATATGCAAGGGAGCCAGACTGTCCCCACATCTGTGGCCCCCAGGGGCTCCACAATGTCTTGCCAGCCTACATTCATCCTCCACCAATTTGTTACCTATGCTAGCTGAATTCTCCTTTCTTGTATCTTCTTACTATATCTGCCCCAAGGAAGCAAATGATCAGGTCTTGTGTGTCCCTGCACGCACCTGTCTTTTCTTAATATTTTGGACTAGTTGGTTGCCCTGCAACCTCAACTCTCTGATAGGTTCAAGAAAAGCCGTGAACTTGCAGTATGTTCATCTCTTTTTGTTGTAAGAGTGTGTGTGACACCCTTGTCTCTGCATTCTAAAACAGAAACCGGAAGGCTGGCAATCAGAATTTTAAAAGCATCCCAGGGGATTTTAATGTGCACTCAAGGTTGGGGACCACTGCCTTTTAAGAATGAGCTTTGAAGCCGGCTAGATTCCTCCAATCAGAACATTTCTGCCTTGCCTTTTACTGGTCATGCTGTACCACTCAAAATAGTTATAGGAGATGCTTTTTAGGCCAAAATCAGGTTAATTAATGGCACTAAGTTAATCTGCTTCCTCGTGTTTCCTCCCCAATTTATAATATAGCACTTTCCATAAGGCTATTAGCTTAATTTTTTTTAAACATTTTTATTGAGTTTATGATAGTTTACAACCTTGTGAAGTTTCAGTTGTACATTATTGTTTGTCAGTAGTGTTATAGGTGCACCACTTCACCCTTTGTGCCCACCCCCCAAACCCTTTCCCCTGGTAGCCACTAATCTGTTCTCTTTGTCTACATGTTTAACTTCCACATGTGAGTGGAGTCATACAGACATTGTCTTTCTCTATCTGGCTTATTTCACTTAACATAATTCCCTCAAGGTCCATCCACGTTGTTGTGAATGGGACTATTTCATTCTTTTTTAAGGCTGAGTAGTATTCCATTGTATATATATATATATACCATATCTTCCTTATCCAATCATCACTCAATGGGCACTTTGGTTGCTTCTACGTCTTGGCTATTGTAAATAATGCTGTAATGAACATAGTGGTGCATGGGACTTTTGGAATTGCTGATTTCAAGTTCTTTGGGTATATACCCAATAGTGGGATGGCTGGGTCATATGGTAGTTCTATTTTTAATTTTTTGAGAAATCCCCATACTGTTTTCCATAGTGGTTGCACCAGTTTGCATTCCCACCAGCAGTGTATGAGGGTTCCTTTTTCTCCACAACCTCTCCAACATTTGTTACTTTTTGCTTTGGTCATTTTTGCCATTATAATGGGTGTTGGGTGACATCTTAGTGTAGTGTTGATTTGCATTTCTCTGATGATCAGTGATGATGAACATCTTTTCATGTGCCTACTGGCCATCCGGATATCTTCTTTAGAGATATTTTTTTGGAGAAATATCTTCTTTGGAGAAACCCCATTTTTTGATGGGGTTGTTTGATTTTTTGTTGTTGAGTTGTGTGAGTTATTTATATATGATGGAGATTAACCCTTTGTCAGATATATGACTTGCAAGTATTTTTTCCCAATTAATAGGGTTTTTTTTTTGTTGTTTCAATCTGGTTTTCCCTTGCCTTGAAGAAGCTCTTTAGTCTGATGAAGTCCCATTTGTTTATTCTTTCTATTGCTTCCCTTGTCTGAGAAGATATGGTGTCCCAAAAGATCCTTTTAATACTGATGTCAAAGAGTGTACTGCCTCTATTTTCTTCTAGAAACCTTATGGTTTCAGGTCTTATCTTTAGGTCTTTGATCTGTTTTGAGTTTATTTTTGTGAATGGTAAAAAAGAATGGTCAATTTTCATTCTTTTACATGTGGCTGTCCAGTTTTCCCAGCACCATTTGTTGAAAAGACTTTCTTTTCTTCATTGTATGCCCTCAGCTCCTTTGTCGAAGATTAGCTGTCCATAGATGTGTGGTTTTATTTCTGGGATTTCAATTATGTTCCATTCATCTGTGCACATGTTTTTGTACCAGTACCATGCTGTTTTGATTACTGTAGCTTTGTAGTATGTTTTGAAGTCAGGGGTTGTGATGCCTCCAGCTTTGTTCTTTTTTCTCAGGATTGCTTTAGCAATTCAGGGTCTTTTGTTGCCCCATATGAATTTTAGGATTCTTTGTTGTATTTCTGTAAAGAACATCATTGGGATTCTGATTGGGATTGCATTGAATCTATAGATTGCTTTAGGTAGTATGGACATTTTAACTATGTTTATTCTTCCAATCCATGTGCATGGAATGTCTTTCCATCTCTTTATGTCGTCATCCATTTGCTTTAGGAAAGTCTTATAGTTTTTCGTTGTATAGGTCTTTCACTTCCTTAGTTAAATTCACCCCAAGGTATTTTATTCTTTTTGTTGCAATTGTGAATGGTATTGTGTTCTTGAGTTCTTTTTCTGTTAGGTCATTATTAGAGTATAGAAATGCTACTGATTTATGTAAGTTGATTTTGTACTCTGTAACTTTGCTGTAGTTGTTCATTATTACTAAAAGCTTTCCAATGGATTCTTTGGGGTTTTCTATATATAAGATCATGTCATCTGCAAACAACAAGAGTTTCACTTCTTCTCTCCCTATTTGGGTTCCTTTTATTCCTTTCTCTTGCCTAATTGCTCTGTCCAAAACCTCCAGTACTATGTTGAATACGAGGGGTGATAGAGGGCATCCTTGTCTCATTCCTGTTCTCAGGGGCATGGCGCTCAGTTTTTGCCCATTAAGCATGATGTTGGCTGTGGGTTTGTCATATACGGCCTATATTATGTTGAGGTTATTTTCTTCTATCCCCATTTTGTTCAGAGTTTTTATCATAAATGGCTGTTGGATCTTATCAAATGCTTTCTCTGCATCTATTGAGAAGATCATGTGTTTTTATTCCTCAATTTTGTTGATGTGGTGTATCACATTGATTGATTTGCAAATGTTGAACCATTCCTATGTCCCTTGTATGAGTCCCACTTGATTATGATGTATGATCTTTTTGATGTATTGCTGAATTCTGGTTGCCAAAACTTTTTTGAGAATTTTTGCATCTATTTTCATCATTGATATTGGCCTGTAGTTCTCCTTTTTCGTGCTGTCCTTGTCAGGCTTTGGTATCAGAGTGATGTTGGCCTTGTAGAATGTGTTAGGAAGCGTTCCATCCTCCCTAATTTTTTGGAATAGCTTGATAAGTACAGGTATTAAATCCTCTCTGAAAGTCTGCTAGAATTCCCCAAGAGAGCCGTCTGGTCCTGGGTTTTTATTCTTTGGGATGCTTTTGATTGCTGTTTCAATCTCTTTCCTTGTGATTGGTCTGTTCAGATTGTCTGTTTCTTCTTGACTTAGCTTTGTGAGATTGTAAGAGTCTAAGAATTTATCCATTTCCTCTAGGTTATCCATGTTGTTGGCCTATAGTTTTTCGTAGTATTCTCTTATAATCCGTTGTATTTCTGTGGAGTCTGTTGTTATTTCTTCTCTTTCATTTCTGGTTTTGTTTATTTGAGCATTCTCTCTTTTTTTCTTTGTAAGTCTGGCTAGGAGTTTGTCAATTTTATTTATCTTCTCAAAGAACCAGCTCTTTGTTTCATTGATCCTTTCTACTGCCTTTTTTGTTTCAATAGCATTTATTTCTGCTCTGATTTTTATTATTTCTCTCCTTCTGCTGACTTTGGGCTTTGTTTGTTCTTCTTTCTCTAATTCAGTTAAGTGTAATTTGAGATTGCTTATTTGGGATTTTTCTTGTTTGTTAAGGTATGCCTGTATTGTGATGAATTTCCCTCTTAATACAGCTTTTTCTGTATCCCATATGAGTTGGTATGGCATGTTATTGTTTTCATTTGTCTCCAGATATTTTTTGATTTCTTCTTTAATTTCTTCAGTGATCCATTGCTTGTTCAATAGTAAATTGTTTAGTCTCCACATCTTTGTCCATTGCTCAGCTTTTTTCTTGTAATTAATTTCTAGCTTTGTAGCATTATGATTGGAGAAGATGCTTTTTACTATTTCAATTTTTTTAAATTTATAGAGGCTTCCCTTGTTTCCCAACATATGGTCTATCCTTGAGAATGTACCATGTGCACTTGGGAAGAATGTGTATTCTGCTGTTTTTGGATGGAGTGTTCTATATATGTCTATTAAGTCCAACTATTTTAGGTTTTCATTTAATTCCACTGTTTCCTTGTTGATTTTCTGTCTGTGTGATCTGTCCATTGATGTGAGTGGGGTGTTGAGGTCCCCTTCTATTATTGTGTTATTTTTGATGTCTTCTTTTAGGTTTGTTAATAGTTGCTTTATGAACTTTGGTGCTCCTGTTTTGGGTGCATAGACATTTATAAGCATTATTTCTTCTTGATGTAGTGTCCCTTTGATCATCATATACTGCCCCTCTTTGTCTCTCTTTACCTGCTTTATCTTGAAATCTACCTTGTCTGATATAAGTATTGCGACACCTGCTTTCTTTTGTTTGCCATTAACTTGGAATATCATCTTCTACCCCTTCACTCTGAGCCTATATTTGTCATTGGAGCTGAGATGTGTTTCCTGGAGGGAACAAATGGTTGGATCTTGTTCTTTAATCCATCTTGCCACTCTGTCTTTTTATTGGAGAGTTCAATCCTTTTACATTGAGGGTGATTATTGATGAATGTGGGCTTAATGCTGTCATTCTGTCACTCATTTTCCAGTTTGCCCAAGTTTCCTTTGTTTCTCCTCCAGTGTGTTTTGGTCTACCCATTGACTTCTGCAGTTTCTTATGCTGTGTTTCTTAGTTTTTTCCTTGTTTATTTTTTGTGTCTCTGTTCTGCTTTTTAGTTTAGTGGCTGCTCAGAAGTTTGTATTCAGAATCTCGTGCATAACGTAGTCCATTTTCTGATGGCCTCTCATTTCCTTAGTCTAAACTGACTCAGTCCCTTTCCTTCTCCCCTCCTAAGTTATTATTCATATCTTATTCCAACTTGTGTTGTGAGTTTGTGGTTATAGTGACAAGATTGTCTTTGTTTTTGGTGTTTTCCTTCCCTTTATGCTAATGCTATAGTTGAATATTTGCTATCCTATTCTGATTCTATCTGTTTGTCTACTTACTCTGTGTTTTGTGACCCTTTCCTCCTTTTTTTTCTCTTTTCAGGTATGAGGGCCTTCTTGAGGATTTCTTGTGAGGGGGTCTCATGGCTATGAAGTGCCTTAGCTTTTGTTTGTCTGGGAAAATTTAATTTCTCCTTCATATCTGAAGGATATTTTTGCTGGATAGAGTATTCTTGGCTGAAGATTTTTATCTTTTAAAGTTTTGAATATGTCATTCCATTCTCTCCTAGCTTATAAGGTTTCTGCAGAGAAATCCGCTGAAAGTCTGATAGGGGTTCCTTTGTAGGTTATTTTCTTCTGCCTTGCTGCCCTGAGTATTCTTTCTTTGTCATTCATTTTTGCCAGTTTTACTACTATATATCTTGCAGTAGATCTTTTTACATTGACAAATTTAGGAGATCTGAAAGCTTCCTCCACACACATTTCTCTCTCACTCCCTAGATTTGAGAAGTTCTCTGCTATTATTTCTTTCTTTTTTTTTTCTTAAAGATTGGCACCTGAGCTAACAACTGTGGCCAATCTCTTTTTTTTCTTTTTCTGCTTTATCTCCCCAAATCCCCCCTGGTACATAGTTGTATATCTTAGTTGCAGGTCCTTCTAGTTGTGGCATATGGGATGCTGCCTCAACATGGCCTGACAAGCAGTGCCATGTCTGCGCCCAGGATCTGAACCCTGGGCCACTGCAGCGGAGTACACAAACTTAACCACTCGGCCACGGGGCCGGCCCTTCTGGTATTATTTCTTTGAGCATGCTTTCTGCTCTATTCTCCTTCTCTTCACCTTCTTGGATACCTATAATTCTTATCTTGCATTTCCTCATTGAGTCAGCTATTTCTCGGAGATTTTCTTCATTTGTTTTTAGTCTTAGTTCTCTCTCCTCTGTCTGGAACCATTCAACATGTCTACCTTCGATTATGCTGATTCACTGCTCTATTTTGTCCACATGAGCATTCAGGGAATCTGTATTTTGTTTTATCTCTTCCATTGTGTTTTGCATCTCTAGTATTTCTGATTGATTCTTCTTTATAGTTTCAATCTCTTCTGTGAAGTAGCTCCAGAACTCGTTGAATTGTTTCTCTATATTTTATTTTACCTCATTGAGTTTTTTGATGTTAGCTATTCTGAATTCGTTGTTATTTAGTTTACTTATTTCTGAGTCTTCAGTACATAATTCTGGTTATTTATTGTTTTCCCTCTGGTCTGGAGATTTAATGAATTGCCGGATGCCAGAAGAACACTATTTCCCCTTTGTGATATTATTTGGTTGCAGCAGTTACAGCCTATTGCCACTAGATGGGGGTTGATAGCTGTGTATTCTGAGCCCTCTCCCTTCAGCTGAGATGGCAGGGCACAGTGTGGATTAGAGGGGGGAGACACTTTCTCTTGCGTGCAGACCTGGGTTTCCTGATCAGCTCTCGTTATCTCATCTCCTGGGGTCTTGGCTTGATGAGGTCACCCCACATGAAAGCTTTCACCCCATTAGAGGGCTTCCCTCTAAGCTGCAAGGGCACTAGGGAGTCCTGGGTGATCCTGCAGATGTGCAATCCCCCACTCCTTCCCTCACGGAGCCTCCCCTGGCAGTGATCCCAGTCTCTAGGGGAGGAAGCAAAATTCTCTCTTACCCCATTCCAGCTCCACCGAGGGGGGCTCCAGCCTCCCTGCCCCCCATCATTTGGCTGCTGTGAGTCTCTGAGGATTCCTGTGCTATTAGGATATTTTTTGTTGGAATATGGTTGCTCCTTTTTGTTGTATGTTGGAGGGGAGAGAGTCCCAGGCAAGCTCACTCCACCCTGACGCTGACATCACTCTAACTACTCCAATCTAGCCTCAAGTTAGTAGATTGAGGTCACTTCCAAGTTTTCTCAGAGATTCACAGAAGAGAGAGATTGTAAGGATTGAGCTCTGAAGAAACAATGCTAAGAATAGATAGAATAGTGTTCTGTAGCTCACTCGTACTGCCTCCAGATAAGCAATTGTGTACTTCTTCCCAATACTGCATTGGTAGCTTGAAATCAGCTGTGATAGAAATGTTTAGAACACGGAAATTGACAAATGCTACAAATAAGATTTATTTGTTTGGGTTTTTTTTTTTTTTTTTTTTTTTTTGCCCAGAGAGCTAGTTTACCAGCACACTTCAAGAATATAAGTTTGTAGTCAAAATGAAATGAAGGTCAATAAAAATGTTATAGGAGTGCTATGCAATTGTGTTAAAATTATGGAGGACCTTATACTATGAAAGACTCAATCCCACTTGTGTCTTTTTAAGCTGATATCCAGAGACCAAATCTTATTCACCCAATTTAACACAGTTCCCATGGATGAAAGTGTTTGATAAAATTGCCATTCTGCTAGTCAACAGGTAGGTAACTGCAATGATCTGAATGTTTATGTCCCCCCAAAATTCATATGTTCAAATCCTAACCTCCAAAGGTGATGGTAGCTGGAGGCGGGGCTTTTGAGAGGTGCTTAGGTCATGAGGGAGGAGCTACATGAGTGAGATTAGTGTTCTTATAAAAGAGACCCCACAGAGCTCCCTAGCCCCTTGGACTGTGTGAGGACACAGTGAGGAAGTGTAGGCTAGAACCAGAACAAAGGCCCTCACCTGCCCACGCTGGCACCCTGGTCTTAGACTTCCAGCCTCTAGAACTGTAAGAAATAAATTTCTGTTGTTTATAAACTACCTTATCTGTGGCATTTTGTTATAGCAGCCTGAACAGACTAAGATAGGAACAATTTGAAATGAGAAACATGAAAGTACCTAAAATGAGAGTAGAATTCAGTCCATTTTAGTTGCTCTCTTTTTCCTACATCGTGAAGCACATTTTCTCCTTTCAAAATAAATATACTGTTCTTTGGCGGGAAGTACTAAACCATAAACCAGAATGCCAAAAAGTCTGTGGTTCAGATGAGAAAGTCTGGAAAAGAAGCCTAAGTGAGAACAGTGTATTTTCTTTGCATGTGATGATAGAAACTTTATGTTGTTTATCCTCAGATTTTCACTTTCTAGGCCAATGCAATCTTGTAAGCTCTATTTTTCTTTGATTCTTATCCTAAGTTGACTTCAAGGTGACTAAAGAAATTTTGGTAGCCTATCATAGTAGAAGTTATATGTGATGTTCAGAACTGGAAAATATTCTGGTAGCATTTGTAAAAGTTACCTTGTGTTCAATCTTTCCAATAGTGTACCAGATGTAATACTGGAAAATGAATCCAGACACTACAAAAACCTGCTAGAAAAATTCAACCTTAATCTCAGAGAAGTTCACAAGTGCTTCAACCAAGTAACAGTGGAAATTAAAGTGCAGTGGAAATGAAAGATGCCAGACCTTCTTTTCTCGGCCTCTAGAACAGTTTCAAATGTTCATTTGGAAGGCTGCAATTAATCAAGATTAAATTGGATGATCTCAGTTCATTAAGGCTGCATGAAAAAAATAAAAATCATTGCTAAATAACAAGGAATGCTTTTGGAAGTTTAAATTTTGCCCTTAAAATATAATTAGCAATGTTATTTATTACATATTGTGACACAATTTTTGAAACCACGTCATTCAGAATATTATTTTACTTATTCTAAATATTTACCACACCTAAAGTTATTAGATGATGATAACACCCCCTAATAACTTGTTTGCGTATCAGAAACATAGCATGTTTAGATAAGTCATAAAGTGATAAATTCAATTTTTGCCTCCTACTGTCAAAATAAACACCTATCTTAGACAAAGTGCTAGAAATTAAGTAAATTGTTAGCTTCATAAAAGCATGTGAAATTTTGGGGGTTGTATAATATAAAAAACCTCACCAGACTGACAGTGTGCTGCTATACAACATAGGAGTAGGGAAAGATAAAGGAGGGCTCCATTTTACACTCACAATGGATAATATGGTGCATTTCCTACTCCCAGAAATTCCTGCTTATTGATGCCAAAAGTTGTAAAGGAGTCCATGTAAAGTTTCTTTTAAAATTCAGTGACTATCACTTGTGGACCAGCCTCCCTACAGGACCACTCTGGAGCTGCACATGCCTGTCCATGTAGACGTACTTGAGTCCAGGAATGACACTGGCAGCAAGGATCCTAGTGTATGCATGGATGAAGAAGAGACTGCAAAATATAGTGTGGATTGGTAGTGGAAAATGGAAGAAAATCTATGATTTTTTTTAAAAAAACGGCCATTAAGATACTATTCCCTAGGGCTGATATCTAGATGGTTTTAATCATACACAGTCACAGGCTCCTCTTTTAGCTTTTCCATATTGATTCCCATGTTAGAAACAGTGAAAATTTATACTACCATAAAATTTATTTTAGAGAGATGAAATCAGTGAAAATGATGGTGTAAGACCTCTGAAAATTCTCTCCTTCATAAAAGGAAGGAGGAACCAGCAAAAATTTTTCAGAACTCTGGAAATTAATCAAAAACTTACAGCAATCTAGAGAGTATTTATTCAAGATGTGTGGCTGAATGTCAACAAAAAGAGCAAGTTTTGTGGCATTTTAACTTGCCCTATTCTCATCCCACTCTCCAGCTCCATGGTAGCCTGAAAAACCAACAGCTCATAATCACAGTGAAAACTAGCAGTTGGGAAGCCACCAGAGGGGGCAGAATGGGATTTGAATTCTTTCAGAATCTCATTCTCAGAGAACCGTGTCTCCTTAGAAGACTCCACTTGCAAAGCTGTCTTTATTTGACCTGCCTCTGAGCTCACACACTCCAGAGGTTCTTTTCCCCAAGGGAGTTTGCCAAAAAAGTTGAGAGGCAATCATTTAACTTTGTGGCTGCCTGAGGCAATAAATAAAAGTTGGGGCAAATATAAGCTACTCAGAAAGCTTGAAAGGAAAATCTGGAGAATAAGCTGTTCATAAGAGCTTTGAAAAGCTGTGAGATATTCTTGGGAATCTAGAAGTCCACACCTATGTGGAGAGTTGGGAGTATGCCCAGGGCTGTGCACATGCTTAGGAAAGCCCTAAAGCCCTAAGCTCTCACATCAGGTTGAACCTGAGGCTCTGAAAAGGCAGTGAGTAAAGGCTAAGACAGAGTTGTCAAATTCCTGGCTGAATATGGAGGGTATGCCCCAATAAGCACAAAAGGCCCTTAGCAATAACTGGGAGACTTATTGGTTGCAGGCATTAAGGAAATCTTTGTCCAATCATTAGCTGACAACTGATCTAACTGATCAGGAACTTCAGTGGTCAAAAATGATGAAGAATATAGACCTCACAGAATTAGTTCAGAAAAGTCACTAAACAAACAGATAACAACAAAAAATAGTAACAGCAACACACCCTGGGTATAGGGGAGAATGTGATTTCCAGAGTTGAAATGTTATACCATTTAAAATGTTAAATTTTCACAAAAATTTTCAAGGCATGCAAGAAACAAGAAAATATGACCCATACACATGAAAAAACAATCAATAGAAACTGTCCCTGATGAAGCTCAAATGTTGTGTGTATGATAGAAAGACTTTAAATCAGTTTTTAAAAATTTATTCAAGGAAGTAAAGGAAAGTACATCTGAAGAATTAAAGGAAAGTAGAGAATGATGTCTTGAAAAATAGACGGTATCAATAAAGAGACAGAAATTACAAAAAAGAAACACATAGAAATTCTAGAGTTGAAAAGGACAGTAACTGAAACGAAAAATTCGTGAGAGGTGCTCAACATCAGATCTAAGGAGACGAAAGAAAGAATCAGCAAACATTAAGACAAGTCAATTGATATTATCCAGTTTGAACGAAAAAAGAATGAACAGAACCTCAGAGACATGGGCAAAACCATCAAGTATATTAACATATGTACAATGGGAGCCTCAGAAGGAGAGGAGAGAAAGAGAAAGGGGCAAAAAAATACTTGAAGAAATAATGGCAGAAAACTTCCAAAATTGGATGAAAAACATTAATCTACACATCCAAGAAGCTCAACAAACTCCAAAGAAGTCCACACTTAGATATATTAAAATATAACTGTTGAGAGATTTCAAGAGAGAATATTGAAATCAACAAGAGAGAAGCAACTCATCACATACAAAGTATCTTCAATATGATTTACAGCTGATTTATCATCAGAATCCTTGGAGGCCAGAAAACAATTGGATGACATATTCCAAGTGCTAAAAGAAAATGTCGATCAACCAAGAATTGTATATTCAGCAAAATTATCCTTCAAAAATGACAAAGACATTAAGACATTCTCATATTTAAGAAAATGAGACGATTTGTCACTAGCTAACTTGCTCCACAAAACTACAAAAAGGATACCTTCAGACTTTAATGAAAGAACAGTATATAGTGATCCAAATCCATATGAATAATTAAAGAGCACTGGTAACTGTAACCACAGAGCTAAATGGAAAAGAAAGTATAAATACACTTTATGTTTATAACTTTTTTCTCCCATGTCATTTAAAAGACAATTGCAAAGGCCGTAATTGTAAGTCTGTGTTGTTGGGCATACAATGTATAAAGATGTAATTTGTATGAGAGTATCAGCACATAAAAAGGGGGAGAGGAACATAGCAATATAAAAGCAAAGGTTTCATAAACTCTTGAAATTAAGTTGGTGTTAATCCAGACTGTTATAAATTAAATGTCAACTATAACCCCCAGGCAACCACTAAAAGCAGCAACTCAAAATATAGTAAAACAAATGACAAAGGAATTAAAATGGTACATTAAAAAATATCTATTTAAGACCAAAAAAGGCAGCAATGCAAGAAGAGAGGAACAAAAACACATAAGACATAAAAAATAAATAGCCAAATGGCAGATATAAATCCTATATTATCAGTAATCATGTTAAATTTAACCATTTAAATTAAACACTCCAATAAAAGGCAAAGGTGGCAGAATGGACAAAATAACATGATTTAACTCTATGCTGTCTATAAAAGACATGTTACATTCAGAGACACAAATAAGTTGAAAGTAAAAGGATAGAAAAAGATATACAATGTACCATGTACCAAAAAGTAACCAAAAGTGAGCTAAAGTGACTATAATCACACCAGTCAAATAGATTTTAAGACAAAAAATTGTGATAGACACAAAAGGGACATTTATAATGATAAAAAGATCAATCCACTTGGGAAATATAACAGTTATAAATATATATGAATCTAACAGTAGAGTCCTAAAATGCATGAAGCAAAAACAGAATTAATGGGAGAAATAGACAATTCAAAAATACTAGCTGCAGACTAAATTATCTCACTTTCAACATCGGATACAATGGGTAGAGAGAAGATCAATGGTGAAACAGAAGACTTGAACAATGCTGTAAACCAGTTAAACCCAACAGACACGAACAGTACAGTCTACCCAGCAACATCACAATGTGCATTCTTCTCTAGTATTTGTGGGTCATTACCCAGGATAGATCACGTGTTAGGCCATAAAACAAGCCTCAATGAATTGAAAAGGGTTGAAATCACAAATGAATGTTCCCCAACCACTATGGAATTAAATTAGAAATCAATAACAGAAGGAAATTTGAGGAATTTAAAATATGAGGAAATTAAATAATACATTCCATTGTGCCAAAGAAGAAATCACAAGGAAATTACAAAATGCTTTGAGGTGAACAAAACAAAAACACTGCATACCAAAACTTACAAGAAGCAGCAAAAGTAGTTCCTAGAGGGGAATGTATGCTTGTAAATGCCTATATTAAGAAAAGAAGGAAGATTGCAAGTCAATAAACCAATCTTCCATCCCTTCATGGGTAAATACTTGCCATTAGCCCTGCTGGATATTTTGAGAATTTCTCAGACCTTCTATGGATATACCCACTCCGTGCTTTTTGTTCCCTCTTATGGCAGAATTCTTAAGCCTGTATGCCTTCTCTGGATTCTGCAATGTACCAGGCCAAGTGCTGATAGTCTCTCTTTTGTTTTCCCAAAGGTGGCCCTACAGCTCAAGTGTGTGATCTCTCTCTGGTCTGCAGTTTTGGGTCTGCTTTCTGCATGTGGTCGCTAGCTATCTTCCATGGCTGGTTTTCACCATGGCCCTCAGGAAGGCACACAGGGAGCCTGCCATTGGGCATAGAGGGAAAGTAGGTGAGGCACATAGGGTGTTGGTAGTGCCTGTGGGCCAGTTTGGGTGATCCATTGGTGATCACAACAGCTTATGGGCAAGCTTCTTCATGGAGTCCATGGCACAGTTGGTAGGATCCATGTCCCTTTAATGCCCTCTGTGAGTCCTATCTATTGCTCTCCCAGACTCTTCCTGCCCCCAAGTCATGGAGCTCCCGATGTAGTATTCTGGATGGGAAATGCGCCTTTTTGGCAGTGTCTCACACAACTGGGGAAGCCAAATGCTCACTCATAGGCTCTTCCTTCCTCCTAGAGAAGAAATCACAGGCCAAGAAGGTTTCCTTTGGTCTGAAGCTGTGCTGGCTTGGTTAGGGGGTGATGCAGGTAAAGTCAAGCTATTTCTCTTACCCACTCCGTGCAAACCTATTTTTTTGCCCCCGCAGATTGCTGGAACTTCTCCTCTGGAAACCTGGACTTCCACAAAGGCTCTCTCATCCATCAGTGATTGTCAAAGTCAGTGTTCTCCAGGAGCTCCCAGACCACACTTGAGAGGTACTGGAGCTGGCTCATGGGTCACTATAGGACTAATAGCCAGGACCAAGGTCTGTCTGCCTATTACCAGTGCACATGTGGGCGAGACTCCTCCCAGGTCCCTTGGAGATCAGTGCTGGATCCCGCAACTCCTACAAAGGCTTTTGTTCATGGATGGATGATGAAGTGTTCTTGTTAGGGGTGGGGGACAAAAATGAGAAACATCTTATGCCACCATGATACTGATGTCACTCCTCCTTGGCAGCCAAAACAATCTGGATAAAGAAAAACAAATTTAGACTATACTACAAAGCTGCAGTAATCTAGACAGTATGACACTGGCATAAAGATAGACATATGAATCAGCGGAATAGAAACGAGGGTCCAGAAATAAACCAATACCTTTATTGGCAATTGATTTTGGACAATTGTGCCAAGACAACTCAATGAACAAAGAAAAGTCCTTTCAATGAATGCTGCTGGGACAACTGGATATTCACATGCAAAAGAATGTAATTTAATCTCCACCTCACACTCTATACAAAAGTTAACCCTAAATGAGTTAGAAACCAAAAGGTAAGTGCTAAAACTATAAAAATCATAGAAGAAAAGAGAAGTATAAATCTTCATAATCTTGGATAAGGCAGTAATCTGTTAGCAATGACAAATAAAGCATAGAGACAAAAGGAAAAACAGATAAATTTGACTTCACCAAAACTGAAATCCTTTGAGCACAAAAGGACTCTATCAAAAAATTGAAAAGACAATCCACCGAATGGGACAAAAGATTTGCAAATATATATTTGATAAGAGTCTAGTTCCAGATTATATGAAGAACTCTTACAAATCATCGATAAAAAGAAATATAATCTGATTTAAAAATGAGCAAAGAATTTGAATAGACCTCTCTTCAAAGAAAATATACAAATGGGCAATAAGCTCATGAAATATGCTCACATCATTAGCGATCAGGGAAATGCAATTCTAAATCACAATGAGATACCATTTTATACCCAGTGGGGTGGCTATAATTTTAAAAAACAAGAAAAGATGAGCCAACTCTGTTGCCAAGTGGTTAAGTTCACGGACTCCTCTTTGGCTGCCCAGGGTTCACTAGTTGGGATCCTGGGTGCAGACCTACACACTGTTCATCAAGCCATGCTGTGGCGGCATCCCACATAGGAAAACTAGAATGATGTACAACTAGGATATACAACTATTACTGGAGCTTTGGGGAGAAAAAAAAAGAGGAAGATTGGCAACAGATGTTAGTTCAGGGCCAATCTTCCTCAACAAAAAAGCACACCTTTAAAAAACTGAACAAGAAAAGAAAATAACAAGCTTGGATGAGAATGTAGAGAGACAGGGACTCTTATACACTGCTGATGGGAATGTAAATTGTACAGCTTCTTTAGAAAATAGTTTGGCAGTTCCTCAAAAAGTTAGACATGGATTTACCTTATGACCCAGCAATTCCATTCCTAGGTTTATATCCAAGAGAATTGAAGACATATGCCCACACAAAAATATGCACATAAATGTTCATGGTAGCATTATTTATAATAGCCCAAAAGTGTGAAGGACCCAAATGTCCATCAACTGATGAATAGATAGCAAAATGTGATACATCAACAGAATGGAATAATATTTGGTCATAAAAATAATGAAGAACTGATACTTGCTACAACATGGATGAACCTTGAAAACGTGACATAAAGGAAGGTGTCAGACGCAAAAGGTCGCATAGTTTATGATTCTATTTATAAGAAATGTACAGAAAAAGCAAATCAGAAAAATAGAAAGTAAATCAGCAGTTGCCTCGGATGGGTGAGTTGGGTGGGAGCTTGGAGAGTGGTTGATAATGGGTACAGTGTTTCTTTTAGGAGAAACAAAAATGTTCTAAAATTCGGTTTGGTTATGGTCGCACAAATCTGTGAATATACTAAAAACGCATTCAATTGTATGCTTTAAACGGGTGAATTTTATAGCATGTGAATTGCATGTCAAAAACGATAAAGAATTTTAATGAAAGAATTAAAATAATATTTCTAATGTGAAGAGGGAAAATAAATATGAATAAGAAACAAAAGAGAAGATGCTGGAAAGAATCAGTCAACTTAGTCTAGAGTGGAATAAGGATTAGCAAACATTTGGATGGACCAAACATCCTGCAAGGAGAGTAAGAATGGGATTCAAGTAGCTGTCCCTGATACTTAGGTTGAATGCATTCTTGGTCACATAAGGATCTCTCGTTATAGTCAAGAGATAATTTTAGGTTTTGTAATCCCTTTTCCAACAAAGGGTTATACGATCTATCAATTTTGATCTCCTTTTGCACCTGGAGTCAAGAACATTGACAATGAGGCAAGCTGTCCAATCAAATTCCAAAATGTACTGCAAGGTCATGGTAATTAAATCACTGTGGTTTTGGTAAATATATTGATCAATGAAAATGTAAAGAACGGACCCATGTATTTATGCCATTTTAGATCATGATAAAATGGGAACTAAATTAATGGGGAAAAGATGAACTATTCTATAAAGGGATTAGGACAACTGACTCTCCATTAAAAGGAAACAGTATGCTTGATTCCCACCTCACATCGAATACAAAAGTATATTCCTATTCCTGATGGCTTAATGATAGAAATGGATTTCTAAAAGAATTTTTAAATTTAAATGTTTGCCTGTTTCTGCAGTCACTCTGACAAGTAGCTCTGGGAAAACAGGAACCCGAAGATTTATGACAATTCCCTCCTACTCCACACCTTTTCCCTAGGACCTGTAATAACGTGTTTATAGTGAGACTTACATGAGTAAATCGGGGCCCTTGAGTTTTTTCCTCAACAATTAATCCACAGAAGATTTTAGAATGTAAAAGTTTAGGTAAGTTAAATATTAATTGGAGTGTTTTTTATAGTACTTAATATCAGTAATAACATCCATCTCAATCACTAATCTAAATGATCGTTTAGACTTTTCTTTTTCAAGAAAATAAACAATCTTCTCAAGGGACAACCCACCATAGTTCCCTCCTGAGGTTTTGCCTAAGCATCATTCTACATGATGACATTTTTAAAGACGTTGCCAAGTTGTAAACCATCTGAAAAATTATATACCGCAAGTTGGACAATGGTTGTTTAAATGTTGATGTCAAAGGCAATCTGTAGAATCTTCTTTTCTCTATTTTTAAATTTACTAAAATAAACATAAAAATATAAACACCAAAAGTGAAAAGCAGTAAACTTTAAGTGGCTGTATGAGAATCTCTGATTGTCGGAGTCAATTTGACAACAACAACTTTAAAAGGGTCTTTATTGATCATTTCTTAGAAATGAAGGAAAGTTCTACAAGTCAAGCGTATTGGGGAAAAGAATATTCAGAGTGAGTAACAAGATGTTTTTTAAAAAAAGTGATTTATTATCATTTTTAAAAATCTGTAAATCATTGGTATAAAGTATTTGCACATTTTTCTCAATATCAACACAATGGAACTATTTATTATTATAATATTCTGAAGTAGAAAAAATAAAATTTTATACACTTCCTTTAATTTATAATTTCACAAACTAAAAGAGAGGTTCATAATGGTAGGTGGTCCTTGCTTTCTTGGTATTATTTTAAGTGAAACCAGTGCATATTGAACTGGGTGCTTGCTTTGCCCTGTAACCAATCTTGGATACCACGGAACCATGTGAATCGAGGACAGGGTTCCCACACACGCATTTTCCTCAGCGTGGTACCGTGCAAAAGTGAGGACTGCCTATACTGGCTTATTGGGTAGATTCCACAATGATTAAAATTAAAAGACCATCATCAACCATGTGGTCTGGGCAAGCTGTTCAAATATTGCTTTCTCATCAGCTATGTTACCTGATTTCTGAGATATTTTTGCTAAAGTGGCTGAAGGGGCTTGAAAAAATTCACACATATTCTAAGATTCACTCCCATGGAAACTTGCACCCATAATCTTGAAAAGTTATATAATTTTAAAATCTACAGGGGGTGTGTGTGTGTGTGTGTGTGTGTGTGTGTTTGTGTGTGTGTATGTGTATGCACATGCACATGTGTATTTTACCTTATTTCATCTCCTAGGGTCACATGGTGCTCAGAGAAAACTTCTGTTAGGAATTCAGTCATAGCCATTTTTGAGGTAAAGCTTTTCAGGAACCAGGTTCTATAGTTGCATATAAATATTAAAGTTATTTTATGATAATTGATTTTTGAGTGATATGCTTTTAGTAAATTCATACAAGGAGGCAGAGATAGCCAGCTAGTGTTTCTGAGTTCTTGTTATACCAGACACCGACATCAAAACATGTCAATAACATCAATTAGGACTTACCAAATGTCTGAATTTCACTTTTTAAAACAAATTCTCCATAATGAGTTATTAGAATGTCAGCATTCTTTCTCCTTACAGATTCATGCTATTTAATTCAGCTCTTGGGAGAAATTAAACCAAGCAAAATTAACTATAAAACATTTTCTGAATCGTTTAATAATGTAAATTTGAGGGAACAAGGGTAAATAATTGTACACAAACATGATATGAAATACAGACTGCCCCAGGGCTTTCACCTGGTGAAAATCCCCACCAAGGGTTAGAATTATTCTGTCCTTGAGTATTCGTTTGTTTTCAAACTTCCTATAAACAGAATCATATATTATTTACTATTCTTTCGACATGTTTTCATTCATCATTGTATAGGTGATATTACGTTGTTGCAAACAGCAGTATTTCTTCATTGCAGTGTAGAATTCCATTGTATGAATGCACAAGAATTTTTGTGTAGGTATTCTACTGTGGATAGGTATTTGTGCTGTTTCCAGTTTTTTATTATTATGAATAACATCACTATAAACATATTTTGTTGGAAACGAGCACTCATCTTGCTTGTTGTATACTCAGTAGTTGCAGTGCTGGGTCATAGGTATCAATATGTTCAGCCTTAGTAGATACTGCCAGCTTTCCAATGCGGTTCTACCTAATTACATTCCCACCAGCATGTGTAAAGCTTCCAGTTGCCCCCCATCTCACTTGTTTTAATCAAGTCCAGTCTATCGTTTTATCAATCTTCTCTGGTTAGTGCTTATTGGATCACTGTTTAAGAAATCTTTGTCTATCCCTGAATATATTCTCCTAGATTTTATTCTAGAAATTGCGTTGTTTTACCTTTCACATTTAGGTCTAGAATCAATCTCAAAATAATTTTTGTGCATATAGTGGTCAAGATTTACTTTTTGCATAAGGATATACAATTGATGCAGTGCCATATACTGACAAGACCGTTCTTTCATCACTACACTGCCATTGCAATTTTGCTTTAGTCAGATTACTGTGTATGTGTAACTCTGTTTCTTGGAATCTATTTTGTTCCATTGGTTAATTTGTCTATCTTGCACCAACAGAACACTGTCTGAATCAACATAGCTTGTAGGAATCTCAACGTCTGGTACTCAAAAAATATTTCTTTGGATATTTCAGATCTTTTGCATTTCTCTATAAATTTTGGAATCAACTTGCTAGCTTACACATACACAAAAAAATGCTGGGATTTTAATTAAGATTGCATAGAATGTGGACAGAAATGACATCTTAATGAAAATGAGTCTTCTATTCAATGAATATGGTGTTTTATTGTAAATTGAAAAATGGTGTTTTAATTTCCTAATTGTTATTAGTTTATAAACATTCAATGTAATTTATATATTTACCAGTGACCTTACTAAACTCCATTATTTCTTTTAGTAGTTCATAGATTTTTGCACAAATGATTATTATATCTGCAAGTAATGACAGCTTTCTCCTTACTTTCGGACTACGTTTTTCATTTAGCTAGGAACTTCAATAGGATATTGACTAGAAGAGGTAAGGGTGAACACCCTCATCTTGTTTCCAGTTGCAGGAGGAAAGCGTCCAGTATTTTACCATTGTGTTGGATGTTAGCTGCAGACTGTCATTTTTTTAGATGCCCTTTATTAGACCAAGGAAGATACCCTCTATTCCTAGTTTCCTGAGCGTCTTTATACTAAACAGATGTTGGATTTTATCAAATGATTTTTCTGCACCTATGAAGTTAATTGTATGATTTTAGATGATAAGAGTGGTGATGTATACTGATTCACGACCCAATGTTGAACCAATCTTGAATTCCTGGAATAAATCTCGCTTGAATTATTTTGTTGGGGGTTTTTGCCTCTGTGTTCATGAAAGAATTTGGCCTCAGTTTTCTTTTCTTGCAAAGTTGTTGTGTGATCTTGGCATCAGGGTTACCCTGGTCTCATAAAACAAGTCGGAAATTGTCCCCTTCTTTCTCTATTTTCTGAAATAGTTTGTGCAAGATTGACATTAGTCGGGTTATTTTGTCCTCAAATATTTGCGAGACTCACCAGGGAGCCTACCTAGGCTGGAAGCTTCTGCATGTGTCTGAGAAGGCTTTAAATTGAGAATTCGATTTCTTTAACAAACATGGCTATTTAAATTTTCTATTTAGTTTTATGCAAGTTGTGTTTTTCCAGAATTTATGTCATTTCTTCAAACATCTTAGCATAAATGTGTTCATAATATGTTCTCTTGTTATTGAGCTATAATTCACATAAATTCACCATTTTAAAGTGTACAATTGAGTGGTCTTTAATATATCTACAAGGTTGTACAACCATCACTGGTACTAATGCCAGAACATTTTCACCAGCCCAAAGAGAAACCCCACGCCTGCAGTCACTTTCCATTCCTCCTCCTCCCAGCCCCAGGCAAAGAGTAATCTGCTTTCCATCTCTATAGATTTGCCTATTCTGGACATTTCACATTAATGGAATCATATACTTTGTGGCCTTTTGTGTCTGGCTTCTTTCACTTAGTGCAACGTTTTCAAGGTTGATCTGTGTTGTAGGATGTATCAATATGTTCTTCTTTTTTATGACTCACTAATATTCCATTTATGGATACACCACATATTGTTGCACCATTCATCAGTTCATGGAGATTTGAGTTGGTTCCACTTTTTGGTTATTATGAGTGCTGTTGCTATGAACACTTGTGTAGAAGTTTTTGTATGAATACCTGTTTTCAATCCTCTTGGGTATATATACCCATGAGTATAATTGCTAGGTCACATGGTAATACTATGTTTAACGTTTTGAGGAACTGTCAAACGGTCTTCCAAAGCAGCTGCACCAGCAATGTATGAGGGTTCCAATTTCCCTACATTCTCACCAGCACTTGTCATTTTCCTTTTTTTTTTTTCAATAGCCATTCTAGTGGTTGTAAACTGGTATCTCATTATGGTTTTGATTTGCATTTCTCTCATGGCTAGTGATGCTGAGCATCATGATATGTTCTTATTGTATTTTCAGTGTCTGTGCAATGTAGTGATGTCCCTTTTCATTTCTCAGATGCTTATTTTGTGTTTCCTTCTACTTGTGCATTATCAGTCTTGCTAGAATGTTATTAGTTTTGTGAATCTTTTCAAAGGACACATTTTTAGCTCTGTCAATTTTCTCTGTTATATATTTGCTTTCTCTTTCTTATTTCCTGAATTCTCTTATTTCTTTGGATTCAATTTACCATTTTTATAGTTTCTTGAAATGGAAGTGTAGATCCTTTATTTTCAAGCTTTCTTATGTACTAATATATGCATTAACACTCAAATTTCCCTCCAAAGCATTGCTTTCGCTGCATCTCCCCAAGATTGATATATTGTATTTTCAATACCATTTAGCTAAAAATATTTTCTAACTTCTATTCTGATTTCTTTTTTGGCCTGTGAGTTATTTGGAAGTTTGTTTCTTAATCCAAATGTTTAGGGATTGTCATTTGTTTTTCTACAGCTGACTTCTAGCTTATTCTCACTTTTGTCAGAGAATATATTTTACATGATTTAAATCCTTGGAAATTTGTTTAGACAACATAAATGCCAAATGTAAAGAAGTCTCAAAAATACCTAGAAGTTAATAGTCACCCTCTTATAGTTCAAGAGCTGGACCTAAAGAAATGTCTTTTCATTTTTTTCCTTACCTCTTTCTTACATAGTTAAATGAAAAATATCACTTAGAAACATAACCATCATGAAAACTGTGCACACACTCTGTGTATCTGTATGTATATCACCACTCCATAACAGGTCCTACGGTGTTGGTATCACTTAAGCAAATTGGAATTATTGAAAAGATGAGTGCAGATTACTCTCATTTGACAAAGTAACAAACACATCTGAACTTTGGCAAGTGAGTGGAAATTCTTCCTATGTGATCCATCACTGCCACGATTCTGTCAAACATGGACGCGCATTGGGACACAGATCCCTAATTTGCACTTTGAAATTCCATTTTATTTATAGCTATACTTCCTGGTGTACACTGGCTCACAAAATGTGTCCTCAGGCCATTTGAAGTTCTGTCTTGCCCATTTTGTCAACAACTATACTGCTTTTGGAATAAGAAACAATGCATTACTCTTTACATTCTTTGTTTTCACATTGACGCATACGGTGGAAGAGGCCGTAACAACACCATCCAGCACTGTCACTGACAGTATCTCCCAGCTTCAAACAGCGCAGAGCAATGAAAAGAATACAAGTAAAAGAGAAAGGCCACCTACACTCGCTGGCTTTTATAACTTTGAACAAGGTAATCAACACTCTAATCCTATTTCCTCATTTGAATGACAAAAAATAAATCACATTGCAAGGTAACAGAATCTTCAAAGGAATAATTTAAGTACTTCCTAGATTGTCTTTCACATGGGTGGTGCTCACAAAACATAAATTACTTCCTCCAAACACATCCTGACTTCTCTTACATGGTATCCTGACTTCATTGATAGTCGAAGTGTACCCCAATGGGGCAAGCAAGACTGAGAACCGCATTCCACTTTTCAGGTTAGGTTAGGTTATGCTGTAGTAACAAATGACACCAAAATCTCAAAGGCTTAATATAACAAAGGTTATTTCTATGTCTCGCTACATGTTCAGCACAAGTCTGCAGAGGGCCTGTTGTTGACTATGCATGTCTAATATTAAAGCTTAGAGACAAACTAGTGCAATCTTATCATATGTTCAGAAGAGAGGAGATCTAAAATATTTGTGGCAGCCCTAATGACTAGCACAGTGTTCCTCATGGCCTATATTTCAGCTCTGTTAAAAGTAGTCAGAAGCATCCCATTACACAGCCACAAGTATGCCTAAAATGGAACAGACTAACAAAACCATATATTGGAGTGGATTTGAAACAACCAGAATTCTCATACTTTGTGCTGGCGGGAGTATAAAATGACACAACTTTGGAAAGATGTTTGGCAATTGATTAAAAAGTGGAATACACATCTACCTTTTGACCCTGCAATTCCAGACCAAGAGAATTGAAAACGTATGTCCACAGAAACCCTTGTACAAGAATGTTCATTCAGATTTATTCGTAAGAGCCAAAATTAGCCTGGATGTCCATCAACAGGAGTATAGATAAACAAACTGTTGTTGATTCCAACAATGAACACTAACCGCAATAAAATGGAACAAACCACTGATACTTCCAACAACGTGGATAAATATGAAAATGTTGCACTGAGTGGAAGAAGCCAGAAACAGAGAACATTCTGTCCGTTCCATGTATATACAGACCCAGAATAGGCAAAACTAACTTATGATGATAGAAATCAAATCAGCATATGCATCTAGCTTTGAGGGAGGTGGAAACTGACCGGGAAAGGGCACAAAGAAACGTTTTGATTGACGGAAATGTTCTGCGTCTTAAGTGAATGTGTACACATTTGTCAAAACTAATTGAACCATTCACTTAATACTTGAGCGTTTTACATTTTATTCACTTAATACTTGAGCATTATGTGTTAATCACCAGACTTTTTAAAAATTAAAAAGTATTCAGAGAACATTTCAGTCACACAATTTTTAATAGTACTTTATTTGACAAACCTAATACTGTTTGTTAGCCATTTCAGGACATTCTGTTTGACCCAGATTTTTAAAGTAATGTTTTACTGAGAAGCTTTGGGACACAATTTCACTTTAAACTGAAAATTACTAAAAACATCAACATTACTCTGATAATATTCCAAGACAATAACATTTTCAGGCACCATATTTTAAAGTCTGTTAAATTTAACACATTTTAGACTATTTTGGGTGTTTGTTCAAATTTTTAAAATAAAGAAACTATATTGAAAGAAAAGCATTAAACCCCCTAGACACTGACATCTGGTGGAGCGTTTCCATTCTTTATTTCACCGGTTACACAGCTCTTTAAGTATTTAGCAGCAGCGCTGAGGATAAAGCCCGAGCTTTGGAGAAACACAGACATATCATCTAACTTGCTGTTAAGCAAGATTACTAATTACTCTCAGCTTTTTTCTCGCTTGCTAGTCAATATAAAAAGCATCAAAAATAGTGTCTGGCACGTGATATAAACTTAATAAATGTCAGTTTCATTCTTGCACGTAGAGCACCCTTCATAACTGTGCTTTCTTCCTCCTCCTCCTTCTCCTTCCTGACCTTTTTGTAAAATATGACAAGTAGTGGGTGGGGGGGGATGACAAGTAGGAGGGAAAGGCTTATGTATGAGGGTTTTTAAAACCGTCTTTTCCGGTTGTATTCACATCTGTTACCTAATATACTTTAGTATTAACAATAACAACAAATGTAAAAATCATAAAAAAAATTTCTGTTGCATAAATCAATTCTAAATAATTTTTAAGCTTATAAATCTAAGCCTAGATGAATTTTAGTCACATAGAGTTTGCGTCTTTTCTATAATTATTGGAGAATTCCAGATACTAATTTCCTGACGAGGGAAAGACCAAGTAAAGAAGCTCCGGGCAGCTGCGGACACGGCCGCTGGGGAAACGTGGCTGCTGCGACCCGTGGCATCTAACCTGACGGATGTACTTTCTCATCTCTCCAGAGCAAGTGGGAGAAGCAAGTCCTTGAGTGCATGCCCATGACAGCTTTCTTTTTCCAACGTTCTTTCAAGCTGTTTGATCTGATGAAAATTATGCCTGGGACCTAATCAGTTCTTTACGTTTTTAACATGCCTCAATTTGGGATTTTTGTTCTGACGTTGCCTCATAATGAGAGCCTAATCTGGGAGAAATTTGACAGAAGAGGTGGTATGTTTCATTATCCTATTAGGTCGTACATGATTTGGAATTTTCCTATTATTGGAGTCGTTAACTTTGATCACTTGATTAAGGGGGCTGCTGTCAGTTTTTTCTTTTATTTTTTTCACTGTACGGTTGTTCTTTTATCCTTATCATTAATAAATATTTTGTGAGGAAATACTTTGTGATATAAATATTCTATTCCTCCTCAAACTTTCACTCATAGTTTTAGCATCCAGTGATATTTTTTGGCTGAATTAATTATTATCATGATTGCTGTTTAATTGTGATTTTTCTACTTATATTCATTCTTCTACATTTATTAGTTGACATTCTATGAAGGAAAACTTTTGTCTTCTTACTTACTTATTTATTTATGTTAGCATGGACCCATGGATTCTTATTTTATTCCATTGATTATAACCCACTATTGTCAACCTTATCCTCGAATTGTCCCAAATTTGGTCAGTGGGAACCTCGTAAAGCTGACTCCTGTGTCCTTTTGACATGACCCTATCATTCATTGCGACTTCCATGCTTTCTGACACAAAATAATGTTCCAAGCTCATCTTGTGCTTTCCCTTCTCCAGTTCCAGAGTTCCAGCTCATTTAATGAACAGTGTTAGATAGAAATCAACATCTGGGTGATAGATACGCTCATTATTATTGGGGTGTTGTTATTCTATGACAAAGCTGGGGAACATATATTGTTTATATACATACATTTATAACCACATTTATCTCCACATTGAAAACCATCAATTCTTTTCACATTTGAACCTCAAACCACAGGTGTTATATAATGTTCCCACTTTCCATATTTAAAACTCTCACTTCTGACAATGACAAACCTGACTCATTAATTTAGTTTTGGTTCAATTCCCCCTGTGTGCAAGAAATGTCCCATTGTTACCACTGCCCTTCGTCCCTGTGCCTCTCCTCTCTCTCGTGGATTCTGACACCTCACGTTGAAGCCCTGCATCCACCACTGCTCTCCTCTGCCAACGCGCTGTCACCTGCTCCAATACCCTGCACCAGGCCGAGGCCACCAGCACCCACAGGGCACCCTCCTCACACTGCTCGGGCCCCACCACTCCACTCTAGGAAGAGGAGACCCTCACTGAAAAGCCAAGTGTTTCCAAGGCACTTATATTAGTCCAGGTCCTCCAAGAAGCAGATGCTAAGACTGGATTAAATACATAAGGATTTTATTCAAAGAAACGCCTGCGTGAGAGAAAACAGGGAGGTAGCCAGACAAGCCTCAGAAAGCCCCGGAGTACAAACAGGCCTGACTCCAAGTGCAAAGAAAAAGACAAGACAGGTTAGGTGGAAGTGTCTAAGGAAGGTTCAGCAAACCCACGAGGGGGTCCTTGAGCCAAAGTAGACCATCAGAGAGGTCTTGTGAAAAACGCCCAGAAACCTTTCTACTTCAACATCCATCCATGCCAGTCTCCATCTTTGGGTACAAAGAGCCTGTCAGAAGTGTGGGATGAGCACAAAGGAGTGGATGGAATTCAGAGCCCAGCAGCTGAGGGCCCTCAGCAGATTCACCCCTGTAATTGGAGGAGCATGATCTACATTCTCATGGCCACCTGAACACTAAGATTTTTTCCCCTTATTTAATATTACTAGTCAGAACCACAACAGAACGAACTTGCATATACATTGAGTGTACCAGGAAGAAGATATCATTTGCTAAACCACTGGGCCTTTATTTTTCCTTCAAAACTCAGAAACAAAGCACCACATTAAGCTAAGCTCCTTTTGATATAAAGAAGATTTTTGGAAGTGTGTCCTTTAGGAGCTTTCTGTAGAAGACTTATTGTGTAAGTATAGTTATCGCTTATCAAATCACTTGACCACGTGTCTGGTATTCTGAGGCAATGGTGAAAATGGGCAATGAACAGGTCATTCTAAGAGAATGAACACCTTTTTGGCAAATATATTCCTTATTTGTGGCTCACAGCATTTCAGAACTTTAATTTTTCATTCAGTATGTTTCTACATTTTTTAAAATGTTGAATCAAACTGTCTTAAATAAACAAGAACATGTAGTTCACATTTGAGAAAATGCAGGATACAAGGAGGGTATCATGGCAATAGAGAACTATTTTCTATTGGACAGTTTTATTGAGCAGTTATAGACATAACTCCGGGCCTTACGGCTACAATTCAGCATTTCATACTCTCCTGGATATTATCTTTGCATTTAATCCTCACATTTGAACATCAGTCTGGGTGGAGGCCATCTGTTTAAACTTCATAAGCTCAGCTTAAATTTGGCATAATGCTGAAAAGACCTGTGGTCCCTAAATACACAAAAATGTTACACAGAGAGTATAGCAAGAAATTGTAGAGAGAGATATAAAACTAGACACCTGCAGCAAATAGATCAAGATATGAAGAAAAATTACACACTCGTAATGATTTTCTGATGAAAGTTTTGAAATCTGATTTTCACAAATATCCCTGAAATTTAGGATACAACTAAAGAAGTGGGAGAAATGCACAGGAGGAAAGAAGTTAAGAAAAGAAAACCCAAGATCCAAGCACTATTAGTGTGATAAAGATGTAAAACTATTTTTTAAAACATATATGGTTGACAATCCTTCAACATTTTACAAATATGTGTGGAATGCTTACTATGTGGTGGACACTGTCTCTACAAGCTCAAAATGCTGCTCAAAATGGCAATCCGTAGTCACATGTATTTACTGAGCACTTGAAATGTGGCTACTTCAAACCGAGGATATACTCTAGCATAAAATACACACCGGGTTTCAGAGATTTAGGATGAAAAGAATGAAAGCAAATTATCTCATTACTGATTTTACACTGATTATATGTCAAAATGATAATATTTTGGATATATTGAATTAAATAAAATATATTATTAATATTAATTTAATCTACTTTTTCATGCTTTTCTAATGTGGATACTGGACAATTTTACAATACATATGTACATCTCATTATATTTCTATTGGGAAAAATGTGATATGGACTATTGTGACAGATATTCATGACATATACTATCAGTCTATCTTCCCCTCCTTTTTGGCACCTGGTAGGATGGCACTACCTCACTCCCTTTGAAGTTAAGTGTGGCCAAGAGGCTTTCTTTGATCAAAGAATTACGAGGAGAAGAGGAAAGTGTTACTTCCCAAAAGAGGCCTTAAGAGTCAGTGTGTGTTTCACTTCCCAGCTGCTGTTGCTACAGAAACAGATGTTGTAACGAGGCCTCTGTCTTGCTGGCAGCCTGGTGACTGAGATCAGAGCCCCTCCACCCCCGGTGCAGGCATGTAGTTTGAGTCAGATATAAACTTTTAAAGTTTTAAGACACTAAAGTCTAGAGTTGCAGCTTAACTTGGCGTCCAGTATTTCCCAATCTTGAGGATACATCAGAATCACCTGGGGGCTTCGTCGGAACACAGACTGCCTGTCTAACAAGTTCCACGTGATGCTCAGCCTCCTGGTCTGGAGACCACATTTTGAGAACACTGGCCTGGCCTATCCTGACCAGTAGGTGCTATCAAACTTGGGGCTGAGTACCAGTTGGAAGAACCCCTACACAATTGTTGATAATGATTCCAACATTATTGCTTATCCAAATATATTAGTGAGATAAACGTCAGCACATCTATGTTGTGAGAAATTAAGATCATGGATTACACAAGGTTTTCTTTTTTAATTACAACGTACTTTTACTCACACTATTCTGTCTCATGTACTGTCTACATCAATACAATACATTTTCTACTTATCACTTTCCTTTGACAACCTATTAGAAAACGCGGGAGTTATATTGTATTCTAATAAGACTAGTCACACAATTTATAGCTTGGCTTCTAAAAAGAATTCCTGTTAGATGGTGTCTGACAAACTCTGGAATTTATTTACTGACCAAAAAAAAAGTGAAACTAATTAACTTGTGCTAAAGAAATTTTAATAAAAAACTAACCTGGAATCCAATGAAGCTTCTCTTCACGTCCATAAGGATAATGACATCACTTTCCAGCTATTTTCAAGCTGGGAAATGAGAACAAAGATACTTGAGACTATCCACTGCTTATAATTGACTAATGTGAAAAAACACAGAGGAGGCACAGACACAAATGCTAAACACGGAGGTGTCTCACTCTCAGAGTTGGGGGGCAGGACGATGCCCAATGGAAAACAATCAGCCACATGCAAGTAAAAAGCAACTGCTTAAATGTCATTGTACACCCTGTGCTCATATCTCATTCCTAATACCATTCTCCAATTTCTCCTCGGAGAAACAGCTGATTGTAGGACTGGGGCAAAACGAGTCAGCAGCGTCTCAAAGTGCCAAAAAGTAAGAAAGTGCACAAAAAACAAAACAATGGTGGTGGTGATATGTCAAAAGGACACAGGAGCCAACTGAAAGAGCTCTAAACAGCCAAAGTTGGAATAATGGGAGCAAGAAAAAATAGCATGCTATTTCATTATAACTCAAGTAGAAAATCAATATCCCTGAGTCCATAGTGAGATAAATGATTGCATACGCAAATAAATGGGGGTACAAGGCAAGTCTCCTCTACAGGAGAATTCCAAATCAATTATGTTGATAATTATGTCGGTATTTGCCCCTCAAGGAGGTGAATCTTAACTCTTCACCCTTTAACTGTGGGCCATGCTTGGGGGTTTGTCTCCGAACAGTACTGGACGGAAAGTGGAGCGAGGGGAAGAAGTCACTTCACAGTGGAGAAGCCTGGCAGACACGACCTTTTCCAGGTGATCAACATCCTTCATGGTAGGTCACGCTGACACCATGTACCCTAGATATACAATGTCGAGAGTGGCACTTCACCTCTGTGGGTCTTCCTCCAAAAAACCGTAACCTACCTAACCTGAGAAAAGCATCAAATGCAAACATCAGACACTCTACAAATAGTGACCAGTACCCCTCAAAACTGGGCAGGTCATGAAAAGCAAGGGAGGCCCGAGAAACTGCCACAGCCCGGAGGAGCCTGAAGAGACCTGACGACTAGGTGGAACCTGGGATTCCGGATGAGATCTGGGAACACAAAGAGAACATTAGCGAAAAACTAATAAAACCCAAGTAAAGTATGGAGTTTGGTTTATAATAATATCTTAGTATTGGTTCATTAGTTGTGACCCATCTGCGATAGGAATATTAGATTAGTAACAACAGGGGAAACTGGGTGTGCTGTGTGGGGGGACTGTCTGCATTATCTTTGAAACTTTTCAGTCAATCTAAAATTAGTCAAAAATAAAAATTTTATTTAGATATAAAAAAGATTACAGCCACTTAAAAAATATGCTTATCTTTTAATTGTGAGATAGTTGAGGCAAGATTCAGGTCTTTCAAGTCCTGCATAACCCCGTGGGAATTTTTCCTGAGCAGCTACCTCTGATGGCAACACTGTCAACCAAAGGAGGCCTCCCGCAGCAAGACAGGACACGAGCCTTCGCTCTGGTGAAATTTTCTGGGTTCACTGTGACACTGGTGATTGTTTCAATTAGGCTTGAAAAGTCACTGAAATCTTGAGTTATTAGAAATTAGGCAAAAATGAGTAAAACTTGAATAGATAAAACTATGTTTGTTACTCTCACCCCTTCAGTTGAGCAGACCCTTTCAGCTTTGAGTGGGCCTGGATTTCATCAAATTTGTGAACAAGAAATTTACTGACTTCTACCTAGAAGAATGAGCTTCCATCCATACCTCTTGGAATAAATTGGATGATGAAAATGACTCCACTCAAAGTCATTATTAACTGATTTGTATAAACGTAAATACACTGTGGAGGCCAGGAATGGAAATTATTTTATGCTATGGGGTTAGGATTTTATACATACCTTTTAATCCCTAGTTGTTCTCATATAACCAAATTCAAATTTCACTCTAATAACCTTAAAGTGATATTGCCACCATCTTTCCTTTATTTTTCTCTCTGCCTTCTTCCTCTCTCTTCTTCCCTCCCTCTCTCTCTGTTTCTTAAAAATTTTGGTCATTTTTCCCATATTTCTCCAAGTCCTGGGGAGAAATCTGAGGATGAGAGGTTTCCAGGGAAGTCGAGGTGCCCATTGCTGGGTGGGACGGGATGGCATGTAAACATTACCCTATATCCCCATGCGAGGCAGGGCCAGCCCCGTGAAAGCACTACCTCTGCTGTGTAGTCTCACAGCTGCAGAGTCATTGAAATGACATATAGGCCCTCTTGCTGCACATATTCAATTAGAACCCTTTATTAATGGGCCGAGGATGAACAAGGAAGTGGGGAAATTACTGTGCAAATTGCTTCAATCCATCCAGTCCTCCTTCCCTGATTAGTCTCAGAATTTTTCTCTCTTTACGTATCGTCTTTCTTCAAAGTCTATATTCCTTATTTTGTGTTTTATTCTACATTTATTTTCCTTCCCGTTATCATACACACACACGCACACATACACACACACACACCCCCCCCCAGAAGTGCACCAATGTTCCCCTCCCTGTGAAGGGTATCTTTGCTCGGCTAAACTACTTCCTTCTCCCTGTGTGGAATTTCTTGAAAAATACTGCTTTATGTAGAGTTCTAAATCTCATAAGATGAATAAATATTTGCCCTATCTGAGGTGAGCATTTAGTGTTTGACTAGAATTTCACAGGAACGATATAGTGCTACTTATTTCAAGATAAGAACTGTTAAATTAAAAACGCTTAGTCAAACAGATCTCTCTACATATATGCCAACAATATCCATCCAGAAAATTGCATGAGGTTCAAATTATCATATAATTTTGATGTTCAGAATGGGAAGTCAAAGATCTTTTTTAAAGTAATAACTAGAAAGAAAAACACACCTACTGACCATTGTCTAAAATCCACTTTCTCCGATAAGGTTGACGTGAATCATCCAGACAGTAGTTCAGACACAAACTATTCTTCCTGGTTGCAAATAAGCAAAATAAATCCCCCAAAGATGCTACTCAGACCTAAACTATGGGCTGAAGATTGTGTGTCTGTGGTTTCTGCATTTGACTTTACAGATATCTGCCTTTCAGCCCTGCATACACTTTTTTTGGTTATCACTTATTTATTTTTCCAAATCTACCATATCCACATATCCATGATATTGGATTAGGTGCAATGGAGGATACAGAGAATTATAAGAAGCAATTTCCACCCTCCAGAAGATTTCAATCCATTTATCATATTATTATAATATAGAAAGAACAAAAATCTGCCATCAAAAATGTTAAGACATGGGGCTGGCCCCGTGGCCGAGTGGTTAAGTTCGCACACTCCGCTGCAGGCGGCCCAGTGTTTCGTTAGTTCGAATCCTGGGCGCGGACATGGCACTGCTCATCAGACCACGCTGAGGCAGCGTCCCACATGCCACAACTAGAAGAACCCACAACGAAGAATACACAACTATGTACCGGGGGGCTTTGGGGAGAAAAAGGAAAAAATAAAATCTTAAAAAAAAAAAAAAGAAATGTTAAGACATGCAGGTAGATCAAATGAGTAAATTTTACGGCGATGTTCCCCATTGGCACCCTTGCCCATTCCCATCCACTCACATCTACCCGGAAGCACTGCATTAAATAAAAGAAACTGCAGAAATGTTTAAATATTTCCTAACAGTCATATATTCTTCCCCTTTGCTCTGAAATGCCATATGCATCACCTCTCCTTATCTTTGATCCACTCTACTGCCATCAGCTGGAAGTGGTGACGAGGAGCCTGGAGTGTGTCTGACTCTGTCTCTCGGAAGCTTTGTGACCTCGAGCAAGTTATTTACTAACTCTGCAGCTCGGTTTACTCATCTGGTAAATGCTGTTGATAATACAACTTATAGTATTGCTGTGAGGGTTAAATTCATAACAGTATCTGGATAACAGTGTTTGGCATATAGAAAAGCATGAATAAATGTTGGCTATTATTATTCCTGATCCAGGGGTTTGCTGCTTCTATTAATTGCTTCCTTAGACACAGGAACTAAACCATAGACAAGACACACCAAGCTCCTGCAGCCAGATGTGCCCTAGGGCAGCAACAACCAGACCCACATCACTGCGTTCTGGACAATAGGACATATGGACATGCAAAGGAGAGAGAAATTGCTCTTTCAATCTAGAAGTCAGATAAGACTTCACAGCAAAACAAAACTTGTCACCTTCCCACACAAACACTAATTCTATTCAAATTCTATCTACAACACTTGCTTCAAAAAATTCAAAATAGACTTGCTTTCAATATAAGTTCAAATGACAGTGTGCTGTATTGGCCCATGACTCCTTTATGAAAATAATTTTGATAAATGACCAAATTTCATACTTTAAAGTTTGGCTGAAATTAATTTTGTCTTGTTCTTTATAACTCACTTTAAACATTGCATTTGGTTAACTCTTTGCTCTGAGAGCCTTGTGGTGGCATTTAAAGGAAACCTCAAGTTCTCACCCAGGAAAGGGCGTCACAGCAGATGAAACATTTGAACTGTAAAACTTCTTATCTCTAAGCAGAGCCGTCATCAGCACACCATGCATAAAAATATAAAAGAATAGCATTCTGTTTGTAAAGAATTCAAGCTATTCCAAGAGCTAAAATCAAGAAAAGCTCCACAAAGGAGAAGATAGCCTTCTCCAAAGGGACAGCAAGGATTTGGCTTTGAGTGACAAGGATAATTGACATCAATTTACAAATTAACTTCCAGTATGACAAACATGAAGCCAGTCGGTATTCGACATGGGGATATTATTAAATAACTGTCATCTTGTAGTATGTTTAAATTAGTTAATTTGTTTCGATTCATTAATTTTAAAATTAATCAGTTCTATATGTTCTTTTGCAAAAAACTGCAAGGATTTTCCTGCAGCTCAACATTGCCCTCCTATGGGTAAAAGCCATAACATGGTATTTCGGATATTTAAAAAGAAATAGGACAATTATCTTCCTATAGCCTAGGTTTTAAGCTAAGCAGTCAGCTCTCAGCTCTGATCAGCAGCACACTCGGCTGCACCCAGCTTCCCTGACAGGAACAAATCCTGGTTGAACTTCTCACTCCATGGATCAACTCTGCCCTGAAGAGACCTCCAAGTTTTAGACCACCTGTGGTCTTGTGGGTGGGTAAGCATTACAGAAAGATGAGCAGCAATGTGATGAGGTAGTTATTTATTTCACTGAGCCTGGCCAGTCCTTACAGGGACATTCCAAGGTGATTTTGCTTACTGGGCATCAGGGATTATCTAAGTCGAAAATTCATAGAGTCTGGTAGATTTCCAGGAGGTATGGTAAGCTTAAAAATAAGAGCAACTTTCCATTAATTGAGAAGAATAAAGCACTTGTGAGTTTTATAGTTGAGTCCACATAGAAACAAGCCCGATTCTGCAAGGAATTCAGCTGGACCTCTGGACTGAGCCTGTGTAAGTGAAAGTCAAGCAGTTGGGCAGGATAGAAATAAACAGTGAGTCATAGGACAGGACCCAGCTGAATCGAGCAAAAAGAAAATGGGAGGGAGCTGGAGAGATGATTTTTTTAAAATATGAATGCCACTGGAGAATTTCACTGTCCTTCTTTGAAATTATAATGTTAAGAAAATGTTCTGTATATGTGCAATGATCTGAAAAACAATAAGTGGCTCGATAGCAGTCACTTTCATACAATGTGCATGAAAATAATATTCCTCAATCATTAGAAAATAATTATTAGTAAGTCTGAGGTAAGTTGTTTTAACTTCTATGAGCCTCAGTTTCCTCATCTGTAAAACAGTATTATCATTCCTGTTTTGCAAGCTTGAGAGTACAGATGAGAAATAACCCAGGCAAAGTCCCTTCCTTATCACATGTCTTGGTAGAGTGTGACAGGTCTATAAAAAGTGGCTGATTATCTGTAACCGTAATTAGCACCTTAGATTTTAGAGTTTACATGCCCTATCACATATATTATTTCATTTCATTTTATTAAATATAGTGCCATTATTGGGGTCACTGCTCAGGGGTATGGCTTTGCTAGAGTCTTTAGAGAGACCCATCTGGCTTGGAAAGTTTTAAGGAACTTAACGAGAGTAAGCAACAAATTCACCGTCTCAACATCAACTCACAAGAGCATAAACCTTCATCGAGGCTTTATTATAAAACCCCACGTCCATAATCAAACATAGTTTCAATTGCCTCTCACCTTGGTCCCTTCTAATCACATAAAAAATCTGCATTTCAAAAAAAGGTTGGAAGCCATTTGCAAGAGAAGCTGGAGAAATGAGTCCAAGAACTTCATCTCCAGGGCAAAGTGTTTGTCCCTGGGAATCTTTTCTGGAAATAGCATCTTTTTTCTGAGGGTTCTTGGTGGGCCAGGAAATGTAGTTCCAGGCACTCACTCTACAAAGCCTTCCTTGGGCTTCACAGGCTCCAGCCACTTTGGCCCCAAAGATACCACAGATGACGTGTGTCCTCTTCAACATCCAGCACGTTCAGGATGGTCAAACATGAGCTGCAAGCAAAGATGGGGAAGGTAAAGATTCCAACTATTTAATTATGCTTCAATCACAGAAAGAAGCCAAGCAAGTTTCTGAGGCAAAAGAGAATGCAGGATGTTACCTGTAGCTTTTAGCACAGATAAATTCAAAATATTAGTGGGTGGTAGTAACCAACCGAAAGGACACTATCCAAGAAAACAGAAGGAGAACATAAGCCAAAGCTACTTATGATGAGTAGAGTCTTCATGAAAGCAATATGGAAGGCCTGGTCCTGAGTCACAGACCAGGGTTGCTATGGATGGCTTTACACTGTCCCTGAGTAGATGCTGCCAAGAGATCCAAATCTGCTCTGCTCTTTGAGACATGGAAAGGTCACCCTATGTGCCTGAGCCACAGTGAGGAGGAGCCACTATCAGCAGCTACAGAGATGACATTTGTCCTAAGGGAAAGAATGCCTGCACCCTAAAATTAACCTATGCTAGGATAAAAGCAATGAGAAGAGCATGGTCAATGGCATTTTCTTCCTTGTTTACAATACCCAGATAAGTAGGCCTCTTTTCCTTTAGTAAGTGGCTGATGAAAAAAAAAATAATTAGTTTAGTTGATTCATTTGTTTGGGCATGGAACAATTTACATGAGCTGCTGGAAAACTCGTCAAGCTGGTCTGGAAAGTGTTCTGGAAGAGCCCCTTAAACTGAGTCTCTCTAACCAAATGCTAGAAGACTTGAGCAGAGTGGAGCATGACAGAGGTCAGACTAGTGAATTTTAGAGCTAATTTTCCACAAGTAGAAAGTTTCAAGTCAGTTACAGCATCCATAAGTGAGAATAAAATGAGAATCAAGTTGGTTTAAAAAAATGAGTAAGCATCAGAGGAAAGCCTTTCAAAGTCTTGTTAGATACGGCTTTTATGAATAAACTCCAAACTTTATCAAAAATTAATCCATTTTAATGTAAAATTGTTATTAAAACCATTATTGATGTCAGAATAGTAATGAGGATTTATCAACTGTAATCAAGAATTCTATTCAGGAAGAGAGCACATTGCCAGGGATGGAAACAAAGCAGTAAATTAGATAATAGTAAAATTCAGGTCCTGTTAGCTTGGAAGAAGTCACATCCCTTTCAAAGATTAGCAAAGGATTGCACAGTAAAGAGGAGGGAGAATTCACTGCAGCCAGTATCACAGGCGAGCCCTGCGTCGTAATGAAGAAGGACGCTGAACGTAGTCACTGATCTCAGAAGGGAAATGGTCAATTTTGCAATGCTTCAAAGTATCCCCATTCAGAAACACAGAAAAGCCACTCAGAGGGTGTGAGCCTCAGACAGATTTAGCAGAAAAATTCCCACAAGATTCATGGCCCCAACACCAATCCTCCTCCAGAGACAAACTCTACCTCATGCTGGCGCAGATTCCTCCCACGAGGGGCATTTGCAAAACGTTAACAGAAAACTTCCCACCTTCTATAATACTCTATACAGCTCCAATTTCAATTAGATATATAATGTGGCAGGATGCACTGTCTGGTTAAAAAAAAAAAATTAAAACAAGTTAAATATTCCAGTGGCCCTGCATTTAACAGAAAGCTGTCTGGACACACCCCAGGTTGCTGCCATGCATCCTTGTTTCCTTTCTCATTGTCACTTGGGAAGATGCGAAGGCAGAAGGAAAGAAGAGAGGCAGATAGGGCTTAGGGAGGGGGAGAGGAGGAAGACATTCGTGGGAATAAGAGGAAGGGAGAAGAAGAAAAGGAAGGAGAGAACTGTGTACTGGGATGAAAACCGGGGAAGAAGGGGGAGAGGAGAAGGTGGAAGTGGAATGGAGTAAGAAAAAAGCCTATTGATCTCTTTATTATTTCCCTAAAAAATTCAGAGATCATTTCAGGAGCCATCTGAGCTGGAGTTGGTTAAATTTTCAAGCTATGACACGGTGAGTTTTAATGTTGCATACTTTGTAGTTCAAAAAAAGAATCAGTTCTAAAGGGGGGCAGGAAGCCAATTCTTCTTTTTTTGGAGGACTATATCGTCTGATTATGGGGACATGATGGTTAAAGGGCAAGTCAGCGCCTTCAAAGGAAGATGGAGAAAGATACATGATATAGAAAGTCGGCCACCTACAAGGAAAATTTGGAGAAGAAAACATTTCTGGTTATGTTAATTAAATCTGGTCTTGTACTAAGGTTTTCCAGCTTATTTGTCAGGCTGCTGAAACGGCAATATAAATAAGACGTAATTATTGGTTTGCCCAGTGAGAATTACAGACTTTTTGAGGTGAAAGGAAAGCATCAGAGAGATCACAAGCCTAAACTCCCTTAGGTCACACACCAAAGAGCTGCTGAGGTCAGGGATATGACTGTAGGAAGCGGCTCAGTGGGCCCTGTGGCAATTGGGGGAGCCAGCACCCACGTAATGGGGGCAGGCAGTCCCCCTTAGTTCCAGCTGGTTCTGCCATGTGAGAACCAAGGCTCTGCATCACCAGATCTCCTAATTTCTCATGAGAAACTGCAAACATAGATTTGTACATAAAATAACCTAGTTTTGTTTTAATTTTTATTATTTATTTATTTTTGTCATTATTATTATCATTATTTTTTGGTGAGGAAGATTGTCCTTGAGCTAACATCCGTGCCAATCTTCCTCCACATTGTACATGGGACACTGGCACGGCATGGCCCAGTGAGTGGTGTGCAGGTCAATGCCCAGGATCCGAATCCACAAACCCCAGGCAGCTGAAATGGAGCTGGTGTACCCAACTGCTTATACAACCAGGCTGGCCGGCTCCTTATTTGTTTATTTTTAATAGGGTTCGTTTTTTAGAGCAGTTTTAGGTTCATAGCAAAATTGAACAGAAAGTACAGAGATTTCCATATACCCCTGCCTCCACACATGTGCAGGCTCAAATAATGGCTGTCTGATTCCAAAGGCTATGATATTATTTCCAATGCGTCAAATGGCTTCTGAATTCCAAATGCTCACCAACATTTTTTTTAATTAACAAATTTTATTTTTTAGAGCAAGTTTAGATTCATGGCAAAACTGAGCAGAAAGTGCCGAATTCCTGTGTACCCAGTACCCCAACATGTGCAGCCTCCCCTACTGGCAACATCACCCACCAGAGTGGGCCGTTTGTTATAACTGACAAACCTACATTAACACATCATTATCCCCCAGAGTCCATTGTTTACATAAAGGTTCACTCTTGACATTGTACATTCTATGGGTTTGGAGAAACGTATAATGATATATCATTAGGTATCATACAGAGTACTTTTGCTGCCCTAAAAATCCTCCATGCCCCACTTATTCATCACTCACTCCTCCCCAACACTGGCAACCACTGATCTTTTTATTGTCTCCACAGTTCTGCCTTTTCCAGAATGTCATATAGTTGGAATCATCCAGTATGCAGCCTTTTCGGATTGGCTTCTTTCACTTAGTAATATGCATTTAAGTTTCCTCCATGTCTTTTCATGGCTTAATAGCTTGTTTCTTTTTAGTACTGAATAATATTCCTTAGTCTGGACGTACCACCATTTATCCATTCACCTACTAAATGAAATCTTGGTTGCTTCCAAGTTTTGGCAATTATGAATAAAGCTGCTATCAAGATCCACGTGCATTATCTATGTGGACATAAATTTTCTGCTTCTTTGGGTAAATATCAAGGAGCCCAGTTAGTGGATGTTATAGTAAGAGTATGTTTAGTTTTGTAAGAAATTAAACTTTCTTTTGGAAGAAACCGTCTTCCAAAATAGCTGTACTATTTTGCATTCTCACCAGCAATAGGTGAGAGTTCCTGATGCTCCATATCTTTGTCAGCATTTGGTGTTGTCTGGATTTTGGCCATTCTCATGAGCATGTAGCAGTATCTCCTTGTTATAAGGAGTTTTTAAATGCTCAAGAATCGTTGATTAAAAGCAAGAAGGAGGGAGAGAAGTGGGGGAGAGAGGAAAGAAGCAAGGAAGAGCACTGTGTGGATCAAATAAATTATATCTATGGGCTCCCAGAGTTCTGGTCCCATGCAACATTTCAGAGGCGAGGATCTTGGCCCAGGCACAGGGAAGGGCTTGGCAGAGACCCCACAGTTAGTTCATGGTGGAGCAAAGATTATGCTAGCATGCAGGTTTCTCCTTTCCCAGCTCAGCGCTCGCCTGGCTTGTGCAGATTCAGACATTTTCACAAACTCACACTGAGATTCTTACTTTTCTTCAGAGCTTGGCAGCAGCCTTGCATGTGTGCCTCCCTCCCCTGAGCAGCTTGGTTGAAGTCTCCAGACGAACTCCAGCTCCACAGCCAATGCTGCTCTTATCCCTCCAGTAAATCTTCCCACCTGGGAGGCAAGTTGGAAAAGAAGGTTGAACACTGATCTCCTGTGGAGGTTCTAAGAGTTGGAGTCAGTGCAGTTGACATCTTCACTCCGTGCCAGGCCTCAAGTTTGGGAGTCGATGTCTTTTCTTTCCATTAAGCATTTCCAAAGTGTTGGTGCTGAGCTGAATATAAAAGCTGCTCCAAGAATAAGAATTGAACAAAGGTCTTAGTTTTTTTTTTCAGTACTCTGACTTCATTTATGCAGGTAAAACTTGGAGCCAAAGATTCCCTGACGGAAGCAAAGTTCTATGTAGTCAGAGGCACAAAGATGCTGCATAAAATTAAGATTATAAAAGGTCAAAGGGAGAAAGGTGATAAAAGATGAAGGAAAAGTCATGTGCCCAGAATAAATAGGAAGTTAACACTATTAAGGAGTGATATTATTTTATTAAATTATAAATATGGCTCAAAGGAATTTTTTGGAAAGCAATCCCTCAATACACCTTCAATCACACCCAGGAAAAAGAAGTTCTCAGACAGTGTTTAAAAGTAACTACATAAAATAAGCATCTACAGCTTACAGCTCCTTCAGTGTCAAAACTCACTCTTATAATCACCCAGCACACGTGTCTGGTTTTTGCTCTAAAATTGGCTCCTACGTGGTCCTCGGCCTGGTGGATTTCTCCAGATTCTCACACAACCATCATTATTCTAAGAATCATGACTACTGTGAGTTATAAATATTTATACTATGCCTGCTTTTATACCAAAGATGTTTACTATTAAAACGCATGAGAGAATTGGAGAGGGCAATAGTCTGTAATGCTAGAAAAGACTTGGGGAGGCCTGGAAGCCCAGAACACCGTTTTCCTCTTGGGAGCTGATGTGGTGATTGTCATCACAGTCTCCTTCAAAGATTTGAAGATTTTGATAAAAACAATATGGAGCTATAAATAAAGGGAAAATTCTTTCACGTGCTTTCAACCAATGGAATTTGATTTCAACCAATGGAATTTAAACATGGTTCATATGTTTTGTATTTTTTAAGTCCAATCTTCAGAGTTATCTGCTGATATTGACAGCTTCAGCCAACTGGATTATTTTTCTCTACCAGTATTAGTAAAGACACAACTTTCCAATAATCATATTCCTTTCCAGAAATGTCGTTATTACAGAGGAAACAATGCGTGAATGTATTTCACAATTCAGAATACCTTTAATATACGCCCTAGCGTAGTCTTCTCTTTTTGCCCTGCTTTCCTACAGAGGTGGCTGAGGTCAGCCTGCGTGGGAGGAGCAGAACCTCCCGGGATAACTATAAACGTGGGCCCTACTCTCACTTGGTCCACCGCCAACTGAGCACCAGTTAGATGTATTAGTCAGAGCAGATGTAGTTGTCTGGCTTAATCACACCCTGAAATTAAACTGTGTGAGGATGACGACCTGGGTTTTTTTGTTTTTAAATGCTAAATTCCTATGCTTAGCATATACCTAGTACAGAGTAGGTATTTAATAAGTAATTGTTATTTGATTAATGAATGTATAAATGAATTTCTAGTTTCTTGATCTGAAGAAGACCTGGGGAATTTTTGGTGATTTCCGAGCCACCACCAATGATTCTGTGATTCCATATATTTAAAAAGAAACAATGGGAATAGGGAATGAGGAATTGTTCTCTTTGACAAAGTGCCCTCTGATACATTATCAACAAGACAGAACAATTCTTTTTCACTGGATAAACCAGTTGGGGGACTGTTTACTTGGCAAATTTCATCTGGTCAAGGTCTAGGTGTCTATAGCCTTGAATCCAAGAGATGCTTAATGGGCTTTGTTTGCAGCGTCCACCCTATCATGGCCTCATCATTTCTTCCTTGTAACTATAACGAAATAGAGACAAGTGCCTCCAGTCAACAGTCACTGCCAAGTCTAGGCAGGAGTTTGCAAACTGCCCTCAAGATCGAGATCCGAGTTCATTCAGCGTTGGCCTACAGAGTGATAAAAGAGAATTCACTGCCAACAGATAAATAATGAAAAAAAGTTACTTATTTTGGATTTCTACTTCTTTAAAAATAACAGAAATTATAATATTGAGCAACACTGGGCCAGCTTTCTGGCAATGCATTAACCAGCTGGCACTGAGTGGCTGCTGTGCCTCTAGGATGGCTGTGCACTCTCCCACGACCCCACCTTCAGTAAGTGATCTAATTAGCACTATATTAGACAGAGATTGTAGACAATCCAGAAATTCTCTTTCTTAAAAATCAGTAGTTAAAAGAAAAAGAATCAGTGTTGTCTGGGGAAAAAAATGAGCCTCAAACCATCGCTTATACCGCACAGAAAAGTTAGAGATGGATCGTAGACCTAAATGTAAAAACTAAAATTACAGAGTTTCTAGAAAAACGCATAAGAGAATATTTTCATAAACTTGAGGTAGTCAAAGATTTCCTAGACAGGATCTAGAATTAATGATTCTAAACTACTAAAAATGAACTATTTTTCACTGTCAACTATTAAACTATTAAAAATTGGCATAATGGACTTAATCAACATTTTAAATTTCTGCTCATTAAAATATACTATTAAGAAATTAAATAGGAAAGTCATGGACTGAGAGGAAATATTTACTTTATATATGAGTAATTCCAATAACTCCATTATAAGAAGAAAAAAACTCTATTGAAAAATGGGCGAAATACTTACACAGGCACTTCTCAAAGGAAAAAGCACAAATGACCAATGAACGCGTGAAAAAACGGGTAACACCTTTAGCCAGTGGGGGAATGCAAATTAAAGTCACAATGAGATACGGTTACACACTCAGAAAGACTGACACCACCAAGTGTTGTTGAGGACGTGGACCAACTGGGACTGTCATGCATTGCTGGAGGAGAAATTAGTAAAATTAGTTGCAAAATTGATCTGGCAATTCCTCATAAAATTGAACATGTACCTGTTCTATGATTCAAAAATTCTATCCCTGACTATTTACCCAAGAAAAATGAAAATATATGTCCACAAAACAAGGTATACAAGAATGTTTATAGCAGCTTTATTCATAGTAGCCAAAAACTGAAGATAATCAAATGTCCGTTAGCTATGAACAGATTAAACAAATTCTAGTGTATTCATAGAGTAGAATAGTATTCAGTAGTTAGTAATATTCAGTGATTGACTAAGAAGAGTTTCTAGAGTGATGAAAATGTTTTATGTCTTGATATAGTGCAGATTAAATGGACATATATGAATACTCAAACTCTACAAACTTTGCCTTTAAAAGCCACGCATTTCACTGTATGTTAATTGTACCTCAATTAAAGCTTTTCCTTTTTTTATTGTCAGAAGCTATGCTATAAAATTAACTAAATGCAATTATCTCTACCAAGCACCAAATTAAACATGAACACCCAGTTAGCCAATGTTTAAAGAAAACAACACAGTTGCTTTTTTCACTTATTATTACTGTCTCAGTTATCAATTTATTTTAACTAATAAACCCCTCAGTGAACTTTGATTAAACTATTTTGTTTTAATGAGCTTATATTTTGTACATCTTAGCTGTGTAAGAAAACCAAACTCTGACAGGCCCAGGGGTTACTGCAGCTACACATGGCTTCAAAAAGGCCCCAGCAGAATTCCTCCTTCAGCAACAGAGGCCCCAAGGAGCAAGTGGTAGCACAAACTTTTGCTAAACATCAGAAATTCTGCCTCCATTAGTATTTCTAATCTTCAGCTCCCCACCCCTCCCTTCCCAATTGGCAGAAATTGACAGAAGATAATTAGGATCACTCAGTGACTCTCTATAAAAAATCCACAAAGTAAACTTCCCCCAGTGTCTTAATCCATTCAGTCTAATAAATACTATCGACTAGGTGGTTTATAAACAAAAAAAATTATTTCTCACCGTTCTGGAGGCTGAGAAGTCGGAGATCAGGATGTCAGCAGATTCCCGTTTACGAGGACCCCATCCTCATGCCCTAATCACCTCCAAAGCCCACCCTCCTAAGACCATCGCATTGGGGGTTATGTTTCAACACATGAATTTTGAGAACACACAAATATTCAGTTTATAGCACCAACTTAGAGATTTCCTTGAGATTTTGCTGCTGTTTCCTAAAAATGGCCTAGTCTAATCCAGCGTCACTTTTCTGCTTTCTTAGGAACTTCTGAAATCAACTAAACTTGAAGTGCAATAGACTTTGCATCTGCTGCCCTGAGAGTGAATTTAACAACCTGAAACTCTTAACGGCTTGCTCTCTGATGCAGGCGCTTTCTGAAACAGTTTCTTTCTCTTATCACAGATGATTACCTTTTGAACAAAAATTTCGAACTAAAACTAAATGAGATTTTGAAAACAGATATAAGGTAGTTTTGTAAAAAAAAACTTATTGCTCTATTGACTATCCAAAGAAAATACTGTACCACCTTTTCTTGCTTACTTTAGTCCTGAGAGTCTAAAACCCCATGTATTTTGTTCCATTATACAGAAGTACAATTTTGCTGGTATCCAGGGCTGCTCCACAATCTTTTTGTTGGGGCCCAAAGCAGTCCACCCCAAAGTATCCCACAATGGCACAGTGATTATTTTGAATTAAAGTTACTTGTTTGATTTAAAGTTTTCACCCTTCTCTCTCAGTTCTCCCGGAAAGCAGTAATCCCCCATGTGGAACGTACACTCCTTGCACCAGGAGATAGACACATCCTTATCACCAGAGCTGGGGAATTCAGGAACGAGAAGCCTGTATAAACAAACCTTGTTACTTCTACTAATTTTACCACCTCAAACCTAAACTCTGCTCAGATTCCTCACTAATTATGTACCCCAAACCTAGGTTTCTTTGTCCTGTCAAATCCTAACAAATTTATTGTTTCTCTGTGTAAAAAGATACATGCACTGCCTGCTTTGTTCTCTCTCTGAGCATCATTTTATGATCTCCCACGTGTACATATTGAATTGGGTTTTCTCCACTTAATCTGGCCTTATATGAATGTCATTATTAGTCCAGCCAGAAGAACTCAAGACAGGTAGAGGGGGAATTTCCTGTTCTTCTACGGTTTTGGTGAGCCAGCCAGGAGAATCACTGGCTGGAAATATGCTTTCTCTCTGGGATTGCCACAGATAAGAGATCCTGGGTTGTCTGACTGAAGCCAGCAAAAAAGGTAAGCATCTCTCACCATGTCAGCCTCCCAGATCTCTGTCCACAGGATCTAGTAGGGACAAAAATGGTGCGAGTCTTTTTGTCTCTCACTTTCCAAATTTAGGCTAGAAGAAGGAAATATTTATGAAATTAGTTTTTGGCACAAAAGCCAAAACTTTGCTCTGGTAAAGATTTGGAACAAGAACTCTTGTTTTCTGTTGATCTCATTTCTCCTAGAGATGGTCATTGCTTCCTTTGTCCCCACCAGCCAGAGGATGTATATGCATCTGGAGGGCAGCCAAGTAGGCTATGGATTCCAGCCTAGGCAATCTAAAAAATATTGGGTGAACTTTGGCTTGGTAAGTCCCCCTATTCCATTCAGAAAAGGAGGGAAACATGTGATTCCCTGTCTTTTGGAACAGCTGTTTAAAAACAGGGCCCCTCATGGTTACCACCTTTACTTTCCTAGCCTGACTCTGGCAGTGAAATTTTCGGATCTTGTGACGGCTGCATCCTTTGCACTTGCCTTTGGGGACACCTCTCATGTCCATGGTTAAGTCATTAAAAGGCTTATTGGTTTAAGTCACTAATAAGATCCTACTTGTCAATGGCTACACAATGGATCCCTTGAATTGAAAAAACTTCTAAAGTGGAAACATTTTTAGAGAGCTCTCATATTGATATAATGGCAAGCCATTGAGACTCCCTTAATAGGACAGAAGGATAGAAATTAGAACAAAAAATCAAAGGCCACTCAGACCCTTCCTATTTGCCTTCAGATATTTGTAGATATTGTAAAAAAAAAAAAATCAGGACATTGGAAATACAATTGTCCTACACTTAAGAAAAGAAGGTAAATTTAAATAGAAATTACCCGAAAACTCCTAGGAAATAACTTGCATTTTTTCTCTCTGTCCTTTGAAGTTGTAAAGTTTACCATGTCTTTAAAATGTGAACACCCCATGAGATAGCAGCCCACATTGCCTGAGACTGAGCCTGGCTAGCTCAATCAGTAGAACCCGAAACTAAAGGGGAAAAAAGGAGAAAGAGGCCTTTTTAAACATACAAATTGCAAAAAATTCTCTCTTACTCAAAATCTAATTTATAGCCTACTTAAGATCACTTATCTAAGGTAAATATTCATCCAAAAAGTCTTCTCCATAAATAATAGAAAGCTTTAGCTACCTGAACAGATAAACTTAACTTATTCCAACTACTAATTATAAACTAGTAAGTTTTGTATTGTGTCTGATTCATGGCTGAAGTTTTAAAATAAAAGCTAAGATCTCTGTTTGTGTCTGTTTGTAGATATGCACATACATTATAGATATGGTGTTTTTCTACCTCTGAATGGTATTCTCAAAATTAATTTCTAAAAGGAATGGAGATGCATTTTTGTTGAAAGAAAGAAGAACAATTTTTTCCCCAAATAATGCTGGTTATTTTTGAAAGAAAATGAGAATGAGGGATAAGATAAAATGGACATAGAAAGTTATAGAATGTTTATGGAAAGAAATATTTGGAAAGGAATTTTATGCATAGTCAGAGCTGGCTTAGATTGGAATAAACATAAATGAATAAGTTTTAATATCAAAAGTAAGCTGGTACAAAATTAAAGTTTGATTTTTTTCTGTTAAAAGGACAAATTAAGTAAAAAGTAGGGAAGAAATAAAAAGAGAAAATCTTAACTTGTGTGGTAAATTAGCTAAAATTAAATTATTATAAGAGTTTTAAAAATAAGCTATAATATCAATTGTGTACTCATTTTAAAAAACTGGAACTTAATTTTCTTTTTATCTCTTAAAAGAACACAGTTCTCTTGGAATATTGGTCTGCACCTTATAAGAGGTTATAAAAAGAAAGCAAAGATTTTATATTTTATCAAAATAATTTTCTGTGCTTTATTAGATCTTTGATTACTTAAGAAAATTGAATCTTTTCAATTAGTAAGAGCTAAGTTTTGCTAACAGCTATGTAACCTTCTGTATTTGCTTTTAAAATTTTTTATTATCACTTTGGTTAAATAGATATTATTGTTTCACAGTAACCTATGATCCTATTTGACTAGTGTTTTAAACCTTTCTGATATTTTTGACGAATTTTCCAAACTCAAATTTGAAATTAATTCTTTTTACCTCAACTAACTTTGAAGTTTTTCAGAGGGCCCCCTTAACATTTCAAAGGATGTGCTCTTTCTCCTTATAAAAAGGGAGATATTAAACTAATTAGGCTTATTTGACATTTTAAGTTACATGGGAAACATTGCTAAATAAGAAATAACATTAAGCTTTCTTTATGTTGTGTCTATATATGAGTTCTAGAATTGTGTAAATTTCCTTGGAAGTCTGATATGTCCAAGTATAAAATGTTGTCTGTCATCAAAATTGAGGCTCACACTAAAAGGACTGACTTTGAGTATCAGGGAAGTTCCCTAGCTGATTTTCATGCAAAGGCAGCAGCAAGAGAATTTATAAAGACTGAGGCACATACGGATGAAGTCCTTCTGCTTCTCCAAAAAAAAAAAAAAGATCCCTTATTACTAGATTTTTGCCATCCCAATGTCCTTGTAACATAGCAACAGTCTGCTCCTGAATCAGAGAAATTTAGATGGATAAACAATGGCTTGTAAGTTAAACAAACAGTCCAGGCTATCAGAAACCCAAGGTGGCTGCTTGGTTCTTTCTGGCTCCCTGGAAAATCTCAATTTTCCGTTTTTGCATTCTTTTACCCACCATAGGAAAAACTGGTTGTCCCCAGAGGCCTCAGAATTCTTCCCTCTGTGTCCTTTGAGCACCTGCAATTGGACTTTATTCAACTGCCACTTAGTATGGGTTACCAAGAAGTTCTTTTTATTGCATGTATGTTTTCTGAATGAGTTGAAGCTTTTTCTTGCCACAAAGCTAATGCCCTCACAGTGGCATAGAAACTTAGAAAATGTATTTCCCACTTGAGGTGTTTTTTCCACAATCTCAAATGATCCAGGCACCCACTTCACTGGGCAAGTCATATGAGCCTTCACAAAAATCTTGCAAACTTATTAGAATTATTACTGTTCCTATAACCCTCAATCATCAGGATATGTCAAGAGAACTAATGAAAAGAAAACTGGATTCAAGCAGGACAAGAATTAATAACATGGAACTGAATGAACTAATGTGGATGAATATAATTTTTAATTATAATTTTTATGACTTTGTGTTTAAAATATTTTTGATCCTTTAATATTTTTCCAGATTAGATTAAAGAACTCTTTTCTTTTAAGCTAACAATAATTTGGTAAGATATACCTTTGCAAACAAAGATGAAACATTTATTTTTTTCTCCCTACCTAATCCCTCCAGAATTCAGAGACTCTCAGTGAGTATTCCTATTTCCATGACAGTATGTTTATTTGCATAAGTTCAATAAGAATCTCTTCTCTTTGTAAAAGGACAGAATTGGAAACCTTGGTTATATTACCAAAGCTTTGATTGAAATGTCATGTTTGAGAGAGACATACATAAACTCAGATATGACCAAATAGCCTTAAGGAACTAAGATTGACTCTGTGAAGCCAACAAAACCCCTTGGAAAAATAGCCTGGAACCTTACTTACAGGGTTCCCAATGACCTACCAAGGTGAGCAAATAATGTCAATTCCTGGCAGGTGCAGGAACCTCAAAAAAAGAGGAATTCACCCAAACCTATAGATATTACAGGCAACCATTTGGCTTGGCTTCTTAGCCTCAAGAGGCTCTTAAAAATTCAGTGTGGAGATTCCCAATGAAAAGTTCCAGCAAAGCAAATTTAAAGAGATTATATGATCAATTGCTACCTTGCTATATTTATGTAAATAACTAAGTCAAGTTTGTTGAAACTAGACTTACTTTGCAAACAAATTAGTCTTAATTTGACTATCTTTGGTAAAAAAAAAATGAGGGTAATTTACAGAGAAAAATTATGTTTCAGTAGAAACTATAATAAACACTTGTGGATATTAGATTCTAGTGCTCTTAACTTTCCTTGACATTTTGTTATTTACCTATTAAATGGGACTAGATCCTAAATTCTTCTAGTTTCCCCCAATATTTGGCTACAACTCTCCAAACTAACATTTCCAGTTTTTCTCCCACTTTTGACTTGGAATCATTAAGAACTAAGCTTCCCTTTTCCTTGAAGCCCTGCAAACTGAAACTGAACAACTTGATACAAACTTAAGAAAGATCACCGCAATAGCCAGTGTTTAAACAATCTTCATGCTTCTTGCTGTGTAAGCCACTCAGAAAGTTTACCCAAACGCTCAACGATATCACCAGAGACATTTAAAACTGCAAAAAATGCTGCAACCCTGACATCTAGAAATCTTCTTGACTGGCTGTCCCCTAAGCTCAGAATCTGGTTTATAATTTGCTCCATTAACCTTTGTTTTTCTTTGTTTTCACCAAAATTCCTCTTATTAAACAACTGATTGCTTGCACCATAAACCTAACTTTGTGGACCACCTGCAAGACTCACCTTCTGAAATAAGGCACAACTGTTCAGTTGAACTGACCTATTTGCAAGACAAAAAGATTAATTCAATGAAATAATGGAACAATCTACCAGCTCAGCTTTTAATATGTGAAACTTCCAGGGAAGTTTCAGAGGAGGGAACTGTTGGGGCCCAGGGCAGGCCACCCGAAAATATCCCACAATGGTATTTTGATTATTTTGACCTGAAGTTACTTGTCTGGCTTAAGTAAAGTTTTGGCCCTTCTCTCTCTGTTCCACATGAAAGCAGGAAATAAATCTTCCATGTGAAAGGCACCCTTCCTGCACCAGGAGACAGAGACATCCCTATCGCTAGAGCTAGAGAATTCAGGAACAAGGAGCCCATATAAACAAACCTTGTTACTTTTACTAATTTACCACCTCAAGCATAAACTTTGATCAAATTCCTCACTAATTATGTACCCTAAATCTAAGGGGTTTTTTGTCTTGTTAAATCCTTACAAATTTATTGTTTCTTTGTGTAAAAAGAAATTTGTTTGCTGCTTGCTTTGTTCACTGTCTGAGCATCATTTTTATGGTCTCCCATATGTACATATTAAATTGATTTTTCTCCTGTTATCTGGTCTTATGTCAATTTTATTATTACTCTAGTCATAAGAACTCAAGCTATGGGGAGGGGGTGTAATTTCCCTTCCCTCAGAATTTTAAAATTCTGTATTTCCAAAGTACAGAATTTTCATCCAGTGTCCAGTAATCTACGGTTGACGTAGCATCCTGCCTAGGGAAGGTTGAGAAATTAAATATTTCAGCTTTGCAGATTTCAAAGTGGAAGACCAGAAGTTTGAATGGTTCTTGGGCAGCCAAGGTTCACATCTGCCCATAACTGATATTCTGCATGACTTGATGTTGGACAAATAAGGCACCAAAACTTACTAGCTAAAAAATGAAATTCTTTGGCCCAAATAGGAGTATATCAGGCTTTGGTAATGCAGTCTTTCACAAAAGTTTAGGCCCCTGCTGAAACAAAACAGATAAACTATGTAAGCTATTTAAAGAAAAATAAACTGGAGTGTTTGCAGAATGCTTTAAGACAGTGTCCATGAAATATTGTTCTTTAGCGAATACAGTTGATTTCTCAATAACACAAGCCAGATGTTGGTCAGATGCTAGATATATCCAGACTTGACTCCAAATGTGAATTTGCTGTTACGGTGGGTACGCTCAAATTACTGCTCTCTATGCTTTATTTAACCTGGGCTTGTAAACTTCCAAGTAACGGTAGTCTGTGCTCTCAAAATGCCTGGATGGAAAACCCCAGGACTATGTGCGTGGCACAGACTACAAACATATGGGGCTTGTAAAATTGACAGATTTCTCCAGGGAGAAGTAGTGGTGAACTAGGGCCATAATTAGAACGAGAACTAGGAAGATGCATAGTGATTCTGTTCTACAAAGTTGATTCTTAATCAAAGTCTAGGACTTTTGTGAATGTAAATTCCTCTACTTACTACCTTTTAAAGTATACATACAGATCAATGTTGACAACTGAATGACCCTTTTCTAGAATTATTTCTCTTTGTAGTGAATTTGAGATTCTAAACTGATTTATAAGTTGTCTATACTTTACCTTCAAGATGTCAAATTCTTCTTTGGATAAAGTTAGACTGTATTAATTTTCTTTTTTAATGAATATAGATTACCCTTGCCCTTTTTGTTTATATAAACTTATTTACACAAAAATCTAAAGTGCAAGAGAGAAATGATTTTGCATTATGTCCAATTTTAACCATTAAAGATGGAAAACAATAAGGAGTCCAACTAGGAAAATGAGATTACATACATAAAATTTATTATTGTGTTATGTACTTAAAAAATTATTTTTTAACTGAAAGAAGCAAGAGTTGTAAATACATTGGGATTTAGATAACACTTTTTTAAAGACCTGGGCTTTATCTCTAGTATAAGAAATAGTACAAGAACGCAGCCTGGATTTTCATGGTAGCACCAGATTCTAAGAGTATCTTTGAACAACTCTCACACTAATAGACCATGGTTTGAAAAATGAAGCCACAGAAAGGTTTACTTGAACGAAACTTCAGAAAAATATACAAATATACATTGTTTTGTTTTGCTTCTGCGTGTTTCTTTAAAGCCTCATGTTCTTCCAAAATATCTTTTCCTTCTATAGCCACACGTCTATCTGTGAACAAGGCTTTCAGCTTGAGAGGTGGTTAAAAGGAGGAGTAAGGGTTTTACCAAAGCCTACAACACTCTTATTCATGTTAAAGATCCCATAGAGAAGAGTTTTCTAGAATGTCCTTATAATATATAGTTTTGCATTTATTTCTGTTTAAAAGACCGATAGCACAGAAAACAGCTGCCTGACAAGTCCATAAATCTATTCAATTAACCTATCAGAGGCTTCAAGAAGTCCTGTAGTAGGGAAACCTGTTTACCTTGGTTGAGTATAGCGTTCCCAACTTTATAGATGCTGTAACATTTATTCACGTGGCAGCGTCTATTTGAGGAATTGCCAAGAATGATAAAGTTGAAATGGGAAAAATTGTTCTCAAATTCCATATAAGTCTTCAAAGGTCAATATATCACAATCATAAGGTACTTTACAGTTTACAAAAACTTTCAAATGTGCCATTTCATTTCATTTCTATAAATATCTTAGGAGCTAGAAAGGGCGAGTATTAATCACATCCACTTTGAAGATAAAGTAGTTAAAGTTTATGAAACTTAAGTGAGGTCTCCAGTTCCAGTGAAGATGAAGTAAGCAACTCCATTGTGTCTCTCCAGCTGAAAGCGGCCCAAAACCCTTCAGAGAGTACTTGGAGTAGCGTTATGAGAACTCTAAGTAAGTGGCAGCAGGTGGCTTAGGGAAGAAAAACAGAACTCAAAGTACAAGCAATCAGTGGGAAGTTTCCTTGTTTTCTTCTTTTTCCACCCATATTTCCTTGTCTTTGAGTCGGCGCAAATCCCAGAATACTGTACTAGGCATGGACAAAAAGAACTCCAAGAGAAATTCCTCTCTGTTTTGGTCTTAAGACTCGCATGTGGAGCCTCTAGAATACAGAGGGAGTGGGGAGAAGTCCCTGGCCTTTCTTCTTTCTCTCTTAGCTTTACTTCCAGTAAGCCCCACTCCTGAAGCTACAACGTTGTGATGGTGGCAGTGGCAGCCAGGCGGGTACGTGAGGGGAGGAGAATCCTTCTCCAGAGGAGGAAAATCTCCATTTTCTTCTTCTATCCTACTGCCACTCACATCTGGAAGCAGAAGCAGGCTCAAGACATGCATGCAGGGTAAGCAGGTTAGTGGAAGACCAGGAAGAAGGGACTCTGGGAGCCAGACAGTCTGGGGGAGGCTGTGTAGAAGAGGACACTCAAGAAAGGACCTCAAAACATTTTATATGAACCCTTCGGCTCACCACTAAGCTGGGCAGTGGATCTGACCCCAAACAGTATATCAATAGCTTTGAGAACCAAAGTAGGAAGTAGACTACCAGCCAGGCCACAGACTGCTCCCCAGATGGCACACCTGCAGGAGAGACCTGGATAACATCGTGAAGGCTTTGAAAAGTGTACTGACATCTGAATCACAGTCCACATAAGGCATGTCAGAAATTTTAGCCAGCACCTAACTGACTCAATTGCTTACTAAAACAAACCAAAACAACAATAATAAAGCATTCTCCACAGGATTTAATCAAGGCCCAGACTTCATGACTTAATATTCAAAATGTCCAGCATCCAATCCCAAATTATTTAACATACAAAAGAATCAGAAAAGTCTGACAAATTACCAAGGGAAAAGAAATCAACAGACATTAACCTAATATGAACCACATGCTGAATTGTCAGGTAAGACTTTAAAGAGACTATTATAAAATCCTCAAAGAAGTAACAACAAACGTTCTTAAAATAAATGGAAAGATAGAACGCTTCATCAGAGAAATAGAAGGTATAAAGGAGAACCAAAGGAAAATTTTAGAAGTGAAAAATACAATCGCTGAAATAAAAAAAAAACTACTGGATGAGCTTGGGTAAAGACACAAACTTACAAATTCAAGTTCAGAAAAGCCCAAACAGGACAAAATCAAAGAAATCCATGCCTATCCACATTGTAATCAAACTGATGAAAACCAAAGATAAAGAAAAAATCTCAAAAGCAGTCAGAGAAAAATAATGCATTACATATAGGAGAACAACTATTCAAAACAATTGTAGATTTTTCCTCAGAAAGAAGGCAATAGACCAAAAATGATACTGTACTGAAAGAAAAGAACTGTCAACCTAGAAGTCTCTATCCAGTAAAATTAATGTTCATTCACAAATGAAGATGAAATAAAGACATTCTCAAATGAATGAAAACTAAGAGATTTCATCACCAGCAAATCTGCTATAAAAGAATTGCAAAAGGAAGTTCTTAGGTGAAAGGGAAAAGATACCAGAGGGAAACACGGAACTTTGGGAATAAAAGAAGAGTAAGACAAGTGGTAAATACCTGCATAAGTATAACAGACTATTTTTCTTTGAAGTTCTTTGAATGGTTGAAAGTAAAAATTATAGCATAGTCTGATGGCTTGTTCAATGAACATAGAGTTTACGAATACTACAACTAAAACATAAAGGAAATATGGTGCTAAGGTTTCTACATTTGACTTGAAATGGTAAAATGTTAAATCTAAGTAGTTGTGAAAATTGAAGTATGTATATTGTAATACTTAGAGCAACCACTGGGAAAATATACAAAAGGATATATTCAAAAATCTAATTGATAAGTTAAAATGGAATACTTAAGATATGCAAATAACCCAAAAGAAGGCACAAAGAGTGGAAGGAAAAACAGAGAGACCAACAGAAAACAAAAAATAAAACGGTAGACTGAACTCTAAGCATATCAATAACTACTTTAAAGATAAATGGTTTAAACACACCAGTTAAAAGACAGAGTTGTCAGATTGGGAAGAGAGAGAAAAATATATGTAGTCTATAAGAAACATTTTAAATATAGTGATATGGGTAGACAAAAAAGGAAAAGGATGATAAAAGCTAAAATATACAAATACTAATCAGAGGAAAACTGGAATGCTTATATTATTATCAACGTAAATTTCAAAGCCATGAAAATTACCAGAAATAATGAAGCACAATGCATAATGATAAAAGGGTTAATACATTAAGAAGACGTAACAACGCTAAGTGCATGCACCTAACAACAGAGCTTCAAAATACGTGAGGAAAAATGGATAGAACTGACAAGAGAAACATGTAATCCACAATTGTTCTTGGAGATTTCAACACTCCTTTCTCAATAATCAATAGAACTGGTAGACAAAAAGTCATAGGATATAGAAGACCTGAACAACAGCATCAATAATTGCGCTGATTGACATTCATGGAACGCTTCACCCAACGACAGCAGAATACTCATTCTTTTCATGTGCACGTAGAACACGCACCTGGAGAGACCACATCACAGACCATAGTACAGACCTTAACAAATTTAAAAGAATGGTAATCATACAAATCATGTACTCTGACCCTGAACTTATCATACACTCACCATACGACGCAGCAATCCACTCAGCTATTTACTCTAGAGAAATGTACCTTTATGGTTATGCAAAACATGTACATGAATATTTACAGAAATTTTATTCAGTCACCTAAAACTAGGAACAACCTAAATGACTTTCAATAAGTAAATGGATTAAAAAACTGTAATTCATACATACACTGGATTACTACTCAGCAATAAAAAGGAACTCTGTATACACACAACGGTATCCATGAATCCCAAAAGCATTATGCTCAGTGAAAGAAGCTATTTCCAAAATTACGTGCTGTGTGATTCCATTTATATGACAATCTAGAAAAGGCAAAACTATGTGAAAGGAGAAAAGATGAGTTTGCGTCAGCAGTAACGAGTACGGGGAGATTTTAGCTACAAAAGGGGCAACAAAAAGCAATAGTTTGTTGCGATGCTATGTTCTATATTCTGATTATGGTGGTAGTTATGGGAATTTATACGTATGTTAAAAGTTATAGAACTGTACATCAAAAACAGAAAAGTTAAAAAGAAAACAAAAAACCTTAAGTGAGTTGTCCAAGATTATGTGACTTTTATGTGATGAGTCAGAAGAAAAGGCAGGTGCTTTTGTGCTGGACCCTCAAATATTTGTTGAAAGAAATGAAATGATAAACGAAACAGGATCCTACCAGGGTATGTCACAACAGTAATTTGGCAATATTTCAATTAATTTTAAAAACTGTAATCACAAGTTTGCATGTATTTAAATAACACTTTATACCTTTCAACAATCCTTCCTTCGTCAACAGTCTCTGCCATGTGACTGCAGTCTCTCCTCCTAAAGTATCCAAGTATACTTCTCAACCCCTACATTTGGGTTCAGCTGTACGACTTGCTTTGGCAACAGTATAAGCGGGAAGTAATGATGTGCCAGTTCCAAACCTAGACCCTAAGAGGCCGTCTGTATTTCCACTTGCCGTCTTATACTTCCATCATTGTCAGGACGAAAACATGCTATGGTGAGCCTGCTAGGTCTGGGAGGGAAATGGGAGATTCGTAGCAGAAAAAATCCCATTAAACTGAGCCCAGGCATCTCACAGATGCACGAGATTGCATTATTGTAATTTTAAGCACTGTGTTTTGGGAGTGGCTTGTTACGTAGTCTTGTGCAGCAAAGGCTAAACTGTATCTTCGAAAGGCACAAGCTGATCTCTAGTCCCGGACAGGACCCCAGTTTTAGGGGAACAGCAATGAGAGTCAAGATATCTAGGAAGGTGTTCAGATGAAAGGAACAGACAAATCCAGTTCTAGTATAAGAAGCATACGATTTCTCTATAGGCTCAAAATAAAACTTGGTTAACAGATCTGAAAGGAAAATGTCAAAGCAAAATGTTACCTTAACATAAGCTTCATTGTTAACTTGTTACTTGATCTACATGGGGCTCTTAAGCAGAGACAGGATTAGAACTGAGTTGAAAGCAAGCAAGACTGAATCTCTAGGTGAAAGTTTAACGTATACAGAAATAGAAAAAGATGATGGGTAGCGGAGGAGGGAGGAATGTCTTTGTGGCAATATAAAGAGGCCTCTGTATGGATGAGCTTTGTTTCTTCTTTTGACTTGGCCATCAAGAGAGCTTAATGATAAATTTTGCATGCAATTACAATAAACTTCCTCTCAATGTTTTCCGACCTTTCTTCATTTTTATGGTATTAACGTTATTCCTTTGGACTATCTCTAATTCATTTTAAGTGGGTGTAAGAGATACTACAAATATCCGTGTATGATGCCTTAGCCTATGAACTATAGTGGGTGTGATAGCTATTATGAATATCAGTGTATGATGCCTTAGGCTTCAAAACCATAAGTCATGATCATCAAGAACATACTCAATATACCAAGATAACGAGGGATACTCCGTGAGGGCTGCTTCTTGCCTTTTAAACAAAGAGCCAATAATATTGATTTTTATGAAATTCTAGTTGACTATACTGCAATCTTAACAACTTTGAAAAAAAAATGCCTTTGCCAAACGACTCAGAGACGCAAATTTAAATAATTGCAGTTGTTCTTCTTAACTCTTACTCAACACTGTGATTGATTCCAGATGTGCCAGATTGCAAGTTTTCTGCTGCCAAACTTTCTGAAACAACAGTCCTTTTAACAGCTGAAAGATATCAAAAGTCAAAGGTATAAAAAGTAATTTAATTTGGATATGTCTTAAAACCCAGTATTTTAAATAAAAAGAGAGTCAACTAGCATAGAATGGATGCATGTTTTATTGCAAAGACTTTGAATTTGAAAAACCATTCTTGTATCCCATGCTTACCGGGCTAGGTCATTTGCTATTGATGATCATCCAAGTTTATTCAAAGTATGATCTTAGGATGCTTCGATATACAGAACACATTAACCAGATGATATTATGCATAAACCCAACAATATAAGAAATATTAAACTGAAGTTAATCTTTATACTTCTTCAAAATCCTTTCCAAACTTTTCTAAACATTTATGGACATCAATAGTTAATTTAGTGTTCTAACTTTGTTGAAGACTGGCAACAAATGTTGCCATACTTCCAAACGTATAAAATTACATTTGGAAATTCTGGGAATCCTAGCGTCAGAGATAATTAAACTGGAAAGTGTGAAAGTCTGATATTTACATTCAAATTAAAAAATTGCATTTATATACAGGTTGAGAGAAACCTCCTTTAAGAGCAAAACTAATTTGGTTACACATTAGAATCACTGAAGGACTTCAAAAATACCTGTGCCTGGGCTTTGCCCCCCGAGATTCTGGTTTATTTGCTCAGGGCTAGAACATGGGCATCAGGATTTTTTAAAAGCTTCCCCAGGTGATTTTAATGTGCAGCCTGGTTTGAAAACCACTGATCTACCGTTTTCTTTTAAATCATTGTGGGATGACCCCTATAAAACATGATGAAATCTTAGGCTTTATTTCTAGAAGTGCAGTGACCAGACCAAAGGAGGTAATGAGAACCACTGCGGTAGTCATGTCCTGTTCCAGGTAACACGCTGTAAAGTGTGATGTTGACCAAGGAGAGAGAAGCAGGGTGTCACAGAGGACCGGATGATGAGATGCCTGTGAAAACCTGAAATGTTTATCTTGGAGAGCAGAGTTAGGAAAATTACAATCCATTTGCATTGCTAATACACAGAAAAGGCATTTAGCTTAGTCTGTGTTCCTCCAGAAAGCAGAACTAGAGCCAACAGGAAGAAGTTAGGAGGGCCACTGATAGCAGCTCGATATTAGGAAAAGCATTCTGATAGCTAGGGCTTCTCATCCACGGATGAGCAATCTGCAAAATGCCCAAGCAGAGCCCAAGGGGTCTGTCATGGACGTGGGAAGGAGGTTAGACTACAGGGTCTTTTCTTTCTTGTTGTACAAATAACTTGAGAGAACATCTTGAAACTTCAGGAAATCTCTCAAACCATGTCCTGGTGTTTTTGGAACCAAAGCAGAAGAAACACTGACTGAGGGACCCAGACTATTGGCTGGAGTGAAAGCTGTGTACCATCATGGGCTGCTGCTTCCTTGTGCGGTCAGACGAGGTCTCACATTAGTGCTGGTCACGTCTCTGGATGTAGTACACCCTCGGGAGAAACTGGGTATTTTTTTCTTTCAATATGGAAATTTCAAGATTTCACTTTGCCATTTAACAATTGATCATTTTTCACTTAACACCATTAATTAGCTGAAAATTAGCTGGAAATTCTCATGCAGTAAGCTAAGCATAGGTTAGAAATATTGTGGTGGTAGAAATAACCTATCTTTGTTACAGAAAAAATAATTCAATGACAGTTGTTAAAGCATAGTGAGGCAAACTTTATTCAGAACCATTGCAATAGGTATAGGGATTTTGCAATGGGGGAGAGAGATTGGGCTCAACTTGGAATATAGCACGGGCAAGTGGGAATTGATGGCCAAGAAGCCGGGTCAGGGTTGGGATATGGAAAATTCCTAAGAGGAAACATCAGGGAAAGCGGGGTTCTAGCTAAACCCACCTAATAGCTTTCTTACTGAAGGCAGGCTAGAGTGATCAGACATCACCTAGGGGATGGTGGAGGATGAGGACCCCAACTAGATATCAAGGTGATCAGATAGCAAGGGTAGAGGGTTCCCGTCAAACTGCGTTTTACAAGGAAGGGCAGAGATGGGCCCAGGAGAAGGTTCAGGAGCCTAACTAAAGTTTGGCCAAGCAGAGAATCTTTGTCATCTTCAAGGGCTGAGCTAAATCAGATCTTCCCAACCTTTGCTGCATACTAGAAGCATTTAGAGAGCTTTTAAAAATAACTAATCTCCTGACTTCACCCCAGAGAATGCAATTTAATAGGCCTAATTGGGGGTCACAGCATTAAATGCTTCTAAAAACTCCCAGGTGATTCTAGGAGGAGGCCAAGGCTGCGACTAACTAAACTACTTAATCTCTGAGGCACTTTAACCCTTCAGGATTCAAATATATATAGTGTTTGTTTAAAAAAAAAAAAAAGTAAGAAAATTGTAGCCATAATCAGCACTCCAACAAAAAGTTTACAAAGTATGGCAGGCCATTCCAGTTGGGGTTGGCTTCCTGAAGAGTTTTGTAAATTTCCAAGATGCAGTCATTGAAGGCTTGCGCCTCATTTTGGGCGACATGAACTAGGAGCAGAACGACAAAATGATGTTGAGTGAGAGAATCAGCTTTCGCAAAGATTGCAACAAACTAAAACTCTAATTTAAAACTAATAAATAAAATTTAATTTAACAGCACTCTATTCCTGGCTCACTGAAAACAAGAACATAAGTAGTGGAAAGTAAAGGCATGGCCCAATAGCTTCCAGTGTGAATGAAAACAAAATTTTACCTGACTGTAAAATGTCAGCAATACAATACAGCTGCCCACTCCCCACCAAGAGTAATCTGATGTTAAATTGTACTAACAAAAACCCAAAATAGGAGTAAGTCCTCACTTTGTTTCTATACCATTTACATTTACCCACCATACTGAATTCAGATCTGGACACCACCATGGATGTATGGACAAATCATTCCAAGTTGAAAGGAGAGTGTCTGAAGTGATATCAACACTGTGAAATCAGCAAGCCACAATCAGTAGAGGGGAGCATCCAAAGGCAGTCATACAGGGACTGGTGAAGAATCTGGCATTTGTAGTATGGAAAAGATAACAGGGTGAGACAAAGGGAGGTGGAGGGGAGAGAGGGAATGGTTGTGATTACTGCTGTTAAATATGTGAAAGACAAGCTCATATCAGAAGACATTGATTTTTTTCACATCATTCCCAAATATGCAAATATAAACTTTAAGTAGAAGTTACAAGACAGATTTTCACACAGTTAAGTAAAAGCTTTGCTGTTTCTGTATCAGGATTCAGTGACCTGTCTATCACTGGATTGTAATGCAAGGATGAAGTCTAAGTCATGTCTACGATTTTAGGTACAATGATCAGCATGTAAGAGACACCTAATAAACAGTCATTGAATGAGGTTTTGAAGTACGGTCTGGATGATCACCAACCAGGAAAGTGTGAAAGGGATTTGTGTAGGCTGGGAGTGGGGCAGAGATGGGACTACTCAGCTTTTAAGACCACATCCAATCCTGAGATTCTATTGTTAGGTGATACAAATGAAATCACTAGACCCTAAAATAACTCTAGGTTTTATTATTTTAAAATCAATACATATCTAAATCTATCTTCTACAAATAAACTATGTATATTTTCCTCAAATATGTGATTGGGGTATTAGTCAAGTAAAAATAAGCTATCTTGTAAGCATCAAAACCTCAGTGGCTTAAGATATAAAGCTTTATTTCTTTCTCACACGCATCTGCTGTGGGACTGACATCTCTTCAGAAAACTCCCTTCCAAATAGTGACCCGGGATCCAGACATCTCAATATATATGCTTCAAGGGTCGCTCCAATGGGCTCTTAAATGCTTGGCCTTGGAAGTGATCCACATCACTTCTGCTCACAGGCCATTGGCCAAAAGCAGTCACGGGGCCCCACCTAACTGTGAGTGGGTGGGAAATCTGGGAAGCACATGGCTATTCAGTGAAAAGTAAACGTAATGGTCACAAAAGTAAACCATCTTGGAAGATTTAGATTCTGGCCTACAAGTATCTGAGAGCCGATACCAATGAATCATGTCGCAAAGACAACTACATACGCTGCACTTCTTGTTCTGTCCTCATTTTAGACCTTAAAAAAATAGTGTAACACTGGACTAAATATTTGCAAGAAAGTTTGTTGAAGGATGAAACGGTTTGAAAAACAGTGCACACAACGTGCTTTCCAAAAATAATAGAATGATCTGAAATCTTAATGCCAAATGTTCCAAATTAGATGTAACTCCTCTAATCGATGACGAGTTAGATGTGGGTTTATGTCTATTTTTCACATTCTTACTCTGAAATCTAATTAGATTGATTACATGAGTAGATTGATTATAACTCCTGAATCTCATTGCTCTCTCCCAAGTCTATATTACCTTACACACTTGAATTCACTGTTTTGTTAACTTTTAGATGTCTCAGATCTGCCAAATCCTTTTAAACAGCTAAAAATATCTCCTTTATATTTATATAAAAATACTACTTCCCAAGTCTGTTTTATTCAAACTATTACTTACATGCAGTCAAGAAGTTTCGAGGTTCTGTTTTTTTTCTGACATCACCCCAGTTACAGCTCTCCTAAACATTTGATTTTTTGAACAGATTCATACAGGTTCATCCTTCTGAATTTATAAAGTTTTAATTCCATTATTTATCACATTTCTACGACCATACTGAATAGATGTTAAAATGGTGTTTGGTTAAAATCAACAAGTCACACCCAATGAGCAGAGCAATCTGTCACCATGGTAACAACAGTCGTTCCAGTAAAAATACGCAAGGCCACTCTCTCCTTGGCATTTGAGAATCTACTGTTGTCATGTTTCTATTTTAGAACAATTTTTCAGTTTAAAGTGGGATGATAAAATATGAGTTTTTAGTCAGTATATAGATATAATGCTTTTTAAAGCATTTTACTAAGAACTGTTTTATGATGTATAAAACCAAATTCATTCAATTCAGCATACTTCCTGGAAGTCTAATACACACATGGCCACTAAACAGGTTCCTCATAAACTGACCACTCCCTGTCTCCATCCTTCAGACAGAATGCCGAGGATAACAGTGATGTCAGTTTATTTTTATAAGATCTTAGTACATCACTCTATCCACCTCGGGGCCACCTACAAATCCCTTAATTCAGGGCCAATCTTTCTCAAGTCTTTATCGCACACGTCATAACCAAAGTACATATAGATTTATTTTTATTTTTGGTCTATCTGTTAAATTCAAAACTCCCATCCAAAGGGATCACTTTGATTCAAATACAATAAAATCTCAGACATAAAACCAACTCCCAATTATTCATTCACACGAGTGCCTATTACATGCCAGGCTGTTTGCTAGGCTCTGAAACTGAAAAGACTACATAAGGGCCAGGCCCTTCCCCCAGGGAGCTTATGGCCTCACTGAGGGGGAATGAAAGGTACATTTATGATCCAGTCTGCTACATGCTCAGAGAAGCAGGCCCGAATGGAGAGGCAGTGTAGGCAATCTTCCCCGTTTCAGTTACCGATGCCGTGTAACAAACAGCATAGGACTTAGTGACCTGGAACGATGTCATCTTTGCCTCTCGTGGCTCTGTGGGTTGACTGCACTCAGTGGGTGGTTCTCACTTGGGGACTCAGATGTGGTTGCAGACAGAAGTCTACCATGGGGACAATGGTCATCTGAAGGCTCGACTGGGCTCGATGTCCAAATAATTCACTCACGTGGTTCCAAATGACGTAGCTCACCTTCAGACGCTGTCCAGTGTGCTCATACATGGCCTCTCCATGTGGCATGGGCTTTCCACACAATGGCACTGGATTCTAGAGGGAGTGCCCTAAGGGTGAACATTCCAAGAGATCAAAGCCACAAGGTCCCCCACGACTCAACTTGTAAGTTCTGCAGTCACTTCTGCTGCTCTCTGCTGGTTACAGAAGGCCCACCCATGGACCTGCACAAAGGCATGGACCCTGGGGGCCTGGGTCACTGAGGACCATGTTTGGAGTCTCGCTATCACAGATGCCAAATCATTTGTGTTTCAATAATACATATTTTTTAATCTCCTCTCCTCTTAACTCACAGAAGATCAATAAGGAAGCTGTCTTGGGACAATACGAAAATTAATGAAGTCACTCTACACTTAGATGAGGAGCACCTGAGTCCAGTCCAGCAGCCAGGGTGCAAGGTGACCCAGAGGAGGGAAGGTGATCAAGAAGGATATGTGGTCAGCAATGGAATATGCGAGAGCTGGAGTAAAGGAGGACTACTCAGTACCCCTCCCTTCCACAACTTCAGCAGGAACAAATTTTGTTAATCCAAAAAGCCAAAACAGAGGTTATTTTCAGTTTGTCTGAATCACCCAATTTTTCCAACACAGAATCCTGTCCCCATTCCTGCACTTACTAGCCCTGTGCTGATTATGAAGAAAAAAAATTGTGATTTTCCCTTCCCTGCCACAAAGAAATTTTTTAAAATATGTTTGATGTTACAATCAAACCTGAGACTGTTCAAATATTATGTAAATTATTTTGTCTGCCAATTACTGTATCAGTTATATTTGAGTCTGACCAATTTTACACTGATTTTATTATTAGTCCAGGTTCATATTCCCTAGAGAACATAGATTAGCAGTTTACAAAGTAGATAAAGAATAGAAAACAAATTACTTCATCAGTATTAACTGGAAACATGCTAGCTATCCCTTATTTCAGAATAAAGTGTCCAATTCCTCCTTTTAAAATATCGTAGTTATCACACTACAAAAATAAAGAAGCAATTCCTGAAAAAAAACACCTCATCTCTATCATTTTTATTTATATTAGCCCTTAAGAAAAATTTTGACTTTTTTAAAAAAAAATTAAGGCTCTTGCTTTTTGCTTAAAATTTACTCTATTGGTTATTTATATTGACCACAAGATGGGGCTGTGATGTCATAATTTGGCAAGATTTATAAAATATATAAACTATTTATGGAAACAGAGGAGAATAACAATAAAACAAAGTTTAATAGGATAATCTAATTTTTCAAATATGTGCATTTTTTCTATTAATCAATTATCTAATTGTTAAATGCTCAGAAGGAAAATATGCTTTAATTTGTCCATTTCTCTCTTGGAAGTGATTGAGCTTTGTCATATATAAAATTCTCCTGAGTAGATGCAGAATTATCTGTCGTGACGGGATTTCCTTAAGGATTCTTCCAACCCTTTCACGTTACATTCCTAAAGGAAAACGTACTCAACTTAAAGCAGTGCTAACAAAAAACGTCTTTCAAAATTTTTTTAAATTATTTTATAATTAAACACACAGAAGTTCATTCAAATCTACGCGGAATTTTTTTCTCCTTCTCCATCCCTTAATTCTGTTTTTAGAATCTCATATTTACTTTGGGGTGAGGATCATTTAAATGAAGAGTACTTTCTTTAAATTATTTAGGACATGCTGATCTTTTCCATTTTATCTGTTAAAACTATTCATTAGTTGATTATTCGTGTGTTTTGTGTTGTAGTAGGCAAGAATTCCTTTCTAATTTTCAAAAGAGTATGAATATTCACAGTTTTAGTCAACCATTTTTCAGCAAAGACAGAATAGCATGCCAAAACAATGTTACTTGATTTATCAAAAAAAATCACCACCTCAAAAGTCAGCAAAGAACCTACTTTTCTAAATGAATGTTTTCTAATCTATTTTAATGTATTGAGAATGAAATAAAAATATAAAGTCAATCGTAAATTTTTTTTTAAACACCTGCCAGGAAGATTTAAGATCTACCAAGTCCTCACGTCCCCAGCATGTTTATTCATCTTTCCAATTTTTATAATTCCTTTCTTTAGAATAATTTACCTATATAGCACTAGGCATTTTTAAAGTATGTCTACATGTACTGTTTTCTAGTCTTTTCCTTACTTATTTCTTAATGTATTTCTCTTCAAATTTAATCCAAAATTCACTGCTTTCATGAAAGACCTTTACACATTTCCCCCTCTCTCTCCCCAATGGCTTTTTCAATAAAGAGTTATTCTAAAAGAAATCTGTAGCTTGCTATTCCAAAAAACCACAGACAAACAGTGCTATCTGACAAAGCCTGCTTTCACGAAGTCCTAAACACTTTAATTTTCCAAAACAGTCAACATCTAGTCAAAGAGAGGTATTTACTGAGACGGACTCTCAATGGTGGCTCAAAATTTTATTTGGCTTTCCTGCAACTTGAAGAGATCTGCTGAAGTGACCACTCCATATTCCAAATGAACGGCAGGCCCTCAAAAATGTCATACAAGATGGGCTTTAAGGCTTAGCACGCAGGGAAATTAAGCAGTGCACACAGGGGCTGGCCCCAGGGCCTAGTGGTTAAGTTAGGTGTGTTCTGCTTCAGTGGCCCATGTTTGATTCTCGGGCGCAGACCTACACCGCTCATCAGTGGCCATGCTGTGGTGCCAACCCAAATACAGACGAGAGGAAGACTGGCACAGATGTTACCTCAGGGTAGATCCTCCTCAGCAAAAAAAAGGGTGAATATGACAGGAAAATAGGAGTGGAGGAATATATAAAGAGATTCTGTCATTAGGATGGACCACTCAATTCATATGCTGTTTTTCATATTTTTATTCTATAGAGGGGCATTTGATCTCTCGGGTAAGTTACCAATATGGGTAAATTACTCATGTTTTTCAAAAATGAAACAGAATGGAGAAAATTAATACACTAGACTATTAAAGTATCCATATTACAGGAAAATATTCACATTGATTCCTATGCACATTAAGAATTAGGAAAAAAATGCCACCATGATGATGAGCATCTAAAGCCCTTTGATAATATATGTATACACACACACAGGCACCTACAAACACAAATAGTTGCTATTAATATCAATACTTCCATTTATTAAAATTAAATTAGTTAGGGGGCTAGCCCCGTGGCCAACTGGTTAAAGTTCCACATGCTCCACTTTGGCGGCCTGGGTTCACGTATTCAGAGCCCAGGTGTGGACCTACTCATCAGCCATGCTGTGGAGGCATCCCACACACAAAGTAGAAGAATACTGGTACAGATGTTAGCTCAGGCATAATCTTCCTCAAGCGAAAAAAAAAGAGGATTGGCAACAGATGTTAGCTTAGGGCAAATGTTTCTCACACACACAAAAAAATTAAATTAGTTATGGGAATTCTCTCCTTTTCTTTCTACTGCTTTTTCTTTAAATAAACAATTGATATACAATTATATTTCTTTGGTAAAATATTTCACTTCTGCAAAAACTTAAAAATAGCAATGATATGATCTAGCACTTCCACTTCTGGGAATATATCCAAATGAAACAAAATCATTATCTCAAAAAGCTACCTCTACCCCTATGTTCACTGCAGCATTATTTACCATAGCCAAGACATGGAAACAACCTAAGTGTCCACTGATGGATGAATGGATAAAGAAAATGTGTATATATATATATATATATATATATATATATACACACACACACAGTGGAATATTATTCAACCACAAAAAAGGAAATACTGCCATTTGCAACAACATGGATGAGCCTTGAGGGCATTATGCTAGGTGAAAGAAGTTAGATAAAGAAAAATAATGCATAATCTCACTTATATGTGGAATCTTAAAAATGCGAACTCACAGAAACAGAGAACACACTGGTGGTTGGTAGAGCTGAGCATGTCTCAAGCTGCAGCTTTCTTGATCCACCAAATCCTGCCCATTTTCCATCTTTCAAACTTTCTGATATACTTATGGGACTTTTTCATCCTTTCCCTCACTAATTGTGATTTGTTCTTTTTTAAAGTACATTTTATATCATTTCATGTAATCTGGGATAAAAAGGAAGACAGAAAATGTGCTCAGTTGATTGCCTTGATCCAATTTCTGGAAACATGGCATGAGATTAAAATAGTTACTGTAGGTCACCACCCATGCATACCCCAACTGTAAAGAACCAGGATCTGGTAGACATCTTTCCTCTGAAGTGCACACAAGGGACACTAAGCTGGGTTGCACGGGTAGAACTCCACTTTTTATAAGCAAAATCTGTTCTGATTTGTTGGCATGCATGACATAACCAGGTACGTATTTGGAATACCATCCCTGAAGTATAATAATATAATTCACAAATAATGACTAAAATGTCTCTTCAAGTTGATGGATAGCAGGAATTTACTTTGGGTATTAAGTGCTACCAAAGAAGAGAAAAGAGATAGAACCCAGCTTCTTATTCCCAAAGTCCATCCCCAAGTACTTATAAGACCTTCTGCATCAGCATATCCTCAGCACCTGGAATAGTGCCTGGCCCACGGTAGGGACTTGAAAAACACCACTGAATAAATATATATATATATTGAATAAATGTTTTGTCTCTATTTCCTTACTTGTAAAATGTTAGATCAAACCCATAATCACTTTGAAATTAGAGATCTTACAATTCAATTTCTAATTCAATAAATAGAATCTTCATTTAAGTTATGATATTAGTAAATGTACCAAGCAAAATGATAGCCTAGGGGCTGGCCCAGTGGCGCAGCAGTTAAGTGTGCACATTCTGATTTGTTGGCCCGGGGTTTGCTAGTTCGGATCCCGGGTGTGGACATGGCACCACTTGGCAAGCCATGCTGTGGTAGGCGTCCCACATATAAAGTAGAGGAAGATGGGCACGGATGTTAGCTTAGGGCCAGTCTTCCTCAGCAAAAAAAGGAGGATTGGTGGCAGATGTTAGCTCAGGGCTAATCTTCCTCAAAAAGAATAAAAAAATGATAGCCTATTATATCCAGATATTCCTTCAGGCTACTCCATAATAAATTCTCTTCTAAAGACAAATCACCAATAATAAAGAAGACAACAGAAACTTATTTTAAATTATTTTATTTTTCATAATTTTCTAACACATGGTGTTAGAAAAATGAATCTTGGCACCATGACTTAGACCTTTTTTTCAAGTTTAACCTTTAAGTTAAAAACAGTAGCTACAATAAGGATATTTAAACCTTACTCAGAGAAATGGTGAAAAATCAAGTCACAAATTTTTTTGTGTTGGGGAATATTTTAAAGTGGAATAAAGGGAAGGTACTAAAAAGAGTAAGAAGGATAGAATGGAGATTATGCTGGGAAGACAAAAAGGGAAGACGCTCCCTAAAGAGAGAATATGGAGAGAGACAAAGGGCAAAAGGAAGAAGAAAGGCTCATCAACTTTATTTTCCTGATATAAAATTCAAGTACTCAAAAAAATTTTTTTAAAAATCATAAAATGCTGCTACTAATCTCAATGAAATTTTCTTTTTCCTCATTATTTTCTAGAATTAAAAAAAAAAAAACCTGTTTTGACTGAAGGACACTTGATCTTAAGTCAATACTTGATGTACTTTAACAAACGGAACGGCTTGAAAGCTTCCCTAAATCTAATATCTCCCTAACATAATCCGCCTTGGAAAAGTCTTCTGAAGGAACAGAGGGCTTGATCTCGAACACAAATGCAAAAAATATCTGTCGCACAATCTAAACAAAAACGTTTCCAACTCGATCTGGGCCTCAGTCATGCTTTGTACTAAGTTTCTTGAGGAAAAACACTGTGTAATATTGATCTTTGTATTCCTTCAATAGCTACTGTAAAAGTCCCTGCGCAGGAGGTCAAAAAAGTACTTACACCATTAGTTGCATACAAATTCAGTTAGAACCCCAGTTTTCCAATGTTTCAAAAATTGCCAATTTTCATTTATATTCATTTTGTCTACAAGTTGATAAATAAAATTCTTCCAGGCTTTTAATAAGAAAATACTATTAGTCTCATTCATCACTTGTACATTTGTACCTGAATATTTTATCAACTGAAACACAAATTCAGAAAATTGTCATTATTTTCAGAGACATTAAGGCACAGAAATAAATATTTGCTTTTACTTTTTTTTCTTTCTCCTCTTCAATCTGTGTTTTAAGGCTCAGAGCAGACATTAAGAAACATCAAAGAATTTTTTGTAGGAAGTTTTTCAAATGTTTGGCCCAACGTGAAGCTGTTCTGTTGAAGTTATTTAAATACTCCTCTCAACTTTCAAGCACATCTTTCAAAGACACGTTCATGCCAGTCATCCACTCCAAAAGAAAATTCAATCCAATGAGCAGTAAATAACTTAGGGATCTATAAATGACACTGCGATGTATCTTGTTCCATTTTTGACAGGAAGCCCTTCATGCAGATGCGTGAGTCTCCCTGGATGCATGAAACTCCAGCCTTTCCGCGGCGATTCGATAGAGCAATTGTACCTTAGAAATTTGCATCCACCTCCCTGAAAGAGACAGAGCAAATAAATGTATCAGTTCATTCTGTTTAATTCTTTATCAGTGGCAAAACTCAAATTATGCCATGTAAGTAGAATCTAAAAAAAATAAGGCAAAGGCTTTTTCATAATGACTTATTTCTTGTGAAAAATGTAAAAGGTAAAAGCCATAATTACCTGAAAATCTTCTCCCACATTATTGAGCGCGATGTTGATGGTAAACGTAGAAGCGTCGTGATGAGGGCGGAGAGAGCGCTGTCTATCAGGGGAATATTTCACCACGAAATTCAATAACGCAAACCCCTAAAAAAGCAAAGCAAACCAATGGATTTGCTTATCAATAAAAACATAAAACTGCCCATTTGTGTAAACCTGGTAGGCGGTAGGCAGGGGGATGGAGGATAACTACCTTCGTATAATAGCCTGCAAAGACCTTCAGTGTAACGGGTGCAATAAACTCCCGGATAAAATGGAGCCATACATTCTCCAGATCAATTTGCTTCATGTGGATATCATCAGTTGGGACATTTTCATAACCGCCAGATATACGGCTATCCTAGAAACAACAGTAATGACATCATAAAAGTGTGGTCCACGTGCAATTCACATTTATATTATCTTGGAATTTTTTTCAACCACAAGATCATAATAGACAATAAAAATAACAGTTGTTCAATTATGGTGTACCATCTGCTTTAATTGCAAAACTATCAAAATCACTTAGACAACATGGCTTTGCAAATGTATCAATGATGAAGCAAAGAGTTGCCAAGTCAGTAGATTCCTTTCCTACTTATTTAATGTATATGGGAGCTCGAACTATAAAGTAAATAAAATGGATTTCCAAAGCCCTCTTGTGACCCCTGAAAATTGAGTTTTTTACCGTGACCCTTCAAGCAGCCTTAGCTGTTTGATGGGCATAGATTCAGCGTATGTGCCCTTGGACGAACTACCACTGAACACAAGCTTTCCTTGCTCTGCTCCTCACTTCTACTTTCTGGCACCCAAAGTCCTTTCATGCCTGCGTGTCACTACCCTGCCTGCAACATGCTGATTTCACATTCTTCCTTGTACTTTGAACTTCTGTCTCCCTGATCAGCCAACTAGCTTGGCTATGTAATTGAGCAGAGGCAGTAATATTCCACAGTATTCCATGTAAATTCTTTGGTATTGTTAAGGAGCTGGCATCTGTGAGTTCTCAGAGGAAAAGAAACAGTTTGAACCACAGACAGTAATACTTCCTGCCAAGTCTTTGGCACTAAATGTAAACACAAAATTGAATTACACGGAAGGCATTCAAACATTTCTCCTTCTTAGGTTTACACAAAAAACTGCTTCGGCGGTCAATCAGATAAGCTCTGTCTTAGTATTTTCACTATAGCTCACTGTGAAAATGCAGAGAATAAAATTGGCCTTGGAGAAGGACAATCTCACACAGTAAAGACAGGTATTACCTTACCATTTCCAGCCCAGGGACACTGACCCTTAGGGACCGTCCAGTGAAATTACACACACAAATGAGAAACTGAGGCCCAGAGAGATTAAATTTTAAAAAATTAGTGGCAGAATTAGACTAAAAACAGAGTTCTCCTGGCAGCCTTGGCTAGCCCATTCATTTAGGTCTAGGACTCAGACATGAATGACAAAAAGGACAAATCACCTCTAATTTCTCTAAGTATTTACCCCTCCTCCCACCCCACATACACATTTCAGTTGTGTGAAATTCAACTTACATGATGTTTTCCCCCAGACCACTGGCCATAATGTTCCATTTCTTCCACCAGTTCGTCACAGGCTTTTTCAGAAAATATGGGAAACCAAAAGACATCTGGACAAGGCTATAAAACATGGCATCACCATTAAGAGAGCAACATTTTGTGTCTTTTAACTAATAAATGATATTTCAAAAATAATAGGACACAATATTCAATATTCATCTCACTTCTGGATGTCTATTTAAGAAGTTTGCCCAAAATTATTGACATGATTGTCTATAGACAATACTAGTTTCGGGGGTTCTCTTTTTAATGCTTTCTAAGACTTTATTTTGCATTTTAACATCTGTGAGATCAAGATGTGTCTTAGAGTCCTAGTTGGCCAGGCAGCCGTTGGGATGTGGTCATAATCCACACTGTGTGCAAACTCAGACAAACTTTCCTTCTGTCCTCACTGTGTGTGTGTGTATGTGTGTGCAGCCGTGTGTGTGTATGCACACATGCATGTAGTTGGTGGTGTACTTGTAGAGTTAACTTGCCCTTGGAAATGTCTTTTAAAATGACTTACATTATGATTTGTCATTGAAATGAAAAGTTATTATGTATACAGAGCCCCAGGACATATGATGCTTTAAGTCTAAAATAGCTCTTTTGGTACACATAAAATAAAAAATTCTAAATGACTACAAAACATTAAGTCATAGTCTAATCGGCAGTATCTTTTTTTTTCTTTCTCACAGTACACAAAACAATGGAGCATCTCAGGATCAAAGATGCCTTATATTCTCTGAAATAAGGTATTAGCAATAGTTTGGAACACTAATCTAAAATAGAGTTCATTTTTTTTTTTTTTTAAAGATTTTATTTTTTCCTTTTTCTCCCCAAAGCCCCCCGGTACATAGTTGTGTATTCTTCGTTGTGGGTTCTTCTAGTTGTGGCATGTGGGACGCTGCCTCAGCGTGGTCTGATGAGCAGTGCCATGTCCGCGCCCAGGATTCGAACTAACGAAACACTGGGCCGCCTGCAGCGGAGCGCGCGAACTTAACCACTCGGCCATGGGGCCAGCCCCAAATTGAGTTCATTTTTTAAAACACCTGAGGAGAGACTCTTGGAGTCCAATTTCTTTCAAAGATAAACTTTCTTTGGAAGAGGCCTACACCAAAGATCTGCCAAAGGTCCCCTTTTTTCAGTGGTTTGAGAAAGCTATAACATTTGGGAAGCTGATTTTAAAAAGGCATGATATTAAAATTATTGTTAATCTCCATGTTCTACATTTTTACAACTATATGACCCTTAAGGCTGCAAAACTGGTAATTAAGTCACATGAATTTTACCTAAAGGACAGTTTCTTCACTTTCACAACATCCTCCGCTACAGCAATACTGCATTAACAATATTCCCTTCTGGAAATGTAGCAGAAATGCTCTACATATCATAGTAATTCTTAATACAAACCTGCTCAACTATATTTTCAGTGAAAATCTTTGAATAATCACGGTTTATATATTTTTCCTTCCAGTCCTACCAAAAAAAAAGCAATTGCACAGATTAAAGCAAATGGCTTTTTATAAGTACTTTAGTAGAAAATATAAAATATACACATTTTAGAAATTGCTCAAATTATAAACGACTGTGTAGTGGACAAAACAGGAATTTTCAGAAACCACAGTTTACATTTTTAATCTTTGCCTTGTTCTGTGTATGCTCACATATTTCTATGAAACACAAAATTTTTATTCATAAAGTTTTATACCTCAGGATTTTAAAACTTGAGTAATGGTATAGTGATTAGATTTGTATTCTATATTCTATGCATATATGCAGGGGTAGGCAAATACATGTGTGTTTAAAAGTAAAAGATGATAAAATTCTACCAAAAAGTATTACTGAATATCAGCAAATTAATCTCCTAGGGTCTTACTTATACTTTTATAATGAATTACATTAAAATAACAAATTTTGTTAATGTATTTAAAATCTGCCTTCACTTCAGTTTTTAACATGTATCAAAGAATGAATACGGGGTTAATAAAACTTTCACTTCTTTTAGTTACTGGAATTAAGGTATAAACCATATACTGAAAAACAGCTCTTCCTCATGCTAATTCATTGACCTGAATCTTCTCTTTGACCAATCTCTGACACACAAACCACACAATTAGGATATCTCACTTTTTGTCAACATCAGCAAAGGAATCCTTTGCCTGGGTCAAGTGTTTTACTTCAAAACCCAATATTTAGGGACTAAATTAAATCACTTCAAATTAAAATATAAGGTGATTCAGTATCCAAAAAGATCTCTTCTTAAATGCATTTAGACTGTTGAACAAAATTCTTAATTTTCTCTTTACAAAGTACAGATATAGGGAGCCAGCATGGAAGAATTGAGATATGGACTCAAGATAATTCCAATCAAAGTATGTTTCAAAAAACATCTGTCCGAAATGTACTTTTTGAGGACAAATTTCAGGGGAGACCTGATAACGCATATGTCATTCTTAGTTTTGCATATCCCTGCTTATACACAGCTCAGACATTTTCGATATGGAAGAACCAAAGCTATCTTCAAATTCTCTAATAAATTCCATTTACACATAGTATATAATTATAAGGATCAAATTAGTGTATTTTATCATTATTCCCTCTAATATTGATTAGCCTTCTGATTCCAAAATATGAGGAAAAATTAGAAGCAAATAATCATCCATAACATTTCAGCATCTTTCTCTAAGTATTTTTTCCTATGCACCATTATTGATTTTTTGAAGTTAAAGAAAAAGGCTCCTAAGAACTTAAATTTGGGTATTAATACTATCTTTTCATTTTAGACCACCTTTCCTGTATCATTGAGCACACTGTGACTTTACTAATTTCTGAGGAGTTCTGATAATGGGATAATCATTAAATATTCTCCTTTGGGTATCCTTCATGCGTCATATTGATCAGGCTAATTTACCAATGAACAAAGCAAAGCCACAGAAAGAAAAGTAGTTCCTACTTACTTCTGATATTTTCATTGCATCCTCTCCAAAGATTTGAATTCTTACACAAATGTCTACAGTTCAGGATATAATTTGGGACATTTTTTCAGGAAGCTAATATTACACAAGAAATCAAATAATTCTATCACTCAAAATACCAAGAGACTCAGTGCCAAAGTAAAATACGTAATTCCACCCTCATCATTAAAAAAACGCCTCTTTTCAGTTCCTATGAAAGATGAAGATGTACAGCTAAAATGGAACAGAAGTACTTTTAAAATATAAAAATGTCAAAAAGTATTCTTTTTCTATTCAACAAGTATTCTGAGACCATTACATTTACTACTCTCAGATGTCAGCTACTCTTACAAAATAAAACGCAATTCTGAGCAGGTGGACTGAGATTCTGTAATTTAAAACATTTACTATTGACAAGGGGAAAACCATAAACAGTAATATCACAGAGATGATTATTCAAGAGAGCATTTCCCCTTGAATAAATGTGCTAACTTGACTAGAGAAAACAGGTCTCAGTAAGATAAAAAAGAGTTAAATCTTGTATGATTCAAATGTTTAAGAAAAGAAATAATTTTTTTAGACTTTAAAAGGAAATAGTTTCCTCAACCTAAAACTTTCTTTATATGCTAAATCTCTGCAATTTTCTCTGGCTATATTTAGTGTACATTCACAGAATTGTTATAAAAAATAAACGAAATGACAAAATAAAATGCATTTTCCCAAACTAACTTCTTGAATTTTCTTCCTGAAAATAAGAATGTAATATTGCTATAAGTTAAAATATTAAAAATGTAAACATTTTTTCTGAAATTGTGATTAAAAATTTGATGGTGCTTTTGATATATAAAATAGAAATACTGGGAGAGATCAAAGAAATTGATAATTCCCTTCCCCAAATCTAACATATGTCTTAATAAAAAAAAGTTCTTGGTGAAGTTTACATCTACTCTACAGGTCATGAAGTATAATTAGTTATATATCTTTTTTAAAAAGATATAATTAAAAAAATTTAAAGCCTCTTACCACATTTTCACATTATTAATCCAACTGATTTACATCCAATTAGAGTTATAGGAAAATAAGCAATAAATGAAGTTGAGTATGAAATACATACCACAGGATTTTCAAAAATCTGCCAGAGGTCATTGTTATAATGGGAAGTATTGTAATTAGCAGTTGATAATAGTCTTCCAAATTCGTGTCTATTAGAAATGTACATAAACACACCCTATATGCCAAAAAAATAATAGTATTAACAATCTTAGAAGAAAGTACAAGAAAATATATTTAACTATAGGAAAAATACATAGGAGATATTAATTTCAACTTTTATATTTCATTCATGAACATGCATTTTTATTTTTCATATAAAACATGCATGATGTACAATGAAAGAAATAAAATTGCAATTATGACTTCAGACACCACACAAAACTAATTGATAGCACTGACACTCAACTGAAGAAAAGAAGAGGAAGAATGGACTGTTTTTGTCCCTTTCTCATTGATCCTAGATGTAGACATCGGGGAAAAAACTCCTGTTTGAAAGCAGAAATATTTTTGAGACACCAAAGTGCAATGAATTGTACCTCTTTTGGCTTCTTTCCCTTTCAAAGAAGACATCACATTTTTAAGCAAGAATTCAAATGTCAGTATTATTTCATCAGTCTGTTTTATACTTTTATTGTCTTGATGTTTAAAAACTGAACATACAAATTATTCGTGCATTATAAGGCGGCTAATCAGTCTCACATCCTTGCCCCAAACCAAATAAATGTGGCAAACACCCCTAAAGTAAGCTTGTTTCTTTTTGTACCTGTTTTAATGGTAAAAGGGTTAGTTATTAATAAAAAAAAAATTAATGAAGAGTACCCAAATCTCATTTTAATCAAGACGTACGTTATGCTTACTTCTACCTATTCTCTCCCTTAAAAAAACACAAACTAGAGAAAGGCCTTTGGGTTTAACTTTCTCATCTGTCAATCATAAAATGTCAATCAGCCCAAAGAACTAAGAGTTGACGATCACACAATGCCCACCCCCAACACACAAACAGACAAGCATATATACAGATTAAGAACCAACGACTACCAACATTTTACCCAGCTAAATGGAAAGAAGACTCTTAAAGAAACTTTACTGTTAGGCAATATACCATATCTAGTATTAATTAAATAAATAAAAATAAATAAAAATAACACCTTTGGGGGGCTGAGCATTTGGAATGTTTCCGGAGTAGGGGAGTCTTTTTCCCTTTGTAAAGTCTAAAATGAAGAGAAGCATTGGGTAAGTTGACCTGCACACCCACTCTCTCAGGTATTCTTAGGTAAATCAAAACAGCAGCCCTTGATCAAAAGCTGACATTGTGAAATGTCCTTCATAGACAACATGCAGGACAAGCAAAGCTTAGAGCGCACAGAAAGAAACATCTCCAGCCCTTTCTTTGTTTTGGGTCAAACATAAATCCAAGCTCATTCCTTAGTAGAACTTTCATTAGACACAAAATTAAGACAAAGGAAAAAAAATGTGTAAGAGAGGCCATTCCAGGATGCGCTGTTGAGTCAAATTAGCCAAACATGAGCACAAAAAACAGTCACAGGTACTGAGGATATTCAATGTAACAGTGCACACAGGTTTGTAGGAAAAACAAATATATTCAAACAACACATGCCTTATTAAACTAAGAAAAAATACTTGCCAACTTTTCTGATTTTTCCCCAAATCACATTTGCTTATTTAAATTTGAATAAAATAGCCCAATCATTTCTAAAACACAAAACCATATAAATACATTTTAAAACATATTTATACATTTTGAAAAACATTTTCTACAGTCACTTTAGTTTTATAATGAAAATATATTTGTAGAATAGCAATGTATCACTAATTTTTCACATAGATTAAATATACTAATATATCAACCCTTCTTCAGTTTAGTGGTAAAGAACCAGCTTTTTAAGAGTGTGGAGTTAATAATGATAGAGAAAATATGGATCTTGATTTCAGAACAAAAGTATGTTCTTCTTAAATGTGTAAATGATCACTTCACCTGGGGTTTATCTAACTAATTTTAATCAGGTCAAGTTTTCAGTATAGAATTTCAAATGGGAGTAAAGATGAATTCTTAAAAATGCAAAACTGATTTCTAACAAATCTATGTTTATTATTGAAATCTTACTATTGCTTATGAGTTAGCCTAAGCACCAAACCTAACATTTTTCAAATTGTTTCCACAGATAAATGTTCACAAATTATTCTCCATAAGTGTTCCCAATTTATCAATGCAGAATCAAAAAAATTGGCTAGTACTTAAAAATTAGAAAGAAAAAGGGCATCAAAACACAATAACATATCAACTGGGAAAGCAAGCCATCTTATAAGAACATTCAAGCAAGCCGTCATCCTATACCCTACCATTTCTCTAGCATTTCGGCAAAGCGCCATGTCAGGATCCAATTTGTCACGAACAAAATAGTTCCTTTCATTCATCTCTGATCGGAGTGTCTTTCCTTTAATTAAGTACACGTTAGCCATGTATGGGACATTCCATATCCCTCTGAAAGTAAAGAGAAGATATCCCAAAATACCACAAATACAAAATATTTTAAGGTTATTTTTATCTTTTTAAAATAAATGTTTTATGTTTTAAAATTTTGCATATATAACTTATCGAATCAAATTACACACAAATGCAACCACATTTACTCATATTTGACGTAAATATACATATACATATGAGATTACTTGGTACATACTACGTTTTTCTGAGATTAAATCACGATCTCCCTAGATAAACTTCATTTCAGGGTTGATATCTGTTTGGCATTTTGGCTGTCATCCTCACTTAGTTGTTACAGAGTATAATATTTTGTTGTACAGAAGGTGGTTCCATTTAAGATGAAGCAGTTTGATACCAAAACAATCACATACAATCGGTAGTGTGCTAGAGCCAGCTCACACTGGCTCCCCAGAGCTGACGTTGGTTTCACTTCCCCAGTCTATACCCAGAGTCTTCACATCAGAAGCCTGAAATCAGCCACGATAAAAGTATTTACACTGCGGAAACTGGCAAACACTGTAGCTGTCATATGTGAAGTGTATTCTTGTATAAACTAGGTCAAAAACCTCCCCCTGATCCTTTTCCTTACACTTCAGACAACAATGACAGCGCCTAAAGCAACTGAAATGAAACATGAATTCTCTACTCTACTCTGTGAACCCTTATTTCTGCTCTACCCACAGAGACTATCAGGCATATGGCCCACACAAATCATCCCAGAAACAATTAAAGGACTTTAAAACAACAGAATACGATCTTCATAACATTTTCTCAGCTATCATGCTTCTTAATTGCACCTAAGAGAAAGCCTTTATCATATTTACATCATTCAAATTTACTAATACTATTTTCACAAGTAAATCATCATTTTACTTCTGAACTGCTCAACAAGAAGTGTGTGGGGTTTTTTCTAAGTTTAAGGGCACATATTTTTAGTCATGAAAGAATGTTTTCCTTTTTTACTTGGGCTGATATATCTGAGAAATTAGGTAAACGACTTAACATCTGATTCACTCAGCTCCATCATCTGATGAAAAAAAGAATGACATTCTTCCCTAACACTACTTTAGCAAAAAAAACCTATTTTTTAAACTAAAAAGTAATCACAATTGAAATATCAACTGTTGTCTCTGAAAAAAACTATCAGTCATATACACACTTTGTAGCAAGTAAATTATTTTCAAGCTCTGGAAATGGAAATCAGATACTGGTGAAGAAATTGATCTTTAAAGCAGAATATTAGCTATTTCAAAATGAAACCTCTTACAACAGGAAATGTTGAAAGGTTTGAGTTGTTAGTGTTGTTTTTATTTGCTCATTTATGAATTTTAAAAGTGATCAAAACAGCCTTCATCCTGGCCAATAAAGAAATTAACTAAACTAAATTCCCTTTCCAAACTTTTGACTAAAGAATATTACTCTTCTAACCATAAGATGGCTACTTATAGTAACCATATATTGTCTCTTAGTATTTCCCACCACAGTGAGTTCGTTCCTTTGAAGATTTAGAACTTTAAAAATAATTTTTTAATATTAATTTTACACTAGTATTTCAGGATCCCAAGTGCTTGTTAGGTTTTCAAATTTCCACTAAACAGAAAGAAAAGAGATAATAGGAAAACAACTTAAGTGAAACTAACAAGACCATGTCTTTAGATTATGGTATTTTCCATTAAAAGATTAAATCAAGCAACTTACACTCTATTTCCTTGAACAATATCCACGTAATCTTCAGATCGAGCGTAGTACCCATCAGGACTCAATGCTCCCCAGAAGTTGGACCACAGCTTTCCATGACGAGTTACAAGAGGAGCAATAATCTTCCTAAAGAGAGAGAGAAAACCAAATCCTGGTAATTATTTATTTTTAAATTACCACAGAATTATGTGTTTTGATCTTAGCATGACATATAAAACATATTTAACACACATGTAGTTAGTCTGAAAACCTAAGAGTAAAATAAAATAAAAAGAGGAATTTCTTCCTAATGTTTTCTCTTAAGTAAGTACACTGATTTTCAATGATGTTCCTTAAAAAAAGTAACAAAAAGAAAACGTAACTGAAAATGCTACTGAAAGTATAAAAATAACTTGTAAAAGTACCTTACTTATAGCCAAGAGTGAAACTACCTTAATTCTTTAATTATTTTAAGTCTTTCAGAAATTACACTAAAGGAAATCAAATATTTTCATTGTCATTGGGAAGACATAATAATCCCGGGTACAGTAAAGCATCCAATAAATATTTGCTGAATAAAAAAATGAATCAAGATGGGCTGACATATTTGTAAATAGGCCAGTTTTCTTATGGTTAAGTCCTGAATTACTTTAAAGTATGTTTCCTTTTTTTTTTTTTTAACAACTTTAAAACTGGTGTACTAGCCCTGGCAACACTGAGTATTTTTCTGGTCCTTTAACTATTGTAGAAAAACAAAATCTGAGGTTCCTCTAGAACTACTTTTAAAATGAAGTGAACTGCAGTGGTGTCACACAATTTTTAAGAAAAGCCCACACAACTCCACAACTCCTCCAAGAGCAAGTCTATGGATGAACTATTCTCCACAAAAAAACTATTTCGTGGGCCAGCCCCAGTGGCCTAGTGGTTAAGTTTGGTGTACTCCACTTTGACAGTGGCCTGGGTTCGTTTCCTGGGTGTGGACCTACATTACTCGTCTGTTAGCGGCCATTCTGTGGCGGTAGCTCACGTAAAAAAAGAAAAAAAAGAGGAAGATTGGCAACGGATGTTAGCTCAGGGACAGTCTTCCTCATCAAAAAGAGGAGGACTGAGGCAGATGTTAGCTCAGGGCTAATCTTCCTCAAAAACAACAAAAAAACACAATCATACTATATATAGGGTGGGTTAATAGGGCATAATAGAGTTCTTATACATTTTACTCAGCAAAATAAAAACTGTAATTCTAACAGTTCACTGTTAACCATTCTATCTGTTATGCAAAATAATTGTGTTAATATATGTAAACATACTTAGAAGAATACCTGGCACTTAAAAAGCACTTGTTAAAGGTGGGCTCTAAGTAGTATTAATAATGTTATTATCAGTAGTAGCAGTATCAACAAGTGAAGATTAGTATCGTTATAAGCTGGTATAGGCACTGTCTTTTTCCCATTCCAACTCAGTTAACTGAAAACAGATACTGCCCAGAGATAATCAGTTCAGTATTAAATAAAACCACAGATCTGGCTGTGGAATAATTTGTACCTCTGATATTTCTTTCAAATTCTAAGAACTACATCTCTGTTTGCAATAACCTTTTAGGTCAGAAGTTTTATGAAATTTTACTTTAAAATTACCTACAGAGAAAAATGCAGTTCCAAATTTTATTAGTATCAGATATATCATGATTTCATGTAACGTTAAACAGAAAAGTAGGCCCAACAAACATTGCATTTGTGATTGTAACTAATATTAAAGAATTCTAATTTTCATGAGGTTCTTTTCTATTTGACTCCTTTAAAAGAAAACTAATTAACTAGAACTGAAAGTTAATAAGGTGTAGAAAATAACTCGGTGTGGGTCTCCTCAATTTGTTAAACATAGATAAGTAATTATAGTGTGTCCATGTAGATGCAGAAAATGATTATCATTTTAAAAATAAATCAACACTGAATTTTATACAGTACCTGTTTTGTTCAATCAAAATTTTTAAAGTCCTTGGATTTGTCAAAACAACATCTGCGTCCACACTGAAGTAATAGTCACAGTTTTTATCCTGACGGCAAAAATCCCTGACATGGTAAAAGAAATAAGAATTAGATAAAATGAATATTTTCTGGTTGAAAAATGATAACATAAAGCTTATACGTAAAACAAGGTTTCTCTAACATACTTTTCTAATCAAAATAGTAAGATAAACAAAAAGATAAATATTGTCTTAAATTTCAAAACGGTCAATTTATCAACACAGATGTTCACAGACACACCAACGCTGGAATCACACACACGCACACAGGGCAAAATCTCGTAGATATTCAACAACTCAGTTGTAAGGGAATCTTGGAGATACAAGTGTGTAACTCTTCAGGTATTAAGACTTTTTACACTTGATTTGCACAGGACTCGTTCTGAGATAGTTGCTCCCCTGCCTCCGAGGGGACACGGGCTGTGCTGCAGGCTGTTCGTGGTAGAGCCTGTCACGTCAGCGTCAGGAACATCAAGCAATGAACCACTCGTGACCCATGAAACGCCCCCAGGAACCATGGCCTCCATGTTGGGGCTTCTCTCTCTCTGAGCTCCCCTCCCTCACTGCTGGTCCCAGTTATCACTTTCTGCTTTTGCCAGCGTGTATCTGCATACCACACTTGTTTCTCAGCAACTGTCAAACAGGACACTAGGCAGGACAGCTTGTTAAAATTGTGCAAAAAATTAGAGAAAAATGAGTTCTGAACGTGGACCCAAGGGATTCTCCAGTGAATAAGTTATGGTACCATTAGTAGTAACATCTGTTTGGTTTTTCCAAGGCCTGTCTTCCCGCCCATCCCTTCACCTCCCACACCAGGCAGTATCCGTCACTCTGGGCCCTGCGCTTCCACAGCGTGAGATAAGCACATCTCCTGACGAGAAGTCCCCATGACTTATCAACCTTTTATCAGCAGCTCTTAACCCACTGCCTGCCATATACAATTAACATTCACCAAATAAATGCTGGTTTTTACTATTACCAGAGTTGTACAGTAATCTGTCTGAAGTATTAAAAGGGCTAAACAAAGGACCTAAAACATTTCTTCTGAGTGTTACATTATTATCTAGATCAGTAGGTAACTAGAAAGCAGGAATACCTTTTGTTCCCCACAGCCTGAAACACACATTTTTACTACACACAACCTTCCGATAGTAAACATTTAAATCACTGCTACATCATCATACTATTCATTTGTCAGAGTACTTTTTCTTTAATCTTGATCTGAAGTTCACTAATAGTTTGATTAAATCTGTTGACTCTTAGTCATTAAAAGAAAAACGTAAATAGATTCCATGGCCCTTTACATGAAAATATATACAAACATAGACATAGTCTAACAGTAGAGGCGCTCTTGCACATGCACACAGAAACACACACACACACTTTTGAGCCATCGAAGTTTAGGGTACTAATTTTAAAGAAAAGGTTTTTTTTAAAGTTTGTTTAGTAGAAATTGTTCAATTTAAATTTATTAAAACATACATTCCCATGTTTCTGGCTTCGGCTTGACTCAGATTTTCTTCTGGTCCTACTATTTTTATAGTACTGATTTCATGTTTAGCTTTATCAAAAAATATCTTGATGTCCTTTTCATGATAAACTTCCTGTAACATATTTAAACAATAGAAAATTAGTGAGAAAATAAGAGAGTAAGATGACCGAAGTATTCATAAGTAGGGATGGGTTCATATTCAAAGCTGTAAATTCCACAATTCTAATACTCACTCAGTTACAGACAAAATGATAACCATATTAAACATGTTACATTTGAATATCACTTAAATGTCACATAAGAATCTAAAATAGATACATATCAATATTTTTTTAAAGAGAAGATACTTCAAAACTCTTTTAACATCTACTCCTAGACAGGTCCTTGCATAAATATTTAAATTCTGGGTGCTATAAAATGTTTCTAACTCAAGAGAAAAAATAACTGATGGCCTGAGAATGGACATGTGTTGTAAAATATTCATAAAAAATGTCTATTAAATCTAATATATTAATATAAGTTGTAAATATAAATAATCATATTTTATAAAATAAATATCACAAGATTCTTTAAAGCCAGAGATTAAAAAAGAAACTTATAAATAAAATTGTGCTTTTACAAAAAGAGGGGAAAGTTTAACAACATTTTTTTGACAGGGAAATATAATGGGAAAATTATCAACATAAAAGCCATCAAATTAGTGTGATTCAACTGTGCTAAAATTTAGATAAGATTATCTGTATCCATCATTAGAGCATTTCTGAGCTTTTTATGTATCTAGTCTCACTAAGTAGTTTTGAAAACTTTTCATAGCTTGTTAAAACTACTTATCACATAAAAGCTGCATAGGTTAACTTTAAATAGAAGAAGAAAAGACAAAAACTCCTATGATCAAGGAGTTGTAGGTGTTACGAAAGCAGGAAAAATACAAATAAAAGACACAATACATAAAAACAAAACAATTTAACGTTAAGTACATATATTACAACGCATTTTCCAAAGCAAATGCTCAATGATTCAACCTTTTAAACTTATTTTAGCTAGTGTTTTGCACATTTAAAATATTCTCTGAGAAAGGCAAATGATTAGCTGACATGTACATTAGGAAGAAAAAACAATGTTAAACAAATAGTATGAGAAGAGAAGAGAAAACAGCATTCTTCACAGCTTTTAAGTTTTAACTTAAAGACTTTAACTTCACAGTTAGTAAGTTTTTCTAGCTGATGTTAAATACCAACTGTTTTAACAGGAAAGAGGCAAGCAAAATACTGAGGGAAAATGTCTTTGAGTTTAGATTATATGTGGGAGGTATTTGGGAGGTTCTGAATATTTTTGAAGGAAATGACAATATCACAGTCTTTTGGGGAAGAACATGCCGATGTGTGATTAATCAAAACAATACTCTATCTGGAAGCTATTTCAAGTTGTGATGTTATGGTACTATTATACGCTGCAAACAATTTAATTCTAGAAAAGAAAGTACCAGAACTAACCAAAAGCAACCCAAATACAGCGCTTTGACATTTCTTCATTATATATTAAGTTGAGCCACAGGAAAATAATGGCTGATAATCAACCATTTTTGATTTACAAAAAATTGAGTTTCATGTGGTTCATCCCAATATTATGATACTAGTTTCTGGACTCTAAAATCCTCAGGTTCTAAACAGGCAGGGCAGTAGTAAGTACTCCAAAATTCCCCCACTGAATTTAGCCCAGTGGACTTTTTTAGACATACATAAATAATAACAAATAGTTCCAAAGAAGATCAAAAACAGTTTTCACATAAAATATTCATTTTTAAAATACTTACTTTGTTATGAATAAAGAGTTTAAGTGCTTCTTTTGGGTAATCCAGTGTCAACAATAGGTTCAGAAATCGAGGTAGGAAAGGAGTTGGTTGCTCAATAAAAACACCTATTGTTACATTTGGATGGACCTTTGTTTTATAGCAAACACACAAAAAAGTTATTGTTAGTGTGGTTTTACTTTAAATGCTAATCAAGTCTTAATCAACACAACATAAACTATACTAGAATGCCAGTTCAATTAAGCTGCTGAATCTGCATGGCCCCATGGCAATTCTCTAACCCTTGAAATACATTTTTGTTGACCCCTAACATCAAAGTGATTTTATTCAATCTTGTCTCGGTATTATGACTTAGATTTGAAGAGGAAACTCTCTGTCATATTTATGATATGGATGTAATTAAGGATATTGCCTACTCTACCATTCAACACTTCCTTTATGATAGTCCTTAAAGAAACTGCCTGCAGATCTGAATCTATTTTGACAGCCTCATCTAAGAAGCCAGAATGCTAACTGTGTTTCTCTTTTTGTTTCCATGGTTTGGAAGTTCAGCTGTTAATTTGCAGCTCAAATAAAGCAATCATGAAGGACTCGAACATTTGTTTCCATCATTGAATATCTCCTTAAATCTCATTTAACTTCATTATTATATTATATATAAAGAAAGCTATTTTCTTTCACAAATATATTGTATCTTCTTGTTCCTATTTTCATATACTTTCTTAAATCCTGTTTGAGTAGGTTTTGGGGAACACTTTATCTTTCATCCATTGCATGAAAACTTCTGAAATACCCATTATATTTGTCAGTCCTTGTGACAAATACAGAAAAAGGAGTGAAAGTTGCTGGCTTGAAAAACTTACAAACGGTTGGGGAAGACAGAAAGGTAAGTGAATGACCATGTAATAGTGCTATTACAGAACTCCATGAAATATTTCTTTATAAGGCCTTTTTAAAACCATTTCTCAAAGCCTGAATTTAAGGATTAAAGATTTTTAAAAGTACCACATATGTTAAATGCTGAATTAGGTACCCCTCCCCCATCTTTTCACACATGGAACTTCACACATTCCTCTGTTTTCTGGATCATAACTTCACATTTGTTTGCATTGAAGTACACCTGGTAGACTGTTGCACTTCTTTATCCATTCACGCACTCACCCAAATATTTATTACTAAATGAACAAACAAAGACAAAATATCTACCCTCTAGGAATTCTCAATTCAACAGCAGAAATAAGTAAAAAGTGGATCAAAACTCCCCCTTACCAAATGAGATAATGCATTTCATGTAAACTTCATAATAATCTTAGAAGTTATTTATTACCCAAATTTACACGTGAGGAAAATGGGATTTGGAGAAGTTAAGCAACCCAGAACTCATAATTTAGCAGGTAAAGAACTGGGCTTCAATATGCTACATCTCCATTATCAATCTAAATTCATTCCTACATGCCAACAATAACAACCATACAACTGTTAACATTTATTGAAGGCTTAGCACTTCACGCATATATAAAGTTTATACATATAAAATATCATATAGAGAAATACATAATTTGATTTAACCCACCTCCCAACCCTCTAAGACAGCCACTGTTGTTTTTACATATAAAGAACCTTGTCTACGGCCCACATCTAACAATATGGTAGACCTGAGATCTTAACTACCTACATAATTTTAATTTTTATATCTCTATTGCATAATAACTACACATATGAAACACAAGAAATTTATTTTTCATAATAGAATGGCTTTCCTGTATAGCATGTAAATAGCAAAAAATAAGATAAAATAAAAACATTTTAATATAAATATTTTTCTATCTTTGCACCAGAAAGTTTATGAAAATGAGAACCAAACAGAAAGTATTAACTCTCCCTCCAGAGGACAATATTACTTTCTGCAAAAAAGATCAAGATGACTTTTAAACATCTTCATGATGCAGCTTCATTCAGAAATATTCTGGCATTCTTTCCAGAGAGGAAACATTCAGTTTGTTATTTGAGAGACTGGCCAAAAAGTCTTATTTTCAAGTAAAATAGGGCTCTATTCAGAAGCTCCTATATGTGCACAAGTTACTCTTTATCCTCCTTTCAGACAGTAATAAGAACAGAAACTATTTAATTCAGGAGCTTTAGTGTTTTACAGTGAGAGTATTTTGTACGTGTGAGGGTCCAGGAGTTCCCAGAGCTGTATTACTGGGAATTTTATTTTTGCCCACATGGGTTCTACTTATCTGGCATGCTGCAGATTGTCAATAAACCTACGGTGACTGAAGGAAAGAATCAGCCTTAATGACAAAATCATACCTGGATTCCAATTGTTCATACACATAAAAGTCTTCTAAGATATAAGAGCAATTTTTTGGAAGAAAAATGTTACTATAGGATATCCTAAAACTGCTCTGCTCTGGCTGATGACAGAAGAAGAGTGTATAAAAATGTATTACAGACAAATAATAATAATTTCCAATTGCTCATTTAACCTCAAAGCATAAATGATAAGCCATAGCTGTAATTGTCTATGAAAAATATATATAAGTAGCACCGTGCCTGGTATATAATATGTACATGACATCCAGGCAAAATTGCACAGTGGTCAAGAAGACAGGGTGTGGAGCCAGTCTGCCTAAATCTAAACCCCACCTCCAACACTTAAAAACATTGTGCGCCCTCAACAAGTTACTTAACCTGTATAAACCTGTTTCCTCACCTGTAAAACTCAGTCAACAGTACTACCTACTTTTTAAGGGATTTTGCGAAATTTAAATGGGTTACATATGTAAAATACTTAAAACAGTCCTTAGTTATATAATCATTTATTACTCTTTAAATCATTGAGTTTGAAAATCAAACACAGACAAAATTAGTCAATACAAACGCTGGAGCACTGTAACCATTGTTTTTCCTTAATGCTTTGACCTAGTTAGCAGAGTAAAACAAAACAAGAATACCCAATCACAGCAGGCTGTTAAATATTAAAAACTTCGCCCCTTTCACGGGGGTAGATTATTAGATGGTTTTGCTTTCAGAAACATTTCAGAAATACACCAATCTAACAATTTTCTGAGTCATCCTATTTTAGCTTTATAAATCCATTCTCTACCCTCTTATCAAAACTATAAAATAATGTGCCCTTTTTTTTTTCCACAAGTCACTGTATTTCATGACAATATACTTTTTATTACTGCATTTCACACACAGTCAATTCTACTTACATTTACTGCAGACAGGTCAATTGTATCCAATTCACAAAGAGTGCAGCCCTTATCCTGTGTCCACGCATTAGGTACATAGTTTCCAAAATAATTCAGGAGAATCTAGTAAATGAAGGAAAACTGTATTAACAAAAATCAGCCTCTCCCCTCAATGTGCTTTTGAACTCAGGTACCTGAGGGTTACTGTAAATACTCAGTAAGAGCTTGATTACCCTTGGACCTTGTTCCTAACACAGTCACAAATAAAAAGAAGTTAATCTTGTTAATTTGCTGTTTTCTTGTTTAATCTGAAGGGTGACTCAAGGGTCACAAGGATTTATCAGCTTGATTTTCAGAAGAAAAAGAATGCCTTTAAGGAAGTTCCAACCATCAGATAACCAGCCCCCAGCTGCTGCTGGTGCCAAGAAGTCTGATTGCCCAGGGGCTTATCTGGAGTGAAAGAAACATGGATTTCCCCTTTCTTTCTCCAAAACTCCACCTCCCAAGCCCCTTGCATTCTATGAAAACCCCTTGCTTTCATCTTTTGTTTAGGTGAATTTGAGAGAACCTATCCTCCCATCTTCTCGTTTTGGCCAATTTGAATAAAACTTTCTCCATCTCCAAGCATGTGTCTCAATTATTGACTTATTTTGCATCAGCACATGAACTTGAGATTAAGATGTTTGGTATCACTTTCATTCTATAAACATGTAAACTGGGTATATTCCTTTAATAATTCTATTAATATTTATCACCTAGATGCACATATTGAACAAAGTTCTCTCCAGACTATGACTCATAAAGCAGGACAAACTTTGTCTAGAAATGCCAAAAAATGCATAAAGTAATAAAGGTCATTTATTTCATTATATAAGGAATAACACCAGAAAAGACAATTAAGAAAATATGTCAAACAATGAAACACACAGATTTAAGTGGGCTAATGAGACTTACTGGCAAAACAACACAAAAAACCATCTTGTGAACAGTAATTTAATAACAAGATAAATATGTTTAAAGGCTCAGCACAGACACAGTGAATGGGGCAGTGACAGTGTGACCTCTTACCAACAGTACCATACAAAACAAATACTGCACAAACTTTATCACCAAAAGGCAGAAAACTATGCTACCTATAATAAACTATGCTTTCTGGCAGTGAATAAGGGGTACTGACTTCAGGAAAAGAAAGTTTGCAGACTAAAACAGATCTAGAACAAGCTCCTAATTATAGCCACCCCATACATCCTATCAACAGTAAAGTACAACATTGCTTCCCCACCTACCCCTTTCGGATCCTCAGAGGATTTCCTTTGTGACCTATCTCCCCTTGTCCTTAACCATCTATTGGCATTCATTTTACCTGTAAAATCTGTGTCCTTGAATATCTTTTGGGTGAAGGAGAGGATGAGGGAAGATGGATGGAGGAGAGGGAAGCACTATAAGATATCCTCTAAGCCCTCAAATGAATCTCGTATATCCATAGAGTTTGAACATTTTTAGGAAAATTCTGCTGATTTATTTTAAAAAAAATTACTTTCTACTGCAATGTTAATATCTATAGTAGTATGAACATTCATTCATACTTTTTTATTTTTTTATTATTTCTTTTCACAAACATTTTTTCACCTCAACACAGTGAACATGTAGCAAACTAGCTTTGGCTGTGACTTTATATTACTTTTAAAAGGAAGCACCTCTAATCTTCATTATGCTTATATAATCATTAACTCTTCATTGGAAAGGTGAGATGAACTCAAAGGAAAAAATGTCTATCCATTAGATATGATAGTCAAAATGCATAGAAGTGACAAGTGGATTCTTTTAGCTTCTTAAGACTCTAAAAGAGATCTTAAGGTGTAGAACAGATGAGGTAAATTAGTCCAGTACCATTTTACCAGATTCCACACATATATCTGGGATTCCATCCAGATATTTCTATTGTATTAAAACTGAAAAAATTCTGGTAAAACAAGTACAGCATTAATTACAATGGGAAAATCTTTGTGTAATACAGATATCGTAGACATAGTTACATTTAATCTGTATAACACAAGAAGAAGTAATGGACAAGTAACTCACATTTCTTTTGAATTAAATTATAATTCAGGAAACAAATTACAAGGCAGGAAATACGTAGTTATGGCATTCATTAATAACATTTCAAGAGTCAATGTGGTCATTTTAATGTGCCTCTATAATAAAAACAAAAAATTTTACTGCTGTCAAATTACAAACGCAAACATTAATTTAATCATTCATGTTCTACAAAAGATTATGGTTTTGAAGGAAGAAAATAAAGAGATACATGTGAAAATGGATACTTCATTATGCATTATTTCCAAAAGAGATTTTTAAAAAGCCCAGAGGGAAATATACAGTTCTGTCTAAAATATCCTGGGAAATATTTTTTTTAAAGAAGAAAAAAAATCCCCCAGATAGTTGGCCATATCTAAAATTCTCATGTATATATAAAGACTGATACTTTCCTCATCTCAGAAATCTTATAAAAAATTAAATATTTATTTCATGAATTATTTACCAGTCTATTAGAATCCCTATGTGACTATGAAAATGATTGATATTTTTTAAAAGGTTAGAGCATAAAAGGCATTACTTTTAGTTTTCAAAATTAAAACTTTACTTTGTAACTTTTCTGCTTTCTACTTTTTAGCCTCAATTCAATTTTTATACATAATTAAGATATTTTAAAAACATTACTTTTGACTGGAAACCTCCCTCTTTTGGATCTCTCACCACACAGGCAGAAGTTATCCACCACCCCCACCCTCCCTTACATCTGTTCTCTCCATTAAAAACTGCAGACAGTCCTGCTGGCAGCTTTGGAAAGTGCAGACGGCTGTTTATGTCGTTAGGCTGTTCTCGGCTGTCCCAGCTACTAGGTGGTAGTACTTTCCTGATCCTTCTTTCACAATACCGCAATGTTTCCAAGGATGATGTCATTTCACTGGCAGAGAAACTTTCCAACCAAATTTTTTCTTCCTTTCTTTCTTTTTTATTTTCAAATCATTCAATTATTCAAGGTCATAGTGACCCTAACATTGTGGGTTTTATGCAAAAAATTAAGATCCCTATTTTTATTGCAAATCAAATTAGTTTCAGAAATGATTTGTTTTCATGTGCAAATTAGGTGATTTGATCTTCTAACTTCTATTTGTATAGAAATACCACCAATATCATAATGACTACCTTAAGATGTATATTATCTGATATTTAAAAGAAAAGGTTAGGTATTAGAATAAGCATCTTATGATGGGGTACTAACACTAAATAAGCTTCTGGAATAAAAAGTAAAGCTTAAAAACAGAAATTATAGTTTCTATCTAAAAACTAATTTATATTAGATTTGTTTCTAGACCAGTATGAGAATAATTATGTAGAATAAATGCAGAAACATATTTCAAACAAAATATTCATTAAAAAACAGAAAGTTGTTTATACAACATTATGAAAACAAATGAAAAATATGAATGTTCATAGATACATACTGAAAGGACATAAAAACTGAAAGCAGCAGTGAATGAAAACAATATGGGAGGGTAGTGGGATTATATGTGATTTTTTAAATTACTTATAATTTAAAAATTGTTCTTCCTAATAGCACGAGATTTAGAGAAAGTAAGAAATAAACTCATCGTTACATACTTTGGTCTATAAACACACTATAAACAATCTATCATTTACAGATTATGTGTATATTTTTAAATGAAAAAGTGAATTACATATTAAAGCATTTAGTTCAATATTATGTCTCATAACTATGGACGTTATAATCATCCCTTGCTAAATAAAATAATAAGTAAAATTAACTTACAGAAGCTCATATAAAATTTTTTTTCACCTTTATGAAGGTTAAAAGAAAAATTTGTATGTAAAGAGTAATATACTTTCTTTCCCCATTAACCTGGACACAGAAGAAAATGTGATATATTCATGTGCCTCTATTTAACATAACATTATTAAATAAAGTATGAGCATTAGTTGAATACTTGTTTATATAATCTTTTCTCAAATTTTTGTATTATACCAAATATAATTTTTATCATAAAAAGCTTACTTCAGTTTTGGTTGCCAAATAGAATTGTAGGAAGATAGACTAAATAGGATTATGTCAGAGAAAATATAATAGGATCATGAGACTGCTTGAAAGCCCAGAAACAGAGATAGCCTAAACTGAGAATGTTTCCCGGAAGACTTCAAATTTCTTGGTCCCCACAGCCTTCCTAAATGCTTAAGGATTAGCGCCCCTTTTCTTATGAGAGATCTTCAGTCACTTAGGAAAGCTCCAGTCAGTGTTCTCCTGGGGATTTGGAAGGAATTGATCACTTTGAAATCAGAAAACCATTAGGCCTTACCCACAATAGCTAGATTCTCAGGACCAAGCTTCCTCTTTAAAGACATTTAAATCTGATTAAAATATTACATTACCAAAGAGAAATAGCACACTATTTAGTTACAAGCAATGTCTGGTTAGAACAGCACTTGCCTGACTGGTGCCAAGGGTATCAGACAGATGGCTAACACAGAAACCGCAAGCATGCTCATGCACGCATGCGTACACACGTATGCACACACACACACTGTAAAGGGCTTCAGAGACAAAATTGGCCCATCTATCAAATTTGCTCAAGGATAGTTATGGCAACCCACAGCAATTTTAAGACTTTTTTGCCCTGCCAGAAAAATATCTGCTTTACCACTCCCAAGAATAATTCTAGGTCTTTAGATTGTTTATAGACTCTGACATTTAATTATGATTTATTGAAAGGCTAATATACGCTACAGATGTGCTGACCTTGGGGAAACAAAAGTCAACAGGATAGATGTCATTTCTGTAATTCTTAGGCTAAAGGCCCAGTAAATAAGGAAGACACAAAGACATGTAATTTCCTTCCCCATCCAGCATGTGGTATGTATTGTGATGGAAGAAGTTTTAGGTATTATAAAAGCATGCAGAGACCTGAGGGGCAAAGACTAAGCTACCACCTAAAGATGAACAGGACTTGGGGTACAGTGGGTTGTAACGAGGGCAGGGATTCCAGAGTGAGTGAAATGCACGTACAGAAGACTTGCAGACAGAGGCAACGTGAAATGTTTGTGAAGTTGAAAGTCACTCAGTATGGCAGGAGCTGAGGGAGAGAATGACAGTATGAGAAACGTGTGCGTGGATATTTGTGGTATCAAGAGTGGTGGGGTAGATAAGGTGGTAGATTGCAGGTGGCCTGAACTAAGGAAGCTGCTTTGGGCACAGAGAAAATTAGATAAACGACCACACACCAGAGTTAGAAGGGACAGCTGTTGGTTTGGAAGAGCAAGTTCTTGGCAAGCAACTACAGCCAAAACAAAACCCAGGTTCTGGTTAACCAACTGGATGGAAGAGAAAGCAGAACTGGAAATCTTGAACTCTGGATCTTATACGACACAGAAATAAATCTACCAAAGGTGTATTTAGACCTGGAGCTCAGGAAAGATACAGGACACACAGCAAGGATCTGAAAATCATCAGTGTCAGGAGAGGATTTGCTGACATGGGAATGAAGCAAATTACTCCAGAAATGCGTGTAGAAGAGAAAAGGAGGAGGCCTCCGTGGAGAGCTGTGGAACACTTAATAAATCGGAACAGGGACAGCTTACCCCCGGCCCCGACCTCCACACATAGCAAGTGCTAAACTTTAAAAATGTATATTAAAAAAAGAAAGAGAGGAAAAAAGAGATTTAAGAAGAAAGGCCAGAAAATCAGTAGACAAACCAGCAGAGCATCATGGAAACAAAAGGAAACAGTATTTCAAGTAGGACTGAAGGGGATTGACGAGGTCAAACATTACCTTTGGGTGAAGTTACTGACAACTGTCTACTACCCAACAAGAATGTCACAAGAGACCTTGACAGGAGCACTTCCTGGTGTGGCGGGAAGAGGAACAGTGGTGCCGGTGGGATGTCTCTACTTCAAAGCAGTTTGGCTGTGAAGAGGAGGAGAAAAGACACGCAGGCTGGAAGGCACGGTGGGTTGAGGAGGATGTTTCAGTTTGTGTTGGCTTAGGTTCTGTTCTGTTTATAGGATGGGAAAGACTTGAGGGTCTTTAAAATGCTGATGAGGAGAGAACAGAGCTGGGAAAATTGATTAGAGAAGGCAGAGCACAGGAGAAGATTAATTTGTAGGAGACAGGAATGGGATGAAAAGGAAGGTGGAAAGATTAGCCAGAGGAGAAGGGGAACCTTCCGTTTTGATGGTGGAGAAGCTGCCGATGTGGGCTTTCCCCTGAATTTCTTTCCATGTATTCCTCTGGAGTTCAGACTACTCACTCCTCCAAACAGCAGACTACATCTCCCTATCCTCTCTTCCCGCAATGCAAATCTACCTGTTAACCTCTTTTCTAGGTTCTTATGAGTAAACTAGGTATCTCAGTATCTCAGAACATTGTTTTAGGCACAGTACATATACAGTCATGCACCGTCTAACGACATTCAGTGAGTGAAGGGACCGCATATCCAACGGTGGTCCCATAAGATCAGTACCATATAGCTTAGGTATGCAGTAGGCCATACCATCTAGGGTGGTGTAGGTACACTCTATGATGTTCGCACAATGACGAAATCACCTAACAACGCATTTCTCAGAACATATCCCCATCATGAAGCAACACATGACCCTCTACAATTCACGTTCCATTTCAATTGGATACCAGCAATACAAACTTATCTATAAATTTTGCAGTCAATAACAATTCAGCAAGCTCAACTATACATATTTGAAACAGAAAAGCACCCAAAATTTCATTAGTCAAATTAAGTTTTTGTCGATCATGAACCATCGACCTTGGTATAAAATAAACGCAAGAGGAAGCTTTCTGGCTATTCAGTCGCATCTCACTTAGCAAAGCTGTTAACTTAGAAATGGTGACTGAGGAGAAACAAATGGCCCTTAACGACCTCAGCATTTCCTACTCAGACAGGATCTCTGTACGGGGGAAACGTGGCTAACCCTCAAGGTAGCTGTTATTATCAACCACTAAAGTGAAACGTGTTACAAATAGAATGAAAAGTTACTACTCTGCTGAGGAAAAATCATCAGTTTGATTAATCTGAATGAAATAAGATAACATATACTGCATAAAAGATGAAGCCTGTAAAAATTGTTGGCACCAAAATAAAGCCTTTTAAAAATATTTAAAAAGAAGAAGAAGAGGACCTTCTACATATTACTCCACAGTCTACCTCCCAGAAAGAGGCAAACAGGGAAAAGCCACTGTGACTCACCTTGGTGGGTCCATTTCCATTAATTGCCACTGGTAGTGTTTCATAAAATACGTTCTTAGCTCTGGCTTTACCATTTTCAAATTTCAAAACAACTTCATCTGGGTTAAAAAGAAAAAACAGGTTTTAGTCACTTACATTGCATGTGTATTTACACGTACATATGTGTCTTTCTATAGCTATAGCTATCTACATAGCCATATCTATCTATATACATATCTTGTTACAAAATTTCTCATGCATACTATGCCATGTGCTGCAACACTCTCAGGACCCCTCCAAGTCAGCAGATACCCAAAATGAAGGATGGGACTGGTACAGATAGACAGTCTGAGAGTCTCACTTACTCCAGCCTGGCACTGGCAAGTGAGTTACTACGCCACTGGGGTGTCTGGAGGAAGGAAAGCATCTTTGGAATCCTACCTGTGTCTCTTCAAAGTGATGTGATCCTAGACCAGTTAAACTATTGTCTCAACTTACTCATTTGTAAGTGAGGTCCTTGCCTGACTTTCAAGGCTATTATGAAGATAATAACAATATATGTATGGCGAATAGAACGCTGCCAGGCACAAGCAAGGCTTCTACAATTGGCCACCATTGACAGTATTTCCAGTTCTTGAAAATCAGAACTAATGCAAACTCCAGGAATACACAAGTCAAATGGGAGCAGCAACAGTGTTTTGGGTTTTTTTTTTTGCTTTCAGCTTTTTTCCCCTCATATTTCCTGAGTACTCCAAACTAAATATTCTGAGAATCTTTTTACTGTATGAACTGACTTGAAGAAGTGTATTGAATTGCAACATATTTTTAATTCTTAAGGTATTAATGCATTAATTAATTAATATATTTTTATTTTAATGTATTAATATATTGTTATCAAGATATACGTCTCTTTAGGAAAACACACACAGGCATAGGTACATACACGCACACATGCAACTGCACCCACCCACCCCCCCCAACACACACACAGATCCGTAAGTGTGCATGCCCAGTTACCAGCTACCTTTCAGCTAGGGTAAAATACTCTAATGCTCTAATACTCTTGGGTAATTCACAATACAGAGAACTTATACTGGAAAACGTGTAAAAGGTGTAAAAATGAGGTGCAGGTAATTCGTAAATAAATCTGCAGTCCCCAGATGGTGAGACATTAAATTCTAGACTACTTTAGGCCAGAAGTTTATCTTTTTTGCACTAGTCTTAGGAAATGATTTTAACCGAATGAATTTAACTATACCAAGCTAAGCTCAAGTTCAATATTTTTTAACAGTTGCAATATCTACACGTCAAACCTAGTCACAGACCCAAAATGGATACAACAAAAGGGAGGACAGTTGAAAACACTGGTGTTCATTTGTACACACGAGTAATCTGGTATCTAGCAAGCATACCTACAGCTCCATTTAAGGTCTGGAAAATTTTGCATTTGTGATCCAATGTGATGTTAATAGCTTCCTAAAAATAAGAATAGAATGGAATTGAAAATGACAACAAAAACAGCAAACAACTCTATCTTGTTAATATCGTTTGGGGGGGAAATTTAAAGGTCCTATATCTAAATTATTCCAGCAATATTTTTCAAAAAGACAGAAAGAATGTAATTTTATAGTTTATTAAATTGGAGGATAAAGGGTATGGTAAAGCATTCAAGTTTTTCTCTGAATATTTCTACTTCTCCACCTTTTGACTTGTTCTGACCAGAGAATTGTTAGCAGAAGTAAAATGAATAGCTTCCACTTGGAGCATGTAATTGCCAGTTCGAGACCCTAAGTGTGCTCTTTCCCTGTGGACATGACCCATCAGCCTGGGTCCCTGAATGACCACAATAAGTAGAAACGCCCTGCTGACCTGGACATGTAGCAGGAGGAATAAACCTCTGTTGTGTTAAGCTGCTGAGGTTGGGGGTTATCATTGGAGCATAACCCGTCTGACCGCTATAAGAAGTTTGTAATTAATCAACATAATCATAATAATTAACCTGCTTTACAAACCTTATGCTTCTCAATGCACCAGTTTTTCTGCTACATTACAGTGTTTTAAGAATATTCCTAAAAATTGTCTTTGTCTGCTGTTATGGACTGTTTGTGTCCCCCCAAAACTCATATGTTGGAGCCTAATGTGATGGTATTTGGAGATGGGGCCCTCGGGAGGTAATTAGCGTTAAACTGAGCTCATGAGAGTGGGACCCTCGTGATGGGATTAGTGCGCTTATAAGAGACATCAGAAGGTTTACTCTCTCTCCCTCAGCCATGTGAGGACACAGCAAAAAAGTGATTGCTGTCTACGAGCCAGGAAGAGGGCCCTCACCAGGACCCGACTGTGCTGGCACCCTGATCTCGGATTTCCACCCTCCAGAACTGTGAGAAAATAAACTTGTGTTGTTTAAGCCACCCTGTCTACGATATTTTGTGAATGGCAGACCAAGCAGACTAAGACACATGCTATAGACAAAATCTTATGCTTAGAGAGAAACAAACAGGATTTATGCAACTAAAACGATTATAAACCCAGCAGTGAGATTTCAGAGGAAGCATCCTAAAGCAGGGACAACTCAACGAGTCTCAGGGTACTTTCACAGTTGAATTACACTAAAAGAAGACGGACAGCAAGCAGCACGGACCAGCACTCTTGCCAAGAGGAGGTTTCTTCTCCCAGAGGAGAGAATAAGTCCTAGGCTTGGCATGTCAGGCACACAAGAGGGAAAGTAAAAAACAGAGATGAAGAAAAGTAAACATTTTAAGAATGAAGGTTACTAAATATTTAATGTCTAATGAAAATACTTAGATGACAAGTATTTATCTAAGAAACAGAAACAGCTACAGTTACAAACTCACTATAAAATATACTTAAAATCTTACATTTCCTAATGACAATACCCACAGATACACAACTCAGTAAATTTTAGAACTGTGTCAGTTATATACAGTAAATTTGTGAAACATGAACTTATATTAGGTAAATATATTAAAAATATTCTTGAATTAGAGAACTTTGGTTTTACTTTTCTCCAAAGTTTCATTTAAATCAATCTCAGGAGTATTCTCTCCAGGGCCTATGACAGATGGCTATTGTCCTCAATGTTCCCCCACTTGCCAACAGAACTCAGATTTTCAGTAGGACACATATGCTTGAAATAAAGAACAAAATTTCCTTTGCATAGCATCTATAGCCACATAAATATGTTTTAGTGAAAGAAAAGTATGAGAAAGTATTTTGTGAAACTTCTAGGAATGCTACATAAAGAGAGGTGACACAACTGAAATGGTCCCCTATTTACTATTCTGCTGCTTAACTGCCCAGAACATGGATACAATGGCTGGAGCTCCAGTAGCCATCTTGAATAAGGAGGTAGACTGAAAGTGGGAGCTATTACACATACCCTCTTCAGTGGATTAACGTAAATTTTAGTGTAAAATAGTTGATCATCATCATTATCCTGGAGATTCCACTCCTGCACTATACGGTTGATATATGGAGCATAACCAATAAATCCTGCAATACAACAGAGACAGAATAGAGGATTTAGTATTCAAAGACCAAAACCTGTGTCTGTGTCAATTCCACTGACCAATTGTATAGAGTTGTAAAGCCTCTAGGCCAAATCCTTAGGTTAGAATTTCCTGGCTCACCGTGAGAGAAATATGAGTTTGAGGGTCCTTTGTTTTATGTATAAACTACAATAGAGTGAATTTTACTATGAATTGCAAATCAAAGACTCTTTTTGAATAAACACATTCCCAAAATTAATTGACACAAAAAGGGGACCTAATATTTTCCAAAGTTCCTAAGGGAAAAAAAGTTACTAGGAAAAGAATAGAATAAGACAGAAGAATTTTCTTTCTGATCTTCTAAAATACTCTTCTTGGATCCTTCGTAGAGGATTCGCTGTTTCTGAAAAAGGAAAATCTCTACTACAGTGGTTTTAAGGTCAGTGCCAGAGACGCTAACACAATCAAAGGAATGTTGGATTTGTCACTGACTGCAAACATCCAAAGAAATTTTATATCTAGGACATTTTGGGAATTTTTCCTTTACTTGAGCTAGTCATTATTGTGCCTGCTAAACCATTTTCTGGCTAGGTTTTGTGTGTCACAGTCTGGAGAAAGGAAGTCTAAAATTGGATTTTTCCCCTTGGCCCTAGAGCGTAAGGATTACGTTTGCCAATAACAGTTGTCTATAAAAGACACAGACAACAGGATCATTTTTCCTCTGTTCGAGTCTTCCTCTGAATTTCAGAAACGCAGCCAAGCTGTGCTGTTTCACTGACATGCAATACTTTTAAAAAAGGACAAATTTTACTCCTGTGAAATGAAAGGAAACCAGGAAACCTAATTTTTTACCCTCAAAATTAACATTTTCTCCTAGGAATAAGAATTAAAAGAAATAGGTCCAGGACTACTGCTGTTACCTAAAGAAAAGAAGACAAAATGGACACGCTAAAGCAATCACCGGTTGTTCATTTTTGCTATTTTTGCCAAATAGAAAAATCCTAAAACACTGAAAAATAATGCACTTTTTAATTTCTGTGACCAATCTTCTGTGATAAAAAATAGATCCACATAGCAACACATGACATTTTCCAATGGTTTATGTTGCTGTTTTCAAAAATTATGTTTCCTTATCCTATTTAAAAATCTCAAACATCCCAAAAAAAGAAAAGGAATTACATCTATTTTCCTAGAATGTGACATACATTTTATATGATTTTTATTTTTCTACTAAACTGTCATATTATTTCACAACAATAAAGTTTCTAATATTCTTAAACTTTCCTCATAAGGTAACATGCTTACTCTCCATGACAAAGATTTTTTTAAACTAAATGACACACCCACAAACAAAACTCATGTTCTTTAAACAACTCTCAATAGCTCACTCAGGAAATTACATAAACTTTTATCGACTGTATTTAAATTTCTACCATCTCTTTAACTATTTTGACTACAGAAGGCATAAGGATGATGTTTTGATGTCTTTGTATCATCTCTTTCCCACCTATAAACACCTTTTCCTTAATTAAAATTCCTCACAAAGGCGCTCATTGGTAGTTTTCTGCTGTTTGCACAGTACTGTGTATCCATCTGAAATTTAGATCCCTGAGCAGATATATCACTATCTAGATGAATTTACCTATGATATTTCACTATGCAGGTCATGTTTGGAAAAATTAACAAACATAAAATAAAACTTACCCTAGAGTTCGATAGCTGCACAGTTTTTAAACTATCTAGGACTTAGGATAAGCTACAAAAATGAGCCTTGCGTGACTGAAGGCCTGACGGTTTGGAGGTAGAAACAGCAGCATCCACAATTCATGTGCTCAGCCGAGAGTGGGCAGCCTCCCAGGCAGAGGCTTTGTCAGTGCACGAACTGGAAATCTAAGGGTGAAAGACAGCTAAGGCAATGAGGTCAGAGTGACCAATATGAGAAAGCGTAGGCTCCGACTTGAATACGAAGTAAAATCCAAAGGTGGTGGAGAGATTATAGGAAAAAATAAAACAGTCAAGAGATCCAAAAAACCATTAACTGTAGATGTACTGAGATGGAGAGTAAACGTGAGCTAAAACTAGCAGTACAAACTGGAATTTAAGGTGTCAGAAGTGCAATATTCATGTGGGCTGACAAAGTTCCAAGGCACAACTCTGGGATTGGGATGTTGAAATAAAGTGCAGGGAATAGAGCCAGGTTGAGGCATCTCACTGAGAAAGTAAAGTACTTGCTAAAGCTTTCGCTGTCTTAAGTGGCTGAGCGAAGCCTAGGATCCAGACATGCTATGCTGCCACCTCAAGGAACATTTATTTGAAATATCCTGAAGGGTATCACTAATTTACACGGAAATCACCCAAAATATCTGTTTTTCCAATGTGGCTTGCAATCTCCACCCAACTTGTTTCTCTAACATGTCCCCCCATCCTATTTGGTTACGTCTTCTGACCATATATTTACATTAATCTCAGTCTAGGGAAAATATTTTGGAGTCATGATAAGTCCAAAGTCAAACTTTCTATCATTCTTTGGAGGGAGGGGGGAAATGTGATAATTTGTTCCTTTAATTTGCAGCGGCATAGCTAATCAGCACTTTAAGTATACCCAGATACTTAATGTTGAATCTTTTTGACTAGCGATTTCAAGACCAATCATTCATTACTCCAATACATTTAAAATCTAGATAAAATTAAGTAATGTCTATTTTTTAAAGCTGCATGATTGTAGATTGTAGATTGCACTTTTTCCTAAGGGAACTTATTAAATCTACTATCCTTAGATAGAAAATTCTCAATGAAACTATAATGAGAAGACCCAAATTCATGTCGTTTTCCCTTTAACAACCAAATGTCTTTAGAGAAGTCACTTAAATTTGGAGGACATGGGTTTTCTCCCTTATCATGTGGAAATAATAACAGTGCCTAGTGTTGTTAGGAGCATCATATGACATAATATATGGGAAAATGCTTTGTCAACTTATAAGATGCAATGTGGATTTTAAACTGATATAATTTTTCCATACTTGTAAGATGATAACAGTTATTTAAATCTTCATTCTACAGTTATATATACAAAAAAGAAGGTTGTTTTATCAATATTTATAATTTACTATGACTTGCATTAAACTTTTCTGCCAGTGTCTTACCTACCTCCTGAATTCAGGTATCGTTTCCCAATGTGCACTATGGGATACTTGTCTGCTAATCTTTTATCTGGCCACAGAATTCCATCTGCTGCAAAGACCACTTTGTGGTTTGACTTTTGAAACTTTTTTAGAACTTCTTCTGGACCACCAGCAAATATGACATCAAAGCTGTTTAATGAGGGAAAAAAGAAGTTTTAAAGTACACTTGTCTGAATTTAGGCACATAAACCAAAAAGTAGTTTCCAATAAAAGTCAGAATTTAGACTCCAACACAAGATTAATAACAACTATTTACAGAGTACACCAAACAATTGTCCTTCAACTTAAATTGTATAGACTGTATTAAATTATTAGTGTTTACATTACACTGGCAAATGAAGTTCAAATAAAAGACAGCTTTTTTAGTACTAGTCAATATTTTTTCAAAAATCACTTATTCCCCAAAATCAAAATTATAAAAGTGTTAAAATTTTAAAAAGTCAGTAATTTGCTATATACCTTAATAATACAGACACAATCACTGACAGAAGCTGCCATTGTAACTGCCTCATGTTTCAATTTAATTTGTACCCATCCATTATAATTTCTGAAGATTTCATTATCTTTGACAAAATGTGTTCAACTACTAATATTCATCAACATAAATTTATATTTGAATCACTATTTAGCCTGAAATCCTAAAACAAAAGTGTATAGACAAATGCATCCTTTTAAAGCTCAATAAATTTGAAAGAAATTATGTAAAATTGACACTATAGTTTAATGTCTATAGTTTCATTGACCTTTCTGGAGACTTCATTCCTCATAGTTAATTCACAGAATCACAACAACTTAATAAAATATAAAGCATAAAAGCCACTATCTGTTTCATACTTTCTCCATTCTTGCTACGACCACAGATTCTTTTGCACCTTTTTTTACATCAGAGAACCTCAAGGCCAAAGGTTTCCAAATATGATAATTTAATGACTTAAGATCCGGATGACAAACAATAAAAGTAAACAGATGCTCTTGAATTCAGCACCAGGTCTTCCTAACAGCCAATAGTCCTGATGCACAGCTGTGATATCTGAACGGAGGAGGGAGGAGGCTGCTCCACATGCCTTTCCCAGGCAGACCTGCTCTCAAGGAGCTTGTTAATATGCTAGGATAGTAGTAATGTATCACGCAACATTTAATAACTTTCTATATATGAATGGTTTTATCAAAATAAAACACACTATTGGGGCCAGTCTGATGGTGCAGCGGTTAAGTTCACACGTTCCGCTTCAGCGGCCTGGGGTTCACCAGTTCGGATCCCAGGTGTGGACCTATGCACCGCTTATCAAGCCATGCTGTGGCAGGCATCCCACATATAAAGCACAGCAAGGACGGACACGGATGTTAGCTCAGGGTCAATCTTCCTCAGCAAAAAGAGGAAGATTGGTGGCAGATGTTAGCTCAGGGTTAATCTTCCTCATGAATTAATTAACTAATTAATTAATTAAAACACACTATTGCTCATCTCTATAAAACTAAAAACCCAATGAAATTGTATAAAATTACTTTAACAAGAACAGTGTAAGTTTATACTTGTGGTAGAGATGCTAACTGACCCCATGCACATTCCCATGCCTTTATTTTGATAACGGAATCCTGCCCTGTTAACTGGGAACATGGCTGTCTTGCTAAAGACTATTCTGGAGCTAGATGTGGCCGCATGACTAAGTCTGTCCAACGGAGTGTGAGTGGAACTAGTGTGCTCAGTCATACCAGGTCCTGGGCTTCAAAAAGGAAGTTGCCTGCCCTCTGCTTCTCTCTCTCTTCCTTTCCCCTTCCATGGTAAACAAGACTTTACAAGTGAAAAATACTTGACATACACACCCACGCCACAGAGTCCACTTCTGGATCAAAAGTAAAACCAAAACAAAACATGAAAATTAAAATGTTGTTGACGTACAACTAAATTTAGTAATTATGCCTAGCCAATTTTTAAAAAAATAAGGGTGAGATAAAAAAGATAGACTATTTCATTTATATTGTCCTAGAGGATTTAAATTGTATCATTTGTTTTTATTTCAGTTACAAAAAATAACACTTCAAAATTAAAACATATCTCTATAGGTATACATTTTGGTACATAGTTTTTTCTCTTTTCTAAGATCAATAAGCAAGAAACTGCTAATACTGTTAATAACATAATCATAAAGTGACTCAGGGCATATAATTTGAAGTCTGCCAGTTGGATTTCTAATTCCAGCTCTGCCACTTGCTATGTGAGTTAACCTTAGACAAGTTAGTTACTTGAACTCTTTATGCTTCAGTTTATGTATAAAATGGGGGAGAAAGTAGTACCTATCTCATCAAGCTATTGTAAAAAAATTAAAAATTAAGAACAATATATGGCAAATTATAAGCATTCAATAAAGTTAACAAAAATTAACATTATTGCTGCTAGAAGATAAGGTCTAACGTAAGGGGAGAGGCAGGAGGAAAACTCTCCCTTAAGTTTATACAAATCTGTAGTTTAAAATAATTTTATTTTTAGCAAGATATACATATGTTGTATGACAAATTTTAAATCAGAATAAATTTGTTCTGACTAAAACCTCAAACCAACTTTTCCCTGCCTGTATATTTAATAAACTGGATTAATCTGACTTCACAAGACAATATTTACAAAAATATATCAAGTTTCTCTTTTTCTTATAAATAAGTACAACTGATTTCCTCAGTATGACTTTAGATTTCTGCCTCCTAAAATAATCCTGTCTTTTCTAGCAGGGGATTTTCCTAATATTGAAGATTAGGAAGTAAGACTAGTTCCATGAGTATCTGAGCCATGAGGGGCGAGACACATAAGCCATCCAAGTTGTAGAGGAACCCCAATACATTGTCTGGAGACAGCAAAAAGAGCTTCCTACGTCAGAGACCCACATAACTGGGGACAGGCCAAAGTGATTGAGAGATTTTCCAGGTAGCATCACGTATTCAAAGTTGTAAATGCACACTTGGAAAGCGAATGTCTTCTGTCTTTGTAACCCCGGGGAAGGATACAGTATTACAGAGTATCTCCCAAATGATTAACAGAAGTCAACAGCGTGAAAAGCAGGCACTGTGGGAACTTCTAGTTTTATAATTTTGTATTTTATAAGCATGCATTACCTTGATAACAAAAAGCAATTATTTTAAAGCAAAATGTACAGGCAAAAGTTATCTTCACATAATTTAAATGAGAACTGACTTTGAATAAAAATGTAAGGTTGCTGAAAGTTTCCCATTTTATTCTCAGAAGCGGCATTGTTATTTCTGTGTTTAAGGACTTTAGAAAAGTTCTTTGAACCAATTTAAAATTTTTCAAAGGTCAAGAAAGTTTTTCTGCTCAAAGTTACTTTGGCTACGACAACCCAAATAGTCAAATTTTTTAACAAATCCACAACAGTCATAAAAATAATTCTCATAGGAATTTGATCTATTTAAATATGAAGAATAAAATAAAATTTTCCGCCACTAACTGTGGTAAATATTCCTGGGTCCTGCAAAAGCCATAAGCTTCCACATTAAGTGGTCATACTGAGTCCTCCAGCAGACATGTCAGTGTTCTATCTCTAACAGGTCATTTAAACTTTACAAGTGTTTGTCCTTCTGTGCTCTCTGTTTCTGTGACACCACCACAGTCACCCAAGCTGAAATCCTTCATTCAGCCTTGCTTCCTCCCTTTCCATGGCCCCTCTCATCAAATCTTTCAACAAATCCTATTGATTCCTTCTACGTAATCTATTTAGCATTCAAATCCTCTTCATTCCCACTAGAAGACACCGGACTGGATTAATTCAAAAACCCTACATGCCTCCACATTACCCACCCCCTCCCCACTTCTAATAAGGACTGTCTGACAAACTCTCCTGAAAACCATTCTGTGCCAGTTCCCAGACTGGATCACTGGTCCTCAACTAGGGTTTAAAGCAGGATTCAGCGAATATTTACTATCTAGTCTTTTACAGAAAAAACTTTAGGCTTTGCAAGCAATATGGTCTCTGTTGCAAGAACTCAATTCTGCTGTCGTGGTACCAAAGCGGCCAAAGGCTAAATGTAAACAAATGGGCATAGTTGTGTTCTAATAACTGTTTACAAAAACAAGCAGTGGGCCAGACCACAGCTTACCAACCACCAGCCTACAAAATGAAGTCTAAACGAATCACCCTCACATTAATAACTTTCCATTAAATAGCCTGTTCTAAAGCCAAACTGAATTATTTGACCTGTCATCCACATCTTTATTCAGGATGCTTCATCCGCTTAGCATGTCTCTTCCCAATCAGGTCCAAAGCATTCACCTTCAAGGTCCATTTCGAATGTCACCTCCTCTACAAACCTCACTTAATCAGCATAAATGGAAAAATCGTTTCCTTCCTCTTAATTCCCACAGCTCCTTTCCTCTCCCCTTTCATGGAACATTTTATTTTTCACTCTTCATGCTGGGAGTGCCTATCTTACAGTAGGCTGCGAGTTCTTCCTTCACAGGCCAGATCTGCTTCTTTATTCATCTGTGAATTCCCCTAGCCCTGTATTTTGAAGACAGTCAATAAATACTTGCTGAATTAATGAACGAATAAATGAATCCCAAGTCTCAATAAGAAGCAAAAGGTACTGAGTAGCCAGGAAAGAAAGCAACAGAAGAGTTCTCTAATTTTTTTTATTTGTTCCTACCTAATCCAACACTTTCTTCATCATCACTGATATAAACTTAAGCCAAAAGTTATAATCATTCAAACTATTAGCAGCCAGTGTTTAAAAGCTTAAAGGCTAATGAAACTGAAGCACACCAGTAGCAATACATCTGATAATTCTGTTTTTAACTGTGTCTTCATCTTAAATAGATATCTATATTTCCATAGATAATTAATACCACAAACTAATACTATGGAACCCCCTCCCCCCCCAAAAAAAACAGTTGAAATGTCCACCCAGTTGAATCTGCAGAGCAAACTACAATAAAATCACAGTGGTAAAGGATTAAATTTATTGTAGGAATTATGGAGGAAAGAACAGATATTAGCTCATATAAAGTGGGTACTATTTTAAAAACTAAATACGACTAGAGGAGGATTTTCCTCCAAACAGTAAACCATTTTGTTTCCTCAACATAGAATTCTTACTGAGTCTGGGCAGAGGTATGAGTCACTAGGACACTGCCGAGCTGGAGGGTCATTTTCTCCAGACAGTTTTCTGAGAGTGGCCTAGCGCTGGAGTAACAACTAGCCGAGAGGACGGCAAAGGACAGAATGATGGCAAGACACCAACCTGTGTAAGCTGCTAGTTATCTGTGGGACCGTGAGTCAGCATACCTGTTGTTTCTGGGTCAGTCTCATTATTTATAAAATAAATGCAATAGATGGTTAATTTTAAATAAAAATCTCCCTCTTGTTTTAAAATGATAGTTAGGTTTAATCTTGGCAACATTAGTACTTTCAAATCTGACATATATTCAGTGCACAGTAAGTATTCATTGAGTCGATGAAGAAATAAAGAACCCATTTTTTTTAATCCCCGCATTTATTTTTATGTAGCTACAATATGCCAGATATAATGTATACAAAGCTCTGGATAGAAAAATGTATCCAGAGAACAGGATTTCTGTGCATCAGCATCCCTCCTCCCAGCCACAGCAGCTAGCACCATATTTTGCACATAAGAGATGCTTAATACATGTTTACGCAAAAGAACAAAATCCAAGGAGTAGATGATCTGTTTGGGGAAATATATATACGTGCATATATGTATAAATATGTATATACATACACACACATAAAACAGACAAATTAATGCCATACAAGAGTACCATACATCAGTCCAGATGTATATAAACACCCAATGCTTCTTTTGTATACAACCTGCTTATTCCTCCTTCCATCACACCTACTAACATCCTCAGTAAATACTAACAGGAACATCTGAGCAATCTGACAAACTAAAAGTCACTCATTTCCTACATAATTCCCAACCGTATTTCACACTATTCTGGATGAGCCAGAAGGCAGTGCAATGTATTTAAGTGACAGCTAATGATTTCAATTTTTCCTCCAAAAGAAGAAAAAAGCAATATAGAAACTGAGAACTCTGATGTGTTTGGCTTTCCTTCATACTAATATAATGAAATGTTGTCCGTCAGTAATGACTAGGTTCTTGGTGTCTGCACACACAAACTGTCATCACTGCCAGGAAAGAGGAGTTGGTCAAATAAATATGCCCTAGCTAGTTAAAATTATAGCCATTGTCCTTGAAAAGCTTTGTTTTCAGAAAATTTTTACTCTGTCTTCTGAACAAACTATGTAAGACAATACAAAATGCAGGAATACGGAGTACGTAAACTGAATTATGAGAAGTATAAAATACTTATTTTGAAGAATACAAATAAGATAGGACCTGGTTACCTGTAGAATTAAAACATATAAATTATACTTCTTACTTCAATAACAAAATCATAAGAATATTTTCACAATTAGCAAAATGACCCAACAAAACATAACCTTTCACAATTTTTTTAAAGTAAATGATTCTAAGGAGATTATGCCAACATTCAAATTTTTTTGAAGACATATATTTTTCTTCCAAATTAGGTCTGCTCAGTTTTGTTTGCAGAATGAGTATAATATGAGACTTCCTTGAGGATGGGATATGTGTTTCTTTCTTTTCTGGAGTGTTAAGTCCTATGCCTGGGTCACAGTTTGTGCTCAAGACAGGTATACTGAATGCAAAGTGAAAAACTGGCTTCACTCATCTTTTTCAGCAAAACTGTATTTAATCAGAAGCCAAAAGAAACAAACATTGGTTGACATGAAAGATGAGAAGCAATAGCATCTTTTTTATGCTTTCTAATCAAAATACAATTGTTTCAACAATTTCAATCTTTGAAATTTGGAAAATTTCAATGCTTTCCGGCCTTTATAAGTCATTTTATCTCTCCAAATGAATGAAGCAAAAACAATCTTTAAAAATAGTTTCAAAGCGTCCAGCATATTTCTCCCTCTTTCAATATCTGTTTCTCCCTCTTCTAATGCAATTTATTGTCATCTAATAGTTATTGGTTCCCTGCTATTCACTCTGACCATATGTAAATCAGATACAGGCCCCAGCTTCACTGTCTGGAACATACAAACAATGACAATTCAACAAGACGAGTGAATAGAAGCCAGCAATATACAATTAAAGTGATAAGGCACACATGCGAACAGCAGAGATTCGCGTGACTAAGATTATCCCTCAATTTTCAGCCAGTGTTTATTTATCCTGGATCCATCTCCCAGACCAGGGCCACCTAGAAAACCACTAATGTAATGGCTTCACTTGATATTCATTTTAATTTTATATCAGCTTTTGTATTGTAACATTGACTACCATTCTAATTTTTTAAGTTTAGTCTTCCTTACTGCTATCATTAGTTAGCAAGGGCCTCTAAATTGCAAAGTCAATTCCTTTATCTGACCTAAAAGTCATACAGTTAATCATCTTTAATCACATACTTTAATGACCCGGGGAGTTTATACCTACTCAAATCCTTGGGCAGATATTTTCATAGAGGAAATGTTCCCTTTGGTGAGCCCAGTAATCACCACTGAATACACCTTTCAAATATTTCATATATTGGGAGACTTTCAAAATAAGCACACCTGCATTCTGACTAATGGCATTATATTCAATGGCACCAAAAGATGTAAATTTATGCTCTGTCCAAATTCAAACTCAATTAATTGCACTGACTTTATTTATAACTAATTTTCTTCTAAAGAATTTTCTTAAGTTTAAAAGCAAAAGAATAAAACAAATAAAGTTTTTATTAGACAATTATCTGACCCCCAAAAGTATTCCACCCCATGCTTACTTAAGGGTCGGGACTCTGCTAGTTTATATTTCACCATATTCCGCACAGAACAAGTTTGTGAGGATATTTGGTATGCATCTAATTTACTCCTAATCACACAAACACATTTTGTTACATATTGCCCTACATATTATTCTAAAAAAACAAAACTGGTCACTGTATGGTAATAATTAGGTCTGACCAACTGTCTTCAATGTCACTAAAGTTAAAGAAATACATGCTTTACAAGCTAATTCTAAATGTAATGCAAAGTCCCTCATTATAAAATTCAAAGGCTCAGCTACCTTGATGAAGGTGAATTATAAAGTCATTATGAAACAATTTTTCTCCATAAGAGAATCTGCAGCTACAAAGTTACAATAGTTGTTCCCAGAATCTTTATGAGCCTATTTCAAAAGATCTCATCACATATCATCCCTTAAAAGTCATCAAACTTATTATATTTACTGGTAGTTCCTCTAATCAAGAGGAGACTGTCAGCTTCACAAACTATTTTAATTGCAATAAAACACACACACACACACACCCCCTGCAGTGAAACTCAAAGAAAAGTTAGTGGTACTTTCTTATATGGAGAGCTTCAGTTTTCATTTTGTTTTGAGAAGAACCCAAACCCTTGCCAAATACTCACTTTTATATAAATTAAATATGATAAATCTTACCCTACAGAGTCTATTTATAAACAACCAACCTCTAATTTTAAATGTTCACCCGAAAGTCAGTTTAGAATACATATTCCCATGGAAGCAATGTTATAAAATTGTTTCCAAACTAATTCACAAAGGCCTACCTAATGAGCACGAAGGACCATTCTAGGGTAGTGGAAATGTCTTAAAACTGAGTAGTGATAACTGCATAACTCTGTAAATTTACTAACTATTACTGAATTTTACACTTAAAATGAGTGTATCTCATGGTATATAAATCATACCTCAATGAAGCTATTTTTTAAAAATCCTATCTAAACCATTAAGTATATAAATCTTTGTATTTTTTTCAGAGTAGTGACCTATGCGTCCATAAAACTAATTATTATCGTTGAATTGTCCTTTAAAAAATCACATAAGGGGGGATTCTTCCAAGATGGCGCCGTGAGTAGTCCTCTTTGTCTCTCGCCCTTCGAGTCTACAATTATTTGGACACTTATCGCTTGACAAAGGATATCCAGACAGCATCTCAGGACGTCTGAGACACCCACGCGACTATACATCGGAAGGCGGACGGACTTTCCTCCGGGAGGAAGTGGAAATAGGCGAAAACTCTCCGACCCCGACGGGCAGCCTAGTACCCGCAAGCGGCTTTCTTCCAACGGACGCCCCCAGAGGATCCACACACATCTAGGGCAGGAGCGAGAACACAACAGAGGAGCGACGGTGGAAACAGGTGACCAGAACCCTACTTAAACCCCCCGCAATTACTCCTAAACGCAGAGGGAAACTTTGGAGTTGCACACCTGAGCCCGCGGGGAGAGTCTCTCCCCGCCATTGGCGGGGAGACCCGGCCTGGTGCTCGGGGCGCCCGGAGGGTCCCAGAGAGAGACACGGTGGGCACGGAGGTCTCCCAGCTGCCGTTGCCCGCCCCGTGGGACTAGGGATTGCCGGAGATCTCGGAGAGGACCGGGGCGGGGGATCTTTCAAAGGCGGGTCCGGCGACCCGGTGGGGAAGCGCCGGAGCTCCGCCAGGCAGCAGACAAAACTCTCTGTCTACCGGTAGCAGAGGGGCCACGCTGAGCACTCAGGGCTCCCGGCAGAGGCCCGGACAGAAGCCCAGAGGGCGGGGCGACCCCCAGCTGCCGTTGCCCGCCCCGTGGGACTAGGGATTGCCGGAGATCTCGGAGAGGACCGGGGTGGGGGAATTTTCAAAGGCCGGATCGGCGACCCGGAGGGGAAGTGCCGGAGCTCCCCCAGGCAGCAGACAAAACTCTCTGTCTGCCGGTAGCAGAGGGGCCACGCTGAGCATTCAGAGCTCCCGGCAGAGGCCCGGAGAGAAGCCCAGAGGGCGGGGCGACCCCCAGCTGCCGTTGCCCGCCCCGTGGGACTAGGGATTGCCGGAGATCTCGGAGAGGACCGGGGCGGGGGAACTTTCAAAGGCGGGTCCGGCGATCCGGTGGAGAAGCGCCGGAGCTCCGCCCGGGCAGCAGACAAAACTCTCTGTCTGCCGGTAGCAGAGGGGCCACGCTGAGCATTCAGAGCTCCCGGCAGAGGCCCGGAGAGAAGCCCAGAGGGCGGGGCGACCCCCAGCTGCCGTTGCCCGCCCCGTGGGACTAGGGATTGCCGGAGATCTCGGAGAGGACCGGGGCGGGGGAACTTTCAAAGGCGGGTCCGGCGATCCGGTGGAGAAGCGCCGGAGCTCCGCCCGGGCAGCAGACAAAACTCTCTGTCTGCCGGTAGCAGAGGGGCCACGCTGAGCATTCAGAGCTCCCGGCAGAGGCCCGGAGAGAAGCCCAGAGGGCGGGGCGACCCCCAGCTGCCGTTGCCCACCAGGTGAGGCTAGGGATTGCCGGAGATCTCGGAGAGGACTGGGGCTGGAGAGAGTTCCAGAGACCCAGCTTAGTAGCCTAGGGGGAAACCCTACAGGCTCACAGAAGCCTTAGGGAAAGCCTCTGCACAGCACCAGTAGAAGGCACCCAGCCGCCAGCCACAAGGCTGGAAGACCCCAGGGCAAAAGCAGCATAGCTAGGTGTACTAACCACAGACTGTAGAAGATGCCAATAGCTCTCCTGCGACCCATAGAGGACAAGTGAGATTTGGTGGGTGCCGACAGCAACCGAGCGACAAATAAAAGTGATCCCACCCCTGGCCGCTGGAAAAGCCCATAACACCGTTGCAGACCCCAAGGAGAGAGCGCATCTAGGTGGGCAACAACAGTAGGCACCTGCAGTCTGAAGCCCCCCGTGACGGCCCCCACGGCAGAGGAGGGAATCCAAAGGGCCACTGTGGCTACGAAGAGGGGCCCAGGCCCAGTTAGCAACTACAGACAGGGTTCCTGGTTGGTGAAGTATAAACAGCTGCTCCCCCCACCGCAGCAGCTGAAACAAGTGAAAGGAGCAACTAAACTCTATCTCCATGCGGAGGCACAAATCAACATCATCAAGCAATATGAAAAAATACATCAAATCTCCAGAACAGAAAGAAAGTAACAAATACACAGAAAACAATCCCAAAGAAAATGAGATATATAACCTAAATGATGATGACTTCAAAACAGCCATCATTAAAATACTCACTGAGTTAAGAGAGAATTCTGACCGACAACTCAACGAGTTCAGGAGCTATGTCACAAAAGAGTTTGATACGATAAAGAAGAACCAAACAGAAATACTGGAAATGAAGAACACAATAGAGGAGATTAAGAAAAATCTAGATGCTCTGAACAGTAGGGCCGATAATATGGAGGAAAGAATTAGCAATTTGGAAGATGGCAATATAGAATTGTTGCAGGCAGAGGAGGAGAGAGAAGCAAGACTTAAAAGAAATGAAGAAACTCTCCGAGAATTATCAGACACAATTAGGAGATGCAACGTAAGGATTATAGGTATACCAGAGGGAGAAGAGAAGGAGAAAGGGGCAGAAAACCTATTCAAAGAAATAATGGCTGAGAACTTCCCAAATCTGGTGAGGGAGATGGATCTTCAGGTGACAGAAGCCAATAGATCTCCAAACTTTATCAATGCAAGAAGACCAACTCCACGGCATATAGTAGTGAAGCTAGCAAAAGTCAACGACAAGGAGAAAATATTAAGGACAGCCAGGCAAAAGAAACTAACCTACAAAGGAACCCCCATCAGGCTATCAGCAGATTTCTCAGCAGAAACTTTACAGGCTAGAAGAGAGTGGAATGATATATTCAAAAATCTGAAGGACAAAAACCTACAGCCGAGAATTCTCTACCCAGCGAAAATATCCTTCAAATACGATGGAGAAATAAAAACTTTCCCAGATAAACAAAAATTAAGGGAGTTCATTGCCACAAAACCTCCTCTTCAGGAAATCCTCAGGAAAACCCTCATTCCTGAAAAATCCAAAAAAGGAAAGGGACTACAAAACCAAGAGCAGAGGAGATAAGTAGAAGGACAACAACAGAGAGTAGCAGCTCTACATCAGAACAGATTAAACCATGGGACGAGAAACAAAGGAAACTGAAGAAAACCGGAAAACAAGACACAAAATGGTAGTGGTAGGCCACCACGTCTCAATAATCACTCTAAATGTAAACGGATTGAACTCCCCACTCAAAAGACACAGAGTGGCAGGATGGATCAAAGAACAAGATCCAACAATATGCTGCCTTCAGGAAACACACCTCAGCCCCAAAGACAAACACAGACTCAGAGTGAAGGGATGGAGAACAATACTCCAAGCTAATAATGAACAAAAGAAAGCAGGTGTCGCTATACTAATATCAGACAAGGTAGATTTCAAAGCAAAACAGATAAAGAAAGACAAAGAGGGACAGTATATAATGATAAAAGGGACTCTCCACCAAGAAGACATAACACTTATAAATATATACGCACCCAACACAGGAGCACCAAAATTTGTAAAGCAACTCTTAATAGAACTAAAAGAAGACATCAACAACAATACAATAATAGTAGGGGACCTCAACACACCATTAACACCAATGGACAGAACATCCAGACAGAAAATCAACAAGGAAATAATAGAATTAAATGAAAAATTAGACCAGATGGACTTAATAGATATATATAGAACACTTCATCCAAAAACAGCAGGTTACACATTCTTCTCAAGTGCCCATGGAACATTCTCAAGGATTGACCATATTTTGGGAACCAAAGCAAACATCAATAAATACAAGAGAGTTGAAATAATATCAAGCATCTTTTCTGATCATAACGCTATTAAACTAGAAATCAACTACAAGAAAAAAGCAGAGAAAGGTGCAAAAATGTGGAGACTAAACAACACGCTTCTCAACAAACAATGGATCATTGAAGAAATTAAAGAAGAAATCAAATATTATCTGGAGACAAATGAAAATGAGAACACGACATACCAAATCATTTGGGATGCAGCAAAAGCAGTCCTAAGAGGGAAATTCATCGCAATACAGGCTCACCTCACTAAACAAGAAAAAGCTCACGTAAGCAACCTCAAACGACACCTAACAGAACTAGAAAAAGAAGAACAAACAAGGCCCAGAGTCAGTAGAAGGAGGGAAATAATAAAAATAAGAGCAGAAATAAACGATATTGAAACAAAAAAGACAATAGAAAGGATCAATGAAACAAAGAGTTGGTTCTTCGAAAGAATTAACAAAATTGACAAACCCCTAGCCAGACTCACCAAGAAAAGAAGAGAGAAATCGCAAATTAATAAAATCAGGAATGACAGAGGAGAAATCACAACAGATACCAATGAAATACAAGAGATCATAAGAGAATACTATGAAAAACTATATGCCAACAAATTGAACAACCTGGAAGAAATGGACAAATTCCTAGACTCCTACAATCTCCCCAAACTGAATCAGGAAGAAATGGAGAATCTGAATAGACCAATCACAAGTAAGGAAATAGAAACGGTAATCAAAAACCTCCCCAAAAACAAGAGTCCAGGACCAGACGGCTTCTCTGGAGAATTCTACCAAACATTCAAAGAAGACTTAATACCTATTCTCCTCAAACTGTTCCAGAAAATTGAGAAAGATGGAGAACTCCCTAACACATTCTATGAAGCCAACATCACTCTGATTCCCAAACCTGACAAGGACAACACAAAGAAGGAGAACTACAGGCCGATATCACTGATGAACATAGATGCAAAAATCCTCAACAAAATTTTGGCAAACCGATTACAGCAATACATCAAAAAGATTATACACCATGATCAAGTGGGATTTATACCAGGGACACAGGGATGGTTCAACATCCGCAAGTCAATCAACGTGATACACTACATTAACAAAATGAAAACCAAAAACCACATGATCATCTCAATAGATGCAGAGAAAGCATTCGACAAGATCCAACACCCATTTATGATAAAAACCCTCAGTAAAATGGGTATAGAAGGAAAGTACCTCAACATAATAAAGGCCATATATGATAGACCCACAGCCAACATCATACTCAATGGACAAAAGCTGAAAGCCATCCCTCTGAGGACAGGAACAAGACAAGGGTGCCCACTTTCACCACTCCTATTCAACATAGTTCTGGAGGTGCTGGCCAGAGCAATTCGGCAGGAAAAAGAAATAAAAGGAATCCAAATAGGTAACGAAGAAGTAAAACTCTCGTTGTTTGCAGACGACATGATCTTATACATAGAAAACCCCAAAGAATCCACAGAAAAACTATTAGAATTAATCAACAACTACAGCAAAGTAGCAGGGTATAAAATTAACGTGCATAAATCAGTAGCATTTCTATACACTAACAATAAACTAACAGAAAAAGAACTCAAGAACTCTATCCCATTCACAATAGCAACGAAAAGAATAAAATACCTTGGGATAAACTTAACCAAGGAAGTGAAGGATCTATACAATGAAAACTACAAGACTCTCTTGAAAGAAATAGGCGATGACATAAAGAGATGGAAAGACATCCCTTGCACATGGATCGGAAGAATAAACATAGTTAAAATGTCCATACTACCTAAAGCAATATACAGATTCAATGCTATCCCAATCAGAATCCCAAGAACATTCTTCACAGAAATTGAACAAACAATCCTAAAATTCATATGGGGCAACAAAAGACCGCGAATTGCTAAAGCAATCCTGAGCAAGAAAAACAAAGCCGGCGGAATCACAATCCCCGATTTCAAAACATACTACAAAGCTACAGTGATCAAAACAGCATGGTACTGGTACAAAAACAGGTCCACAGATCAATGGAACAGAATTGAAAGCCCAGAGATAAAACCACACATCTATGGACAGCTAATCTTCGACAAAGGAGCAGAGGGCCTACAATGGAGAAAAGAAAGTCTCTTCAACAAATGGTGCTGGGAAAACTGGACAGCCACATGCAAAAGATTGAAAATTGACCATTCTTTTTCTCCACACACCAAAATAAACTCAAAATGGATCAAAGACCTAAAGATTAGGCCTGAGACAATAAGTCTTTTGGAAGAGAATATAGGCAGTACACTCTTTGACATCAGTTTCAAAAGAATCTTTTCGGACACTGTAACTCCTCAGTTGAGGGAAACAATAGAAAGAATAAACAAATGGGACTTCATCAGACTAAAGAGCTTCTTCAAGGCAAGGGAAAACAGGATTGAAACAAAAAAACAGCTCACTAATTGGGAAAAAATATTTACAAGCCACTTATCCGACAAAGGGTTAATCTCCATAATATACAAAGAACTCACACTGCTTAACAACAAAAAAACAAACAACCCGATCAAAAAATGGGCGGAGGACATGGGCAGACATTTCTCAAAAGAAGATATGAATATGGCCAATAGACACATGAAAAGATGTTCATCATCGCTAATCATCAGGGAAATGCAAATCAAAACTACACTAAGATATCACCTTACCCCCGTTAGATTGGCAAAAACATCCAAAACCAAGATCGACAAATGTTGGAGGGGTTGTGGAGAAAGAGGAACCCTCATACACTGTTGGTGGGAATGCAAACTGGTACAGCCACTATGGAAAACAGTATGGAGATTTCTCAAAAAGTTAAAAATAGAAATACCCTATGACCCAGCCATCCCATTACTGGGTATCTATCCTAAGAACCTGATATCAGATATCTCAAGAGTCCGTTGCACCCCTATGTTCATTGCAGCATTATTTACAATAGCCAAGACGTGGAACCAGCCTACATGCCCAGAAACTAATGATTGGATAAAGAAGATGTGGTATATATACACAATGGAATACTACTCAGCCATAAAAAAAGACGAAATTGGCCCATTCACAACAATGTGGATGGACCTCGAGGGTATTATGTTAAGCGAAATAAGTCAGTCAGAGAAAGACGAACTCTATATGACTCCACTCATAGGTGGAAATTAGTATATTGAGAAGGAGATCTGATTGGTGGTTACCAGGGAAAAGGGGGGGTGGGGGGAGGGTACGGAGGGGGAAGTGGTGTACCCACAACGTGACTAACAAAAATGTACAACTGAAATCTCACAAGGTTGTAATCTATCATAACATTAATAAAAAAAAAAAAAAAAAAAAAAAAAATCACATAAGGGGGGCTGGCCCCGTGGCCAAGTGGTTAAGTTCGCGCACTCCATTGCAGGCGGCCCAGTGTTTTGTTGGTTCGAATTCTGGGCGCGGACATGGCACCGCTCATCAAACCATGCTGAGGCAGTGTCCCACATGCCACAACTAGACGGACCCACAACGAAGAATATACAACTATGTAACGGAGGGCTTTGGGGGGAAAAAGAAAAAAAAATGACATAAGAAATAATGGTTTGTTTGATTTATTAAAATTAATATATTCTGAATTCTAGCCTTGACCAGAGGTAAGATTAATTAGGAGATTAACAATTTTGATACTGAATTATCGCCAATAATTTATAAACAGTCTAATTAATTTCTTCCAGACCTTAGATTACCCACAATTTTCTACTGCATGGATCACTCTGTAGACAATACTTTTTCAAAAGGGTGTTGTTTAAAAACACATAAGAGGAGGAAAAAACCTCTAACCTGGCACCATTTGCCCATCCCTCTTTACCTTGGTTACTTTCTCACCATCCCTAGGTTTTCCAGGAGGACAGACATGGTGGATGATGATGGAGAAAATGTGAATCCTTCCTGGACCATGGTTTGGCTGAGCTAGGCCTGCGTGTTTTCAGTCAGCTGGCTGTTCTCACAGAGGAAGTTGTCAGAAAGTTTGTTTGCTTCACAGACAGATCCCAAACACTAACGGTGCCTGGCACACACTAGGCCTTCCGTTAAAATTTTACTGCTGTCTTTTCTGTCAAGCTGGGTCTTCAAGTATCATCTAAATAAACAAATGCAACCTCAAGCAGTCTTCATACATCTCACGGTGTCCCTTTTCTCATCAAAACAAATTGGCCCCTTATTAAACCAGTTTCTCCCATAGCTAAATCTTGGATGGGGGGTGGAGTAGGGGGAATGGAAAGGATAGTAAAGCTAGAAGGAAAGAAGTTCTTCTCAAAACAAAAAAGGAGGCTTGGGAATCTAAAACCACTACTCATATGTGGTAACTTTACAAGGACGATTTGCCTCAAAGTCAAAATCAAAATGTACATGTGGCAAGCTGGCCACAACGGTTGCTTGAAATTCACGGTAATTTTAAACCAAAAATTTGCTATGAGCTTTCCACTCTTTTTCCAAGGGTAAAAAAACTGTCTAATAAATTCTGTAGAAAAATTCCCGGCACACAAGCTAACACCAGCTATGCCACCTCTCATGCTGCAAGAAGAGGTAACTATAAGCAGAATTTTGTTTTTTTCCTAGGAGACATTCTGGAAATTCTAAAGATGCAAGAATATGGACCCTTTCAAAACTTTTAAGTGTTGATGGCACTGGGACTTCATTATGTCTATCTTCATTTCAAAATTTATCCCCTTTCTTATTACACACTTGCACAAAAAGCATAGCTCTCACTTTCATCTGCAATAATTTGTGGTTTGGAATTTTCAATTCAGGGAAAAATGTAAAGAAACTTTCCTAAGTTAAAAGAGAAAATGCTGTGGGATTTAAAATGAGCAATCAATAACCAAAACATAAAAATTAAAAGGAAGGTAGAGAAACAGAATAAAGAAGGCGGCAACCGCTAATGATTCATGACAACTCAACATTATTAAAAACATGTAAGAAAAAAGTAAGAAAGACAGTGGACACTCCAGATTAAGTAGAAGAAAAGTGAAGTCGTAGACAAAAAGATATTTACACATTCAAAAGGTTTTTCTTTCTTAATAAACATAGATTTTCTAATTTCTCACTTATAACGTTACATCATCTAGTTCTTCCTGGGTGACCAGAATCCCCTGACACAAAGACAGGCTCAAAACGATCTTTGCTCCCTTTCAAGTCAGGATTAAAACACGAATTTCAGAAAAATGTTAGTTCATGCCATGTATTCTCACTGCTGTTTATAGTAACTCATCAAATTTGATCACATTACGTAACTATGTCAGACCATGGTTTTATAATTATGAGTAAAATCTACTTTTTAAAACAATCATTCCTTGTCAATAAAATAATTTAACATATAACCTACAAATATGACTATCAACTCTTTTTTAAAATAATTTAATATAGACTTAAAAATCCACAAGTTTTTCCTCTTACCATTCAGTAAACAAGACAACCAGATCCTCTTGATCGGCATAATGTTCCATGACTTCTTTCATTAGTCGCACTTTTTGGCCCCCTCCAATACTATTAATGCCATCACCACCTCTCCAATCTTCTCCTTGACCAAGGACCTATAAATGAAATCAACATTTCATCCCTGAGCAACCGTCAAATTATGAGAGGATCATAAAAACTGGAAGTCATCAGCAGCTCGTACAGTGTCACACAGTAACCACTCTTTTTTCACAAAATGACAGTGCTCGAGAGGAAAACCTGATGCCTAGGTCAGGTCATAAGTCTTCAATGTTATCCACCCATAAAATGCCACTCCCAATTTTACCATTTCAGAAGTAGAGTTTAATCCAAGGAGGTCGGGGGTTAGGGGGTGACCACAGAAAGTATTTCTCATATCTTATGCTCTATTTGTTCAGACTAAAATGAAAAAGAAAATGAAGAAATCTTCCATCACACTTTCCAATCTGGCAAGAAATCGGTATGATGAACACTGAAAGCCCTTGAAACTCAGCGACTCCTGGATGGGGCCCTTAAGCGATTTTCCTTCTGAACCAAATGGGTTGTTCAGGGAAACAGAGGGCATGAGGTCAAACATTACCTTATAAATCTTAAATTTACATAACTCTCAAAAGCTTAATAATAATTTATCAACGTAGAAGTGGCCTAAGAAAATTGTCCTCCGTTCTTGTCCCTGTTTGCCTTAGCCTCAGCAGCTACCTCCTGTGGACGCTCATGCTGACGCCCCTGGCTGTGAGGTAGCAGGAAGTGTGTCCCCCTCCAGCACACACACACCTCGTATCTTATTTTCATCAAAACAAGGTCTGAAGTTCCCAAAATAATGATCTACTAGGAGATTTATGGAATTAAGGAGGAAAATGACATTAAATATAAAAGAAGAGGATAAAACAAATTTAGAAAACAAGTAGTATTAGTTCCAACTTTACTTAACATTGAGTCAAACGCAAACCTGGCTGGCAAAGCCTGTGGGGCTCCCAGCCTCCAATCTCTAGTTATCACTTCAAAACCACCTAATATTGAAGGTTGGGGGATAAAGGCTGGCCAAGAAAACTCCAACTGATATGGATCTGGATTCATATTGGAACTATCTAGTAGAATTATTAGGTTTTGCCCTAAAAAGTGGCCTCCTCTTTTTTTCCTGAGATTCGTTAACTTCTATTCCATACCCTTTGTGGAGCTCTCCAGCACTGTGGGAATGCCAGGACAACCACATCTGGGAGCCTGTTTTGCAGTGCACTGTTATGCTCTGCTCTCTATTTCCTTTCCCCTACATCAGTGTACCAAACTTCAGAATGCATCAGAGGCACATGGAGGGCTGGTGGAAACGGACTGCTGGGTCCTGCTCCAGAGGTTGTGACTCAGTAGGCCTGAGAATCTTCATCTCTAACTATTTCCCAGATGATGGTGATGGTGGTCTGGGGTCGACACTCTGGGAATGACTGCATTTCATAATGGGAAGACGGCAGTCAGCCAAAGGGGCTGGGGTCCAAGATTTGACACTTTTTAGCTACATACCCTGGGGTAAGTTTTCCTCACCCACAAACAAAGTAACATCTACCTCTCACGGTTTATATAATCAATCAACAGCACACCAAATAGAAAGTTCCTAACACAGCGCCTGGCACATAAGAAACATTTCACGCTCTCCCCAGTCTGAACCCTACAGAGCTCCCTCATGGCATTTCAGCATTATTTTACCCTGATTTTTCTGTTGCCTCCATAGCGCCTCCTATCAGTGCGTACTGCTATGTTTTTCCTCTATCCTAACAAACTTCTAACAAATTTCTCATTTATCCTGCATTAAACATCTGGTTGTTAACACTAGATCTCTTTGCCAGCAAACCTTAGCCTCTCTAACAGCTGTTCTACGTTAACATCTGTACCTAGTCTTCCAGTGGCTACACAGCAAATACCTTCTTTCTACAGCACATACTGGAACTGCTGAGTTTTTCCCAAGGCCAAGCAATCTCCACCTCTCCTTTTTTGTTGTTTTTTGGTTTTTTTTTTTTTTTTTTGTAAATGTGTTGCTTGTTTGTCTGTTTTCCTACCCTATTCTCCTCTTATTTGTAGAAAAGACCTGGCTGAGAGATCCTTATTTCTATGAAAAATAAATAAGTAAATAAAAAAGGCAGGCCTTTCACAGCTCAGTTTACTACTTCTACCAAATACCCCAGGTTTCCTCTGACAGCTTATCAATGAGATATTCCCCTGGAGATGTGTCTTCTAAAACTCTTTTATACTTTTATAATGTTTGCCAATTCCTCTAAAACAAAGAAACAACAGGAAAAGCAACTCTCAATAATAGCAGAGAAAGGGTATCCCCTTCACAGTCATGTTCCTAATTCTCTGTAAAGAAAGAAACACACTACGGCAGACAGACCCACCACAGAAAAATTTCTTCAAAATCAGTGAAAAAAATTACTGTCAAATACTAATTATGTTGTACTTGTACATGATCCCTCAATATAAATATAAATATAAATATAAATATAAAAATAAATAAATATAAATAAATATAATTTCTGTTATTTTATAGAATATGTTCATAGAAAGCATTAGCAAACATTACAAAATTATTGTCTGAGTGGCAGACTATTACTAAGGCCAAAATGTACCTTTAACACAACCTAGTACATATAAACTAATAGCAGTCAGGTAACCAAATTTCATCTTCCTTCTGTGGATTGCAAATTGTATTGTTATTGCTATGAAAAATGTACTTTAGGTACAGATTCTAACATCTCCGTGAATTAAAAGATATACCATACCTTCACAGTATAATTGAAGTATTTGGCTGACTGCATAAATCGATGGAATCCATCAGTCTCCTTTGTTGCTACAGTTATGACTAATAATTTATCTGCAAAGACAGAAGGGAATACCATAAGATGGTTTACCAAGAAGTAAAATGCTCCCACATTACAACTCACTATAGTGACTAGAGATTTCATTAAACCCATGGGAATGCTCTGGTTGGTTAATCTTCACAAGGCTAAACAAAGAGCTGTTGAAAAAATAGGCGATTCAACTGGGTTATACTATGCCAAATGATGAACCATCAAATGATAAATCATTTTAATGGTAAGAAAGTACATTAAAATTTAAGAAAAGCATGCCCTCAACAAATCACTTCAACACCAAGAGAAACACTTCCATAAAATGCACAGTTTTCATCTGCAGAGACAGAGAGCCTCCTAGAAATCATCTAACCAACCAGCTTCATTGTCACCTATAAGTTATCACTGATTTTCTGCACACATCGGTGAGGTCCTGAAGCACATTATATTCATCAAAACGCTAACATGTACAAAAAGAAAAGATCCAATCACAAGACTGATCCTAACCCTTTAAAACAGATTACGATGAATTGGGAGAAAACATTTAGAAACAGAATCCTAGTTTTTTTTCCTCCTAGTAATGAATTTTTGTATTGAAAAGCCTTAAAAGCCACATCATTGACACCAACTTCAGTGCTTTGCTTTTTCTTTAACAAATAAAAGGAACTAAAATCAGCATAGCCCTAGTAAATACACAGCTTTAAGTTACCATTTTATAATGGACTATTATTTTCAAGCCAACATAACACCACTTCTTAGTAGAAGAAGGTAGATTTAAGGAATCATTTCAAAATATCTATAGAAGCTATTAAGGGAAATACTTATCAGGAGAAGGCATGTTGGAAAACGCATAAAAGAAGCGAGTACCTCAGCAAATGCCAAAAGTGCTCGGATATGTTTTTTTAACTTAAGGATATAGGAGGACCCATGGACTAAGAAAGCAAAACCGACATCTTCTCAACATTCTAGGCACGGAGATATATCATTTGATTCTCACTTGTCCATTATCAATAAGAAAAAATTCAGAAGGTGTTAAATGTCCACTGAGCAATACACAATCATTGGAAACAGCATTAATGCATAATAGGAATCAATTAGAAACAACTTCATACGAATCAAAGTAATTCTCCATCAAATTTCAAAAATAAAACCACAAAATATAAGCGCAATACACATAAAGAAATAATAAATTCAAACATTCGCTAGTCAACCAAAAAAAGAGAAAACATTTCTATGAAGGTAAATATCAACACTGTTAGACTGTTCTCCTGGAAAGAGGTACTTCTCACATAATTTCCACCAGTTTGAGAAATAAATATTCAAAGAAAAATAAGTCATTTTCATAAAGTCGTCAGGCCACAAGTAGATATATTTTTAGAGGATTTTTCAATTAATTATTCTTTTTTAAAAAAACAAATATTCATTTGTAAAGTTTCAAACAGGGCTGAACCAATTAAGAAAATGTGACATGTTACCATTCCCAATAAATTTTGAAATAGGGAATACCAGATTTTATAAGAGTAAAGAGCATACTTTTTAAAATCTCTTTTCTCTGTAATAAAATGACTACATTTAAAGATAGCCTTTAAAAAAGGCTTCTAACTTTTTCTACATAAGTCATAAGAATTAGCTACAAGTTTAGATTTTGACTGGATGGACTTTTACATTTACCATTTCCAGTATAAAATTAACAGCAAAGATTTCATCATCCTTAACAGGAAGAGTAACGTTGGCCAGACCCTCGGGGAGCCAGAAATGTTACCTAATCCAATGACTCAGAAGGCAAAACTAAAAATGTGTAGTCTGACTGTGTCTGGCAATTTTATGCCAAATAAGGACTCCTGTTGTTTCAGTACTGTTGCTAATTACAAAAAACCAACACCAAATAATAAAAAACTTTGTTAAAGGAAGGTATGTTTAACAACATTATGTATAAACGTCTGTTTCCTCTTACCTGCTATTCAGTATCATTACTGTGATGAAAAATAAACCTTACTCGATCGGGGGAAGTAAAAGCTGTACTGACGTGTACCACGCATGAGCTCTCACTAGCTGATTCAAGGGTCAACGTGCTCACCATCTATGAACTATTCCTGTCAAAGAATTGAACCTACCTTTCACATATACTTTAGATTTCACTAAAATTTACACTACAAATTTACCAAAACTAAAAGGACAGAGGACAACTGATCTATAGAATCGATGGCAAAAGGGTTGAAAAAGAGAAGGGAAACTGCCACAGTAACTGCTATAGTATATTAAAAGAATTGAGACAATTCAACCAAACGCAAATCATGGACTTTAGTTGGATCCTGATTTGAAAAACTAACTGCAAAAAGTTATTTATGAGAAAATTAGGGAAATTTGAACACTAATTGAATATCTATTGATATTAAGAAAGTTAATTTTTTAGCATGTTAATGGCATTGATTTTTTTTTCAAAAGAGTGCTTACAGGGACCGGCCCCCTGGCCACATGGTTAAGTTCGCACACTCCACTTCGGCAGGCCCAAGGTTTCACTGGTTTGAGTCCTGAGCATGGACATGGCCCTGCTCATCAGGCCATACTGTGGCAGCTTCCCACATGCCACAACTAGAAGGACCTACAACCAGAACATACAACTATGCACTGGCAGGCTTTGGGGAGAAGAAGAAGAAAAAAAAAAAAGAAGATTGGCAACAGATCTTAGCTCAGGTGCCAATCTTAAAAAGAAAAAAAGTCCTTACAGTTTAGAGACACACTGAGGTATTTACCCAATAAAAGGATATGGTGTTTGCAACTTGTTTTAAAGTTGTTTGGAGTAGAGGGGAGGCAATGGAGGAGGAGGATGGAGATTAAACAAGACTGGCCAGATGTGACGACTGTTAAAACTAGATTCTTTTTGTATACGTTTGGAAATTCCTAAGCTAAAAAATAGAGTTCAACTTCATACACAATCTCTAATCTTCCTATCAGAAAAATGACAGAAAAATATTCAATATAAAACTTTGAGCCTGAATAATCTAAGTAAAAGGAAAGATGAAACAGATAGAAATGTTCTAACCAAACAAAATTATAATTTAAACAACTATAATTCGTACCTTACCCAATCCACCCGCCAGAATTGAAACATTAAAGTGAGATGATTGAGGAAATGAACTTGAGGAAATGGACTTAAGCAATATACACCCATCACCACTACCAAACCAATCTATAATGGCGTCAAAGAAAAGGCAAATGGAAGCTCAGCTGTGACCAAATGTAACCTCTATAGCCACTGACTGACTCTATTAGAAAATAGATTCAGAGAGAGATAGACTAGAACTGCTCATCGATGAAAATCATATCATAGCAAAAACACCCAAAAACTTGTGTAATCATCTTTACAGTGTCCCCAAATGCCTATCACTATAGTGCGATTTGATAAATACTGAAGTAGCTAAATATTTAGCTCTCTACAAACATTGAGATGACTATCAGAATTTCTTCCAAATCAAGAAGTCAACTTATTTAGACAGGCCAAAACATGCTATGTTCTCTCTTATTCATGCACTTACAGTTGGGGGTGGGGGTCGGGGGAGGCACTGTTAAAAAGTCATTTTCTTTCCTCCAAATAAGAGCAGAAATTACCAATATTTACTGCTGACCTAATTTTTCTTTCCAAAAACAAATCATGGATTTAAAATAGAAAGGTTTTTTTTTTTTTGCTTTTATAGCCTGTGTCCAAATGCTAAAGCAGAACATAAAATTCATCTGAAATTCATTGTCTTAATGACAAACACTGCATTAAGTAACTCAGCACCAGCCCAGCTGCCTTTGATCCCAGTACTGAGGGATAAATCACTCTTCCCCAGAAACCTTCCCCACACACAAACCAATCCTTAATTCTAAATTTGCAAATATCAAGAAAACCGATTCTAACACAGGAGCTCTGAGTACACTGTTCTCACTCCGCAGCTAACTCATTTTATGAGCAGTCACACCCTTCATCTGTAAAGCCCAGCAGCTCTCAACTTTCTACTGAAGGAATATGTTTTCTTAGTAACGGTTGGCACAGTGCAGGTGCCAGCAAACTCTAACTGTAAAAGGCCAAATAGTAAATATTTTAGGCTGTGTGGGCCACATACCATCTCTGTCACGAATCTCCGCTTTTCTTTCTTTCTCTTTCTTTCTTCCTTCCTTCCTTACTTTCCTTCCTTCTTTCCTTCTTTCTTTCTTTCCTTTGGGGAGGAAGATTGGCCCTGAGCTAACATCTGTTGCCAATCTTCCACGTTTTGCTTGAGGAAGATTGTCACTGAGCTAATACCTGTGCCAGTCTTCCTCTATTTTCTATATGGGATGCCACCACAGCATCGCTTGATGAAAAGTGTGTGTAGGTCCATGCCTGGGATCCAAACCAGGGAACTCACGGCCTCCAGAACAGAGTGCATGAACTTAACAGCTATGCTACCAGGCCAGCCCTTCTTTTTTTAAACCCTTTAAAAAGGTAAAAAAGAAAAAAAATTCTTAATTTTCTAGCTATCTGTACAAAGGCAGCCATGGGCCAGATTTAGCCTAAGACATAGGCCAAGACAGATTTTGACACCGTGGTTGGCTGTATAAATCTGAAGACAAACTATTTCAGTTGAAATCCCAGCTCTACCATTGACTATTTATTATACATTGGGTAGTTACTTAAATTCTTTGTTTCATCTGTTTCTCATCTATAAAAAGTGTGTAATAATAGCACCTACCTAATAGGTTTGCTCTGGAGGTTAAATTAGTTAATATATGCAAAGTGGCTGACACTCTAAGTTCTACATATGTATTATACAGTATTTTCTTATATCTTCCTTATTTCTACTCAACAGATGTATGGATAAGGTAGGTTGTAGTTGTGCACATCTCAATAGGTTATAACTCCATTTCCCTCTCTTTCTCTATCAGAGTTATACACTCAAGAGTCTAATCTCTTCCAACTCTCAAGATTTTATGAACTTAGTAATGGTAAAAAACAAATCAAGACCAAACCTATCTAAAAACAGTTCAACTTGAAGCTGTTCATTCAAATAATTTAGCCAGTAACTGCAGATACAACTTCTCAAGTTTTTACATTTCTCTCCACCTCCAAGTAAACTATCCTACTAACTCAAATTATGATCATCACTAGCCCAGGCTTCTGCAATAGCTTCCTAAACCCACTTTACCCACTCCAGTCATATCTCTACAAAGCAGCCAGAGGGATCTTTTTAAAATATTTAGATGTCTGATTATGTACCCCACTGCTAAACACCCTTACGTGGCTTCCCGTAGCTCTCAGGATGGTGGCCCAGCTCATTACCTCAACGTGGTCCTTGACTACCTCCATCCTCTCCAGTCTCATCTGATACCTCTCTCCCCTTTGCTCTCTCTGCTCCAGCTGCACTGGCCTTTTCTGTTTCTCCAACAATGCCTGCTCCCTCCCACGCAAAGAGAAGAGCCTAGGCAAGACCACTGTCCCCTCAATCTCTTGATGTAGCCACTGCCGGTTCAAATTTGAGACTCTTACACATATGCCATTTCCTCAGGGAGACCTTCCCTGACCTACCAGAATAAGTTAGTACCCACTACACATTTTCACTGCACTCTCTAACTCTCTTTCAGACAACTTACCACAAATTGTAATTGTATATTAATTTGCACTGTTATTATTTGAAGTTAAAGTCTCTCTCCTCAACTAGACTATAAATTCCAGAAAGACAGGACATCTTTGACTCAGCACTACGCCTCCAGGGCCTATCACAGTGTTCAGCATACAGTAGGTTCTTAACAAACATTTGTTGAATGAGTGGATTCAGGGACAAGTGATGTTATGTTTCATTTGCATATATGCATAAAATAATTTGTTCTCAACAAAATGCCTATGTAGTTAGCTTTATCATCTCCAATTCACAGACGAAGAAAGCAAGGTTTAAACAGGTTAAGCAAGTTAGCCAAAGTCACTCAACAAGTTACCAGCAAATCCAGGAATAGAACTTCAGTTATTCCTCCATCTATTTTGTTCCCATGTCAGATGTGCTGTTTTTAGAGTCAAGAGGCTAGAAGAAAACTTTGAGCTTTATTCCTTGTGAAGAAAAGCGATAATGTAGCAAGCCTGAGACTTCTCTCCTTAGATCTGTTTGCAGGGTTGGTCCTTGGCTGGCACCTGGAAAGCTGAATTTTGGGAGGGTTCTCACAACTCCCAGATAAGAATGGTTCACTGCGCTAAATTGTACAAACAATGAATTTATGGTGAACGCTTGCTTTCCTTCTAAGAGTTTGGAATTTTGGTACAGAGGTTGTCCATGTGACCAGCCCCCAATAAAAACCATGGGCACTGGTCTCTAATGACCTTTCCTGAGAAACAACATTTCACATGTGTTGTCACAACTAGCTGCTGGGGGAATTAAGCACATCCTGTTGACTCCACTGGCAGTTAGAAGCTGTGTCTTGTTTCCCTGGACTTGGACCAAGCGCCTTTCCCCTTTGATGGCTGTGTCTGGTATCCTTTCACTGTCATCAATCATAGCCATGAGTACGACAATATGCTGAATCCTCTGAGTCTTCCTAGTGAATGGCTGAACCTGGGGATGGTCCTGGGGATGCTTGACCCATTATGCAGCCAACAAGTCTTCATCTGAAAGAGGAATCATGGCCCTAATTGGTTATATGTCTGATGGAGGGCTGGGTTCAGAGGAAGAGGCCAGAGAGACATAGAAAAGACTTCAATATACTCCAGAAGAGAGATACCTGGTACATAAGGCATCATCCCCTACTCCTACACTAACTAAGAGTCATTTCATTTAACATAAATTGTGACTTCATGGACAGTCTAGCAAAGCCTACTTCTTTTACAGAGGAGGAAACCAAGACCCAAAGAGAAAACAAGACTTGTCCAGAATCCTGCAGCTAGGTGGTAACCAATCTAGGACTGGAACTCAGGATGTTCAGTTACTAACAGTATGGTTTTCCTAGGTCTTACTGCACGGTTTTGTTCTTTGTTAAGCACTAGTCACCCAAACACTATGACAAACAAACTGAAGCCATGGAGTCTAGGTGGCAAAAAAACAAATTTTATTTTGTGGAATTGTTAAAAGAAATTCAAAACAAAAATTCCTCAAGAGCAACTCATGCCACAATTTCAACAAGGAAGAAAACCTAAAAAGGAAGTGTGAAAAGGACATCACAGGATTCCTTAGCATCTTTATAGGAAAGGGGGTAGAAAAGGGAATGCTTAAAGAAAAAATAATAGTAATTTCCAACCACTACTGCTACATAGGCGACATCTTCACACATGGTAGCATTCAGATGGAGGCCTGAGCTTCCACAGCCCACGCTGGACAATGCACAGACACAGTCAATGAGGAGACATGCTGTGAAGAAGAGGAAGGAGGGAGGTGAGGATGTAGGGTGACCAACCAGCTCAGTCTGCCCAGGACTAAGAAGGTTCACAGAACATGGGGCTTCCAGTCTTAAAATTCGGAAAGTCCTGAGTAAACCAGGATGAGCTGGTCACCCTAGCAGTATGTACAAGGGGACCAGAGACTATTGCCAATGATGTACAAATGAATGGATGGCAAATGGTCCAGCAGACAAATGGTAGGAGGCTTTTAAGTTAAGGATAAACTCTTTCAGAACCAGAAGGTCAACCAACACCACAGAGCAAGTGAAGCAGGACCAGATTAGGACCTCCAGAGACCTCGGACACCTAAAAGGTCAAAGTGACTAAGACCAACTCTACCCCTCGTAAGTGCTTCAAATCATAACATGCATTTTTAAACTTTTTCTCAAATAAAAAAAAAATTGTACACATGCTAAAATTGAGCCTTTTTTTAGGTTTCTGAATTTCTTTTTGGGTGCCCATGTTTTCTGATAATAGATGCACATGTTCAGTTTGTCTACTGAGTAACCTAGAATCGAATGGAAGACAAATTTCTAGGCAGGATCAAAGGACTATTAACAGTATGCTCAAGAATTCCTAGCACCTAGCTGCTTTCGCAGAGCTTAAAGCTCAAGCACTTAAGAATAACAGATAATAGTGAAAGCTTAAAGGCATCTATGTATAACTGACAAACAGATGATCATATGACAAAAAAACACCGAAATTAGTTATTTGTAGTCAATACAACTTGAATAATTATTAGGCTAAGACTGGAATTTTAGAGTAAGAGACAATTTTTCATAGTATGAGATGTAATTTCTAATATAAGAAATCGTGGGCCCCTCTATAACCATATTAATTAATTATAGCAACCATTGACCATGAAAATTATGAGAAAACCTTGATATAAATACAGCGACATATTTAAATAGGTTTATATTCTTCTAATCTCAACAGTATCCACATACTTCAGAAAGTGATTAATATACATATGAACTATACACTCTATTCAATCTGTGTATTAAAAACACTTCATTCAGAACCCTGTTTCACCAACTCTCTTCAGTAACACCCCAATCTCCCTCATAATAACTATCCATGACCTATGTAAAGATACTCAACCTAATGTCAAGAGCTCAACCTGAACGTGATAAACAGTAAGAAGAAAATTAATGAGGACCCACTTGTCTGCATCAACCCCAATTGCCTCCCGGAAACACGGAGATAAAATGCAAGGACTGGACTGCAGCCAAAAACTATACACAGAGTTCCAACAAATAGTTTCTGGAGGTTAGAAGGGGAAAGTAAAATTCAAACACTGAGAATGATCATGCTAAGGGGGGCTTCAATCACAGCAAGTAAAACGTGACTTAAAAGACTGAAAGAAAAAAAAGGTGTCCTGCGAATCCTACTCAAAAACAAGCTAAAAAATGAGCCAACACGTGCGACAGCTGGCCAAAACACACAAACCAACAAGCAGAAAAGTGATCTTAACAAGAGAAGATGATCCCACTGTAATCTGTGCAGCCCAGGTGTGGAAAATTATGAGTCTGGCACGCTACATTAGGGAGAATTTTGACAAACACAGAGATGGACCAGCATGGTTAGACATCTGGCAATTATTTCACATATTGAATACTTGAGGGATTGAAAATTTTTCTACCTGAATAAAAGATTCACCACCTCCCCACCTCATCATATTTGACGAGAAAAAACAGATTTTCTCTCTTATTTTAAAGGAGATAATTGGCTGGGAGAAGAATTAATGGAGAGCAGGTAGATTTTGTATCAACACTGTCTTAATCCATTCGGACTGCTATAACAAAATACCACAGATAGGGTGGCTTAGAAACAACAGAAATTTGTTTTTCACAGTTCTGGAGGTTGAGAAGTCCAAGATCATGGCAGCCGCAAGGCTGTGTTCTGGTAAGGGCCCGCTTCCTGGTTCATCACCAGAGCCTTCTCGCTGTGTCCTTACATGGAGGATGTGGCTGGGGTCTCTTGGGAGCCTCTTTTATAAGACCACTAACCCCATTCATGAGGACTCTACCCTCATGAGTTAGGCACCTCCCAAAGGCCCCCCTTTTAATACCATCACCTTTGGGGGTTAATACTTCAACATATGAATTTTGGGGGAACACCTTCAGACCACAGCAAATACAAAGTACAATAAAAAGCATCCAGAATGAATGGACAGTCTTGGAAAAGCAGTGTTTCCTATCTTTACAAATATTGATATAAAGACTACAGGACCATTTTCCAGCATTTATGACTTGGAGAGCACATCTGATCCCTTCAATGGTTATGAAATTTATACCTTCGATGTAATTTTATTACCAAAGGAAAAAGGGTCTGTCCCCTTCACAGAGATTTTAATCCGTGGAATTCCAAGGGTTCAAAGGTTGCAACAACCTCCAAAACAGAAAGACGTAGCAGGAGTAAGAACCTCCTTTGACTGGAATAGGGTACCCCATCTGCTGGCCAAATGCTTTAGCAGAGACTATGAATTGCCTGCCAGAAATCTGTTTCCAAGACTGTGTAGTTTGTTCAAACAAATCTGATCTATTGCTGTTTATTCCATATTTTACAAAGGCACTAAAAATATTTCCCAGATTCATAAGCAAAAGGCATAAATAGCAAAGTTGGCAACCAGGACAAAAGAGCAGGGGCTGAGATAATAGATTCCTGCTGACTAACCTACGAATGAAAAGAGCTTCCCTGGGGCAGAGGGCCACCTGGAGACCGACTGGTGGTTAAGCCAGCCACGCTCTCAGAGAAAGTTGTAAGGGTGAGGTGCCTGAACCAAGATAACCTTTACTTCTCCATTATGGGAAGAAGAATCTTTCTGAAGAAGTCTTCCTAACCTAAAAGAATGAAAATAAATGAATCTGGGATGCAAAATTAAAAGCAGACCTGCTAAAGTGGGGAGTGGCTGAAATGGAAACAAGGGAAAAGTCATAACTTTCATTCATCACCTTCAAGTACAGTCAAACTTTTGTCTCTTCCACACCACATTGTGATGAACATATTATATTTTTTAAAAGAGGACATTTTCTAGTGCATTGAGCTTGCATAAAATAAGTATATTTAATCTGAGCAGCAGCCCATCCTCACACTGTCTTAAGAATGTAAAAGCACCTATTTTGACAGCTCAGAATCATCCCCCATAACTTGCTAGTTCTCCACATTGTTCAGATGGAGTATCTTTCCATTTATTTGTCTTCTTCAATCGCCATATAGCAGATTACTAGAAAACTGAGTCAGTATATCAGATATTTTGGGGACATAAAGTTAAATGTAGATGATCTGATATCTACAACTACAGATATCTTCTTCTATAGAATTAATACAAGATTCCAAAAAAAGGAGTTTTATTATTCACTTTGTGCTGCAAACTGTCATAAATTTTCATCTTTATATAAGAAAAATGTCTTATTTTTTTTGGAGTATATCCCAGAAAATATAAGAAACATTCCAGCATTCACTGTGCCAAGTTAGGGATTAGAGAAATACATTTATATACACACATGACTGATTTTTCCTTCTCCAGCCACTCTTTGTAATTTAACTTTTTGGACTAGCTGATAAAGTAGGAAGAAATATTCTTTCCCAGCGCTTTCTCCCAGACATCTATCTGACTTTCCCTCAGAGGATACCAATGCTGTTGTTCTCATGGATGCTTCAAGAGATGTCAATGTATATACTAGCAAATTCTTTAGACCTCACTTTGGATCTTTTCTCTTTTTTTTAATTCAATTTATTTAAACTAAAACAAAAACAATTTACCCATATCTCCCATGTCCCCATCCCCACCTCTGGCAACCAACAATCTGTTCTGTGTTATCTATGAGCTTGGTTTTATGCATATATATTTAGATTCCACATATAAGAGAGATCATACGATATTTGCCTTTCTGTCTGACTTATTTCACTTAGCATAATGCCCTCAAGATCCACCCATGTTGTCACAAATGGCAAGATTTCTTTCTTTTTAATGGCTGAATAATATTCCATTATATATGTATACCAACTTCTTTATCCATTCATCCATCAATGAACACTTAGGTTGTTTCCATATATTGGCTATTGTAAATAATGCTGCAGTGAACATGGGAGTACACGTATCTTTTCAAATTAGAGTTTTAGTTTTCTTCATATAAATACCCAGAAGTGAAATTGCTGAATCAAATGGTAGTTCTATTTTTAACTTTTTGAGGAATTTACATACTATTTTCCATACTGGCTACACCAATTTAAATTCCCATCAACAGTGCACAAGGATTCCCTTTTCTCCACACCCTTGCCAACATTTGTTATTTCTTGTCTTTTCAATAATAGCCATTCCAACAGGATGAGGTGATATCTCGTTGTGGTTTGATTTGCATTTCCCTGATGATTAATGATGTAGAGCATCTTTTCATGTACCTGTTGGCCATCTGTATGTCTTCTTTGGAATAATGTCTATTCAGATCTTCTGCCCACTTTTTCTTTGGGTTTTTTTTGCTATTGACTTGTATGAGTTGCTTTGGCTATCTGGGGTCTTTTATAGTTCCATACAAATTTTAGAACCGTATTCTATTCTGTAAAATACACCATTGGAATTTTGATAGGGATTACATTGAATCTGTATATTGCTTTGGGTCGTGTGGACATTTTAACAATATTACTTCTTCCAATCCATGAGCATGGAATATCTTTCTATTTATTTGTCTTCTGCAGTTGCTTTTATTAGTGTCTTTTAGTTTTCAACATACAGGTCTTTCAGCTTCTTGGTTAAATTTATTCTTAGGGATTTTACTCTTTTTGATGCAATTGTAAATAGGATTATTTTCTTAATTTCTCTGACATTCATTATTAGTGTATCCAAACGCAATAGATTTTTGTGTATTGATTTTGTATCCCACAACTTTACTAAATTCTTTTATTAGTTCTAACAGTTTTTGATGGAGTCTTTAGGATTTTCTATATAGAATATCACATCATCTGCAAATACTGACAGTTTTACTTCTTCATTTCCAGTTTGGATGCCTTTTGTTTCTTTTTCTTGCCTAACTGCTCTGTCTAGGAATTCCAATATTACGTTGAACAGAAGTGGTGAGAGTGGGCATCCTTGTCTTCCACCGTCGAGTATGATGTTAGTGTATGCTTGTCATATATAGCCTTGGTTATGTTGAGGAATGTTCCCTCTATACTTACTTTGTTCAGAGTTTTTATCACAAATGAATGCCAAACTTTGTCAAATGCTTTTTCTGCATCTGAGATCATCATACGATTTTTATCTTTCACTTTGTTAATGTGGTGTATCACACTGACTGATTTGCAACTGTTGAACCCTCCTTTCATCCCTGGAATAAATCCCACTTGATCATGGCGTACCATCCCTTTACTTATCGTTGAATTAGGTTTGCTGATAATTTGTTTAGGATTTTTGAATCTAGGATATTGGACTGTAATTTTATTGTGGCATCCTTGTCTGGTTTTGTATCAGGGTAATGCTGGCTTTGTAAAATTAATTTGGAGAGATCCCTCCTCTTCTACTTTTAGGAGAGTTTAATAAAGATGGATTAGTATTAATTCTTTGAATGTTTGGTAGAATTCACCAGTGAAGCTATCTGGCCCTGGCCTTTTGTGACTTTTGTTTGTTGGGAGGTTTTTGGCTACTGATTCAGTTTCCTTACCAGTAATCAGTCTGTTCAACTTTTCTATTTTATCATGATTCAGCCATGGCACGTTGTATGTTTCTAGGACTATATCCATATTTCTTCTAGGTTGTCCAATTTGTTGGTGTAGAATTGTTCCTAGTAGTCTCTTATGATCTTTTGTATTTCTGTGGTATCAGTTACAAGCTCTCCTCTTTCATTTCTGATTTTCTTTGACTCCTCTCTCTTTTTTTCTTGGTGAGTCTAGCTAAAGGTTTGTCAATTTCATCTTTTCAAAGAACCAGATCTTAGTTTCATTGACCTTTTCATTATCTTACTTGTCTCCCATTTCATTTATTTCCCCTCTAATCTTTGTTATTTCCTTCCTTCTACTAACTTTGGGCTTTATTTGTTCTTCTTTTTCTAGTTCCTTGAGGTGTAAAGTTAGGTTGTTTATTTGAGACTTTTCTTGTTCCTTGAGGTAAGGATTTCTCACTAATAACTTCCCTGTCAGAACTGCTTTTGCTGCATCCCACAAATTTTGGTATGTTACATTTCCATTTTCATTTATCTCACAGTATTTTTTTATTTCTGTTTGATTTCTTCTTTGACCCACTGGTTGTTTAGTAGCATGTTGTTTAATCTCCACATACTTGTAAACTTTCCAATTTTCTTTAAGTAATTAATTTCTAGTTTGATACCATTATGTTCGGAAAAAATGCCTGACATGATTTCAATCCTCTTAAGTTCATTAAAACTTGTTTTATGGCCTAACATATGATCTTGGAAAACGTCCCATGTGCACTTTAGAAGAATGTGTATTCTGTTGCTTTTAGATGGAATGTTCTGTATATATCTGTTAAGTCCATCTGGTCTAACACGTCATTTAAAGTTAATTCCATGGAGTGAGGTTGGCACAATGTGGGTAAGCATCTGCCTCAACATGGGGCTTAGAAGGCTTGAAGGACAGCAGCAGAGAAGTCTACCCAGTTGACCTTTTACCTTTTTAAATGCAAAACAATATAAAACCATGAACATGCTGACTTTTCTAAGTTTTCTGCCCATTATAATGTGTATGATATAATGCATACGATGGGTCAGTTTTAGCAGAGAGCCAAAGGTCTTTCTGACCATATGTTTATATACTCCCAGTGCTTGAAGTACAGTTTTATTCAAGTTCTAAATTGGGGGGGGGGGGGGGGAATAATCAAAGGGATTGGTCTCATATAATAAACATATAAATATGATTAAAATAAGTCTTCATAAACAGCAAGTTATTAAGTGTTTGATTTCAATCTATTCTCATCCAGGCAATAATGAGACAAAAAGATGTATAATGTGTGTATGACTTGTCTTCAAGTAAAATATTTAATTTGATATGTAGTGCACAGTAGACACCGTCAGTTGACCTTAATGATCTCTGTGACCACTGGCCCCTCTAGGCCTCCAAACATCATCCTTGAGGCCATTAACCTTGTTCCATGAGCTCACACCAACCTATTCCCAGTCCTCCTCGGGTTCTTCCAATTCCAAGCTCTTCTGCAGAGATATATTCCTTTCCTTAATAATTAGGTTTTCTGTCCTTTACTTTTTCCACCAGTGGTAGATTCCTATCATGACATATTATTTCAATAGATGACTCGAAACTGGTCTTGTACCCTCTTCCTCAATTTTAGTTCCTGTCAAAATATTCCAGTCTCAGAGATGGTATCCCCAACATTCACTACCCAGAAAAGGCCATACGCACTGCCTTAGTCTTCACATGACTTACCATTCTCAAGATTTGCCTAATGCTAACGCTTCAACTTCCAAGATCTCTGCTAATCATCTATTGTCCAAAATTTACTCAACAAGAAAACGTCTGAATCATGAACTTAAGCATTAAAGAACAGATTTCCATTCCCCTGACTGTCCTTTACCCTGTAGATATATTTCCAAGTTTCTGATACATTTCAGAGAAATGTTTTCGTTTACTCATTCTTGGACCATTCTACCTCTGGCCCTCTTACACCCACTTCAGTTTCCTTCCATCCCTTGGGATTACTGAACCCTGAAGATCCACTGGACCCTTAATCCAGTATCTTCTATTTTGGTCCATTATGCCAATGTCCTTGTCCAGCGGTTTTCAAACATTAGTGCACATCAGAAATACCCAAAGTCTTATTAAAATATAAATTTCTGGACCACATTCCCCAGAATTTTTGATTTGATATGTTTTAGGAGAGGCTTAGGAATAATTTCTGAGCATCAGGGATCAGCACCAGGAGATGCTCATGACGCTGAACAGGGATGACACTATAAGAACTACATCCTAGGTATGCCAATGAATATACACACTTCAGCATCTCAAATTCTAGATAACAATGAGGAAGTTAAACAGGGAAGGAAGAAATCAAGAGTAGCTGGTAAAGTGCCACAAAAGAAAAAATTGTAGATGGGCCTCAAAGATGGGATAAGAATTGGCTAGTTAGAAAAGGGGAGGAAATAACAGTGTTTTCAGTATCCAGAATGACAGAAAATGGTTAATTACAAATCGTAATTTAGGAGTGAGAGAGAGCAGCTGGAAGACAAGATGGCGCAGACCATGGATCCCACAGCTAAGGTCATTGGGCTCTGTAAGGGGAAGAGTGCCACAGGAGGCTTTGAGCGGAGAATTAACATTCTTAAGGTGCTGTTATTTCATTCACTCCTTCAAAAAATATTGTGTGCCTGCTATGTGCTAGACACTGTTCTAGAGACTGAAGATTCAAGAATGAACAAAAGAGACAAAAATCTCTGCCACCCCGGAGTTTACATTCTAATGCAGGGGGACAAAACCAAACAAAATGTATTTATTTAACTTACAGGGCTAAAGAGAAAGTGAGGAGGGACAGAGGGAGCCTTGAACGTGTTGCAGTTTAGACAGCATAACCAAGTGTCACTGAGAGGGAGACGTGAAGTGGAGGAAGTGAGCTAGCTATGCAAGATCTGAGGGAAAGCTTTCCAGTAAGAGGAAACAACAAATACGAGAATCTGACTGAGCCGGGTTCAGGCCTCCTGTGTCCTCGGGGGAGAGGGGAGAGGAAACCACAGGCACCAGAATGGCCAGAAGAGACCAAACAAGAGAGAAAACGAGATGAGGTCAGAAGTCAAGAGTGAATAGACTGTGCAGGGGCTAGTAGGTCATCGTAAAGATTTTGGCTTTTTTCCCAAAGGCAATGGGAAGCTATTAGAGGATTTTGAGTGAAAGGATAATATAACAGTTGCTAAAATATTACTACTACTGTTACTAGTACTAATAATAGTGTCTACCATGTAGATACTATGAACTCATTTAATCCAGTGCTACAGCTATTCCAATGTTACATTTAAATAGATTGCCCAAAATTAAACAGACTATTAATAGGAGGACCTGGATTTGAACCCAGACAGCCTGGCTCCAGAACCTGTGCTCCGAACTGCCATACCAGCCTGTGCCCCTGGCCTGACTAAAGTCTAACAGGATTACTCCGGTTGCTATGACTGAAAGAGGTCAAAGGTAAAATTAGGAAGCCTGATTGGGACAGTGTTTACAACAATAATCTAGGCTAGAGTCCATGGTGATATGGACCAAGGAGTGGCAGGAAAGAGGGTAAAAAGTGATCAGTTTGGATATGTTTTGAAGGTAGACTAAACGAGACTGACTGACAGATTAAATGTGGGGTTTGAGAGACAGGAGTGAAGAAGGACTCCAGATTATTTAAGAAGACTAACCTTAAAAGATTAGCCTGCTGCATAGGTAAAATGGTACAAAAAGGTTAAAATCAGAAGTATTTGCTGTGACCTTCAAGGTGATAAAAAATCTAAATGCCATGTTCCCTATCCAGAAGGGGATACAGCCCCTACAACTTCTCTTTTGTTGATACTTGTTTGCTGCCAGAGGAGTTATGGACCCCGCCGTGAGACAACCTAAATGTAGATTAAGTGATTTATTATAACACATAAAACAGGGTAATGACCCACAAATTCCACACTCTTCTTCCTTTAGGATAGTAATTTTGGACACTGCATATATAATACAGACAGCTAAAGTGCCTTTAAAAAATAATGACGCCCAAGACCCACCTCAGACCAATATCATTCAGAATCTCTGGGCTATTCTTATTTCCCTTTTCAGAATAGAGAGAAACTCCTGTGCACCAGCTCATCCTAAAATGTAAAGCTTCTCTGTACCTCATAATATTTTATTGAGATTTTCATTGGTTTTAGCCAGAAATCAATATGCAGAGGTTTTCTTTTTTTAAAATCTATCTATAGAATAAACAAGCTATTGTGACACATTCCTGTGTAAATGCCATCACTTTAAGTCATTAGTGAGAAAATATGTCACAAGGATCAGAACATGGACATTGAAAAGCAACTGGGGGGAAGAAATACCAGCTGTTGGCCCAGAGCACTGTTAGAGGAAGGGCACTGTGAAAAGCGATCCCTCCCTCCTTCCCTCTTTCCCCGTCTCTTGTACCATCATATTCAATTGGTACTGGCTTAACACGTTAGAAATGAACGTTCACCAACTGGTTCTTCAAAAAGAAGAACAAAAACGTGGCAAGGCATTAAGTATTCATAAGCAAGACAGATATTTAAAGCAGATGTTTATAAAATAGCTCTCTTGTGAATACAATCTAATCTCAGCAGCATAAATCCACATGGGGCAGGATGCACCTATGTACCGGGACAGGCTGTATCTGAGTCAGCAGCTATTCAGGGAACCTGAGTAACAGGAACGGAGATTCCCCGTTGGAAACCTCGGCCAGTGTCACACAGGGCCAGCTGCTGTGAGGAATCCTCAGAAATCCAAGCTCTCCAGAAGCCTCCACACTCCAAAGATAAACAAACACATGAACAAAGAGAACAGATTAGTGGGTACCAGAGAGAAAGGGGGATGGGGGGAGGCCAAAAGGGGTAAAGGGGTGCATATATACGGCAACGGATAAAAATTAGACTATTGTGGTGAGCACGACGCAGTCTATACAGGAACTGATAAATTACAATGTACACCGAAATTACACAATGTTACAAGCCATTATGACCTCAATAAAGTAAAATAAAAGAAGCGTCCACACTCCAGAATCAAACAAGGAAGAGTTCCTACTGCTGACGGGTTCCTGGTGTCACTCGTCAGAGAACGGCCCGCGTGAAGTCCGTGTTCACCATGCCCTAGAAGCAGGGCTAAGCATTTGGTCTTCCCTAGCACAGATGACCTCTCCAACACTCCTCGCTCACTCATAATTCCAGGATTTTCTCAAAGTAGAAGAAAAATCACAGTAGTCATAAACTGGCATGTTGTTAAAAATGTATATACCTCAACGAATTTGGATTAAACTATACTATTTATGTGTAGTTTTTCAGAAATATACAATATGGCTTAAAATAAGAAGAGAAAAGATTTCTCAAATTCTCGAATCGCTCTCTTAGCATTTTTCACTGAGCATTCAAGACAGTTAAACCTCGGACGCTTTCATCTTTCCCTAAATACTTTTTTAGTCGAAATCATTCTATAAAATACTATAATTAAGCAAAGAATACCAGACAAATCTAACCTCTTCCTGACGTTTCATGATCATGTCTAACTGTCCTTTCCAGTGATACAGTAATTCCCCAAAACACATCTAATTCTACATGGCTATTTACCCCCACAATAAATGGCTCCAGACAGAACGGTTTTCACATGCTGTTTCTGACCTTTAATTTCTTGGTCTCCAATTCGATGTCTGAGTGTCAGTATGTCCACTTCTATCATCAACACAGTATGTTTCTCCAGTTACTGCCCCCTACAATTTTTATAATCTATTAGGTACTGGGAGGTAGAAAACTCATTTGCTCATACTGTGTATTAAATCAAGTCAGTAAATGGTTTTCCTATATTTAATCATAAGTAATATAAAGAAACAGCTGGATGTTTAGATCAATTATGGCTAAAAAGAATAGTACAAAGTTAACTACAATAAAATTAAAATTGCTGTATTTCAAAAATGTTCACCAATAATAAAATGATCGCTACTACATGAAGCCTTTAGAGATTTATCTTGCAGCTTACTTAAACTGTACACATTCCCCAGATGCAGTTTATGAAATAATATCTAACATCAGGGAGGTTCTAGCTTTTACTGAAAGAAAAATCAAACTGACCTAAAACATTCTCACACTGAAGCAGTGAAAAATATCTCAGGCTTCCATGGTATTTGGTGAAAAATTGTGTTGCTTTGATAATTATTAGAATGGCAAGGAAAAAATTCAAAACTTCTCTGGGGAAAAAAATACACACACATACACGCACACACCCTACCTACAATTCTTCTGCCAAAATAAAACCAGTAGTATTGGACAAGAAGAGAACCCTTTAGACACAAATTCCATACTCTTCTTCCTTTAGTAATTTTGGACCCTGCATGTATAATATAGACAGCTAAAGTGCTTTTAAAAAATAATGATGCCCAAGACCCACCTCAGACCAATATCATTCAGAATCTCTGGGTTATTCTTATTTCCCTTTTCAGGATAGAGAGAAACTCGTGTGCACCAGGGGAGTAGCACAGAGGCTGGGGCATCTGGAAATTTCAGCCTGTGACAGAGGAAAGGAACCCCAGGTGCAGGAGTTTATATCGCTAAACTACAGACTTAAACCCTGACTCCACTCTACCTTTGAGCCCTACAAATAATCTTCAATGGCTCTCATCTTCATTCCTTCCACAAACAGTTATTGACTGTTCTCTGTGAACCAGGCACTGTGCTAAATATTAGAGATACAATGATAAAAAAGCAAATGCTAGAATTTAGGACAATGTAAACTCTAGGAGCTGATGGTGTCCCAACTCCTAGTTGACACATAGTAGGCACTCAATAAATATTTCTGGAAGGAAGGCATCAATAAATACTTTCGGAAGACTGAGTCACTGCCTTCATGGATCTTATAATAGAGTAGGGAGTAGGGGTGCGGATGGCAGACAGTAAGCAAATAATTGCATAAATAAGTCTAAGTAGAAATTGTGATAAATGCTAAGAATGAGATGAGAGATTTTAATAGAGGAAATTATTTGAAATTGGAAGGTTAGGGAAGAACTCTGAGGAATTCATACTAAAACTGAGACCCGAAGGAAAGATGAGTTCAGGTGAAACAGTGTGTATAGGGGGCGAAATCAAATATAATCCAGCAATATTGATGTCTCAGGGACCCCCTCTTTGTCAGCTATGCTGGATTTTTTTCATTTCTGTCTTTAGAGAGTTAGAGGATTAGTAACAATGTCTCTTACTATACTGTATCATTGAGCAAATGTTCCCATCAGAAAAGAAATTACCAAGTTACAATTTAATACAACTTCTCCCTTACTTTTCAAAAAGATGAAGAAAATGTCCCTTTTCTAGAGTTACTAGGAAGTAACTCTAAATAAACCACAACTGAGGCTACTATCTACTGCTATTTAATGTACTTCATGAAAATAAACTAATTTTTTCTAAACAGATTTTTGTCATTTAAATCAATGTGTAAGTGTATTTTTTCAGTAAATAGAAAATTATATAATCCAACAAGTTTCCTTGTTTGATTCAATTAGCAAAAAAGTTTAGTGTCAAATTCACTATCCAGTTGTATCACACCCTTCTCTCCTGACGTTTCTTTCCACTACTTTTTTTCCCCTCTTTTTGCCTATTCATTTTCAGTCTCTTTTTCCAGTTTGTCTTCCTCCATCTCCTTCTGATAACTGAGTGGCACATATCAGAATCATCAGAGACCTTCTTCCAGCTACAAAGGACGGTCAGAGAAAATACTACAAAACCTACATCTCTCATATTACAAGATTAATTTTCCCATGGAACTAAATGGAAAGCAAGAGAAGAGGGGAGTATTTTCTGGGCACATAAATAGCCCAGTGCTTGCATATTTAAGCATAGTAACTATTTAAAACATATTGAAGCATAATAAATAACAAACAGCAAGTGTTAAATTCAAAGTCAAGGTTTTTAATTAACATACTGCATCAAACTAGAAGAGCAAGGCCTCATCAGCACATTCCGATCTCCCATCAAATCAAACACGGCCTACGCCCAGCGCGGGTGCAAAGCACAGCTGACTCCGACTCTGCGGCCCTGAACCCACGGTCCTGAAGCCAGATGTCCCCCTACTTGTTTCCACCCGCCTTGCTTTGGTTATACAGCAATTTCTGTAAACTGAAGTCTGTTTCAAGCTGCTCTGTAGTTTCTCAGCACTTTAACTATCGCTTTGCAGAGTGCTGTCTCCCAAACACAGCCCAGTGAATCACACCAGCTGTCTGGCCTTCTTCCCGGAGGGCAACACCCCGCCCGCCCTTGCAAAGTTCCTGCTGTGGGGGCCTGTTTTTCAGCACCAGCTCTCTACTGAATAAACACTTGGATAACAACATTATAGACACCGAAAAAGACTATAAATTTTAATAATGGTGACTACTAAAATAACTGTAAAACAGTCACCAAAGTCGCTCAAAAAGGTTCCAGTCCATGTAAACAAGCGTGAGAATAAAAGAACAGCAGGTAAGAGTGTATTCCTAATTGATGTCGACTTAGGCAAATTTAAACATTTAACATGCAAAACTTAAACTCCTCTGTTCCTCTCACATCTCCCATCCAATCTGCCTGCAAATTCCGTCAGCGTTACAGAACCCAGCCTTCCCACACCACCTTCCTGTGACTCGCCCAGGGGGGACTACCATCCCTGCCCTGGCGTACTGAAGTCGCCTCCCAAGGATTTCCCTGCATTTATCCCTGTCCACTTCACTCCGCTCCCTACACTGGCACCAGAATGACGTCTGCAACTCTGGCACTTGAGGGCTACAAGGTATAGCCGAGCAGGTGTACTCCACAAAGCCACCCAGCAAAGTGGCCAAAGGGGACAGTGGGCTTGAAATCCAGTCTTACTCCATTCAGAGGAGGTAACATTCTAATTCACACAGGTCTTGAGTCTTTTTGCTTCCAAATATTCTAATAGTCTCCTTTTTTGTTCTCAATAAAATCTACACTCCTTACCATAGTCTCCAAGTCCCTATGTAACCTGGTCCTGACTGTCACTCTGATCTCCTCTTCCACCACCAGCCCCTCCCTGCCTCTCAAGCAGGCGTGGGAAAACCTGCTGCTTCATGTCTCTGCTCAGTATGAAACGCCCTCCTTGAAAACAGTACCTAAAACAGCGCTGTCAGCCTCAGCTCTCTCACCCCAATCCCATTTTACCTTTCTTCTTAGTGCTTATGTCCGTCCCATACATCTGTTTGTTGTCCTTCCTCACTCCACTAGAATGCATACTCCACTGACAGGAATATGCAACTCACAGAAGAAACGGTGACAAAATAAAAAAAGCTTTTATTTTGGCAAATAAAGAAATGAATCACTAGAAATGTAAGAAATAAAAAAGGAGGATAAAGAGAATCAAACCCTAGTTTCCCCTAAAAACTGGAAGAGATTCTTTTAAGAGTAATGCTGCTGAGAATTCCATACACCAGACCATCTGATATGCTGCTGGTGAGATGACAATCCATACAACCTTCTGGAAAGCAACTCGACAATATGTAACAAACAATACAAGAGTTCTCATCCTTTGATTTCAACATTTTGTTTCTTGGACCTATCCTGTGAAAACAGAAACCAAAGTCATTTTCAAGAACATCCCTACAATATTATTTCTATTAGTACAAAATAGCAAACGAACTATAAATTCAATAATAAGGATAATAGTTACGCAAATTATGGTATAACCCCAAAACAGGATATCAAAATGTGACTTAAAAATCACGACTTGAAGGGGCCCACCTGATGGTGCAGTGGTTAAGTTCACATGCTCTGCTTCAGCAGCCCAGGGTCCAGGTTTGGATCCCAGGTACAGACCTACGCATAGCTTATCAGGCCATGCTGTGGCAGGAGTCCCACATATAAAGTAGAGGAAGATAGGCAGGGATGTTAGCTCAGGGCCAGTCTTCCCCACCAAAAAAGAGGAGGATTGGTGGATGTTAGCTCAGGGCTAATCTTCCTCAAAAAAAAAAAAAAAAATTATGACTTGAAGAGTATTTGAAGCCATGGGAAAATACAACACAGAGTTTTGCAAATAAAATAGAATACAACATTGTCTCTTTATGCTTGTCAGTATGTGCATGTTTCCCAATTTTATAAGGAAAACATCTGAAAATAAGTGAACAGAAAAAAAAGGAAAAAATACTATCACAATGTTTTATACTGTTTACTAATGATAGTGGGATCATGAACAAATTTAATTTCTTCTTCTATTGTCTTCATTTTCAATTATATGCATATATTTTCACTGCAACCAAAAATACAATTTTCAAGTGAAGTAATACCATCTTCATGAAGTCTGTCATACCCTGGTCCTTACTGAGTCCTACTGGTGCTTCAACATTTCTTACAAAAGCTCTGTCATTTCTTTCTAGAGCTTTTAGAATGATTTACAGATGAAAAATATTATTAGAAATGGCAAATCTGACTGCACACTGGCCACAAGTCATCAAAATAAATCCAGATTCACCAAAGATTTTTATCTTCACCAAAATGAAAGCAAACATTTTTGAGATGTATCACTTTAAACTCACACACAAAACCCAAAAAACTAAAATTCCCATGGCAGCGTATTAACCTACATAGGCATGTATGAACCTAACCCACCACTTCCAATCCAGTTTTGTTTGCTCATTTTAGCACCGAAGTGTGTGTCCTTACCACCTGGAAGTGTCACGAACAATAAGCAAAACAAATGCAGCTTAAAAATAAATAAATGCCGGGGCCAGCCCCGTGGTGTACCGGTTAAGTTCACATGTCCCACTTCAGGGCCCAGGGTTCATGGGTTTGGATCCCAAACATGGACCGAGCACCGCTCATCAGTCATGCTGTAGTGGCATCCCACATACAAAATAGAGGAAGGCTGGCACAGATGTTAGCTCAGGGCTGATCTTCCTCAAAGAAAAAAATAGTAAGTAAATAAATAAATAAATGCCATGGGGAAGAGCCTAGAGCCTAGAGAAGTAAAGTCAAGTAAAATGAAACAATATTTGCCTGTCCCAACTCCAAATAATTTTGAGGAAGACCAACCTTCTAATTCTAATACAAGATACTCCTCTGTAGATATGCTCAGCAGAAGTTTCAGCCAAAAGCTTATTGTAGTTTCTGCTATGAGCAAATAAACTACAAAAACAAAAAAAGGGTTACATGAAAACAAAACTTTCAAATAAAAATCACTAAAAATAAACCTATAATTACGAGTACAGTTATGGTGATCCACAAAGTTTTCTTTGGTACTTTTGCTTTCATGAATACTTAAGAAGTGGAGTCAAGTCAAATCTCTCCGTCCTAAATGAGCCAGAATTTTTCTGTTATCTCTTGACCTTCTCAAGTTTCAGAAGCCTTGAGTAAGCCCTAGTTGTTTCATCTCAGAAAAGTGACTTTAGCAAGCTAAGTATTTACTGAACATTAATAGAGTGTTGTATAAGATGAAAGCACTGGAAAATAAAAAAATACATCATCGAAAGTCAAACACTATAAAATTGCAATGAGATAGCTGCACTACACTGTGCCTCACAGAAGTTATGACCCATTGGCCTAAAAAAGAGGAGGATGAGAGCATAAATTCCTATTACTTAGTTGCCTCTATTTTATAGTTTTATTTCATTTTTCCCATGAATTTCTTTAGCAATTGTTCTTCTTGAAACTTGAGAAAGCATCCACAATCTTGGAACTTTATAACAGAGTTCCACGTCAGTAAGCAGAGCATGTGCTTCACGTAATGCTGAGCCCACGGGTGAGTCCCTACTGCCCCAAAGACTCGTCATAAAATTCTGAAATTATTGAATGACTTGTCAAGCTTTGAGAAGAACAATTACTGAAGAAAGTCAAGGAAAAAATAAATACAAACCCCTTGGAGCTAAGCTTCTAGGTATAAATTATGTCCCTTGTTCCAGATGCATTCCTATGAGATCTGGGAGACAGATGGTCTTCTCATTACTTTTGGCCATTTCTATTGGTAAGCATGATCCGGAAGACGTGGGTTACCCTACACCAGTGTTCCAGTCTTCCACTGTGTGTGGGGGGCAGGCAAGGGGAGGGGATAGGAGGGGAGGGGAGGGAAAGGGGACGGAGAGGAAGAAAGGGAGAGGAGGGAGAGAGGGAGACAGACACACAGACAGGCTGCAGAGGCAGCAGCTGAATTCTGCTTTCTGGAGTCTAGGCACCAGCTTCATGTCAGCAGTCAATGGAGACAGCTTCCTGATCCCTGAATTTTATTTACAGCAGCATGTTGGTAACTCCGTAGTTCTGTGGGAAGCCTCCTGATTCCCTGCTCTGGGACTAGGGTAGTGACCTCCTGGTTTGGTCAACTCTCTCTGCTGTTCTAGGAGTCAGTGCTGGGGGCTCAGCCTAAGGCCGGCTCTCCCAGCCTTTCCAATAATTGTGTCAGCCCATAACAACCTTTGTTAAATCCTCTTCTGTGCCAGATATCTGAAATGGCTTCTCCCTCCTGAATGGAGCCCTAACAGACACAGGTGCCCAGTCCTCCCATCTGTCGTGAGTGCGGTGAGCCCTGGGTTACCTGACTACCCCTCTGCAAGGCCTACAGGCAAAGAAACTCCCAGAGGCTTGGAGTGCCGAGCACAGCAACTCACAGATTTGGTACCCACAATAAGAGACGCTGTCTCTGTCCTCTTGTGGGTTAAAAGCCAGCTGAGAATAGGAAGTTAATTCACATGAAAAGACTGAGGATAACATACTAAATATCTAATTAAGTAGCAGATTAAACACTAGCGAATAATATCGCAGGAGGCCAGCAAGGAAGGGAGAACAGAGCAGGAGCAGACGCCTTGGATATATCACTCAGCACCTCGAGATTCAGTTTCTCGCATGGGAGAAGCAGGGACTGTGGTAAGGGAAAGTGTTCAAACAGATCATCTTTAAGAAAGGTTCCAGTTCTAATAAAATGATTTGGGGACATATTGTGACAAAGTGTCATCAAAAACAGCTTCATGAATGGGCAAAATGGAGGCCTTAAAAATGATAAGCAGGATTTTGACAGTGGGAGGGAACTGGAAAAACAGATAGGACGAAAAAGGTAAAGGCCTGGTATCTTGGCTGAACAGTGAGGAGCCCAGTGTGAACAGAGAGTGAAAGTTGGGAAATAATGGTAAATACGTTTGGAAACAGAGAAGGAACTGGAGGCTTCTGAACAGGGCAGTAAAATTAGAAATGCGCCATCAGACTAGAGCAGAGTTTCTCAAATGTAGCTCTGCTGACATCTGGGGCTAAATAATCCTTTCTTGTGTGTGTCAGTGGGGGGCGTGGTTGCTGGGCATTGTAGGATGTTTTAGCAGCATCCTTGGCCTCTAAAACAGGATGCCAGTAGCATCTACGACTCATGACAATCAAAAAAATGTCTCCAGGCATTACCAAATATCCCCTGGGGGACAAAATTACCCCTGGTTAAGAGCCACTGGACTCAAGAAAGATTAGTATGGAAAGATGAGGCCAGAGTAGTAATTTAAGAAGCGATATAACTATTTCATTCTGTGATGCGTGCCCAGACCAGGAGGTGCAAACACACATTAGTGAAGAGGTCCTGCGGGAGCTACAGCGCACAGGAGTGCACAAGCCCCACCTACAAGGAGAGCATCCTCAGTGCCAGCCAGCTGTGGCTGCCACGCGGCAAGGCAATCAGGGTTGCTAGGCTTTCCTTCTTCTCTCCTAAGAGAAAGAAATGCCAGACTTTTAGCAATCTGTAGCCTAGACTAAGGTGCTGATACCCTGGAGAGGGGTGTCTAAGAGGAGAAATTAATGGATCCTGATCAAACAAACCAACTATAAAAAAAACAGTTTTGAGAAAAGAGGGCAAGAGTGAACTTGAATAAGTACTGGATGCCATGAAGGAACTACTACTGAGTGTGACAACAGTATTAAGATTATGTTAGAAAAAGGTCTTATCCGTTTGATATATTTAATGATATATAGATATATATACATAATATATATATGCTTTCCATTATAGATGAAACAAAAATCACACAGAGAGAAAATAATGGCTGACTCAACATATCTGAATATCAAGAATAAATCAGAGGAATGAGGAAAAGTGACTTCAAAGTTTTGAATTTTAGTAAGTGATCAAAAAACATCACCACAGAGACTGCACTACTAAACTTACTATTTATTTCCTTTGAGTTCCCTTAGAAAAGCCTGTCTTTGTATCTTCACTTGGTAAAACTTATTTTCAAGAATTCATTGACAGCCTACACTTTTCTCCCCACTATTAATCAGAACACAAGAATTAATTCCATACATTTGAGATTCCACTTTAGAATAATGCTAATTAGAATTACACTGTTTAAAATAATAACATTCATTAGTAACACTTATTGAGCAATTTCTGTTTGCAGACTCTATGCTAAGAAGGCTTTTACTGGCATTATCAACTTTAATCCTCAAATCAGCCCTAGGAGGCAATTACCATTATAAAGAAACCATGATTCAGAGAGGTTAAGTAACTTATCCCAACAACAACCAGCAAATAAGTGGTAGAGAGAGGAACTAAATTCAGGCTGTGTGATTCGAAAACTCCATCCCCTTAAGCATTACCCTACACTGTCTCCCACAGGGCATCTTTCATAGTTAGCATGCAAGCAGCTTATGAGCACCTGACCTTGAAATTAATCATGCATCCCAGTAAGCCCGGCAAGCTCATACAACCTTTAATTCTCAGTTAGAGGTGTCTACCCCACTTCCTGTACGGTGGACCCACTCTGACTAGGAAGCAGACATCCTCTTCCATACTGCCTCGGCAGTTGCCCCAGTGTTTGAGGAGTAATATAGCATCTTCCTCAGATTCTTAGTAATATATTCAGGATGAAAGTGGGACCGACACAGCTTTCCAGATAATTCGAAGTACAACAGACTGGTATCTCAATTTATCAGAACTACCAAGAGATGTGAAGTGCCCTCTTCCACCAGGGAATGCATCCATGGTTGGCATCAAAGAGGCACAGTGTCTGTGTTTTTGAACCTCTGCTGATCACCAAGGCAACCAGCTAATTCCCTGCAACCAAATGAAGAGCAAATCCAGTACCGCACACTGGCTCGGTGTGCACATCCCACCAGGGTCCAAGCGCACGAGACTGCAGGCTAGGAGTCATGACACAGCAAGAATGGCTGGGACATGGAATTTATTACGGTTAATATAAAATGCTACACCACCGATTAGCAAATCCAGATAAATAAATCCCTAATATGAAAATATTCAAATCATATTTCTGCCTAGGACATGTCCAATTTTGCATAAGCAAAATTCCCCTTTGCTAACATTTGGGGCAGTGACTTCTTGCTCAGGTTTACCTGAATTAATTGTTTGAACCCATTCAAATCACATATTTTACAGTTTTCTAACATGTTTGCAAGCACTGTGACCTCCTCTTCTCCACTTAACCTCTACCTCCCATCACCTCTTCTGAATAGGACTCATTTTCAAAAGGATTTTCTAAAATTCAAATGTGCTATAAACTAATTAAAGTGTGGACTATGCTGACACTTATTAAGAAAAACTCATACCTTGCACCTACAAAGAATTTAAATCCAGTCATAGAAAAGGGGATATAGGGGCCAGCCCCATGGCCTAGTGATTAACGTTGGCACACTCCACTTCGGCGGCCCAGGTTCAGTTCCCGGGCATGGATCTACACAGCTCATCGGTGGCCATGCTGTGGCAGCAAACCACATTCAAAACAGAGGAAGACTGGCACAGATGACAGCTCAGGGCAAATCTTCCTCAAGCAAAAAAGAGGAATATTGGCAAAGGATGTTAGCTCAGGGCAAATCTTCCTCAGACAGAAAAAAAAAAAGAAAAGGAGATATAACTATCAGTTGCAGTCATTTCTTAAGTTTTAAAGTAAGCTTCTTAGTTTATCTTTTACTTCAACCCGAAAAATCTTCCCTATCCCCTCAGCCATAAACCATAACCAACCGACGTGCTGCTGGTCCCGGGGTAACTGAGCCGTTCAACGACTTGCTATGGAGAAGAGGGAATTCGGCTGTTTGGGATTATATACCCTATGAAAAAACTCTATGCTTACCATTGAGGGACATAAACGTATCAACTTCTTTATATGAAGTAGTTTATCATTTTAATAAAAGATTTTTCTTCAACCTTACCTAACTGCAGGAGAAACATCTGCTAATGTTTACTTGCTTACTCAATAAATCACAGATAATATCCAAAAACAACATCCAGACTAAATGGTTCTGTGATATTTAGTAATCTTACACTTGAAAAAGTAACAACTGTATGTGTTCACAATTAAGGCACCCTCTTCCCCGTCCAACTGTTTTATTTGAACTGCTTCCTTTAATGAACACAAAATCCTGCTACAAACAGTGGGACAAATCACCAGAAGAAGAGAAAAAGCATTCGGCGCCACCATCTCCTCCAAGGATTGAGTCAAAGACTATACCAATCACTAGATGTGTTCTGTTCTAGAGGTGCAAAGACATGGAGAATAAACACTGCTGTGACAGTGATCGAACAGTACATCAAAGCAAGTCCAGGTCAAAAGGCATCCTGACTTTCTACTCCATTCTTAAGGCTTAACAGTAACCTCTGTGGCTGGCAAACACATACGTGTACACACACACACACACGCACCCAAATACTTTCCTCCCATAAGCTTTCTTTTTACTTACCATGTTTCTAGTTTACTAAATGCAATCACACGTTAAAGATACTTAATGAATCTAAAAAGTAGATCTAGGTGCTTTGACAACTGTTTCAGGAACAACTGAGAGGAGAGCCTCCAATTTTTAAACAGCACATTTCATTTAAAAAATTCTTTAACTTCTAAAGAGCTACCAGCATCATTTTCATTAACCAATAAGACTTAAACAGTCAGGACTGAAACACAGGAATATAAAGGTATCTTTAAAAACAGCTTATAATATTTAAATTTACCAAAGAGTATGTGATTCTTCTCAGAAGATGGAAAATAGCTCCAGATAAACAGCAGACTGTTTTCTCCTCTCTTATAAAACACTTGCAATACTTTTAAATGTAAATTTAATTCCAGTTATTCTTGGCTTTACTTTCTTACCTCTATATCAAAATTTAATTAGGAAAAAAGCAATATCAAGGCCTAAGTCCAGCTCCTGATGGAATAACTAGAATATTAAAATACAAAACATTTATATCTCCGCTTCCTTTGGCCTAACAGATACATTTAATAGTAAGTTTCTTTGAGGCCCCTTTTCTGACTCCCACAGCACTTTTATCTCAACCACACATCCTAACACTTAGAATTCAGGAAACATCAAGTAACAGAGCTAGAAAGATCATAAATTACAAAGGCAGTCCGGGAGGCAAGGCTGGTGAGCGGAGGGCTGGAACTCAGATCGAGGTTTGCAGATGCCCGATGTCCACGCTCCTCCCTGGGGCCAGGCTGCCTCCCCATAAGTGCCTCTTTGATTTGTTCATGTTACATATGCATCATTTTTCCTGAAAGGATCTTAGAATTTCAGTGTGGAACAGGAACTGAGCCTGGTGTATTTTTTGTTTGTTGTGTTTCATTTTTCTATTTTTCCTCCACGGTTTTTCCTCTGTTTTCCCCCTGAGTTACATAAGGCAACTCAGAACACAGACTAGCCTTCAACAAATAGCAGCCGAATTAAATTTTGAACTAGTAATTTGTCACACTGCAGAGTATTACTATACAATAGGAATTATTCTTAGCCTACATTTGTGTCTAAGAAGTTACAATACTGTTGGTAACCTCTAGAAAAAATGTGCTCTGGGAGAATTTTGAAAGTTTAGTTAATTAAATAAATGCATATTTATTAAAGTTTGTAGAGTCAGACAAGCAAATGTAAATTACTACTCAAAGAATTAAAGCAGTACCAAAAGAGTTATAGGCAAAACTGCATGGAAACTTTCACCCACGGGAGAAAAGAGATTGCCTCATGGCTCGGCTTATCCTACTATGTCCCTAAGAAACTATGAAAATATCTAGTCCACCTATGTCTAGGGAAAACACTATCGTATTTCTCCTCTGCTACTCACACAGAATACTTCTGGCACCAGATTTGTGGGTTTTCCCCACACCGACCAATTCTCCCACACCTGCTGAGTGTCCTGCAATTCGATTCAACTCAACCAGAATCAGCGCAGACCCCGCAGCTTAAGGGCTGGGTCCTACACGACTGCCCCGCTGCAGACGTCAGGTTAGCCACAACTTCTGTCTTACTGGCTACAAATCAGAGGTTCCCAAGACCCTTCCTGAGCTTTGATAATTCGCTTGAGCAGCTCACAGAATCCAGGGAAAAGTTCACTTACTATTGCTGATTTACTACAAAGGATATTTTAAAGGATACACACGAACTCCAGATGAAAAGATACACAGAGCGAAGTCTGGAAGGATCCTGAGCACAGGAGCTTCTGTCCCCATGGAATTGGGGGCACTAATCCCCTAGCGTGGAGATGTGTTCACCAACACAGAAGCTCCCCAAACCCCAAACTTCAGGGATTTCTTCATCACGAAGGCAAGATTGATTATTAAACTATCTTCTAACCCTCTCCCTTTCCAGAAGATGGGGGCGGGGCTGAAAGCTCCAAGCTTCTAATCATGGCTTGGCTGTTGTAGTGACCGGCCCCATCCGGGAGCCCAGCAAGAGCCATCTCAGAACAAAAGACGCTCCTAGGAAATTCCAAGGGTTTTAGGAGCTCTGTGTCAGAAATGGGGGTCAAAGACCAAATATTAGCAGAAACCGGGAGCAGAGACCAAAATATGTATGTTTTTAATTTTTTCACAACCTATTAACATGTATCTACCCATGGATTTCATAGACTACAACCCTGGATAAGAAAGAGCCGTCTGTGTAAAAGAAAATGGTAAGAAGTGAGGAACGAGATCAGAGTGAGGAAGAAAAGCTGAGCAAGGACACAGAACCTATGAACCCCTGAGGATGTGCCAGGTGTGTGGGTCTCTAACTAGAGTCAGAGTAGAATAAGAACTCTGAGTCTCTACTTTGCAACTCTGTTCACTTCTTTGCTTTGGTGATTTTCCAGTTTGGGTTTTGTTTTGTTTTGCCCTTGGTTACCTAGTAAAGTCACTGTTTAAAAAATTCCAACCCTGTTTAAACTAAACTAAGAAGAAAAGGAGAATTGTCCTTCTCTAGACGTGGCCGACAGGAATTTCAGAGGCTCTGGACGAGCAAGCCTCTCTGGTCACAGTTGTGGTGCCAGCTGGAGGCCAGGAAAGACCCAGCAGGGCTGTAGCAGAAGAGGGGGCACCTTGCAGACAAGGGGCCTCAGAGCTGCCTCAGGCATGCCTGGAAAATCCCATCAAAGGCCAGTTTGCCCTCTGCATAACAGCGCTGTATGACTGCCCCAGGTGACTGAATTAGGGAGGTCATTTTAGTCTGCCTGCAAACCCTTAGCCAGTTTCTTTTTTTTTAAGAAATAATTTAAATTTTATATTTTTTGAATTATTTTTTGAGATGCTGAAATCACTACTGGTGTTTAGTATGCTGCTAGAACCAGGAAGAAAAGGTTTGAGAATGAATCATTTTAAAAATCTAGAAGTAACTAGCTCCCTTCTTAGCCTTGTGTGTAGCACCTATAAGTAATTAGCGTCCTAAGGCCCCATAAAAGCTGCAGCTGCAAACCAGCTAAACAACAAACTACTCAATGACAGAGCCCTGCTAATAGGACATTGGCTGTGATGGGGCTCTGTGGTCACCGGAATTAAGATGTATAGCCTCTGAGGCTTTTCAGGAACAAAGCCCCCGAATCAGGAACCCAAGATGCCAGGATTCCACGTACTCTTCCACTTGCCGCTGCACTGCAGAGGGTGAGGCTGTGTGGCATGACACATACTCAACATCTCCTTAGTGCCCTTGAGCATCCGGGGCTGACTTAGGGGAGAGGGGTGGCAGGTGAGAGCGATAAACACTGCGTGTGTTTGAAAATTCCTGGGTGCCCTAGGAATCTTGACTGTATGGCGTCCACAGCACAGAGGAGCAGAACCACAGCATTTAAGTCATAGGAAAACCATCTCCCTCTTTCTCTTTGGAAGAAAATTTAAAGCAGAATAAAAGGAATTAGAAACTAAATAGCATTCCTTTAAAAATTTGAGAATATAACTCTAAAGAAAATGAGCAGATGATCAGTTAATGTAATAAACACTAGGATGTCTTATGCGTCCAAAATAACGAAAGCAATATAACAATCAATATAACAAATGAGATTTCCTTTTAACCCTGGCTCATCTTAGAAACTCAACCACGTTTGTTAGAAACACTTTCCTGACCATTTAGCCCCTCATTTTAGCTGTATGTCCTCCAAAAGTGTTACGTGTTTTAAAAGCTTTATAGTGTATATTTATTATAATAAGCAAGTTCTTTGAATTGTATTGAAATTTAAATGTAGGTGATTTCTTTTTCATTTCTAGTGAAGATTTTGATTATAAATAACAGTAGTTCTAGGAAATACGAGCCCTCAGCCCAAAGGGAGAGGATGCTCAGACATAGTAGATCCCGTCACTGTGTCTTGATACTGACCGAGGAGTGTCCCCAACACTCAGAAACTTGCATGGAAACGGAAACTTCCTGTGGGAAGAGTAAAAGTTAAAAAGAACCATAAGAGAAAAGATTTCAGTGTGGATTGTTCTTGAAACAAAAGCAAAGACTCCCTACTCGCTATTTGCTCAAAGTTTTCTCCATAATTGGAAAAAATTTAATTTCTAAGCTTATACGGACTAAATTTTAAGCCAAATTTCTCGTAGCAGAGTAAAAATAGTAAATAAAGCATATTTCCACACTAACAAATTAAGCATTGTCTGACCTAATCACATCTCCTTTAAGAAATTAATTTAAGAAGGGGAGATATAGCCACATTTCAATAGGAATAAAAAATGATTTTCCAAAACTGCTACAGTATGCTACTAATACAATTAAGGTCTGAAAAATACTTATGAATCAATTTAGTAACTAAGTATGTAAATGCACTAACCTGAATCAGTTCTTTTTTTAACAAAGAGATTTATATTCAAAAACTAAATTAAAATTATTAACAGAAGTTGAGTTCCCTCTTTTAACACACAAAAGAAAATATGTAATGGAAATCCTTCCTCTGGGTATAAAAATAACATACCTCCACTCTTTGAATTTTGTTTTAAAGTAAAGTTATCCTGAGTGGGAAACATTAAAACTTATTTGAAGTTACTGTATTTTTAAACTATAAGCAGTATCTTTTGAAGGGGCATTCTTGTGACACAGTTAACCGGGAGGTAACAGTTCTGTACTGCTACACCAACTTCACTAGCAGCAGCACCAAACACAGCTTGCCACACTGAGGCCTTAAGCTAGTAAGTAACATAAGGACAACAAATCGTAACATACTGTTAATAATTCTACTACTCTGGATAACTATTTCTTGGCTAAGTAAAATCTCAATAGCTCTGAAAATTAGTTCTGTTATTTACGTTTAGCTTAGCGAAGCAAGCACACCACAGTAAATGCAAACCAGTAAAACGTAAATGAAAAAGATCTGTCACTTTAAAAGCCACCAATTTCTCGGCTTAGCCTAATTTATAGCAATGGTTGAAAAATAAAATACTCATTGATAAATGTGCTAATTATTTCCTCCCAGGAATTAAGCCACAAATTCATAACCAAGTTTCCAGACCAAATTTCTAAAACACACACAAGCTCTGAAGAAGAAAAATGCATTTCCTTTCCAACCAGCCATCAGGGCGTCTTATTCATTTTTGATCAGGAGTACACTATTTACACCACAGTACATGCTAGTTAGCATCGAGCACACCGTTTAAAAAGATATAACGGGGAAGCTCTATGCTAGAATTGAGAACACCATAGGAATCACTGGCAAAGTCTAAAATGAAAAACAGACCTCTCAAATGCCCAGAGCCAGCAGCTACTGTCCAGAATCCAGCTCTTTCCAAGACAGCACAGATCTGCAGGAGACACAGCTCAAGTGGGAATGTCATCCCCTAAGGCGAGAGTCAGCAAAGTTCTTCTGCACAGGGCCAGAGAGTAAGTATTTCAGACTTTGCAGGCCATAGAGTCTCTGTGGCAACTACTCCACTCTGACTCGTGGCACCAAGGCAGCCACGGACAACATGTAAATGAACGGATGTGACTGTGAGCCCACAGACTTTACGGACCCTGAATACTGCATTTCATAGGACTTTCACTTGTCGTGATATATTATTTGTATTTTGATATTTTTCAATCACCTAAAAATGTAAAAACCATCGTTAGCTCACTAGCCAAACAAAAATAGGTAGCTGTTTTTGGTCCATTGGATTTGGCATGTGGGTCATAGTCTGTCACCTCGGGCAAGGGCCCAGTTTTCCTTTAGCTTGTGGCTATCCCTTTGCCCTCTATTTACATAAACCTACAAACTAGGTGCCGTCTATTTTAGCAAAGCATTCCATTTGCTTCTTCAGGGCTCTGATGGCCAGTCTCTATTTCTTCTTCATAGGTCCCAAAAGTCCAACAAAACAACGAAGAGATCAAGAGACACGGAGGACAGCCTGAAGAAAGGGCACAAGCCCCTCTTTTGTTGCTTTCCAGCTATGTGATCTTCTGCAAGTTACAGAACCATTCCACATCTCCATTTCACCATCTATTAAAAGGAAAGGATTGTGGTACCCGACCACCTGAAAGTAATTGTGAAGGGGCAGCTTTATACTGGGTATGGCAGGTAGGGCAGAATATATTACCTGTGGAGCAGAGTCGCCACCACAACTCAGAAACAAGACCTTGCCTGATGCTTCATCACTAAGTTGCTAGATTGTGGCAGCGCACAGGTCCCAGGTAGAGAAGGGAAGCTCAGTGAAATGAGTGAACATCCTGTGAAAAAGAGCAGCTAGCAATCTCACTGACTGCGTGCCGCTGTTCATAATTCTCCAAGTGAGCCAGAAACTCAACTGACATAAACTTCTTTGTGTTAAAAGAACAGGGAGGGTACTGTGAAGAACCCCAAAATGAATTAAGACTCAATCCTTGACTTCAAAGAATTCACAGTTTATTAAATATCAACATTTATCACACAAAGCAGGTTACGTCTCATATAAACCAGCTACATTAAGAAGTCAGACAGGGAGCCAAAGAAACATAGCAAAAGTAAGAGTTTCCCAGGAGCCAGATTTAAACAATGAACAGAATTTCAGGAGAACAGGCAGAAATAGAAATCTGAGTGTGTACAGTACATGTATACATCTAGGATTGTAGGACATGCAGATTCACAATTCCACTAGACATTACTAAACTGTTCTCCAACGATGTCACACCTCCATCAACAGTTTGAGTGCTTCCCATCCTCATAACAGCTGGTACGATCACAGTTTATATTTAAAATGCTTTAGTCAGTGTGATGGATAGAAAAGGCTATCTCAATTTAATTTTCATTTCCTGCCCTCACATTCTGTAGAGTTGTTTGTATGGCTGTTTTTATATCCTGAAATAAAAGGCACAGTCTATTTAAGGATGACAAGTCGTTCTGAGCGGCTGGAGTCCAGGACACAAAGTACACAGAAGACAAGCCTCTCTCTCTTCCTTCCAGAGCTTTCTCTAGGACCTTGGTCTTTCCCTCTCCACCCCGCAAATTACCGGTTTACATCAGCAGATACGGACAAACCTTTCCTTTCCTCCTTGAATGTGCCAGCGTAAATTAAAGAGTTTATAAATGAACATGGTTGAAAAATACTGGTCTTGACAGAAACACCTGAAACCATTTCCTCCATTTTTGCCCCAAACTTGGTTTCTTTCCAATTTAGATCATAGAATAGTCAAGGTACCCTAGAAAACCAAAAAGATTTTGATGCAGGTCTGGAGGCCTGGTTGTAAACGTTTGGCAGGAATACATCCATTCTGCTCCTTCTCTCGTCTAGAAGGCAGAAAAGTGCAGGAAAGGTAGAGCAGAGTATGAACTGGATTTACTGACACTTATCAGGAGAGTTTTGGGCTCAAAAGCTCCCATGGGGATAAAATTTTAAGATAAAATTCCCATAAATGATTCTAGGAGAAAATGATTGTTTTTAATCAAAATCTTGCTTAGATTCTTTCCATGCTAATAACAAAGGAACAACCAAAAAAAGAATGAACACAGCAGAACGCTCAGTAAATATAAAAGCAAGGTTCTCAACTCTGGTCAACACACAGCATCAAAGCTAGGAAAAACTATACTCCAAAAATTGATTAGTGTGATTCAAATGGCACATTCTCTACTACAGCGGAAAAATGGAAAATCACTATAAATATTTGCTTTCAAAAAAAGAGTCCCTATTATCATTCCAGTAACAGTATAATGCCACATTGCCTCAACTACACACAGATTTGTCCAATCCAGTGGTTTTCAATCCTGGGCAACTGTGCCCCTCAGGAGACATTTGGCCATTTTTCAATATGAGACATTTTTCATTCCTGCACCTAGAGGAGGTTCTCCTAGCAGCTAGTGGGGAGAGGCCAAGGATGCTGGTAAACATCCTACAGTGCACAGGACAGCCCCGCAACAAAAAATTATCTAGCTCAAAATGTCAATAGGGCCAAGAAACCCTGGTCTAATCTATTTCTTCATGGCAACCTGGGACATGGTGACAAATATCAGGGGTTAGAGATGATAAGCATTCTTCTTAGACTTCCTATTAAACCAGACAACTTAGAATTCTAAAGTTTGCTTGATATTTACATAGATAAATATAAACTTTCCAATTTAGTAATTTTCAGTTGTAATATTTTAGGGACAAAATGGAACAGAGTCCATGATTCTAGCCATCTTATCAAGCAGTGCACCGTGTATATTTATTAGCTTACCACATCTACCTATGCAAAAGTTCATAACCAACTAGCTACTGCTAGCTCCACCTATTACTAACTAATATTTTCCTGCATTTAGGCGATAACTAAAATCCCCATACCCACCCCCCAAAAGCAACCAGTCCTCAGGTTTCAGCAATGGGTTTTAAGTGGTCATTTACTGATGAAAACGTTTGTATCTGAAGTTCCCTTTCTCTGACGTTACAATACATTAAAATTTTACTATCTTCATAAAATTTAAAAGCAAGAGTAGGAAAGGAAGATGATTTTGACTATAAACTTAAAGTCAGCTACAAAGAGACGCCTTCTATGAAAAGTAAAGGGTGTTGGTAACAAAGTGAAATAAAATATACAAAGGCTGAAGAGGTCCCTCTAAAGTAGCAAAGCCCTTGGAGGTTATTTAATTTCCCAGTAAGTCTTCTTGGATGCTTCAACAAAGAAAGTCATTTTTCTGGGGAAATTTTTTTTAAAAATCTCCATTTCCAAGTTTGCCAAAGGCAATTTACTTGTCTAATTTCTAGTGTTACACTAGTGTTTTTAGTGTTACGCTAAAAGAAAATTCTAAAGTTATGAAAATTTAAAGGAACCACACAGGGTTCAGAAACCCATTTTAAACCCATCATATATCTGAGAGAAAGAAAAGCATCATGTAACTGACAGAAATCCATCTGAACGCTCAAGTTTCTCAAGCTAACAAAGCAAGTACTGTTTGGCAGGAATGTAGAAAGATGGGCATCTTAGTCCACTGCAGTTTTCTGAAACACTTAAAGATGAGGACAAAACTATTGCTACATGGATTAGCTAAGCTCTACACCAAATGTCAACTAGTGAATGGAAACCTGAAATAGAAATTTCCATCCTTGTGCTTAAGGAAAGTTCAAGCAGAAAAAGAAAAAGTGCCTAAATGCTCCTAATTAGGAAAAAAAAAAGTATAGCAAGAGGACATTTAAATCTAAGATCTAATTTCAGAGACTTGAGCAGAGTTAGCGCACAAAAGCGGAAAACTCCAAGGATGTCTCATGTGCAGCAAACGGCAGCAAAGTATGTTTAAAGAAACATGTGGTGAGGCTCTCTTTAATCTGGCTGAATGTAAAAAGTTTTGTTTTACATGAACTTGACTAGACTATTTGCTGTAGTTCCTTCTGAAAACAAGACACGGCACCAGGCTTAGGAAGAGGCTGGCTGGGGGAGAAGCTGCGCGTCCACGGCTTCCCCTCCAAAGCCCGAAGCAGCAAGGCTGCCGCCTGGAGGGACCCGGGAGCCTTACGGAAAACAACCAAGGTTCTGAGCGTTGTTTTTGGCAAGGCATAGGTGTTACCGGCTGCTTCCTGGGGCGCTGGAAGGAATGTGTCACCATCAATCAGAAAGTACACTGAGCCCCGTGTTTAGGTCACAAGGGAAAGACTGCCTCGTCCAACACGGATAAGTCATGCCAACTCCAGGAAAGAAGGAGAAAAAGTTGCGGGGAAAATGTGGGTGCCCGGGAACCTGCAAGGCCAAAAGGAAACCCCCACTTGTGCAGAAGCGAAGCTGGTGCGCTCTCAGGTCCCCGAGAACTCCCGGAGCCGGCAGGGCGGCGCTCCCACGCTCCCCGGGGGACACAGCGCCCGAGCGCGGTTCCGGGGACGACCTAGGCGCTGCAGGGCGGAGGGACAGTCCGCCCACGCCCCTCGGGGGCCCCGGGGAGCGTCAAGCCCCCCGCCACCTCGGCGGCCGGAGGAGGACGGGCTCCCACCTCCTCACCTCTACGGCCCGGGGGCGGAGGGGACCGGCCCGCCCCGACTCACCTGGCGAGTCCCGCGCGCCGGGAGGCGGATGAATGAACCGCCCACCCGGCCGAGCCTCGCGGGACGGCTCACCTGTGGGGATGCCGGGGGCCTTCTCCGAGTCTGCCCCCAGGCAGGGACGCCGGGGCAGGAGGACGAGCGCCAGCAGCAGCAGCCGCGGCCTCGCCGCGCACCACCCCATCTTCGGCCCCCGAGGGCCCGCGCGGACTCCGCTCCCCACCGCCCCGCACGGCCCACTTCTCGCGAGAGCGCGGGGGCCCGGGCCGCCCCGGCCGGCGACTGCGGGGGGCGGGCGACCAAGTGCGTGCTGCGGGCCCGCGGCGGAGTCGGCCGTCGCGGAGGCTCAGCGGGGCTGGCACCCCCGGCGCCGCGGGCGGTTTATAGGCTCCCCGAGGGGGAGGCAACGGGGCGGGCCGCACCCCGGCTATTGGCCGCCGGCTGACCCGCTGCGCGCGCCCCTGCGGTCGCCGGCGCCCGGGCCCACGTCTGGGGCTGTGCGCTCAGCTTGGACCTATTTAAAGCGTGTCTGGGCTACGTGTGGCGGCTCACGCAGGGCTGCGGCGGCCGCGGGCGGCGCGCGCCTCGCCGGGGAGTGGGCCTGGGAGCGGGGAGGGGCGCCCCCTCGGTCCCCCCCCGCGCCCCCGCCCCGAGCTGCGCGGGCCCCGCAGGGGGCGCGGTCGCCCTTCTCGGGCTGGGGTCTGCGCCGCGGTCGGGGGGACTGCGCATCCGCGGCAGCCTTGGTTGAGTGGGACCTCGCCATCCTCCAAGCCGTGGAAAGGGACGCCACCTCCACCCGCCCCCACCCCCCCCCCCCCCCAGTGAACTCGGGGCTGGGTTTCTCCTGCAGACGGAAGGCCCTGTTTTTACTCTACTCCGTAAGCCGATAGTTTTGATCGTCCCGTGGACATGTCTTCCTCCTCCGCCTGCGCCGGGACAGGCGCAGACTCCGTCCAGCAGCGGCTTGTCAGTGCCGCGGCGGCCGCGTGCTGCGCGTGTAAGCTGGGCCCGTGCCTGACAAGGCCTGCCTGCCGCCACATGGAAAAGTACTCGCCCAGTGTCGTCGGAGCGCTCCGCGCCCGGGCGCGTCTTCTCCTGTTCCAGTTCTGAGTCATGTCTAAGCCAATTCCTTTTTGCTGTATGACTGCTTGAGGAGAAGATACTCTTTAGCTAGCCCAGTGTTTAATCTGGTGGGATGAGCGGGGGCCAAAGCACAAATTAAGACAAAAGCTGACAATTTTGTCCCATATGTTTTGTGACATGAGCTGTCTCGTGGGAGAAAGAGAATCAGACTGGCAGTATGGTCGGTAGTATTCTGGGATTTTCTACCTCTGTCTTCCTAAAATAGAAAAAACAAAAACCCAGATTTGAGCCAATACCCTTTCCAAGTCTGAGCCTTTGAAATTAAAATAAAATTGTTGAAAAATATATGTTCCGTGATGATCTCCTTTTATCTAAAAGTACCACGATATCTAGAGAAGATGAGTACTAAATGGTCACATTAAACACAGGTAGGAAAACCTGCAAAGAAATGTTGCTTGGGGTGTGGCATTTTAGGGAAAGAACCATTTCCTGTGCCCAGAACTAAGCCAGTTATTACTGTGTTTTGAAGGTTTGGTCTCAGTTTTTTTAGAGGAAAGTTGGACAGAGTTCAGAGAAGAGTAACAAATAATTAAAGAAATGGAAAGTATGACCTGAGAGAAGAATGAAATAAGGCTTATTTAGCTTGAAGAAGAAAAAGCTAGGAGACGGATTCCTCAATAACATCTCTCAGTGTGTGGCCAGCGCCGCTCCATAAAACCAGGCAGAAAGCAAACAGCAACAGTCATCGGAGACGGAGGACTCTGCGAGGAATGGCTGGTCTTCGGGCCAAATCTCAGTCTCCAGAATGCCAAACCTGTCTTCTTGCCTGAACTCTGCCCAACTCCTCGAACTTGACTTCTTGCATCCCTAGTTCTCTACTATCTTCAAGAACTTGCATGGTTAGAACCTGGCTTTCTGCCCCCCACACCCCGTCTGGCTCCATGCACGCTTACAGCCTCTCTACATCACAAGTGTGTGTGTGTTTCAATTGCAAAGTCCATCAACAATTGCAGGTTACCATGACATTCCTCCTTCTCTGTTAAGGCTCACAGGGTCAGGACTGTAAGGCTTGTATAAAGCAAGTGTTTCTTTGGGATTTTCAAAATAGCCAGACACATTTATCGCCGTCTGACAGAGCCCCAATTCTGAAAACAAATCCTTCCTGCTTTCTTATGTTTCCAGCTGTCTACTGAACATTTCTCCTTGGACATTCCACTGGCACAAATTCCAAAGATTTTAACTCATCAAATCCAGATCCCACTCCCAGCTTCCTCCCCTGTGCTAATGATGTCGCTGCTCACTAACTCCCATGGCCACAGACATTTTCTCCTTCTCTCCTCCCACCCCCCGCAAAACACAGAGCTGCCTTCCAAATCTAGTCATTTTTTCCCTTCGCATTTTCTCTCCATCTCTTTCTTCCCATTCTCACTGCTCCTCACTAATGCATTCCTGAATATACCCTAACTGTGCTGTTTCAACTGTTTCCTAACTGATCGCCCTCCCTATGGACCCTCCCTGGCCCCAGTACAATACCACTGTATACCATAGCTACATCATCGTACTCAGATATCCTTTTGATTGCTTCATCCCCAAACTCAAAGATTTCATCCTAATCCCTTAACCTAGAATTCAAATTCCTTTGCTATCAAAACTGGTCACATCTTGCTGTACCCTTTACCCTATACCCAACCAATCTGGTTTTCTTTATTCTCTCCCAAAGCAGGCCAAAGACTTTGTCACTTTTAATCTCTAGAGTTTGGGTAAGAATCACTGTGTTCATTTGGGTTCCTCCAAGGCCCAACCCTGAGCCAACATTCAAGGACCAGCGGTTTGTTGGGAGTTTCGAGGAAAAGGGGTAGTTGACGGTGAAGCGGCACAGGAAAGGGAAGTTAGCCAATAATGGTACATTATTAAATCTGCCACAGTAGGTGACTGGAGCTCAAGCCTTCAGAAATGATGTACAATATAGCCCTCAGAAATATCCTGGCCAAAGGGCAAGAGAATGGGGATATGTATGTCCCAACACTCAACAGACACTGAGTAAGGGCTTCAGGGCACCCGTTAATTCTCAGGCCTCCCAGCCTGCTAGGCTCGTAGGCATAGCAGCTGCCCAGTAATGATGCAGGTCTTGGCCATGAGAAGTCAAGTTGACATGCTCAGAAATGGCAAGGAGATCTGAGGAGAAACGGGAGAAGCACTGACAATATCTCCTCAGCCACCATGCGTTTGTTCATGTTATCCCTCTATCTAAAAAGCTCTCCAAACCTCTCCTCCTCTCTTCATTGAGCTGACTTCTGTCAGGCTGAAGTGCCACCTCCTGCAGGAAGCCCAACTTGAGTGCCTCATCCTACCTCAGGCTGGATTAGGTGTCCCCATGCCATGCTGTCTAACTCCTTAAACAAACCTTCTCATTTTTGGAAGCTTTTTATTTGATAGTTTGTTTATTGAGGGTAGGATCCAATTCTTCTTTATGATTGTGTACTATGTAAGTGGCACATGTATTCATTCATTCAAAAACCGTTGACTGTGCACCTACCATATCTCAGGCACTGTTCTAGATGCTAGTAAAACAAATATCTCAGTGAAAAAACAAACAAACATCCCCATCCTTATGGAGCTTTTACTCTTATGTAAAGAAAGAGACAATAGACATATAATGGTGATAATTGGTAGAGAGAAAATAAGTCAGGGAAGGTAACTAGGAAGGACCAAGAAGGAGAGGGCATAGTGACTCTGAACAGGGGGTCCTGGAAGGGCCTCACTAAGAAGGTGGTGCTTGAGCAAAGGCCTGAAAATGGTGAAGGGAAGGTGATCATGCTGTATGGGGGAACTGTGTTCTGGGAAGAAAAAACAGGAAGTGCAAAGACCCTGAGGCCAGAACCTATCTGGAGAGTTGTAAGAAGGCAAGAGGGCCAAGAGCAGGAGTTAGTGACTGTGGGTCAGATTAGTAGGAGAAGGTGCTGAGAGGTAACAGGAGGGGAGGAGTGAGCTGATAAGCAGACAACAGGCTTAGTATAGAGCCTGGTAACAACTTTGTCCTTGAGGACATTATGCTAAGGGAAATAAGCTAGCCACAGAAAAACAAATACTGCTTGATTCCACGTGTATCTAAAAGGGTCAAACTCATAGAAGCAAAAATAGAATGGTGGTTGCCAGGGGCTGGAGGGAGCGGGGAAAGGTGCTAATCAATAGGTATAAAATTTCAGTTATGTGAGATGAATAAGTTGTAGAGATCTGCCGTCCAACGTTGTGTCTGTAGATAACAATACTGTGTTGTACACTTAAAAATCTGTTAAGAAGGTAGGTCTCATGTTAAGTGTTCATAATCAACTGAAAAAAAAAGAAAGAGAGCGCCATTTGGATGGTTGTAAGCAGAGCAGTGAGCTGATCTGATGTGGGGTTTGAAAGGATCACTGAGTCCGGATGCTGGGGTGGACTACGAATAAGGAAGCTGAGTGGGAAAATGAAACGGCAAAGCCTGGAGACCAATTTGGGGGCTAATGCAGTGGTCCAGGAGATGATGGTAGCTTCAACCTGGTTGGTAGCAGTAAAAGCAAGTCAGTTTCTTAATAGATTTTGATTGTAGAGCCAAGAAAATTTGATGGTTTCTATGTGGGTGTAAGAGAAAAAAAAGGAGTCAAGGATATTTATTCAATGAATATTTGTTGAGTGAATGAGGAAGTCAAGCCTTGGGAACACAGATAATAGCCCTGGGGAGGGAGAAAGAAGGAGAGGTTACATGAACCAGATGAGAAAGAAAACCACCAGACAGCCAAGAGCTGAAACTGGGAGAAGACGGACCCTCAGTTGGGGAGAGGAAGGGGAGTCAGCAAAGGAGATGGATACAGTCAGACAAATCGAAAAAATTCTACAGAAGGGAAGCTTGGGAAATAGGAGGAAGCGTGAGAAAAGGTGGTTGATTTTCGCTTTAGGGACATGAGTTTAAGATCAAAACCTTAGATGGGAGCAGAAACCACGGTGGCTGTAAGATATGAACTGGAGATGAAGACGTGGAGGCCATGGTGAAGCAGAAGTATCACGCTGTGACTCTTCCATCTAAATCAGGCCCCTCCTGCCGACATCAGAGGACGGGCTTTCTAATTTTAGGGTGAGCGTGTTGCCACCAAGCTGAAGGCCCCTTCTACATATGAGGCTTGTAGCAGGCTCTGCGGGCCCGAGCAGTTTTCTTTTTAAATTCTGTAAGTTGCAACTTGAGGGGAATGATTTCCAAAGTGACTTTTTCAAGAGTTGGATATCCAAACAAAACCCGTATGAGAAAATAAACTGACCCTCTTAACCTATGGTAAGAAAAATAGGTTTCTTCCCCCAACAAAAACAGTGATTTATCATAGGGAAATGTGCATGGATTGTCTCCTGAAATTTTCACTCCTCTGGTTTCTTATTGTCTTTAGGAAAAGATAAGAACCCTTTATAAATCTTGGTTCTCATTCAGAACTTCCAGCCAAATTCCCATTTTTTTATCCTTTATTGTATGTTTTAGTCATCTGAGCATGATTGTATAGTATCTTCCCTAGGTAGATGTGAATTCTGAAACCCTGGTACCTAGCAAAATGATGTCAGATGTAAAACTAAACTCAGCCAGATTCAAGTAGGAAGAGCAGGCCAGGATAGTAAAGAGAGCAGAGGGCACACACGTATTCCACAGATGATCCTAGCAGATGTTTTGTGACTAGTTGCACTGATTAGGACAGAGCTGTCTAGGCCATGAGTCACCCTACAAGGTCAGCAGCAAAAGTTTGTGGCTTATGCATTCAATCTTCCCAACATATTTTGCCAAAGTTCCAAGCTATGACATATTTGTTGGCGTAGGTGACACCAGAATGACATTAACTATGATTAACCAATATAGTGTCAAAAATTTCTTGTTCAACAGTAGTTTTTAATGATTTTTGATGGCTCTCTGCCCTCACGGTCCCTCATTCTCCTGCCTCACAGGACCATTTAAGTCCTTTCTCTGCCCTGAAGCTAATAAGGTTTGTGTCAATGGCCCCTCACTTGCAAGGGCCTCTGCTAGTGTTGAGAGTGGCTGGGAATTGTATAATATCCTGGGTTGGGAAGGAAGCCAGGCTGTAATTAAGAACAATTACAAAAAAAGCTTTCCTCAGAAACTCACTCAGGAAATCATAAGAAAAGAAAAAAGAGACCTGAGCCTCAAGTGTTAGTTTTTCTTTTCTTATCCTAAATAAGTACTTACTTCTTTACCTTATTTTACATTTGTAAGTCTATAGTCTTTTTTCTTAAAGATCCCTAAAGTGATGTAAACTTTAGGCTCTATTGCACCTTGACTCGCTCCTTGACCTACCCCCAGAATCTAGACTAAATCCTTTCCATAAGTATTGAGACTGCAACAAGTCTCTGATCAGCTATTCCTGGGCTCAGCATGGAGGCGGACCTTTCTGAGTCGACTCTGACCTATTCTAAGCCCCGTTTCCAGTACTGCTATCCTTAACTGATTCCTCTGTAACTGACCTTAGCTCAAGTATCTTGGATCCCTGTCTGAATGCCCAGTTCATCTCAGACTAAGACCTTCCCTTACCCTTGCATAAATCTCCAGAGAATGGAGCTCTGTAGCTTCCCAACCTGTGAACCTCCTCAAGGTCTCCTGCTGGCCTTATCTTACCATGTGCTATTGGGTGCTTCCTTATGTGCCCTGCCCTGTGACTGGCTGGTCTACAGGTTCTGGTCATCCCTGTTCTGGCAAAGCTGATTATGGCAGAACTGAACTGAACATATATTGATTACAAGTGTTTGATTCAACCAGAATACCATGAGTTAAATAATTGTATTATAATGTCACTTGGTGAGATCTCCAAGGATGCTAATTGGAATTGAAGCGTAGCCTAACTAAGAAAATATACAGATCTGTTATGCAGTAAAACAGATGTGAATTACTCTAATAGTAGATGTTATAAAAAGAATAGAGAGGATAAAATAATAGAAAATTATAAAGCCTTGGCCTTAGAGAAATGGCTACTATTCAGAAATGTGCCATAAATGTGCAAGTATGATTTTTAATCAACATCATTCCTAAAATCTGGAAAATGAATTCTGTGACATACACTGAAGGAAATATTTTTGCAGTAGAACTGAAAGGAAGGAGAATTTACTTTAAAGCGTGTGCCAGTTGAGAAAAGCATAGCGTTGGCCAACGTTCCACGCCATGACCAGCCTGAATGTACCACCCAGAATGATGTGTTGTCTTCTTCAGAGCATTTTCCATTACAGGTTTCCAAAAGGGATGATTTGCATCAGATATAATTTTCTGTATTATAGACGCAGATCACAATTCACAGAGCCCTTCATACTTTTTGAAGATAGCCATAATGATCATGAGCCCATTTGCTGACTGTGTATGAGCCTCTTTGTATCGTATGTGAAATGTTCAGGGAACTCCCTGCAGGCATTGTATTTTGCAAAGTTCTCTGACATCATAACACCACTCTGGAATCAGAAGGTAGCCATTTGGTGACTGCCCTCTAATTCATCTCTTACTTCAATCACAATGTTTTTCTTTATTACTACTTTAGTGTTACTTTGTTAATGTGTGGCCCTCTTACTTTTTCCCAGCTGTAAACGTGAATCTTAAAGATCACAATTTAGAGGGCCAGCCCCGGTGGCCTAGTGGTTAAGTTCAGAATGCTCCACTTGGGCAGCCCAGATTCAGTTCCTGGCATGGATCTATGGTGCTCTCTTTGTGGCCATGCTGTGCTGGTGGCCCACATACTAAAACGAACATAGAGGAAGATTGGCATGGGTGTTAGCTCAGGGTGAATCTTCCTCAGCAAAAAAGAAAAGAAAAATCACAATTTAGAGATAGTTAACACCAATTTTAGCCAACAGCGAAAGCACTATTGAGGTGCAAAGGATTATCAGCATTTAAAAGAAAAATATTTTAGGTATAGACTACAAAAGGCAAATAATCATTTAAAGAACAAATTTTTAAGCAAGAATTGTTTTTTCTTAAAAATTTAAAAATCTCTCAAATGAGAAATACTATCAAATCAATCATTCTAACGCCTCTCTTTAAATTCTTTAGTTTTTCAATAGTTGTAATTTATTGCCTAACTCAAAACAAATAAATTAAAAGTATCCACACAGCAAAATTGCCCAAAATCCATCACAACAGTAGAGAATCCCTTTTTCTCTTTACTCCACCCATGGTTTTCTTAACGTAGGTGCATAGTTGTGCATTCCTTCAGTCAACAAATGACTGCTGTGTGGGCACCATGTTCCAGACACCACTTTGTCTTTAGGATTCCAAGATCAATCAGACACTTCTCTCACTTTGAACACCTCTGTGCATGTGTAAATCACTCTACTAAATAGTAAACTAAATAATAGCATGCAATTCTTTAGTCTACAATATGTCTAAGTAAAAATTATTAAAGAAAAAATAAATGTTTTAAATTTTGGAAACTGATTATTTTGGAAATATTTTAATGTCCCAGATAAAATAATAATTTGAATTATCCTCTCAAGATAATATTTCTTGTCATTTGTTGTTTATAAAGATGAAGTGTATCAATTTTGGCATATAATTAAATAAGAAAAGTATAAAATATTGTATGCTTTCATGTCTTTCTTTTTTTTGTTGTTCATGTCAATTCTAAGTATCAGTCAGGATTAGAAGTATAGTACCACGTAAGGAAATAATTAATTCTGATATTTCAGTTACCTAAAAAAATAACAATTACCAAAAATGTCACTTTTTATTGCAAAAATAAAGCAATGAAAGGTAAGTTATTATGATTTAATGTGGTTTTTACTCTTGACCAATAGGACATGTCACCTAACTTTCAAATGCCCTAATTTCTCTCTCTGTCACAAAACTGATTCCCCATTTTTAAAGTATACTCTGAAGATAATTCAGCAATGGTAATATGGCATTATGTTTATGTCAGATCTTTGATTCAGGCCAACTTGGCTTCCAATCCTAATTCTATCACTTAACACCTGTGAAGCCTTGATGTAGTTTCTTAAGCTCTTGAACTGTCTAAAATGACAGAAAATTTATTATTGCATATCCAAGGGTGTCCAGAAGTAGGGAGGTCTAGGCACAAGGTGTTAGGTATCCAGCTCCATTTCTTTCTGATGCTCTTGGCCTGTACTACTGTGGTTCTTGGACTGGTGGTAACATGTGTGCAGGAGTTCTGGGCATTACATTGACAGGAAGATGTCCAGAAACGGAAAAGAAACTGCCTTTTTTCATGTCTTTGCCCTGAGCTACCCAAAAAACGTGTCAAAAGACTTACCCTGGTGTCATTGGCGAGAATTAGGGCACGTGGTCATTCCTCAACCAATAATGGTGGGGGAAAGGGATTGCCACTCACATTCAGCTGCTCAGGATCTTCCCCCAGAGCTGTGGATAGGGTGAGCTTTCTCTGAGTCACACGGGGGGAATTTGTTTTGGAAACTTAAACAAAATTGAGGTTCCATTAAGAAGAATGAGTAAATGATTGACAGCCAACATAGTTCATTATCTATTTGTTGACTAGCTACCGAGGAGGATTCAGTACTCTTGTCATACACACACATACACGTGCACGCTCACACAGGAAACTACACACACTCCCTCTCCAAACCTCCCAAAGTAAGTCATGATTTTAGTTAGATTAGTGCCTAAAGTTTGCATGATTATGGCCATGTAAATAATATTCACTGTTAAGCTAGGTAATTTACTATGGTTTCATTTCCTTTCTTGTGTGCTTTCTGCTTTTCCTGGAATTAATAATTACATTTTACAGAATTTAACTGTCATATTTTCAGTGAGGTGTCATGTCATATTCATCTGATGTGAGTTCCTGAGTCCATGCCCCTCTGCTCCCTATTTTGCAGAGAATAAATCTCCATGCTACTGGGGGGAGAAAGGTGGAAGTCACAGGAGAAACAGTTTTCTGGCCAGGCCAAGTGGCACGGGGGAGGTCTACGTACTTCTGTACAGACCTTAAACCAATCCTTTTGCTTGTAACCCTACCACTTAAATTCACATCCCAAGGTATTTGATGGCTCCAAATTATGAGCCTTTCTCTAGCAAGGATTGTTTTGTTTTGCTTTCGAATTCCTGTCTACAGGCACTCAGGTTTCCGCTTCCTCTGCCCTGATGAGAATTAACAAGGATAGTTTACATCTTCCCATAATTTACTGATATCATCCTCTCCCATCCCATTCATATTACATTTTGAGTTTCCCCATTTGGGATTTTATTCATTCACTTACACTTTATTGGGATTCCTGGAGAAAGTAGACATAAATGCACGTGTTTAATCTGCTGTGTTTAACTAGGTGTCTGTTTCTTAACTGCATTAAACTTCAATTTCCACACCAATAAAATGAGAATGTTAATAGTACCTATCTGTAAGTATGGTTGATGGATTAATGGTGCAAAGCATTAAAATTTTTAGTATACTGCTAACACATAGTAAGCAGCAAATGTATTATTATTAAGATCATACAATAAATATACATATGACATTTATATACAACAAATAGTGCATAGCAAAATATATTTAATTCTCTCTCTTTTATATTAAAAATTCCATAAAAGAATATTACCTATTCTGTTGATTATTAATATATGTTTTTCAAATTAAATTGAAATGAATTTTTAATACTTGCATTACAAGATCCTACTAATTAAGTAAGGAAACATCTTTGCAACTACAATCATGTATTCTGCAGAGGGAGACAAGTAGGTCTGTTAGGCTCGAATCATGAAAACGAAAGCTGAAAGGCCCCCTTGTCACTGGTACATATTGATGACCTCCCTCTCCCCTGCCCAGGCAAATAATTCTCTCTTTGTTGTGGTTGTAAAGCATTAGGCTTTTGTAATCATTTCTTAAGGGGAAACTATTGGTTTTAATAAAATGATTTGGGGGAGGGGCAAATAATGAGACTTGAAAATGGATTTATAAATATTTTTAATATTTCTGAAACTTTGCTCAAAAACTGAGGGACTTCCATAGAAACCATCATCATTAAAGGATATATAAAGTCCAAGTCATCAATATATTATTAAAGGTATATTCTTTAAAAACTGTATCATCAAGATGAACTTAGTCACTGAAGAAAGAATTTGGTGGCCTCTGGACAGTCTATAAAAAAGGGAAGCAGTTAGGGGCCGGCCCCGTGGCCGAGTGGTTGAGTTCGCGCGCTCCGCTGCGGGCGGCCCAGTGTTTCGTTGGTTCGAATCCCGGGCGCGGACATGACACTGCTCATCAAACCACGCTGAGGCAGCGTCCCACATGCCACAACTGGAAGGACCCACAACGAAGAATATACAACTATGTACCGGGGGGCTTTGGGGAGAAAAAGGAAAACATAAAATCTTTAAAAAAAAAAAAAAAAAAGGAAGCAGTTAATCAGTTTATCACTAAAGGGCTTTCCGGATCCCAGCAGCTGCGAGGGCTCCGTCCTGCTCCGCACTGCCTGGTGTTGTCTGCGTCCCGTCGTCACACTTGCTATCTCAGAGTGTGCTTACTTCCTCATACGTGTATGGGTTGTATTTTCCTTTGAGGCAGAGCGGTGCCTGATTCCTGTTTGTATTCCCCAAAGCCCTGGCACGATGCCTTGAAAATTTCAGGCATGCGACAACTATTGATGAATGAGAACATTTCCCTGTTTCCCCCTTTCCGTCAGATAAAGACCCAGTTCGTGGTTCCCTTTTCTAACCAAGGTTTCAGCAATTGATGGATACTTATTTTACTTACTGTACCGGGATTAAGGAAACAAGATATTGACTCTTCTCACGTAATTTTAAATCATCCCCTCACCCCTGATCTAAAAACTATTATAATTGTATTTTCCTGTTTTTAATTGCTCCTCTCTTTAGCATCATTATATCTGAATCCCCACTTCTCCCCTTCTTTTTGGTTCAGGCACGAGGGAGCTGGTGTTAAACCCATGGTCGTGTGGTATCTTTGGGAAGAGCCATGATTGGCCATTGTACCTTTTCAGTACAGTGAGGGATGTTCAGTTGGTCATGATTTTTTTTGTCATCAAATTCTAAACTTTGGTTATAAATAAAAAATAATGTTAGTTTGCAGTCTTATATTGTGACATGGTGAATCTTATCAGAAAACTGGCATTTAAAAATTACTTTAAAAGAAGTGTAATGTATTATCAGGTTTGAGATAATAATATGCAATAAGAACCAAAATGTTTTCTATAGGAGTTCCTCTCCCATTTGGTAATGGAAGTCAATAGGAAAACAAGAAGAAACTTACTCATGACTTTACAAAACTATAACTGATTGATAAAACCTTTTCTGATTTTAATAATGTGTATACCAGTACTCTGTGAAGTCAGTCAGTCTTGACTGGGCGTCATTAATAACATGATGATTTCCTCAGAAGACATTCATGTTCATATCAATTTTTTACTGTAAAATATTTGTTGTTTTTCCAGGGTATTGAATTATGGAATTTTTTAAAGACTATAAGTTGTATGTGTTTGGAGGGATGAAATAAAGTTTGATTTGGAGCCTTGGGAATTCATTTAAACATATGCTTGTTGTCCTGTTGTGTAGATAAGAAGTCTTCCTGAGCCTCTAGAAATCGTAACGCATATGGAAATGTAATTAATTACAGTTATGGGCCTAGAAATGTCAAAAAATTATTACAGTCTCTTGGATGAAATATGAAAGAATAGAAAGTATTTAAAGAAAAGTTTAAATTAACGATCTTTCTTGTATTTTTAAAATAATTTTTCCCAAGTGCATGTCTCCAAAGCCTGCCGCCAGCATTTGCTGTGTCTTAGGCACAGAGCAGATCCATATCAGCACATGGTGGCAGCTAAAGCTGTGCTGAAGAAAGCATTTTAGGATTTGGTTATTCATGGAAATGGAATCATAGTCTGTGCTCTTTTGTGCCTGGCTTCTTTCACTCAACATATTTTTGAGATTCATCCATGTGGCTGCCTGTATCAGTTGCTCCTTCTTTTGTGTTGCTGTCACAGTGATTTGGGCATAGAACAGTGATTGTTGCTGGGGTAGGAGGCTGATTGACTGGAGAGCGACGTGAGAGAATGGCGACGGAAATGTTCTCTTAATGGGTGCACTGTTTACACAGGTGTGTATATTTCATAACGTAAGATTTGTGCATTTAACTGTATCCATGTAATTATCTTCAATAAAATTTAAACTTGATCTAAAGGAACAAGGTGATCTGGAGAGAAACGTTGTTAAGAGGTTTTGGTAGATAGCTTGTGCGGCTTTTATCTGTCAATAGAAACATATCTGTGGTTCCAACTAAACTGCCTTGCTTTATTCATGCTGCCCCTCAGAGAAGTGATGTGTGCTAATGGTGTCTTAAATGAATAGATGTGGCTCAAAGCGCCTAAAGGCAAACATCTTTTAATTAATCTGTTTTGATGCTTTTCTAAATAACAAATGTATTCATTCATTTGTAAAGCGTTGGGCTTCACATCCTGAGTACCGAGGATAGAGCATGTGGACTAGACAGAGCTGTCCCAGTGCTCCCGGCTCCTCTAAGCTCTCAGAGAGGACAAAGGTGAAAAACGGAATTACAAGTGTGATAAACGTCATGAAAGGAGGAAGCACAGAGTGCTTGGAGGGGGAAGGTGTGGAGGGCAATCCTAGCCAGGGAAGGCTTTGAAGAGAAAATGTTCAAAGTCCTGAGGGTGAGCGAGATTTCACTAGATGCAGGAGAAGTTGAGGAGAGGGTATTCTGGGGACTTGAAGTTCAGAGGCAGGAAAGGAAATGCAAATTGCTGATCAGTAGTGAGCCAGGTGGTGAAAGGAGATGGGACTACAGGGGGAGAACTGGGTGGAGTGTGGGGGCTGACGGAGGAGATTACACAGAACATTGAAGGCTGAGGTGAAGATTTGGCCTCTGGCCTTTGGTCACCATCAAGACAAGACAAACTGATGCTGCACTCTTCTTGCCAAATGTTGCTGAGGCTTTCATATGCCCATCTATGAAAGGAATCTATGTACTTGTCGCTGTATCATTTGAAGAAAGTTTGGCTTGGGTCTCATGACAGCGTGAAGAGTTTGTTTCTTGAACACGAGACGTAGGTTTTACATTTCCCTGAATCATCACAAGGCTCTGCTCATACAATCCGGCATCATTGATGGTGTCACTCATCTCTGTGCAGCTCAGCAATGAAACAGTTAGCCTCTCTCGGAGGGCTGGAGCTGACAGCACAAAGTAGGATGATTCCACAATGATGTGCAAGGTCACCTTTTGTGCCTTGAGATCTTCTGCTTCTCCAGGAGTCTTTACCAGAAATTTCCTTCTCTCACTTCACAGGCTCCTGACACATGGCAGACCCAGAGTTACACCAAAGCCTTCCACTGCCTTACAGCTGAACTCTAACTCTCAACCAGCTTCCCCCATGAATAGCTTTTTAATAATTTTGAAATATGAGTTAAGTTGATATAGCATTTTTTAATACTTTCACAGAATTGCTTGAGACATATATATGCCATCTTGGGTTGTGACAGAAACAAGGTAGAGCCCACCACATATTTATAAAGTTACATCAACACGATTCTGTTCTAAGAAACTTTGGTTCCTAGTTTCAGGAATAGATTTTTGATCAAGTGTCAATTTCCAAACTTATAAATTGTCTACGTCTTGCTCTATCCTTTTAACCCACAAACTAAATCTGAAATAGTTGCATAGCTTTTAATATATAGTGGAATATGGATAGTGACTTTTCTAAAAGAGAAAAAAAAAGCTTTTAATTTAATTTGATGTTCAGTTTAATAAGATTTACCTAAGATGTCTAACTCCAAGATGCTATTATTATCATTTTTATGACAACCTTTTCCTCATTTTTTCTCTTCACATGAGCTAAGCACAATATGAATGAACAATATTCAATAACATAAAACAACGTTCAGTTATTCCATGGGAAGTTCCAGAAATTCAAAAATTCAGCTTTGATCATTTGCCTGCAAGAAACTACATGTTCCTGGGAAGCTTTCTCTCCCATGGGTAATGGTTCGTAGAGTTCTTTACTTCTTTCCTCAAAATCCAACCCAGTCTCAATCTCAAAAGAATCCTTTGTCTTCTGCTTAGTTGAAAAAGTGGAAGCCATCAGTATAAAGGTTTTCAACTATCTTCCCTCCTTATTCCCATTGCTCCAACTGTAGAGGTGTCTTCATTCATTACCATCACTGAGCCTTCCAGGCAGGTCCCTACACCTGTGTTCGGGGTCAAGTCACTTGAACTAACTCACATACTGCACTCTATAAATGGCCTTCTCTCCTATGCTGTCGACACCTCTCTCTCTCTGCACTTTCCTAAAAGCAGTTATATACACCACAGATTCTATTATAATAAAATCAAAAGGCCTACTTCCTTGGCCCTACGTATCCATCCACCCAATTTCTGGGTCAGAGATTCTCAGACTTTTTTTTTTTTTTTTAATTTTTTTTTTTTTTTATTAATGTTACAATAGATTACAACCTTGTGAGATTTCAGTTGTACATTATTGTTAGTCATGTTGTGGGTACACCACTTCCCCCTTTGTGCCCTCCCCCCACCCCCATTTTCCCTGGTAACCACCGATCAGATCTCCTTGTCAATATATTAACTTCCACCTATGAGTGGAGTCATATAGAGTTCGTCTTTCTCTGACTGGCTTATTTCGCTTAACATAATACCCTCGAGGTCCATCCATGTTGCTGCGAATGGGCCAATTTTGTCTTTTTTTATGGCTGAGTAGTATTCCATTGTGTACATATACCACATCTTCTTTATCCAATCATCAGTTTCTGGGCATGTAGGTTGGTTCCATGTCTTGGCTATTGTAAATAATGCCACGATGAACATAGGGGTGCAAGGGACTCTTGGGTTTTCTGATTTCAGGTTCTTAGGATAGATACCCAGTAATGGGATGGCTGGGTCATTGGATATTTCTATTTTTAACTTTTTGAGAAATCTCCATACTGTTTTCCATAGTGGCTGTACCAGTTTGCATTCCCACCAACAGTGTATGAGGGTTCCTTTTTCTCCACAACCTCTCCAACATTTGTCGCTCTTGGTTTTGGATGTTTTTGCCATTCTAACGGGTGTAAGGTGATATCTTAGTGTAGTTTTGATTTGCATTTCCCTGATGATTAGCGATGATGAACATCTTTTCATGTGTCTATTGGCCATATTCATATCTTCTTTTGAGAAATGTCTGTTCATGTCGTCTGCCCATTTTTTGATCGGGTTGTTTGTTGTTTTGTTGTTAAGCCGTGTGAGTTCTTTGTATATTATGGAGATTAACCCTTTGTCGGATAAGTGGCTTGTAAATATTTTTTCCCAATTAGTGAGCTTTTTTTTGTTTCAATCCTGTTTTCCCTTGCCTTGAAGAAGCTCTTTAGTCTGATGAAGTCCCATTTGTTTATTCTTTCTATTGTTTCCCTCAACTGAGGAGTTATAGTGTCTGAAAAGATTCTTTTGAAACTGATGTCAAAGAGTGTACTGCCTATATTCTCTTCCAAAAGACTTATTGTCTCAGGCCTAATCTTTAGGTCTTTGATCCATTTTGAGTTTATTTTGGTGTGTGGTGAAAAAGAATGGTCAATTTTCAATCTTTTGCATGTGGCTGTCCAGTTTTCCCAGCACCATTTGTTGAAGAGACTTTCTTTTCTCCATTGTAGGCCCTCTGCTCCTTTGTCGAAGATTAGCTGTCCATAGATGTGTGGTTTTATCTCTGGGCTTTCAATCCTGTTCCATTGATCTGTGGACCTGTTTTTGTATCAGTACCATGCTGTTTTGATCACTGTAGCTTTGTAGTATGTTTTGAAATCAGGGATTGTGATTCCGCTGGCTTTGTTTTTCTTGCTCAGGATTGCTTTAGCAATTCGTGGTCTTTTGTTGCCCCATATGAATTTTAGGATTGTTTGTTCAATTTCTGTGAAGAATGTTCTTGGGATTCTGATTGGGATAGCATTGAATCTGTAGATTGCTTTAGGTAGTATGGACATTTTAACTATGTTTATTCTTCCAATCCATGTGCATGGAATGTCTTTCCATCTCTTTATGTCATTGTCAATTTCTCTCAAGAAAGTCTTGTAGTTTTCATTGTATAGATCCTTCACTTCCTTGGTTAAGTTTATCCCAAGGTATTTTATTCTTTTCGTTGCGATTGTGAATGGGATTGAGTTCTTGAGTTCTTTTTCTGTTAGTTCATTATTAGAGTATAGAAATGCTACTGATTTATGTATGTTGATTTTATACCCTGCTACTTTGCTGTAGTTGTTGATTATTTCTAATAGTTTTTCTATGGATTCTTTGGGGTTTTCTATATATAAGATCATGTCGTCTGCAAACAGCGAGAGTTTTACTTCTTCATTACCTATTTGGATTCCTTTTATTTCTTTTTCCTGCCGAATTGCTCTGGCCAACACCTCCAGTACTATGTTGAATAGGAGTGGTGAAAGTGGGCACCCTTGTCTTGTTCCTGTCCTCAGAGGGATGGCTTTCAGTTTTTGTCCATTGAGTATGATGTTGGCTGTGGGTCTGTCATATATGGCCTTTATTATGTTGAGGTACTTTCCTTCTATACCCATTTTACTGAGGGTTTTTATCATAAATGGGTGTTGGATCTTGTCGAATGCTTTCTCTGCATCTATTGAGATGATCATGTGGTTTTTGTTTTTCATTTTGTTGATGTAGTGTATCACGTTGATTGACTTGCGGATGTTGAACCATCCCTGTGTCCCTGGTATAAATCCCACTTGATCATGGTGTATAATCTTTTTGATGTATTGCTGTATTTGGTTTGCCAGAATTTTGTTGAGGATTTTTGCATCTATGTTCATCAGCGATATCGGCCTGTAGTTCTCCTTCTTTGTGTTGTCCTTGACAGGTTTGGGGATCAGAGTGATGTTGGCTTCATAGAATGTGTTAGGGAGTACTCCATCTTTCTCAATTTTCTGGAATAGTTTGAGGAGAATAGGTATTAAGTCTTCTTTGAATGTTTGGTAGAATTCTCCAGAGAAGCCGTCTGGACTCTTATTTTTGGGGAGGTTTTTGATTACCGTTTCTATTTCCTTACTTGTGATTGGCCTATTCAGATTCTCCATTTCTTCCTGATTCATTTTGGGGAGGTTGTAGGAGTCTAGGAATTTGTCCATTTCTTCCAGGTTGTTCAATTTGTTGGCATATAGTTTTTCATAGTATTCTCTTATGATCTCTTGTATTTCATTGGTATCTGTTGTGATTTCTCCTCTCTCATTCCTAATTTTATTTATTTGCGATTTCTCTCTTCTTTTCTTGGTGAGTCTGGCTAAAGGGTTGTCGATTTTGTTAATTTTTTTCAAAGAACCAACTCTTTGTTTCATTGATCCTTTCTATTGTCTTTTTTGTTTCAATATCATTTATTTCTGCTCTTATTTTTATTATTTCCCTCCTTCTACTGACTCTGGGCTTTGTTTGTTCTTCTTTTTCTAGTTCTGTTAGGTGTCGTTTGAGGTTGCTTATGTGAGCTTTTTCTTGTTTAGTGAGGTGAGCCTGTATTGCAATGAATTTCCCTCTTAGGACTGCTTTTGCTGCATCCCAGATGATTTGGTATGTCGTGTTCTCATTTTCATTTGTCTCCAGAAAATATTTGATTTCTTCTTTAACTTCTTCAATGATCCATTGTTTGTTCAGAAGCGTGTTGTTTAGTCTCCACATTTTTGCACCTTTCTCTGCTTTTTTCTTGTAGTTGATTTCTAGTTTCATAGCATTATGATCAGAAAAGATGCTTGATATTATTTCAGCTCTCTTGTATTTATTGATGTTTGCTTTGTTTCCCAAAATATGGTCAATCCTTGAGAATGTTCCATGTGCACTTGAGAAGAATGTGTAACCTGCTGTTTTTGGATGAAGTGTTCTATATATATCTATTAAGTCCATCTGGTCTAATTTTTCATTTAATTCTATTATTTCCTTGTTGATTTTCTGTCTGGATGTTCTGTCCATTGGTGTTAATGGTGTGTTGAGGTCCCCTACTATTATTGTATTGTTGTTGATGTCTTCTTTTAGTTCTATTAAGAGTTGCTTTACAAATTTTGGTGCTCCTGTGTTGGGTGCGTATATATTTATAAGTGTTATGTCTTCTTGGTGGAGAGTCCCTTTTATCATTATATACTGTCCCTCTTTCTCTTTCTTTATCTGTTTTGCTTTGAAGTCTACCTTGTCTGATATTAGTATAACGACACCTGCTTTCTTTTGTTCATTATTAGCTTGGAGTATTGTTCTCCATCCCTTCACTCTGAGTCTGTGTTTGTCTTTGGGGCTGAGGTGTGTTTCCTGGAGGCAGCATATTGTTGGGTCTTGTTCTTTGATCCATCCTGCCACTCTGTGTCTTTTGATTGGGGAGTTCAATCCATTTACATTTAGAGTGATTATTGAGATGTGGGGGCCTACCACTACCATTTTATGTCTTGTTTTCTGGTTTTCTTCAATTTCCTTTGTTTCTCGTCCCATGGTTTAATCTGTTCTGATGAAGAGCTGCTACTCTCTGTTGTTGTCCTTCTACTTATCTCCTCTGCTCTTGGTTTTGTAGCCCTTTTCCTTTTTTTGATTTTTCAGGAATGAGGGTTTTCCTGAGGATTTCCTGAAGAGGAGGTTTTGTGGCAATGAACTCCCTTAATTTTTGTTTATCTGGGAAAGTTTTATTTCTCCATCGTATTTGAAGGATATTTTCACTGGGAAGAGAATTCTCAGCTGTAGGTTTTTGTCCTTCAGATTTTTGAATATATCATTCCCCTCTCTTCTAGCCTGTAAAGTTTCTGCTGAGAAATCTGCTGATAGCCTGATGGGGGTTCCTTTGTAGGTTAGTTTCTTTTGCCTGGCTGTCCTTAGTATTTTCTCCTTGTCGTTGACTTTTGCTAGCTTCACTACTATATGCCATGGGGTTGGTCTTCTTGCATTGATAAAGTTTGGAGATCTATTGGCTTCTGTCACCTGAAGATCCATCTCTCTCACCAGATTTGGGAAGTTCTCAGCCATTATTTCTTTGAATAGGCTTTCTGCCCCTTTCTCCTTCTCTTCTCCCTCTGGTATATAATCCTTACGTTGCATCTCCTAATTGTGTCTGATAATTCTCGGAGAGTTTCTTCATTTCTTTTTAGTCTTACTTCTCTCTCCTCCTCTGCCTGCAGCATTTCTATATTCCCATCTTTCAAATTGCTAATTCTTTCCTCCATATTATTGGCCCTATGTTGTATTGGCCCTACATGTTCAGTGCATGTAGATTTTTCTTAATCTCCTCTATTGTGTTCTTCATTTCCAGTATTTCTGTTTGGTTCTTCTTTATCGTATCAAACTCTTTTGTGACATAGCTCCTGAACTCGTTGAGTTGTCTATCTGAATTCTCTCTTAACTCATTGAGTATTTTAATGATGGCTGTTTTGAAGTCATCGTCATTTAGGTTATATATCTCATTTTCTTTGGGATTGTTTTCTGTGTATTTGTTATTTTCCTTCTGTTCTGGAGATTTAATGTATTTTTTCATATTGCTTGATGTTGTAGATTTGTGCCTCCGCATAGAGAAAGAGTTTAGTTGCTCCTTCCACTTGTTTCTGCTGGTGTGGTGGGGGAGCAGCTGTTTATACTGCACCAGCCAGGCACCCTATCCGCAGTTGCTAACTGGGCCTGGGCCCCTCCTCATAGTCACAGTGGTCCTTTGGATTCCCTCTTCTGCCGTGGGGGCCATCACGGAGGGGCTTCAGGCTGCTGGTGCCTACTGTTGCAGCCCACCTAGACGTGCTCCCTCCTTGGGGTCTGCAATGGTGTTATGGGCTTTTCCAGTGGCCAGGGGTAGGATCACTTATATTTGCCGCTCCGTCACTGTCGGCACCCACAAAATCTCACTTGTCCGCCATGGGTCGCAGCAGAGCTATTGGCATCTTCTACAGTCTGTGTTTAGCTCACCTAGCTATGCTACTTTTGTCCCGGGGTCTTCCAGCCTTGTGGCTCCCAGATGGGTGCTCTCTACTAGTGCTGTGCAGAGGCTTTCTGTGAGGCTGCTGTGAGCCTGTAGGGTTTCCCCCTAGGCTACGGAGCTGGGTCGCTGGAACTCCACCCAGCCCCAGTCCTGTTCCCCAGGAACTCGGGGAGCCCTTTGCCCTGTCTGGGGGATAGCCGGAGATCCTGATTTCAGTGGTAGGTGGTCAGCTGCTGCCCTGCCTGATATTCTCCTCTCTGGGACCCTCCCGGTGTTGTGGATGCTGGGCGTAGCCCCTCCGCTAATGGCAGACAGAGAGTTTTGTCTGCTGCCCGGGCAGAACTCTGGAGCTTCCCCTCCAGGGCGTGGAGCCGGCCTCTCGAGCTTCACCCAGCCCCAGTACTGTCCGAGATCTCTGGCAATCCCTAGCCCCACTGGGCGGGCAATGGCAGCTGGGGGTCACCTCGCCCTCTGGGATTCTCTCCGGGACTTTCCCGGAGTTGAATGCTGGGCGTGGCCCCTCCGCTAAGGGCAGACAGAGAGTTTTGTCTGCTGCCTGGGCGGAACTCTGGAGCTTCCCCTCCGGGCCACGGAGCCGACCTCTGGAGCTTCACCCAGCCCCAGTCTTCTCTGAGATGTCCGGCAATCCCTTTCCCCACTGTGCAGGCAGTGGCAGCTGGGGGGCCGTCGTACCCTCTGTGATTCTCTCTGGGACCCTCCGGGCGCCATGAACACTAGGCGGGATCTCCCCGTCAATGGCAGGGCGAGACTCTCCCCGCGGGCTCAGGTGTGTAACTCTAGAGTTTCCCTCAGCATTTAGGAGTAATTGCAGGGGGTTTAGGTAGGGTTCTGGTCACCTGTTTCCACCGTCGCTCCTCTGGTGTGTGCTTGCTCCTGCCCTAGGTGTGTGTTGATCTTCTGGGGGCGTCCGTTGGAAGAAAGCCGCTTGCAGGTACTAGGCTGTTCGGTTGGGTTCGGAGAGTTTTCACCTATCTCCACCTCCTCCCGGAGGGAAGTCCGTCCGCCTTCCAATGTATAGTCGCGTGGGTCTCTCAGACGTCCTGAGATGCTATCTGGATATCCTTTGTTAAGTGATGAGTGTCCAAATAATTGTAGACTCGAAGGGGGAGAGACAAAGAGGACTACTCACGGTGCCATCTTGGATCCTCCTCTCGATTCTCAGACTTTTTTAGTCTTAGGAACACTTGACATCCTTAAAAATTATTAAAGGTCCTGCTATGGACTGAATGTTTGCGCCCACCTCCCCCCCCCGGCCCCCCCCCCCCGCCCAACACACACACAAATTCATTTGTCCATATGCCAAAGCCTTAATCCAAAATGTGATGGACCTCTCTTACCCTCTGCTATGTTAAGATACAGCAAAAAAAAAGCCTGCAAACCAGGCAGAGGACCCTTCACCAAACACTGAATCTATTGGCACCCTGATCTTGGACTCCCAGCCTTCAAAACTGAGATAAATAAATATTTGCTGTTTAAGCCATGTGGTCTAAGATATTTTGTTAGAGCAGCCTGACTGCCTGAGACAGGTCCCAAAGACCTTTTGTTTATGTGGGTTATATTCACTGATATTTACCATATTTAAAATTTAAACAGACTTCTTAATATTGTTTATTTATTCATCTTAAAGCATACCAGTGAAAACCCCACTCCATGTTAACATATACAACATATTTTATGAAAAATAACTATATTTCCTATAAAAAATATAAGAAGAATGCAAATTTCTTTTATATTTGACTTAATAAGAAATAACTGGATTCTCATATCTTCTGCATTCAACTTGTTGTAATGTCTTGCTTTTTGGTTGAAGTAGGTGAAGAATGTCTAGACTCATACAAACATGGAGGCAAGAAAGGCAGGATTATTGTAATAGCCTTTCAGATAATTGTGGATATTTTTCTTTGACGCCACACCAGAATTTGAAAAGGGGTAATTTCTGAAAGGTTAGTTGCAAAGTGAAATCTAAAACCATGTAGATGAATGTTTGGTACTTTGTTACATAAAATCCATTGGTCTATTACGCACTTTGAATGGCTCTTTTACCCATGTTCGTTGTTGTAACATTGTGAACTGGGAATTTGAAATATATTTGCTCATTGAGTTATGCAGATCTTCCAAATATACTGTGGAAAACTTCATCACACACTCATGAGATAATAAGAATGAAAAAAGGCAAATAAATTCTAATATTATTATGAAAATAGTTCTGACTATTTCAAGACGGTTGGGTCTAGTGTTAAGAGAGCAGGATCTGGTGTCAGACTCCTGGGTTATGACCATCAGCTCTGCAACCTTGGGAAAAATTTGTGCACCCATTCATTATGGGGACAATAAAAATACCTTCTTCGTTAGGACTGCCCTTATGTTGAAATGACATAATACATGTGACATGTTGGCACACAGCAAATAACCAAGAATGAGAGTTCTTTTTACATTTCCTTTAGTTCCTAATTTTCTCCTGTGCTTTCAATTCATATCCTTGTTCTTTACTTACGCCTTGTCTTCTATTCTGATCTCTGACATTCAGGGTATACATGGCCTTAGGTCAAGCCTGAAGAAAATTTCAGGTTAGAATCTTCAGCAAAATCCAAATTGAAGGGCCAGGAGACAGGCTAATGAATGCTTTTTAAGAAGTGAGAAGGTTTCCAGACTTTGGGAGTCTGGAAAGAATGAAGGATATGACTTATTAAGGATATTTCCTATTAAGGGAAGGATATGATATTAAGAGCAGTTTCTGTTCCTAGGGCTTCCTTGGGCATCTCTGTAACAGGAAGCAGAGTTTCTCCTTCAGGCTGCTTGGGTTGATGGAACACTTGGGAAAAGCATTATGTCAACCTGAGGAGAATGATTATGTTTGGCTCCAGGACTGTGGAAAAATAGCTAACTTCAACTCCTTGTCAGAAATCTGACCCAAGTTGGGTTAAAGTGTCTTATTTTGGTTGCTGTTGCTGTGTAACAAATTAACCCCAAATTTGGCAGTTCAGTTTAAAATAACCGTTCTATTAAGCTCAGAGATTCTGCCATCAGGAATTCAGACAGGGTGCAGTATGAACAGCTTCACTCTGCGTCTCAATGTCTGTTCAACTGGGAAGATTTGAAAGCTGGGGGAAACTGTACAGAGCTTGAATCATCTGAAGGCTCATTCACTCTCACTGTTGGGCCCAGCACCTATACTTGGTCTATCCAAGGGGCTGAGGCCAACTCAAAATGTGGTGGCCTCAAGGTAGTTGGAACTTACGTGGTGGCTTAGGGCTCCAAGTGTGAGTATTCCAGAAAACAAGTTAGAAACTACATTGCCTTTCACGGCTCAGTCACATAAGTCACATGATATCACTCCCTCCATACTGAATTGGTTGAAACAGTCTATCACAAGACTGCCTATATTCAAGGGGAGAGGACATAGACCCCACCATTCAATAGGAGTAGTGTCAAGGGATTTTTGGGCCATGTTTTAAAACTACCTGAGTTCCAGACAAACACACTATTCTCTGGAGCTTGAGATAAAGAAAAGTCTAACCCTCTGAGCTTGGACCAGGGATAAAGAATGAACAAGAGAAGTAACAAAAGGCTTCAGAGTCCAGTGAGTCAGAGGTAGCCTGGGACAGTTTGGGACTTGGCTGGATTGGGCTTGAGAGGGGTCAGGGTTCTTTGGTAGCAGAGCTGGGTATGAAGAGATTGGATGAGAAAGCTTAGCAAGAGAAATGGGAAAATAAAGCAGAAGTAAAACAATAAAATCACTCCTAACCCAAGCACTCAGAAGTAACCAGAGTTTACATTTTGCTGTTCCTCTTGCAGTGTTGTGTCTGCGTGTGTATCAGGGAGAGCATTTATGATTTATCTGAGTTTGCATGTGTGTGTGCGCTTGTTTGTGTGGGAGCATGCATGTGAAGCAAAGTTGTGATCGTACTGTATCATCAGTCTTGTGTCCTGTCTTCCAACCCAAGAATTGGTTTCCTTCTCACTGATATCCACTGTGAACAGATTTATATTTCAGCTTTATTCACTTCTGCTAAGTCAGCTAACTTAGTCTCGACAGAGTTCCGTTGTCCCTAAGTTTCTGTGCTCAGTGCCAATAGCCTGCCACTGAGTTTTTGTTGTTATTGTTGTTGCCAATTTGAAGAAGTCTTCCCAACCTAGAAATGAACAGAGTCACTGATTACTCCTGTCCATAACTGTAAGGGCCAAGGCTCAAACACAATAAAGCTTCTGCCCTATAAACCAGACCCTGCCATCTTTCATTAATGTTCCATTACTGGTACAACAGCAAAGAAGACAAAAAAACGTTGCTACCAGCGACCATCACTCATCTCTTCCAGAAACTATTGACATGGCCCCAGGTTGACCATTGGACCACCTGAGGTCTCCTTCTTTTCTCCTTGTAACAGATATCCCAAATAATATAGTAAACTCCTATCTCCTCAACTGTAGCTTCATCTACCAGCAACCAGTTCTTCTGACATGGAAGAGTCCAACTAACATCTGTACCTACTTCTGAGACATCTGCTGGATTCCTAACCCCGCTGCCAGATAGGGCCTATGCAGAGAGGCTCTCTGCAGAACCCATTGGTGAGGAGAAAATTATCCCCGGATTTGTATCCCAGGAAAAAGCTTTAGCCAGAAGTCAAACATCTCTTGCCAATAGGCATAGAAGAAAACAAGAGCAGGGAGTTGAGTTGAATATATACAATGTTTTGTAATTTTAAACAAAAGTTGCTTCTTTTTTGCTTATGGACAATGGATATTTCCAAATAAGTAGTGTCTCCTTCAAAGTAGCTGTCATGGCTAGGAACACAATTATTCTAATGACGCTATTCTCATCCATACCTTTTTAAATTCCTCTTTTGAAATTACAGAGGCTTTTATAGAGGCCATCCTATTATTTGGCTTATATTCAATGGCATTTATTCAATAGTTATTTAGCCTCCGATTTTTGTTAGTTGCTGCTGTAGGCAATGAGGATATAGTGGTAAACATGACACGCAACATCCCTGCCTTCTCAGAAATTACTGTAAACAACAAAAAAGAAAACAAATAATGTTTCTGATGGTGTTAATTGCTGACAAGAAGGAGAGAGTGATTTGGGGTCTGGAAATCTTTTAGCGGGGTCAGGGCATTCCTGTCTGAGGAGGTAACCTGTGAGAAAAGGGGGAAGTATCTTCAGATCTGGGAAGAAGGATCTGAGAGGAAACCAAGTTTGCTTTACCACATAGGGGTAAATGGAAAGCTACAGGAGGCTTTTCGGAAGGGTGTAACTTAATTTGGTAAATCTTTGAGAGCAGACATGAGATAAGTGGGTGAAGGTGGCGAGTGATTCAACTGGGTCACAGAGTTTACAGTACAAACTGAGTTTTGTAGTTTGGGGAATCATTTTTAAAAGATGATTTCCAAAACTGTATTAGCAACAGAAACCTTAGAAGGTCCCCCACACCAGCTTCACCTAACTCATTATGAAGAGTAAATATCTCGCTAACAATGGATGTATGTATGAGGGCAGTTAAGTTTGCAAAGAATTTAGTGTGTCTAAGAATTCAACGTATGAATTAGATTTGGGTAGACAACATACTTACTTACATTGCATTTCTTTTCTTTTTGTGAGAGTTAAATATGCTGTTTGATTTTTTTAAATTCTTCATGAAATCTGTAATAACATACTCGAGTCTAGAGCTTGTCTCGATGATCCCTTCTTCCAACTTAGGGGAGCCCGATGTAATGCAGTCACTTTGAACTCTAAAAACAGAAATGGGTTCTGGTTCGTAAAGGAAACTTAAACTGGCTAATCTTTGTAGACATATGGAAACATGGCATTCATACACATTTTTTCCACTTCACTTACTTTACCACTCAGACTTTGGGGATCTTCCCGTAAGTTTGTCTGTGACTCATGCTGGGGTCAGATGACTTAATGCTTCCATCTAACCGAGGGAAGGAATCTGATTATTTAACAAATCCACGATCCCCGGTTAGGATGCCAGGAGCCCTAAGGGGGCTAATCTTGTGGCTTGGCACTTTTCATCTTTTCTTTTTCCTTGAAAAAAAAATCAGTGCTTACGGTTGGCCTGCTAACTGGCATTTCTTTTATCCCTTGAGGGTATTTCTGGGTCAGTTTGCTTGGATAGCTCGTAAGAGGCGATACAAGAGCCTCTCTAACTTTCCTTGTATAGAGCAAACCAAGCCCTGTTCCTCGTCTTTCTTCTTTTACCCAGTGAAAATGTTAATCTTTGGAAGAGTCCAATCTTATCCACATATATTATCTCCTTGGAATTCTCCCAATAACACTGGTATCAAAACAAGCCAGGCGTTATGGTTTTAATTCTACAGATGTGGAAGTGGAGGGCACAAGAGCTTCATTTCTAGCCTGAGATCACTTAGCTATCAATGGCGGCTGCTAGACTCAAAGCAAAGTCTGGGCCTCACAAAGTCTAGTACCTTCTTTCTGACATACTGCGTTTCTGCAGTTTCTCCAGTCCTTACCAGATCCGTGCCTCCCCACACCCAGCTCAATATTAGGCATTGTTACAATTTAAGCAGGCCTTGTTCTCTTATTGTATATTTGTTACCTGTAGTGGTGACTTGTGTGGCTACTGGAGAATTCCAGACAGTGGAGTCTACAAGTGGGCGGAGATTACAGTCCTTGCTCTTCAACAGATCCTTTACACAAGCAGACTCCATGGTTTATGTCTGCAACTGACACTGAAAGCTGCATTAGGAGATAAATGTACCGAAATTCCTAGTTTAACACTGACGAGCTATTTCCTGAAGCTTGTATTTCCACATGAATAAAAACAGGGTGATACCTGATGAAAGGTCCTAACAGTTCTGCACAAACACACAGGCACGCACACACATACAGACACACACACACCAGCCAACCCATCTGTGCATTTTCTTGGTTTAGAACTTTTTCTGCGTGGTTCGGAAAAAAAGGTTAGCAAAATCTGAAAGCAGGTTGGTTTGGTTGGTTGAAAGAAGGAGGGATTGAGGGTGTGGTGGGAGTGACAGGGGTGGAGTTTGGGAGTATCTTTTATTTGCTTATTTATTGAGTTGTGTGGGGAATCCAGTGAAGAAACTGAGCCAGTTGTTATAAAACTAGGACTATTGGAGAGAGAGAAATGAGAAGACTTTTAGCACGTTTTACCAGAGATTAGCAAGGTGATCTCTCTTTGCTTCCTCAAGTATTTAATCTACTTAAAGCTCATCTACGTACGGAGAAGATCTACAGGACTCTTCAGTGGTTTTTGGAGCAACATTTGTGTTTTATTTGTAGGACTGCCAGATTTCACCAACAAAAATACAGGAAGCCAGTTAAATGTGATTTTCTCATAAGCAATGAATAATTTTTTATGTGTGCAAGTCTCAAATATTGCCTAGGACAATCTTTCACTAAAAATTGCTATCTGTGATTAAATTTAACTAGGCACCGTGTTATGTCAACGAGCGATCCTAGTCATTTGGCCAAGACGTGGATTAGAGCGGGAAAGTTTACGTTACCGGCTTACACGCAAACCGGAGTAGAGTTTCCCAGAGGCGTTCAGATGGTGACAGCTGTTTGCAAACTTGGCCTCACGTCACAACCACCTGAGGAACTCCAAATTCTGGTGCTGCTGCTCTGGGATTCAGCCAGGGCGTGGGATTGTTCAAAGCATTCCAGGTGACACTAATGTGCTACAACGAGGAGTTGGTGACTGCTGTCCCATGATTTTTATCCTGCACTACACAAACAAAGACCCAAAAGACTTTTTAAGAGTGCCCATGCCCACGTCCCACTCCAGAGCAATTAAATCAGTGTCGGGGGTGTGGGGGCAGGCCTGCTATGTTGCAATTAAAGCAAAGCTCCCAATAAATTTTCATTTCTTTAGGGTTAGGAAGCCCTAAGTTATAGCCTAAAACGTGGCATCCTAGGGAGGGCCAGCTATAGGAAACTTTAAAAGGTTTAGCTTTAATTCTTTAAATTATGAAATTAATATTTATTCCAATAAATTCAAGCAATAAAGAAGCATCAAAAATAAAGATGAACTTCCCCAATTCTACTTTCCAGAAGTATCCACTGGTAAAACCTTGATCTGTTTTTCCCATGCCAAGCATATAGTAAGGAGGAAAGAATCAACGAGAGGCAAACGATATGCGTCAGTTATCTTTTAAAGTTGCCACAGTTTGCTTTGATGGACCAGAGCTTGTCCGCATCACTGCATTAAGGAGATGTGTTTATTTCAGGCTTCACTCTGAATCAGTGAAGTTAGAAGCTGCAACATAAGGGAAGAAGGGGAGAAGAGACTTGAAGGGACAAAACAACCTCTATCACAGTCGTTCTCCACTCCTGACATTCCGGTGTAATGGCAGTGGCATTAGAGCACATTCCTGGCCATTGTCCGTCCCCTCGGTTACTTGCCTCCAGGAGTGGGGTGACTTACCCCATTAGTGAGTTTGAAGGAAGGAGCTGGACATAAGTGCTTCAGTCCCTGCTTTTTGTCTCTCTCTGGGGAGGCAGCCTGTCTGCCGGGAGCACACACTCCCAGCTCCTGCACAGGGTAAGTTTTACAGGGGTGCGCCTCCACCAGGGACCCCTCTGGCTTCCAGCTCTGCCTGAGTTAGGGAGGGTAACTCTGATCCTACACCGCTCTGTAAACCCCTTGCTTCCAGAGAACACTGTTCGTCCTTAAAGCAGCCTTAATAGGACAAAAATAATTTTTGTTGCCCTCCCGTGTCTACCTCTCAATTGATTTCATTCACAAAGTACTCTCTCAAAACACGAGCAATATAAACACATTTTCCGTTTGAAAATCAGTGAGGAAAAGAGCATAAACTCTCCCTGATTTCCATGTCCAGGAGGTCCTGGGGCCCTATCTTAAACAAGAGGCGTGAACATGTCCTAAACAGAAATACCAAAGCCGTGTAGAATGGGGAGAGACGTACCAATACAGGAAACTCAGCGAAAGACAGAAATGTCCTAACCAGTAGAAGAAACAATAATAGCAAAGCAACTCAACGGGATAAAATAGACACTGAGCGTTGCCAGGAATAATCCTCATAGCCAACTGTCATCCCATCTGCCAGATTCCTGAACAAAATATCCCCACTTCCTCAGTCATATCATCTGTTCCATGTCATCTGTTGGGCCAACAGGCAGAGGAAGTCACCTCCAGGCAAGAGTTGGGTTCAATGGCCCATGAGCTGTATTTCCCCACTCAGAGTAATGGCGTGATTGTGGCTTTGCTTGTGGTGACTACAGAAGATATCACTCTATCAATGGATGAATAAATAAAATAAATTGTAGGTTATCCATGACATAAACATTTTAAATGTTTTTGTTGTTGTTTTTGTGACAGTAATGCAGCTTCTCCTTGACGCTTAGAAAACCTCTGTGAAATCAGTCTGGTTTCTTGAGGTAGACTCCGTAACGACGTGCTCAAAAATGATTGAGGACATTGGAAACATTTGAAACTGGGTTTTTATTGCTTAAAATTTCAATGTTATGAAAGATGTTGCGTTAAAATGTTTTAAATCACTGCTAAATTTTTGATGTGGTGGAAGGAAATTGGAACAATAACTATTTTTACTTCTGCTTCCACTGCCAATTTCCAGTGCAATTTTGGACACGTGGGCCTCTCTCAATTTCTTCATTCGTATAATAGATTGTAGAGCAGATAGTCCTTAATGCCTCTTTTAACTCTAAAATCCTTTGATTTTCTTCGTTAAAACTTATAGATTAGTACCAATGTATTCTGGACTGGAAAAAAACAAGTATAGTTTATCCACGAGTTGGTGCTGCCCCCTGTAGAGGACTGACATGGGACGGGGTGGGGAGGGGGAGGGGGGACTGTGAAACCAGATAAATATTTTGTCATTCTAATTGCTTCTCTCTGTCACCCTCTATGTGCCTATTCCTGCATAATCAAGAGTTTTTAAAAACTGTCTAACATCTATCTTTTTTGATCTGTTATAACGAAAAAAATTAAAACAAATAAATTATGCTTAATGACTGTTAGCCAAGACAATTTGAACAAACTTATTTTTAAAACTGTTCAAGGAAAGGATTGTTTCTGTAATTTCCCAAAATAAATGTATCTGAGCCTGGATTGCAGAAGAGGTGGTGCCATTTTATATGAATCTCTTTTTGCTTAATAACAATATTAGAAATATTAAACATTTTGAGAGAATCTAGAATTCAATAATGTAATGATAGAGAGATCTGTCATCTCAAATAGAAAATAAAGATTTAGTTGTAAATTAGGTCTAACAAATAGTAATAATTTACAAGTTCAAAATAGTTTTAAGTTTTATATTTATGTTAAAGCATTATCCTCTGAATATTTCATAATACAATTGTGTGCTATGTCAAAAAATAGGTCACTTCCATTGCTGGCAATGTTGTGAACTAGATCATCTTAAAACCCTCTTACTATATAGAACACCTAGAAAGTCTCACTCAAGTATAACCAAAAACTATTTAAATGCAAAAGTGTAGCTCTTACAAGAGTAAGAGAATTTAGTAGAGGTTAAAATCAGGAGAAAATTCACCTACTGGCAAACAGAGATCAAGAGAAAGCTTGACTGTTGGGCTTGGGCTACAGATAAAGAAAAAAGTGTTCACTGAGAATTTATAACCAAGATTTGTCCTCATCGCTTTGGGGTTCGTGTTTAAAATACATACATGACTTGGGAGCACCAAACTGACAGACTAACATGAAGTGGTCTTCAGTTGGTAACATCACTGGGACACCAGCAGAAGCAAGAGCGCACCTCTGGGAGACAACACACCCTCAGATGAGAACTTCTCCAGCCTCCTGGGCTGCCCAGCCATAATGCTAAACTTGACACACGCGAGGTAGCACCACCATCCTCTATTTCTCTTTCCCTATATTTTTATGTTAGCATGCAAAGAAGCCACATATCACACAGAGATGAAAGAAGCACAGGGCACAGTGGTTTAGGGTGTAGCCTTTGGAGCTACCTGCAAATATGCTTTTGTGGACCTAAGCTAGCTGGGTTACCTTGTGCAAGATACCACATCTCCATTTTCTCATCTGTAAAATGGGAATTATTACACTAACCTATCTCTTAGAGTTATGAGAATTGAATGAGTTAATATATGGAAAGTCTTTAGAACCAGAGTGGTGTCTGGCTTATAAGTACTAAAAAGAGTTAGCTGGCTGGTGCCATCATCATCATCATCATCATCATCATCATTGTTATAGGCAGTTGGTCACAATATACCATTTATCTCATGATTTGGTTGGTTTTTCTCCATCTGTGCCCAGATGTGTATTCATCTAGCCTGGAATTAAATCTTGAGGTAAACCTGGCAACTACACATCTAAAATTATATTATTTCACATGACTTGCTCCTTTGTTGAGAAGCAGCAGAACTCAGAAGTGCAGGAAAATTTAATGGCAAGCATTAAGCTAGATAATTACAGAATGTTTTTAGAATTTGCTTAGATATTATGCACAGAGGTACCAGCATCACCCCAACCTTAGCACCTACCCCACCTCCACAACACACCCCACTGAGCACTCACCACGAGCCCATTCTGGACAACTGGGGAAGTGGGGTTAGGACAGCAGGCTGCCTGACCAGATTTCTGGTTGGAGCCTTGAGCCTGGGCAACTTTCCCAGCTCTTTCATTAGCTAAATTCCCCCTGCTCTGCTTTCCCTCTTCCAGGAGCGTTTATGTTTCTCAACTTTTATCCACTCCTTCAGTTTTCCCTCGTTACAATTACAGCGGGAGGAAGAAATTCCTTAGCACCCATCTCCTCCTTACTATTACCTCGTGATGAAGTTTGTTTCTTCCTCTGAAAAGTGCTGTGGACGTTTCTCTCATGATACAGTTATGAGCATCAAGTAATATACATTTTCAAACAAAATAATTTTTTATGCAATAATTCTTTAACTTTGTGTGGCAATTACATACTTACTTGCTTCATCCTTCCTGAGGGATAGAGGACTTCCCCTTGAATACCTAGCACAATCATGCACATATTAGGGCTTTTTTCATTCATTCAGCAAATATTCGCTGAGCATCTTAAATGTACCACTCTCCTGGGCTCTGTGTTTACTGTAATAATCAATCCCTGATTTGCTTAATTCACTAAACTGACCTTTTCAATTGTATTTAACACGGATTCAGCTTGTAGACAAGACTGTAAAATGCATCTTACTCAACCCCAGCAGTGCCAAGAAGTTTGGGTGTACGACACATCCTGAGCATATAACACAACCAGCCAGCCTAAACTGATTAAATGGAACAGGAATATATTATACAGCACCTGAGATGGTGCTAGTAGCATGGCCTCTATCAAATGTGCCAACATCCCGTTGAACACAGGTCCATCGTGGTCCTCATACATGTGTATACTGTTTGTTTGAAAGTCTGTCTCATCCATTAGCCTGTGAACCCCTGAGAGTAGTAATTAGATCTGTTTCACCTTTGCATTTCCTCTCTGTCTTCAGAAACAGCTGAGTGCCTGAATTTAGTAGATACTCAATAAAGTAACTGTTGATAGAATGAAAAAGTGGGGAGGACAGTAAAACTTCTCCTGGCTGCTATAATAAGTATTACAGACTATATCCACTGACTGTATTGTTATTCATTAGGCAGATACTGAGTGAATGCTTACCATGTGCTATTATTAACCATGCTAAGCATTACCATATAGCATCCTGTGCTGCCTCACTTTGACTACACTTGGAATGTATCATTCTGTTTTTCTCTTTTCTGGGATTTACAATTTAAGAGGCCTAGAGGCCAATGGAAGAATACATTCTGTGAAGGTCAACCAATGGGAAAAGACCCATTTTATATATTAGCTATCACTAGCCAAAAAGGTTTTGTTTGTAATACCAGAAAGGCATTTGGTATTAGTTTATTAAACCCAGACGTATGGGTTTCCCAAGCTTGCATCTTTAATATAAATTAAATTAAACTTTGAACATTGGGATAAAAAAGACTGAAAAGAGGCCAACTGTCCTGAGAGAGGCAGGATGCTATTCCCTGAAATCATTGCTTATTCTGTACTTGAACTTAATTTAACATCTAGTTGGTTGGAAAATCCAGCTAGCAAACTAGTCTGGTAACCAGCTTTTTGTAAAATTTCTGGGAAATCTGGCCAATAAGAAAAAATTGTTTTAAAATACATCCCTCACTGACAGCTACATATTCTAACAGCTTTCCTGCATGATATACTGCCATTAAAATCACACATAAAATTTAAATTGCCTTAAATAACTGAACTAGAAATAAGCATTTATAAATAACTGGGTTACATCAGGGAGCTAGCTGTTACTACAGAATATTACAGAAATGACTTTATTAGTATTAAACTTATAAAAGAAAGCAAGGACCATGAATGAACCTGATCATTAATAAGAAATTGATTCAAAAATCCCTTTGGAAAAAACATATTCAAAGACTTAGTCCATTTGGGCTGCTAAAACAAAAATACCATAGATTGGATGGTTTATAAACAAAGAAGTTTACTTCTCACTGCTCTGGAAGTCCATGATCAAGGCACAGGCAGCTTCCATGTCTGGTGAGAGCCTGCTTCCTGGTTCAGATGGCTCTCTTCTCACTGGGTCCTCACATGGCAGAAGGGGCAAGGGAACTCCCTGTGATCTCTTTCATAAGGGCACTAACCCCATTCATAAGAGCTCTACCCTCATCATTTAATCACCTTCCAAAGGCCCCACCTCCAAATAGCATCATATTAGGGATTAAATTTCAACATGAATTTTGAGGGGGACACAAACATTGAGTCTATAGCATTCTGCTGCTGGCCTTCCAAAATTCATAACCTTTTCACATGTGAGAAAAATTCCATCCCAACAGCCAAAAAGTCTTAATTTGATCCAGCATCAACTCAAAAGTCCAAAGTCTCATCTAAATATCTTCTAAATCAGGTATGGGTGAGACTCAAGGTAAGATTCATCCTGAGGCAAATTCCTCTGCAGCTGTGAACCTGTCAAACCGAACAAGTTATGTGCTTCCAAACTACTATGGTGGGACAGGCAGAGGATAGATATTTCCATTCCAGAAGGGAGAACTAGGAAGGAAGAAAGGAGTGACAGGTCCTAGGTAAGTCCAAGACTGAACAGGGCAAACAACAGTAAACCTTAAGGCTCAAGAATCATCTTCTTTGACTCAATGCTCTGCCTTCTAGGCCCACTGGGGTGGCAATGTCACCCCCAGGGCTCAGTAGGAAGGCCCCACAGAGACTGTCTGCGTTCCATGGCTCTCTGGGCCTGGGGTCCTTAGCCTGTGCTTCTCCCTGGTGGCCCCATCTTTTGAAATCTAGCTGGAGGCAGCCACGCCTCTTTGGCCTCTGCACTCTCCCTCTCGGCAGAGACCAGTCCACACGGACATCACCAAAGTTTGCTGCCTGTGCCCTTTGGAGGGGCAGCCACTGAAGCCCGTGACACACTGAGGCCTGCCAGAGCCCCATCTGGGGTGGTGGAGAAGCATGGCACGAATATAGAGAGCAGAGCCCAACATGTGAGGTGGTGCCAGGCAGCTTGCACAAACGTCCCACAAGTGCTGGTGGCCCCTCCTTTCAACTGCTCCACCCCCCAGGCCCTTGCAGTGGGGCTTGTAACGGGAGTAGCAGCTCTGTTGATCTCTGAATCCTGTTTGGGGTCATTCTTCCATTGTCTTGGAAAATAATTCTTGGCTGATCCATACAATCTCTTTATCAGTCCCTTGTCCACGCCCTTAGTGTTCTCATTTATTGTAATATGGATAGGCTGAGAATTTTCCTAATCTTTAAATCCTGCTTCCTTTTTGTTTAACAATTCCATCTTTAAGTCATTTCTCTCTGTTTGAAGTTTCCTATAAGCAGTCAGGAGACAAGCTGAACCTTCAACACTTTGCTTTGAAATCACTTCAGCTAAATATCCAATTTCATCACTCACAAATCCCAGTTTCCACAAAACACTGGAACACTGATGGAGTAAATGAAAAGCAATAAGGAAAGTTAGTATATAGAGGTATATGAGGAAGGCATTTTGGTTTAAAACAGATTCGACCTGACCTTATTTTCCAGAGTGGCCTGACGTGGCCTGTCGAGCATGCATTGCACATCTGCTTTAAACATTTACAGTGTCCCGAAGAAAATATGCAGCCTTTAAAGATAGCAATGGAGGCCTCCCCCCACATCAGCATTTCTTTAAAGATAAGTATTTCTTCCCAGAAGCCAGGGTCAGATTGATCTGCTCTATGTAGCAAAACATCTTGTGACTGTAGCAAAAAGAAAAAAAAAGTATTCCTGGTACTTTTCAAATATTCCCGTCATATTTGATGTATGTTCCTTGTTCCAAAATTGTATGTAACCATACTGTACATCTCGCTCCTCCAGAGTTCTTCCTTCCCTGGGGGAGGCTGCTCTCCTGGGCTATAATCCTCAGAATTGGTTTATATATATTAAACTCACCTCAATTTTCATTTATAGATTGATTACTGTTTATTTGCATCAACAACATAAACACAATTCAGTCAAGTTCTTTGACACCTTATAACAAGGATTGTTAAGTGAGCAAAAGTGAGGCCATCTTGTTTTGCTAAAAGGCGCCAGCCCCTCCTCTGTGTGACTACTCATTGCTCTGCACATACTCTAAAAAATTCACATGCTCTCCTCATTTATGGCCTCCACTTATGTATGTACTCCCCGATACCTTGATAAATTAAAACTTTGTTCTATGAGTTTCTCTCCAGGAACAAAGTGACCACAGGTGGGAAACACATCTACAAGGTGTCCATCACAGCTGACAGAAGAATGGAACAGTGTGATGCCTGGAGCCCATTAAGCCTGGAGACCAACATCCTTGGACCCCCTCCTTACTGCCCATTTTCCCTATATAACTGCCTCAAGATTCTGTAAACCTTGAAGATGGGTTTTTGAGACATTAGTCACCTGTCTTCTGATTAGCCAGCTAATCTAATTAAACTTCCTCTCTTGATCCCTAACTCGTCGTGATTAATTGGCTCAGATCGAGGCAAGCAGAGGGAGCCCATTGCTCAGTATCAGGATCACCTCTCCTCTAGCTCCCAATAATAGGTTTCTCATTTCCATCTCATTTCCATTTCTCATCAAAATGGCCTTTAGTGTCCACATTGCTACCCACATTCTGTTCAGGGTTAGTTATGGATTCTCTAAGAATATTGAGGCTTTCTCTCTAGCTCTTCTCTTTTCTTTCTGTGCTCTCACCAGAATCATCTTTAAAATTCAATTCACTGCACTCTAGGCTTTTTCTAGCATGCACCTCAAAACTCTTCCAACCTCTGCCCATTGCCCAGTTCCAAAGCCACTTCCACATTTTTAGGTGTTACAGCAGCACCCTCACTTCTCAGTACCACTTTCTGTCTTAATCTGTTTGGGTTGCCATAACAAACATACTGTAGACTGCATGGCTTAAACAAACATTTATTTCTGACAGTCTGGAGGCTGGGAAGTCCAAGATCAAGGTGCTGGCAGATTCTAAGGGCACTAATCCCATTCATGAGGGCTCCACCCACATGACCTATCGCTTACCAAAGGTCCCACCTCCTAAAACCATCACATTGGGGCAATTCATGAATTTGGGAGGGGGAGGATAAAATATTCAGTCTGCAGCAAAGACTCAATCACAAATCAAAAAATAAAACAGGATTTTACTGTAAACCACACATTTATTTAAAAGCCAAAAACAATATCAGGAAGCATGAAACACAAATTTGAGAGAATAGCTTGTTTTTATTAATCAATCTGATCAATTTTACACAATGAAATCCCATTAAGAAATATAGAAATTATATGAACTGTGGTATAAAAATGTAAGACACATGGTATTATTTTTAAAGAACAAGATATTATAACTGTAAGAGACATAATACCATAAAGACTTTAAGCAGGAATTTAAAATATCATGCTGGAAATAATTTTTTCTTAGTGTTATGAGCAGGTCTTGGAATGAAGGCATGTAGGCAAGTAAAAGTGGAAAGTTTACATAGATAAGCTTTCTGAACACTGTCTGATTTTCTACATAAAATGTCAGACATCATTACAGGAAATAATATGCATGTCTGTTTAAGACTGCAATTGCACTTTCAAATATAAGGTAATTATTATTTTAGAAAGCAGCAGCTTTTACACTTTTTTAAAAAAGCTGGTAGTAGTACATAAAAATAAACATTACAAGAAACCAAGTAAAACAACTTTTACCTTGAAAAGATGACTATCGTTAAAAATGGGGCACATTTTTTTCACGTCCATAAGAACTGTGAGCGAAGGCCCTCATCTGAGGATAACCACATCTAAGGACACTCGGGCTGGCTTTATTTAATAAGGAGCAGCAGAAGAATACACTCCAGTCTACCTACTGGCTGCGTTGAAAGAACACAGTCCTTGTCCAGATAGGAAGCTGAAGTGCAATAATTGCAAGTTGACTCATCAGTGTATTCACTAACACACTCTGCTTCTAACTAGTGAACACAAACACATACAATTTATACTTTAACTATGTTGATTCTACATAATCTGTACTCACAAGCTGTAGATCCCAGAGAAGTAGCATGCTTGCTGTGTTTTAGAACTTTCTTTGACAGATATAGATTTATCTATCATTGAAATAAAAAGCAGCAAAGCAATGTTAAGCAGTATCAGAATGTGTAGGTTTTGCTTTTACAAAGTGCTGTACAGAATGTCACATTTCAAAATTTAAAAACAAAATGCCAACTCTTTCAATTAGAACAGCACGGTGATTACCATGGACTTCTTGAAAGAAAAAATAATTATATCCTCTGTGTCATATCAAATGAGATACAAAAGTTCAACAGACAATCTTAGAGATTCAGCTTAATGTATTTTATCCATAAGGTGTTTGTGACCAAGAGAGGTTAAATGCATTAAATGCAAGCTTCTCATGGGGCTCTGATGTCTCTAAGTTGCTCAGTGATCTAGATTGGCTGTGGCCCTGGTCACCTCTTTTCCTGATCGTCTGACCCTGTCTCCACATATAGGCAGCCCCTGATTGTCCATGCTGGTGAATGAGGGAACAGACATGGAAAATATAAACCTTATCACATAAAAAACATGTTTTATTTTACAATAAAATCAAAATTTCCATCAAAACTTTCATAAACTTTGCAAAAAGAGGTTTTGATACATGTGCCCAAGTAAAAATTTCCTTGTGCAGTAAAACAATATGTCTGTCTGCTTTCTTTTTGTTTTTAAAGATGAAGAGTATCGTTCTTTTCACCTGGAATCAAATTTGTCTTCAGTAACTGGACATGTTGATGGAGAGGACAGTGTTAGAGATGGAAACCATATTACTCTATCTCCTCAAGGATTGCTCGCAAAACCCCACCATTTCGCTACCAATTAATGTGAGAGCTCTGGGATGCATTTTCCCTTATCTCACGATAAAGTGTTTTCAAGCTCATTGTATATACATTTACCTGGTTAACGAGTCATAGTGCTCTCAGGGTGAACTCCTAGTCTACTACATAGACAAGGAGACAGATACTCAATTGAAACACGTGGTTAGACAGTGTTCTTGCTCTTATACTCTCAGCCCACCTGTGAAAGTAACACCCATTACAAGCAATCTGTAAAAACAGATAAATGTATTTGCAAATAATTGAGGATTGACCATAAGCCCAAGCAACTTCTCTAAATTTGTTTTTATTAATTATAATTGCTGATTTACTGTCTCGATCTATCTTGATGAACGTTGTGGTGAGATCTTTCAAAGTACATGAAGTCCTGAAATTGGAAAAAGAATTATATGTAGATAGATAAATATAGAATTATATGTAGGTAGATAAATAAATATACAACTATATGTAGATAGATAGATAAATATAGAATTATATGTAGGTAGGCAGACAAATACTTAGATTCAAGGCATAAAATATTATCCTTTATAATGTAGCAGGTAATCCTCCCATTCCAGTTAAGAACAAAGAAATCTTTTTGAAGAGAATCTAGTATGAACAGTAGCAATTATAAACTTGAAGCTGTTGGCGGCCAATAAGCTTTCCACTTGGGGTACCAATTAACTAAAGCTTCATTGTTAAAAGGAAGAAAAACTTGAAAATCAATATTAAACATGTTAAATATACCAATTGCAATATGGTAATTAGGTTTTTAGGTAAATGCTATGGATTCTATTTCTATGCTTAACTTATGAATACTAACCATTAATTAGTCAGAAATACAGCAAGGGAATTGTACCTAATAAATCTAAGGATGGTACACCACCAAGGAGTACACTGATAGAGGGGCAGTAGGTGGAGGAAAAGACTATCAGCTTTAGAGTTATCTTAGTTCTTAAGAAATCATAGGACAGGCTTCTTTAAATAGTGAGAATGATAAATACAGGCAATGATGACCATTACACCTATTGGATGCCTAATATCTTCCAAGCACTCTACTGGCCCCTTTACTCATATGATAGCTAATATTCAAAACCCTGAAAAATATAACTATTTTTATCTCCATTTTAGAGATGAAGAGACTGAGGCTTGCAAGTGTTAAACACTTTGCATAACATGTAACCAGTAAGTGGCAGAGAGAGAAGTTGGCCTAGTTTCAAAGCTTATTTCCTTTCCACTGTACTACACCGCTCCTCATCAGAAAGAATAATTCTTTCAAGATAACTCAAAAGCAAAAGGCTTACAATGAGGAAGCAAGCTCCAAAAATCACGGCTTTCATCTTCACATCCAGGTCTAATGGGAAGTGAATCTCAAAGTGGTCAGCATCGCCCATTGCAGATAACAAACCATTCCACTTCCTAACAATACTGCCGATGTTGGATACACCATCAAGGGATATGACCTAGAGAGATAAGAACGTGACTTTATGATGATTGAAAGATATTATAATACAGGTTTCAGTCTTCTTTTTATAAGCCATTTACACTGAGATAGCATCAACATAGTGCAAGAAATGAATACAGTAATAATATAACTTCAAATAGGAAATTACGTCCAAGAAGGCTTAATGCCTTGCAACGGGTTAATGACTGAACTGTGATATATCTTATAATCTCAGGCCAGTGTTCTCGCTTCATCCTCAAATGAGTTATTAGGGGAGTCTGTCAGAGGAGGTATGATTTTCATTGATTTTGAAATTCTTTTCAACATACCAAAGGATGGGAATTAGGGATGGGGAGGGTGTCTCCTCCAGTTGAGGGAAACACAGGATCAAAAGCAAGGAGGCATGGTTCTGTGCACTTGTCAAACTTCCTATAATCACTCCAGCTTGTGTGGGCCTCATCCACTCTGTGACACCAGGATCTGAAGGGCTTCAGCTTCTGAAAGGGGGACCCTGGCACTTGCCACAAGGAAAATACTCAAATACTAACTCTTGGTGATTAGAATATCCACAGATCTACCCCTGAAATTTGGCTTATCGACAGTTTCTATTTCTCTACAATGGTCTTCTGTCAAGCAATGCTTGATGACATGGGGAGGTAAAATGAGAACTAAGGAAATTTATTGCGTGTCACAGGAACTACCTGAATGAGCAATTTTAAATGATGAGTCTTGCTGAATTGCAAGGCATTCAGAAAGAACTCTTTAAGAAGATTCCTAGGAATCTCCTTTGTCAGAATTGTAGGGGAATAAGCAATCATTCTGTAGCCACTGAGATAAAGGCAAAACAAAAGGATTTTTCTATTTCCTGAGAAAATGTCATAGCCTATTCTGCATTTTATCCATGTTGTCAGTGTTGTCCTATTTCTTGAGGATGCGGATAGACTTGTATCCTGCAAACAAGCAATTTGCATAACCTCAGGGGTGCTCTCTATGTTCTGTGATACGTTATGCACTTTCATTACTTAGGACTTATATTCCGATCCTGGAAATCTTTGTAAAAATGGTTAATTAAATGCAGCCAAGAATAAAATGAATGGATTAGGTCAAGCTATTTCCTCTCAGGTTTAATGTTTTAAGTGATTTCTTCTTACCTTTATCAAACACTGAAATCATGAAAAAGAAGCTCACATTTTGGAAAACATTAAGCAATCCACTAACAATTATTTGAAAATCATTTGATGTCAACTGGTTAATTAACTCTTTCCTCATACTACTTTATTCATTCACATGGAAAATTCATCTAAAACCAGATCATTCTGAGGGCTGTCAGTACATGTAGAAAAAATAGTAGAAACATTATTTTTACATTTGTTTACCTCAAAAACAGAATCTGAACCACAGCCATAGGTTGAACACGGCCCCCGTACTCCCAGCACATTCTCTTTCTTCTCATTTTGGATGCTGTAAACTGCCCTGCACAGGTTCCAGTGTTCCGCAACAAAGCCAATGGTGACGCCAGGAGGACACTGCACCTCCAGCTGCAAGTGAAGCAGTGACAGAGGCGAGGATGCGATTACGTACATATACACATACACACAACATAGATGTGTTCTTATTTCAAGGACTGGGGAAATTGTCCTTGGGAGAGAGGCTTCCATTTCACCTGGGCTGGTTCTTACATTGTATTTCAGTGAACAGCCTTGAGAGATGAGGTCATGCTTCCCTTTGGGATAAAGTTACTGTTAGTTATAAAATAACCAGTTCTCCAAGCTCAGTTGTCCTCAGCTATATATGTAGCATCTGCCTGGGCTCCTGAGTCAACCCCTTACAACTTAAAGACAAGCGGACCTACACAACATGCTGATGCTCATGCTGCTTACTGTGCAGTAATAAAGTTCTTTGTCTCTGATCTAGGGCTCTCATGTCTTCTGGAATAACCCATGAAAAAGCAACATGCTAACTTCTTAGATTTAAATCTTCAGACATGACAATTGTCATAGAAAATAAAAGAGAAACGAAGCATTTTAAAAATTGTATATTGTAAAAACAGCAGAAAGTGTGTATGGGAATATAAAGCTATTTTCAAAGAGTTTTAAAATATTGTCCACTACCTTCTTTTAGCTAATTATCTTTACAACATTCTCTTGTGAAGAACTTAGATCTTCATATTTAGTAACAAAAGAGTCATAAAATTAAATTATTTGGTAAAAGCCCAAAGTAAAAGTTCTACTGATGATTTCTCTGGCGTCATATATACTCTCCTAAGAATCTCGAGTCCCCTGGGTCTCACCATGGGGCAGGACTATACAGCTTCATGAACTGTCAGATCAAGATATTACTGTTCATATATATACATTCGCACATATATACAAACATATAAATTTGATAGTTTCCTAGGATTGAGATCTCATACAAGTTTAGGCCTAAAAGATAAAAAATCAAAACTGTATACAAATAAATTGCTTAAAAAAAAATCATACCATGATACATTACTCAGCCATAAAAGGAAACGAACTGTTGATATATGTAACAACTTGTATGAATCTCAAGGTAATTACACTGAGTGAAGAAAGCTAATCCTAAAAGGTTGCATATTCTATGATTCCGTTTATATAGCATTCTTGAAATGACAAAATTATAGAGATGGAGAACAGATTAGTAGTTTCCAGGGGTTAGGGATGAAGAGGAGGGCGAGGGAGCTGTGGTTATAAAAAGGTTTTTTTGTGGTAATTGGACTGTTTGGTATTTGTATTGTGGTGGTGGATGCAGGAATCTACACAGCTGACAAAACTGCGTAGAACTAAATACACACACACACACACATGAATACAAGCAAAACTGGAGAAATCAGAAAAAAATCTAGATAAGTTGTGGGACAAAAATTCTATGCATTGGACTAAGGTTGTAATTTTAATTTTATCTACTCTATGCTGGCTTCCTATAATCTTGGAAGGCTGCACTTAGAGGCTTTGATTTACTAAGTTCGACTCATAAATATGACGAAAAATGCCTACCATGCAATTGACAAGAGATGTTCACATATGGGGGTATACGGGGTAACTATTCTTGCTTAAACTGATTTGGTTTGAACTAAAGAAGCCTGACTTATGGCCTATCAAACATACACTGTACATCTGTTTTAACCATTAAAGTAAAGAATGCATTAAACATCTCAAAGGAAAAGAATGCACCCTTAAGATAAGGACGCATGCTTCCTTTCTTGACGCCAGTATCAGTAACGCCAGTATCAGCACTCCTGATGATAAGTTTCCTTTCCCAGACATCAGGGTCATGTTAACCTGGTAATTTGCAGCTGAATATCTCTTTGAAACTTGATGAATATGTATCCTGGGCGTGTTTGATGTACGCTTTTTGTTCTAAAAAGATATAAAACTGTACTGAAAACCACGCTTCTCCAGAGCACTTTCTTCCCTTGTAAAGGCTGCTCTCCCAGGTTATAATCCTCAGCTTGACTTACCTTCTCTCTCCTATCTATAGAATGATTATTGGTTACTTGGGTTGACAGCATCAAGGATAAGAGGTAGAGGTTCAACTTAAATATAAGGCTAATATTACAAAGACAAGAATGAAAAGAAGAAAGATATCTGACAACACTAGCTAATATTCATTGAGCACTACACTGTTTGCCAGACACTGTGCTAAGCAGTTGACAATTATTTAGCATTTAGTCCTCAAAACAATCATCCTATGAGATGGGTACTATTAATATCTTCAGTTTACAGGTGAATAAATCAAGGCACAGAGAGGGCTGTAAAAAAACTGCCATTGTAAACACTAGTACCCAGCATATCATTTAAATATCCCAGTAATCCTAAAGGGTATTGTTCTGCCCAGTTTGTGTATAAGAACACTGAAGCTCAAAGAGGTTAAGTAAGCTGGCCAAATTTAAGTACGTGGCATAAGTGAAATTCAAATTCTCTTGGACCTCTCTCTAAAATTGCTTTTCTTTTCCCTGCAGCAAACAACTTTCCTAGAGCTGCACAGGTCATAGAACAGTAACCCGACTGGAAGCCAGCGCACGCGCACTCTGGTCCCAGTGCTCGGTAAAGTGTAACACCATCCTCAGGCACTTTGCCACCTTTTGTACCACCCTTTCTTTCCCTGTAGCAAGGGATGGGTTATGATGCATAGTGTAAAGTTATCTCAAGTCTCTTCCGATTCTAAAAGCACATGTTTGTGCTTAGTATCACCTTATCTGGGGATACATAGTTATATTTAGATAAATCTGTTCTAGGTGATAGGTAAATTTCTAATTCAGGAGACAAAACTGGCAGAATTGTGTTCTATCAGTTTGACCCACCAACTAGCAAGAGACATGAACCCACAAGAAAAAGTCCTGTGTGATTTTCTGTAGGGGAGACAATTTGGCTTCCTCCCTCCCCACTATCTTCTCTCATTCTGACTGGCAGAGCCAGTGAAAGTCCCCTCCTGTGTAGTTTTTGAAGGAGCACAGCCATGCCGTGAAGAGGTGGAACAGAAAGAAACAATGGATTAGACTTCTGCTCTCTGACCTCTTGCCTGGCGGAGGGACAGCAGAAGCAACAGCAGGTGCATCTGAAAGGTCTCTGCATTGTCATGATTTCTCGGCCCCCACAGTCAGTGACCCGGAGGACGAAGGGCCTTAGCGTCCGGTAAGAATTCCTGGTAAAGTCATCTGTGTCTTCAGTTACGATGTACACCATCTGGTCCAGGTCATTTTTAATATCATATCTATTATTAGTTTCAAAACCTGTCACCTCTAAAAAATAAAATGAGAAAGCCATCTTAAATTAGAAGCAGTTAAAATGGGCCTCAAGAAGTCCTTTTGTAGTGTTTTTCAGGGGCTTAAAACGAAATAGTTTTTTAAAAATTTCAGGTGAAATATACGCAGTTGATTAGAACATCAAGATAGTAACTCATATGCCCTGTAAGTACTTAAGTTATTTTGAAAATTTAAAACATTTCTTTTAAGAAGCTCAGTATAAAATAATTTTAAAACCTATTCCACACAAAAGCAAAGATTCAAAAAGTATTCTTGGAGTACCTAAATTCAGAAAACTTTAAATATAAAACTATTTAAATAAAATTATACATTGGACCATAAATGAATCAGCTCATGAACTATGCTGAGATGATGAGGGTCATTGCTAACTGCAAATAAGAAAATGAGCCAAGGAAAGTCAAAGGCTCTATGTGGTGGTCATGAATGCGTAGGTCTGCGACATGAGGTCAGGAATCTAGTGAGGACGAACTGAGAACAGGTATTGTGTTTACTGTGATTTCTTCTTACTTCCAAAGCAAGGGCACTGGACAAGAATTCAGCAGACTTGGATTCTATTTCTAGCTCTGTCACTGCTAAGCTGACTATGGTGCCCCTGGCTAGCTCATTTAGGCTTTGGCTGTCTCTTTTTCTCGTGCATGAAAAGTGAACAGGAAGCAGAGGGGGTGGGTAAGGGGTATGGGGGTGACCAGATAAAGTGTAAGTCCTTTTCAAGTCTAAGAGTTTACATCTGAAATATAAATGGATAAAATTGCACAAAACAATTACTTTCTTGAAGAAAGGGTAATAGAGAAAAGTCTTCTCTCTTCCCACTACTAAAAAGTGATCAATACAAATAAGCAACTAGATACTGGATAATGCAAATTTCCACCTGATTCACATACTGCTGGACACTACAAAATTGTACATACTTTCCAGAGGCTCAAAATGCTGAAGAACGTGTATGTTGTCCAACTGTTGGGATAGAACAAAGCAATTAGGAGAGAGAGATATCAGAATTAAATCAAGTCAGCATTAGAAAAGAAACTGATGAGACATTAAAATGCATCAGTTGATACTAAAATATATTTTTGAAATTGAATGCAATCAAAAAAAAATTTTATCCAGTGAAATTAGCCCATTTGCACCTCATCAGATGGTTATTAGCAGAGCTGTCTGGACAGGAAAACCACTTTTCTCGAGTGCTACTTTAAAAGATAAACAGTTGCCTGGTATATCAGAAAATCATCTTCCCGCTACAGTAACAGCATCTAGAAGAACCTGTGTTGGCATAGCTCGTTCCTAGCTCAGTCCCTACTCACTGATCTCTCTGACATGTCACCCAGACTGGAGTTGCTCAGGAAGTTCAGTATGTTTTAACACAGACAAGCCATAGTGAAAGCAGTTTTCTCAGTGGACTCACAGAGAGCGAATTCGCCAGGGTGGACCTCACACAGGAGTGTCCAGTTTTATATTACGGTCGTGCATCACTTAACGACAGGGATACATTCTGAGAAATGACTCAGGCAATTTCATTGTGGGAACATCATAGAGTGTACCTACACAAACCTAGATGGTACAGCCTCCTACACACCCAAGCTATATGGTACTAATCTTATGGGACTACTGTTGTATACGTGCTCTGTCATTGATGGAAACATCATTACGTGGCGCATGACTGTGTCTTACAGGTACCTCTGGAGAAGGTTAACACACTGAATTCTATTCACTTGAGCTACTAATGCCAGGGTCTTCCCTAGGTGCATCCTTAATAAAAGGAGGGTCCATGAAGGCAGGAAGCATGTGAAGGGTTAGGGCAGAGGGGAGGAAACATTCTGGGATGGGATCTCCTGAAAAGGGAGGTTGGGAATACCATTAGATAAACTTCTACCTTAACTTTACTTAAGAATCACTCTACAGACAGTCTAAGGGGCCTATTATCTGTTAAACTTGAGAACATTCTTGCAGAAAAAAAGAAAACTCTTTGAAGTCGGACTAATCATATCTATATAATTTTAGATAATATAATTAGATCTTTCCTAACCCCTGAGCCCAGAATACTCCCTGAAATGCCGTATTTCACCAAACATTCATTAAATACGTTGGTTAATGAAAAATACATGAATATGGTAACAAATAAAATGAGAAATAACTGGACATGGATGTTTTGTGGTATGACTTATTACAGGAGGTTATAGAGATGATACAATCTTTCCTCCATTAAAAGCTTTTTCTTGTATAAAAACACAATCAGGTGAGGTGCTCTAGAAATGTCTTATAAAATACCAAAAATGGCCACTAAGGTGGTTTATAGTCTCTGTAAAAAATCCAGGATGGGGGCTGGACCTGTGGCGCAGTGGTTAAGTGCACACGTTCCACTTGTGTGGCCCAGGGTTCGCCGGGTGGGATACCCATGCAGACCTACGTCCGCACCGCTTGTCAAGCCATGCTGTGGCAGGCATCCCACATAAAATAGAGGAAGATGGGGCATGGATGTTAGCTCAGGGCTAATTTTCCTTAAAAAAATAAATAAATAAATGAAAATCCAGGATGTTAAAATCTAGAAGTAAAAAGTAAAAATATTCATTTCTTGCTAAAAGCGTGCACTACTGAGCAAAATATTCTAAAGAAATGATGCCCGTTAGTGCAGATGAAGTTTACCCAGTAAGACACTACAGCTGTTAGGAGAAGTTCTCTAACAATTTGCTGGAGTCACGGACCAAGCCAACACTCCAGAAAGAACAGAATCCTGCTACTTTGGATGCTACGGAGTTTTGATAGTCCTGATAAAGATTCACGTAATCTGCACCTGAGATTGCAAAAACACTAAGATAAAGAACATGATAAAGAGAATGATTGGCTCTGGGTCTTCCAATCACATATAAGGTATTTCAACAAATAACATCCACACAGCGATCACCCATTGGGTGGGCCCTGGGTGCCCAAACTAGCATGCACATTACAAACTTCATTTTGTTAAAAATTCTCCTAACAATGTAATAAGGTACGTATTGCTAGTACTAGTTTGCTGATGATGAAATTCAAGCACCAAGAGGTCAGGAAGGTTACTCAAGGTTGTACAGTGAAGAGGAAGTGGAGCTAGAATTAGAAACCAGGTTTGTCTGGCTCCAAATCTGTTTTGTTTCTTTTTTCATTTAATGTTTTAATTCAAAACCTTCCTGAAAGAGAAAATAGAATTCATAAAATATGTTCATTTAACTTCCGTCAGAATAATAGGTGAAATTTAAAAAAACATTTTTAAAATATTTAAATGCATATTACAGCTTCACATTTTTAAAAGAGAAATGACTCCAGATCTTGGATTTCTAAGGACGATTTCCATATTTATCATCAAGTATAAAAAACAGACCTTCTAAACTTAACGATAAACATTTTATAAGCTTCTGAAATAATGCAGGGGTTTCCTCTAGGACTGTGTACCTGAATGACTGGCTTTGTATTTTGTGAATATTTTGCCAAAACAATAACTTAATAAAATTTTTGGCTCATGTACAATCTCAGTTTTCCTTATGCAACTGTATTGGCTTTAAATATCCGCACTATAACATTGTACCAATGGCTCTCAATGCATAGGATTAACAGGGTCTCTATCAAAGTATACAGCTGAGAAGAGAAATATGTCAACCCCAAGGAAGATCTGGCTGACCATGTGGGGAGACACGTATTGAACTGGCAAGTCCCCTGCTTAGAATGTATTCCAACACTTCCTTCTTCTAAAAGCAAAACAATGACTCAATTGCTTCTAAGGGCTTTCTAATACTAGCTTTATCTTATTTTCATTAAGCATTTTTTTCTTTTTAGTTTCTGACATGTGTTTTTAAACAATACCATTTGGTACATCAATTTGACATATTGGCCCAGTTTCTGATCTGAATGTCCTGGTGGCTCCAGAATGTCTAAAAAGACAGAAAATAAGAAGTCACTGTATTGTGGGAAGGAGTTCTCTGGAACTTGGTCTGAAGCAACATCCTTGGTGGGTTCGCTACTTTTACTTACACTGTATGGTTGGGGAGTGGCAGGAATGGCTAATGAAAATTATGGCTGGTGAGAAAAAGCAATGGGCTGAAGCCCTCCATAGTTCACTCACTGTCTACTGTTCTGTTCTTTTTTTATGCTGTTTTTCTTGACGTTAACTCTACTTCTAAGCAAATGACACCTCAATTAGCATCTTTGATAGTTTTTCTTTGGTTCCTGTGTTTTAAACTGGTTCCTGTTTTTTAAACTGCCTTCAACAGGACATCTTGATTGTCTTAAAATTCAGCATACATCCTTTAGAAAACCATACTCATCCCACCAAAAACATTCCTCTCCTCTTTGCTCCTCCTTCACATTTCTGATATTCGTAGTACCATTCCTAAAGTCTCACAAACTGGACATCTGTCATCACTGACCCATCACTCTCTATCTATCTAGCCTTTTGTCTCTTCTTGTCAGATCAGTCACACTTCACAAGAAAATAATTTGGATTTATGTGGAGTACCTGGGCTAAGCATTCCAGACCAGGAGGACAGTTTGGCATAAGAGTTGGTCCTGGCATCCATGTTATTGGAGCCGACTGATTTGGCATAGGATGTTTGCCAGGCTGGTACTGGATAGGATCAATACCACTAGTTGGCTGGTACAAGGGGAAGGTACTGGGCTGCTGTGGACTGTAGAATCTCATAGGCAAGCCTCCTGGGCAGCTGGCAGGTGGAGGAACAGCTGTGTTCAAAAACAAATAAAAGTGTTATACACTATCAACACTATAATATATTGGAAGTTAGCATGATTTTTTAAATGAAGATAATATAGATCACACAACATTCACTTAAAAAATAACAAGAAGTTCCATTTTATTCTTTTTTTAATTTATTTTTGTTTTGAGGAAGATTAGCCCTGAGCTAACTACTGCCAATGCTCCTCTTTTTTTTGCTGAGGAAGACTGGCTCTGAGCTAACATCCGTACCCATCTTCCTCCACTTTATACGTGGGATGCCCACCACAGCATGGCATGCCAAGCGGTGCCATGTCTGCACCCGGGAGCTGAACCAGCAAACCCCAGACCGCCGAGAAGAGAAACGTGTGCGCTTAATCACTGCACCACTGGGCCAGCCCCCCAGAAGTTCCATTTTCTGAATGTATACCACATACCAACAGGGTACTGAGGAGATTTACATATTATCTTATTTAATCCTCTTAAACCTTATGAGATAATTATTCCCATTTCAGAGGTGTGGAAATAAGGTTTGAGACATCAAGTAACATGTTAGCCTCTCTGTGTATTAGGTTTCTCCTTTGGAGATTATAATATACCTACTTCAATAGGTTGTAGTAAGATTAGCACAAGCCCTAGCGTATAATCAGCACTGTAAATTTTTATTATGTTTATTGTTATCATTGTTTAAGGTCACAAAGACAGTAAGTCTACTTAACTTCAATAGGGTGCTGTTAATGACTGCTATCTAACTCCAGAACAGTTTCATTTTCCCAGAAAGAAAGTCCACACCCATTAGCAGTCATTCTCCATCTTCTGCCCCAGCCCCCGGAAACCACTGTCTCTACAGATTTGCCTAATCTGGACATTTCGTATAAATGAAATCATGTAACATGCAGCCTTCGTGTCTGGTTTCTTTCACTTAACATCATACCTTCAATGTGCATCCATTTTGTAGCACATATTCGGAGTACTTCATTCCTTTTTACGGCCAAGTAATATTCCATTGTATGGATATATCAAATTTTATGTATCTATTAATCAGTTGATGGATACTTGGGTTGTTTCAACATTTTGGCTGTTATAAATAACACTGCTGTGAACGTTGGTGTACAGGTTTTGGTGTAGACATATGTTTTCAATTCTCTTGAGTATATACTGAGGACTGAAATCTGCTTTAACTTTTTGAGGAATTGCTAAATGATTTGCCAAAGTGGCTTCACTGTTTTACACTCCCACTGCTGAACTCATTTATTAGTGCTAATTGTGTGTGTGTGCGTGTGCGTGTGCGTGTGCATGTGTGTTCTTTAGGATTTTCTATATGTAAGATCATGTGATCTACAAATAGAGAGAGTTTTGCTTCTTCCTTTCCAATCTGGATGACTTTCATTACTTTCCGCTGCCTAACTGCCCTGGCTAGAACCTCTAGTACAATGTTGACTAGAAGTGGCGTGAGGGAATATCCTCTCTTTTCTTGATTTTACGGGAAGAGCTTTCAGCTTTTACTATTAACTATGATGTTAAGCTGTGGGTTTTTCATAGATGCCCTTCATTAGGGTGAGGAAATTCCCCCCTATTGTTAGCTTGTTGAGAGTTTTTATCATGAAGTATGTTTCATTTTATTGAATGCTTTTTCTATATCTATTGATTTTGATCATGTGGGTTTTGCCCTATATTGCATTAATATGGTACATATATTGATTGATTTTCATATGATAAATCAACATTTCATTCTTGGGATAAACTCCACTTGGGCATGTTATATAATCCTTATTATATGTTGCTGGATTTGGTTACCATGTTGCTAGTATTTTGTTGTGTACTTTTGCATCTCTCTCTCTATATATATATTTTGTGTGTGTGTGAGGAAGATTGGCTCTGAGCTAACATCTGTTGCCAATCTTCCTCTTTTTGCTTGAGGAAGATTGTCCCTGAGCTAATATCTGTGCCAATCTTCCTCTATTTTGTATGTGGGATGCCACCACAGCACGGCTTGATGTGTGGTGCTAGGTCTACACTCAGGATCCAAACCTGTGAACCCCAGGCTACTGAAGCAGAGCACACAAAATTAACCACTATGCCACAGGGCCAGCCCTTGCATCTATATTTATAAGAGATATTGGTCTGTAATTTTCATTTCTTGTAATGTCTTGTCTGATTTTGCTAATAGGGTGATACTGGCCTCATAGAATGAGTTGGGAGGCTTTCACTCTTCTTCCATTTTTTGGTAAAGGGTTAGTATTAAAATCCTAATTAAGTATTTGGTAGAATTCACTAATGAAGCCATCTGGGCCTGAGCTTTACTTTGTCAGAAATTTTTAAATTATTAATTCAATCTCTTTACTTGTTATATAGGTCTATGCAGGTTTTCTATTTCTTCTTGTGTCAGTATCAGTTGCTTGCGTCTTTCTAGGAATTTGTTTATTTCATATAGATTTTCTAATTTATTGGCATACAATTGTTCATAGTTTTCACTTATAATACATTTTAATTTCTGTGAGGTTGTTAGTAATGTTTCCATTTTCATTCCTGACTTTAATAATTTGAGTCTATTTTTTCTTGGTCAGTCTGGCTTTGTTGATCTTATCAAAGAACCAACTTTTGGTTTTGTTGATTATGTCTATTGTTTTTCTTTTCTCTGTTTCATTTACTTCTATGCTAATCTCAGTTGTTTCCTCCTGCTTGCTTTTGGTTTGGTTTATTTCTAAGGTGGAAAGTTCGGTTACTGATTTGAGATCTTTTGTCTTTTTTAATGTAGGTTTATACAGCTATAAATTTCCCTCTAAGCTCTGCTTTAGCTGCATCCCATAAGCTTTGGTATATTGTGTTTTTGTTTCATTCATCTCAAAGTATTTTCTAATTTCTCTTGTGATTTCTTTTTGCCTCTTTGGTTATTTAGGAGTGTATTGTTTAATTTCCCCATATTAATGATTTTCCAAATTTCCTTCTATTATTATAGATTACTAACTTTATTTCATTGTGGCAGAATAAACTGTATGATTTCAGTTGTTTTAAATTTATTGAGACTTGTTTTATGGCCTAACCATGAGGTCTATTCTGGAGAATGTCTTATGTGCACTTGAGAAGAATGTATATTCTGCTATTGTTGGGTAGAGTGTTCTATACATGTCTGTTATGTCTATTTTGGTTTATAGTGTTGTTTATCGCTGCTATTTCCTTCTCGATCTTCTCCTTAGTTGTTCTATCCATTATCGTAAGTGGGGTATTGAAGTCTCCAATTAATTTATTGAATTATCTATTTCATCCTTTAGTTTGGTCAGTTTTTGCTTTGTGTATTTTGGAGCTGTTTTTAGGTATATGTATATGTATACAATTGTTATGTCTTCTTGATGGATTGACACTTCTATTATTATGAAATGTCTTTTATCTCTAATAACAATTTTTGTCTTAAAGTATATTTTGTCCAATACAAGTACAGCTATCTCATTAATTCTCATCAACAACTAAGTTTGAGGAACATTGTTCTAACTCAGTGTTTTAAAATGGTAGAGAGATTTGTGCCTGTGAAATCAATTTAATGATTCACAACTGCAATTTTTATAAATAAAATTGACTAGACTGAACTAAAATAAAATAGAAAATACTATACTGCCCGTGTGCTGTATACACACCGTATTGAGTACTGCTCAGTGAAATTTGTGTTGGTCATATATAAGTAAATACAAATATATATGTATTGTTTATTGTGGGTCATAGTAAATTATCATCAAGAATTTTTGAAAGCCACTGATTTAAAGACCCTTTGATTTAACCAATGTAAAGAGAGGAAAGATTCTATTCTGGAATGGAAAAGATGGAGACAATGTCACAAAACTGTGATGTATAATTACACAGGAGCTTGTTTTCACCACGGTTGGAGATCATTCTCTGTGGATTCCCTCCTTGAGGAAAAAAGGAACCTGACCTAAATATAGGTTAAACTGTAGGTTCTTTCTGAAAATTACTGTTTGTTCTTATAGTGTATGTAGGTGCATATATCTGTGTTTTCTTGTATATCTGCTCAAGAATTATTGGGCAGATGACAGCAAGAGGTATGAGAAGCCAAGATCCACCTCATGTCCAGGTAAGAAGGCTACAGGGAACAAGACTGGATAGTGGAAGCCCAACTTGGCTGTGATGACGAAGCTCCACAAATGGTGCCACATTTCCCTAGGTCACCCAGGCCATGGGCACCGTGGGTCAACAGACTAGGTAATCTGGTATCTTTCTGTAACCAAAAAGCAATGTGCACAGCTGTATAGGGCAGGGACTGATATCTCCTGAAAAATGTGGATGGTTCCACTGGCCGCTGTTCTTCAAAAAGCTCACTTCTGCAGAAGGAAAAAGACTTGAGAGAGTAGGGTAAAGTGGAGATGCTGCTCTCCTGGGTCCTAGAAACCAGGCAGATCTGGAACTCCTGTTAAAGGGAGCTACATTGACTATTAAAAAAAACCAACATGATAATAGCTAACACTTACCGAGGTCTTATGTGCCAGGCAGTGTTCTAAGTACTTTACAGGTATTAAATCTTGTGATCTTTACATCAACCCTATGTGGTAGGTACTCTTATTGTCCTTCATTTACAGAGAAGGAAACTGAAGCATAAGGAGGTTAAGTGACTTGCTCAAAGGTCAATACCTAATATATGGCAGAGTCAGAACTAAAACACAAGCATCCTCAAATAAATTATGTTAATACTCTCCCTAGATCAGAGGCTGGGAAGAGGAATATCCAAAACAGGATTCTGCAGGGAGCCTTGGAACCGTAGACTGGAAGGGGAACTCTAGCTGGCCGCTATTTTCAAGTCCTGAAATTCTTAGGTTCTGCACATCCCCCACCTCCCAGGGGACAACACAGTACAGGAAAAAATAGCTTAGCCAGCAGAAAGCTGGTCGCAGGACAGCAAGAGGTGACGAGCCAAGAGGCCAAGCAGAGGTCTGGGCTCAGCCAATGCTGAGAAATCCAGCCACCAGCAGGAAAGGACATTGCCGGAGAAGTTCTTTGGGATGAGAAATAAAGCAAAGATGGCACTTCCTGTAAGGCAAACTGGACAGAGGCTCAGATTCCAGTGATTCGGGCATTAAAGGGAAGAGTGGCTTTTGAGGCTGATGAGGTCTGGGACATTTTGGTTACACGTAAAAATCCCACTCATAAAAGTCATGAATTATGAAGCCATTTCTCCTAAAACTATCTGAAAGTAAGGCTATGAGATAAATCAAACATTTCTTTATCTAGGAAGCATTCCTCAAGCCCATTTCAAGGACCAGCTGTGTGCTTGCAACCACGACAGAAAGATGTTCAAAGACACATCTGTTTTTAGGGACATCCAATTCTGTGGAGGATACACAGATTTATGAGAAAAAGTCATTGGTTATCATGAAGTGAGTAATTGCTGTAACCATAAGTAGAAGCATGAGGTGTGAAGGGATTAGAAAGGAAGGACACCTAACCCAGGCAAAGGAGGTCCCCCATGATGAAATGCTGACGCATTAGACCCAGACAGCACTTCCGTGATGGGCGAAGGTTTTACAGAGAGAACCGGTGCAAAGCGAGCCGTCGCACAGGGGAGGCTCAGTCCTGCGGGGTTAAAGGCCACGTGTGGAGATTTAGTAGACAAGGCTAGAAAGGAGGTGGGGAGGGAGTGAGAATTAGGAAAGACCTACACTCTGTGCAAAGAACTTGAACTGTATGCGGATAAAATGGAAAGTGGAGTGATTAGTTTTACACTTAGAACCTTTGTGAATGAGAAGGTTAGATTAGGCAGGACATGCCTGTAGGAGTCCGGACGGAAGGCAAGGAAGTTTGATTGAGATGAAAGGAGCAGAAAGTGGAGAAATAATAATCGACACTCAAGAGACAATATTGTCTTAGAAACAGACTGGCGGCAAGGAAAGAGTCTCAAGTTTCTGACTAGGGTCCCTGTGCATCTCCAGAGTACAGAAAATTTAGAAGGTATGTATTCAGGAGCAAAACACCAAAGTCGGATTGAAGATCATTGAGTCTGAGTCCAGGGTCACCCAGGGGAAGTGACTACAGGCAGTTAGAAATGTAAGCTTAGAGGAAGGAGATGGATACCGGCAGGGGATAAGAGCTTCATAAGTTGTTAAAGGCAAATGAAACCATGAGTATTACCCAGACCTCTGAGGAGAGCATGTAAATGGAGGGGGAATGGAATCTGTGAGAGCGAGCGGCGGGGCAGCGCAGGGCAGGGCAGTGGACCAAGGAGCTCCAGGGAAGGGCAGTTTTCAAAGGTAGGGGATACAAGCTCTGGATAGAGACTGAGAGTCAGGAGAGACTAAAGGAAAAATAACAGTAAGAAAAGCAATGTCAAATTAAAGCTAAGGGAGAAAAAAAGACCCAATGTCTTTAGAAAAGAAAGGAGGAAATTACATGCTTCAGTTGCTCCTGAAGAATATACTTCAATTCCTTTAGAATCCTCAAATTGGACTGGAAATCAGATATCCCTCCTCGCTTTTTAAGAACTATTATTAAAAATAACAACGCAACTAAAAGTCATATAAACTATCTTAAGAATACTAATTGTTATATCATTTCAATGAGTAGATGGTTAATTCTTGTGATATTAACTGTGTGATTTTAATATAAAAGTCTCTCATGTAATAAAATTTGAGGATCAATAAACCAGAAAGAAAATTATAATTTAGATTATGGGGCTATTCAGTATAAAGATTATATTCCTAAGAAAAATTATATACAAATTTATGTAGCCAAGTGATTTTTGTTATAAGTATGTATTATTCAGAGATTTTAAGAGAAGTGAAGGAAAAAAATGATCAAATTATGTTTGGGAAACAAGCCTATTTTACTCCCTTTTGAGCTTTGAAATTGCTGTTAAGAGTTCTGATTCATTCTGCAGGAAAAAAAAACTCGTTTAACTTTGTGTAACTATAGGATTCCACACTTATTTAAAGAAAGTCTGTTATGGAGAATTGTCCTACCAATACACTGAAAGAAATGCTGCTTTATGGGATTTGTGCTCTTAGTTATTTTGAATATAATCATCCTTTTTTATTTCAAGAAATTGTGTCATTTTCTCTTTAAATAGACTACATACAACAAAGATTTCGTTATTAAGCATACTTTTAAACATATATGGAAGATATTATTTTCAATGGCAACACATATCCAGTACTATAATTCAAATGAAAATTACCTAGTTGAATTCAAAGAAATTCATTAATGCCAAATATTTGAAGTATAGTATTTCAAGTTCCTTAATGTGAATTACAGGGACACAATTTGTCAGGCATCATAAGTAAGTATATAGTTCAGCCACTAGGTGGCGGTCACAATAAATTTTTGTTAGTATATTTCACGACTGAAAATTCATCAGTTGTATCTTCTGCACTATAGTATTTTTCAACTTATCTAGTCATTTAATTTGAAGGCTGTATGCTACTCTCTTGCTAATTTTTTGATATAGAGAAGAATAGACAGACGCTTTCCCAGATGAGCAGAATGTGATTTATAACCAATGTTTACTTCTTAGAAACGGTGGCACTTCTGTTCTAATGGAATCTAGGTTCTCGGGGATAGAGTTATTGGTGAATATAAGATAGATTATGCGGGCCTGCCCGGTGGTGCAGCGGTTAAGTTCGCATGTTCCGCCTCTCAGCAGCCTGGGGTTCAGCTGTTCAGATCGAGGGTGCAGACATGGCATCACTTGTCAATCCATGCTGTGGTAGGCATTCCACGTATAAAGCAGAGGAAGATGGGCATGGATGTTAGCTCAGGGTCAGTCTTCCTCAGCAAAAAGAGGAGGATTGGCAGTAGTTAGCTCAGGGCTAATCTTCCTCAAAAAAAAAAAAAAGTTTATATAGATCATGTTGGTAGTCATTGAAGTAAATTTAGAGAAATCGTCAGATATAGCGTGATTATAATTTAAGATTGTCCAGACCTTGGATTTAGCAGGGCTTGAGTCTGTAACGAGGGGTTATACTGGATCAGATCTAGACGACACAGGGACACAGGAGGGAAAGGGGATAAGGAAGCCCTGCTGTTCCACCTCTAAATAGACACTTAAATATACATTAAAGAAATATTTCTACATCTTATCTATCACTTTTTAAGTCATTTAAAATGTATTAAAATACAATCCTGATTAAAACTATTTCCTTAGTTAAAAGTAAGTGTATTTTTAATTTTTAAAACTTTACACATTGCCCAAGTACTTTCTAAAAAAACTATAATAACTCAAATTTCCACTAGCAGTATGAGTGTCCATTTTCCTGAGTCACCACCAGTAGTGTATTCAGACTTAGAAAAATATTTGCAGAACCACAAACCTTTTAATCAACACTCAAGGCCATTCACCTCCATTTCTCTGCACTGTGCCTGCCATTTGTCCCATGCAGCCTCATACCAGACCTTCATGATCTGGTGCTTTTGAACACATTGTTCTTTCTGCCTGGCATGGTCCCTTCCCCCTTTTTCTTTTTTTTCAGGAAGATCAGCCCTGAGCGAACATCTGTACCCATCCTCCTCTATTTTATATGTCAGATACTGCCACAGCATGGCTTGATAAGCGGTGCATAGGTCTGCCCCTGGGATCTGAACCGGCGAACCCCAGGCTGCTGGAGTGCAGCATGCAAACTTAACCGCTGCGCCACCTGACCAGCCCCACTCCCTCTTCTTTGATTGAGAAGCTCATCATGCCAACAAAACTTAACTTCCTCAGTTCGGGCTTCCCCTAAACCCCTGGTAGAGTCAGTTACTGTCTTCTGCGCCCCTACAGAGCTCTCGTCATGTTTCCAAACTACAGGAAGAGAAACCATCAATGTTTGGACAGCTCCCTTCCTCAGTAGCCTACGAATATGCTCTAATTGACATCTAGTAAACTACTGGGCACCTGTGGGCATTGAATATTTATTTATTGAATCACTCAACTAATTGGCTAATTTTAAAAGCAATCAACTATTAGTATGGTTTTTCTGGAGAAGGGAAAGATCCTCTCTGAACATTTAACTTACCTTGTACACAATGGGACATGTAGTTAGGAGGGTTATCAGGCCTTGGGTCAGGAGCCTCTACTCGGTTCTCCCCTTCCTCTGCAGGTTTCTCAGGGGCTGTGGGGACCACACCTTGAGGGAGAGCGAGGGGACATGATTTACAATAGAAATGATAATATGATGACAGAATATGCTCATTTTTTCTTGTTGGTATGCATCAGTGAGTATAATCAATCGGAAATACACTCATATTTCTTACAAAAAACATAACTCATTATGCTTATTAGACATCAACCTATTAATATATTTGATGAATTTTCAGGCTGAATATAGATTTTAAAATAAAACTAAGCAATTATATTGTGCAACGATTAAAGCAAAGAGCTTTCATGCTCGTGCTTCAGCTGACCTGACTGATTCCTACCCATGTAAGTTCCCCGCACAATGGCAAAAATTCTTTCCCATTATATAATATGGAAAACTCAGTCATACGTAGAGTGAATCTGATTTTTTCCCTAATCCTTTTTGGAAAATGACTGTGTTTAAATAAATTCAAAACATAACACAATAAATACTAAATGGTTTAAAAGGCAGCAGTGCCACACAAAACTCAGTAAGAGGTGGTTTAGCCTCCATCTCCAGTGAAAGCAATCCAGGTCATTGCAGTTGCTACAAGGGAGGTACAGCAGCCGCCCCACCCCACCCCCATCTACAGTTTTGCTTTCTGCAGTCAACCACAATCCGAAAATATTAAATGGAAAATTCCAGAAATAAACGATTCATAAGTTTTAAATTGTGGGCTATCATGAGTATCGTGATTAAATCTTGGGTCATCTTGCTCTGTCCCACCTGGGACATGAATCATCCCTTTGTCCACGGGATCCACGCTGTAGACGTCACCTGCCCGTTAGTCACTTAGAAGCCGGTTCGGTTATCATCTCGACTGTCATAGCATCGCTGTGCTGGTGTTCAAGTAACCTTTATTTTACTTACTAATGGACCCAAAGCACAAGAGTAGTGACACTGGCCATTTGGATATGCCAGAGAGAAGCCATAAAGTGCTTCCTTTAAGTGAAAAAGTGAAAGTCTTCAACTTAATAAAGAAAAAAGTCATATGCTGAGTTTAAGATCTACAATAAGTTTCATCATAGTATATTGTTATAATTGCTCTATTTTATTATGAGTTATTATTGTTAATCTCTCACTGTGCCTAATTTATAAGGTAAATTTTATCATAGGTGTTTATGTATAAAGAAAACATAGTGTATATGTAGGGTTTGGTACTGTCTGTGGTTTCAGGCATCCACTGGGGGTTTTGGAACGTATCCCCCCAGGATGAGAAGGGAGACCACTGTATTGAAGTCACTTTTCATGATGTTACACCTTGTCCTCTTGTTGAAATTAGAGAAATTTCTCCCTGGACTCACTATAAGGAGAAGTTCTCAATTTCTTAACTGGTTGACTTTTATCTATAAAAAACATAAATCTCATAAATGCGGTGATTCTCTCCTTCTTTCATCTTCTCCATTGCTTGAAAACTCAGACCTACTTTTGAACCCTCCTCTGTGAAAGCAGGCTGGCGTCACGGGCTTTTTATTACCATTACCTCTCTTTGCAGACTTAGATTCTTACCCACATTTTTCCTTTACTTAATTTTCCCTACATACTTTAGAGACCTTTTGGTACAGATGTGCCAATAGAAATCTCTTTTAATCTTTTTCTATCAAAGGCAGATAAGAATGCTTGTGTTATAAATGTGCATATACATATACACACACACACAAAGATCTTCCTAGACTTAGGATGGGGTTACGTCCCAATTGTAAGTTGAAAATATCATAAATGAAAGTGCATTCCATACACCTAACCTAGCGAACACCATAGCTCGGCCCAGCCTACTCTAAACGTGCTCAGAACACTCACAGGAGCCCACAGTTGGGCAAAGTCATCCCACACAGACCCTGTTTTATCATACAGTGTTGAGTAGCTCATGTAATTCACTGAACACTGTACTGAAAGTGACAGACAGAAGGGTGGTATGTGTCTCAGTTGTTCACCCTCATGATTGTGGGCTGACTGGGAGCCACTGGGGCTCCGCTGCCCAGCATCACGATGGAGGATGCACCAGGAATCGCTAACCTGGGAAAAGGTCAAAATTCCAAATTCACAGTACGGTTTCTACTCACTGAGTATAGCTTTTGCATGGTTGTAATGTGGAAAAATCATAAGTCCAACCATAGTAAGTCGGGGACTGTCTGTATATACTTTTTTATATATATTTTTTTTCTCAAATGGTAAACAACAATAAAAAACTTCCAAATGAAATAAACTCCAATTTTTAAAGGAAAGCAACACACAATTCACATTTGAAAATAAAGCATATTAAAATTTATTCACAAAAACTTACCTGACATTTTGAAGAGTTCCAATTAGTCCTGAAAAATAAAACATTTTAATATCTCAGGAAATATATATAGTTACTACTTTACTTAGTGATACATGTAAAGTTCTATAATTGTTTTAGCCTCCAGTTACCTTTCATTCATTCCTTCATTAATTCAACAAATATTTACTGAGTGCCCATTATGTACCAGGTACTATTACAGATGTTGAAAATACAGCAGTGAACCAGACAGACACTGCTGGAGCTTACATTCTTCCGGGGTGAGATTAAAAAACATGTCAACAAATATGTAACTTTAAATTTAGATAACACAGTTACGAAGAAAACAAAGTAAAAATTTCAAGAAAAATATGGATGGGGAGTCCAGAGAATGTCTCTCTCAGGAGGTGACCTTTGAGCTATTTGAAATATGAAAGATGGCTTTACACTAAAAATGTGGGAAGAGACTTCCAGAAAGACAGGAAAGTAAGTGCAAAGGTCCTGCAGTGGCACTGAGATTTGAATATTCAAGGGAGAGAATGAGGTCAGGTGCAACTGAGACACAACAAAGGAAGAGAACAGAGGTAAGAGATGGAGACAGAGTGTGATCACATCTGAGGGCCACACGGAAATGCCTGGAATTTGTTGTAATTGCAGTTGGGAAGTCTTTGGAGGATTTTAATCAGTGGAGTGATGAGATCTGACTTATACTTTATCTTGAGGGGGCAAGAACGGAAGTAAGCAGCAGTGAGGGAGGGGTGGCAGCAGTAATCCAGGTGAGAGCTTAGACTGGGGAGGGAATGCTGGAGAGGGTTATATATGGTCAGATGTACGACATACTCTGGAAGCAGAACCTGCAGGAGTTGCTGATGGATTAAGGCAAAGAGAGGAGCCAAGGATGAGTCTCAGTTTTTAGGCCAGGAAACTGGGTTAATGGGATGTTATCAACTGAAATAGAGAGGAAAATGGTGGGGACTGGGGAGGGAAGGAATCAACAGTTCAAACTGGGACACGTTATGTTTGAGAGGCCAAAAGAAGACACGTTAAACATTTGAATAAAAAATGTGTAAATGTGAACATTACGAGAATAACTCAGAGAAGTCAACTAGAAGTTGAGATGAGACTTGAAACAAGGGGTGGGGGAGGGATTTCATGGATTCAATCAAGATTGGAAAAAAAAAAGAAGTTATCAGAGAAAAGAATTTTAGGACTTCTGCGTTCTGAACGATGATAAATAACAAGAACAACATTAACAAAGGCTATAATTTACTGACTGCTTATCAAATGTCAAAGGGCCGAGTACTTTTCATATTTTATCTCTAATTATAACAATATCTCTCTAACACGTAAATGGCCAGCCCTGCTAAAGTCAAGTACTTCTAAATCCAAAGTCCATTTTCTTTCCAATGAGTCGTTCTGTTTATCAGAGAACAGAGTGTGGTCATTTGTGTTTTCACATAGTGTAGAAAGTCACCAATATTGAGTAGATACGTCAAAGAAGCATCAGAAGACCATATGAGTGAGTAGTCAATGTGGGTTCTGAGCTGACTAAGGGGCACCCCCATGGCGTAAGCCAGTATGTAGATTCCCAGAACAAATGACTGTCTTGCCAAGCATGGGTCAGAATTCCACAAGTCTTGGACCGTTTCCACTCACCTCTGGAGCTGGAGTTAGTGGTACAGTGTCCCATGTGTCTTAAAGGTTAAAAAAATATCCTGCGGCACACCAAAAAGCCAGACCCAACTGGGCCAACCAAAGGAGTTCAAAGGAATTGGTCCTATTCCCTCAGTGATGGTAATCTCTGGTGTTTAGGAGAATGACCACACATTTCTAGAACCTTAAATTCTGGACACTCCTAGGAATGTACCCTCAAGTGACTCTTGCACACGTATGCAAAGGACATATACAAGAATGTTCTTGACACGCTGTTCATATTAAAAGAAACTGAAAACATTCCTAACGTCCATCAGTGGTACACTGGATAAACAAATTCTAGGACAGTCATATGATGCAATAGTATACTGTAGTGAAACAAACAAACTACAGCCATACGCATCAACAGAGATGAATCCTAAAATGACAACACAGGACAAAACAATAAAAGCAAGTCATCAGAAAACACAAGATAGCATTTAAGAATGTTCAAAAGGAGGAAAATGAGACAAAAACACTTTTTTTTCTGATATCTATAGGGGAAAACTTTAAAGAAAAGTTAGGGAATTAGTAACATAAAACTCAGGACAATGGTAACATGTGGAGGAGAAGTGATGCAGGCAAGGGTTAGCCACGGCCCCAGGGGCTTGAGGTTCCTGCTAATATTCTAGTAGTAATGGGGGGGCGGGAATAGGGGCGATGGGATGTTACTAGTCTTTAAAGGCCATATATATTTAAATATGCATATTTATACATATGACATCATTTCACAATAAAAAAGAATCATTTTACAGTTATATGTTGAGAGCAACCTTCTAACTAAACATCTGTTGTTCGTTTCTACATTACCCATGGGGACTGCAAACTGTGAAGGAACCGTGATGGAAACTACTTAGAACAGATTATTAAGTGCCTTGTCGAAAAGGGGCCACATTATCCGTCTATCCATCCATCCATCCATCCATCCATCCATCCATCCATCCATCCATCATCTATCCGGCTATCCACAGTGGCAAACGGTGCAGCATACTGCAATGAGGCAAATTTTAACAATTGCTCAATCTAGGTGAAGATAGAGATCTGAATATTTTTATTTTCAAAATAAAAACTTGAAGGAAAAAATCCAGAATTCTGAATCCCAAACATGAATAGTCCCTCTGGGGTCCAGACCTGGAAGTATGTACTTTTACAGATTTTCACTGTCCCAGGTGGTCTCTGTGATCAGGCATGTTTGAGACTGACATTATGAAAAGCAAAAGAGCAGTTCTCAACCATGCCGGCAGAAATGAGAATCAAATCTGATTCAAGTGATTGAGTAACAACTGGAAAAAAATAAACCAATCTTGAAAATTTTAAAAATCTATAAAAATGTTTTAAAAAACTAATATCAATGAATTTGAACTAACTAAAATTTACCCACACATTGCCTGACAAGCCACCAGTATTCCAAGAATTTGTTTACCTCCCCACTCCTTGGAGCCTCTAGTTTTTCTTTTTTACTACATTAAATTCTCTTCCCTTTCTTATAAAATTTTACAACATAGTTTTTTCCCAAACGTTATATAAGAGAGGATAATTTCCAGCTGGTACAAGCATGACTGTTGGAACTTAATCCTCCCTTAACATTCGGGGAATTGTTTTCAGATTTCCCAATCACTCAGCAAGGGCCAAAAGTGCCACAGGTTGAACAGAGACTGACTTTGGCTTTACTTCAGATGGAAACCAGATTGGAAAACTGAACTGTGCCTCCACAACAGGCCAGCGTTTCACTGGTCCTGAGAGCTCTTAACTGCAGAGGCCTTTTGCATTTTCAGGGCTTAAGCCGCATACAGGGGAATCTACGCTGCCTGGAACATAATAAAGGGGAAAAGAAGACACGGCCTGGATAGGACGTGATTGGTGAAGCTGTGGTCTGTTGCTTTGCAAGGCAGCCCTGATGCCGTCAGTGGCATCCTACAGCAGGAGACCATTTACATGGACACCACTTGCCGCATCCAACATTGCAGCTGTGTTACGTGCTCGCTCTTCAGTTTCAGCTTTGTAAACAGGGACAGGTTAGCAAAGCTCAACAAAACCACAGCTTCAGAGCCACATCATGGGGATTTGAAACTTCAGTTACAAAACCGAGAAGGATGAGTAGCTCTTTGCAGTTGAGTACGTATTGGACGCTGTCCTGGCCCCTTCGCAAAGGAGCCTCCGGACACATGAGAATCTCGCAGTTCTCTAGGCACAGGGCTTGGAAACACGCATATGCAAACTAAAACCTTGGGCTCTGCCTATTGCCAGTGCCTTCAGCTGTGAGAGGACAGAAAAGAAAGCAGGAGGTCACTGTACAATTCCTTCTGCTTCTCAGCAAGGGCAGGAAAACAGCTAGTTCCTGTGAAGTCCTGGTTCATCTACCACAATCCCCTATTTGAGTTTAAGATGTAAACGTTAGAAGATGCCGTCCTTTGTATAAAAGGTAAGTTACTGGAGGAGGGCAGAAGATTTGATGGCTGGTAAAAGGTGTATGGCAGCATACTTCAGACAGTACGGACAGTGGTTCAGATAGACAGACAGATCCTAGGTATCCCTCATAGCTGTGTGACCTTGAGTGAACACTCTGTTCTTGGTGATGCTGTGTGTCATGGGCATGATGACCACTGGATCCACCTCAGAGAACTGTTGTGAAGACTAAAATGGTTGCATTTGGATGTAACAGTACCTGGCACATAGCAAATCCTCAACAAATACGCATTATTACTATAATTTTCTACATAAAATAAACCAACTGGTGAAGAGACCGAGAATAATTATCTTTATTCAAATGTAGTATAAAGAAGAGCTGTCTGCCAGTCAGCCGTTTAACATGTATTACTGAGCAACCGTGCGTAACACTTTATACTGGGTTCCAGGCTGACATCAGTGACTCCCATCTTCTGCCACCAGTGAGGATGGTTCGAGCAGATATGATTTTATGAGCACCGTTTGTAATGAGTTTGAAACTGGAAAGAACTAGGAGAAAGAAAATGAAGATGTTGCTGGAGAGCTTTTTCCTACCTGTAGCTAAATGAAAGACAGATGGGTTAGAGTACAGCCTAAGTGTCTACAGGATTTGCCTTTAGCGTAAGATAGTGACATTAATTATGTTATATTATTCACCTGAATGGATTTATCTAGAAATGGACTTTAAAAAGAGCAATTAAAATTACATTAACTACATCTTCTAAAAATTAGACGAATATAATATCCATTACATCTCCAAGATACAAATATTGAGGTTATTAATTTAATTATCCTGCAATATGAAAGATTGAATATTTAAGTTTATATTAGTGTAGTACTTCACAGTATAAAATTCAAATTAGATAATATATGTATAAGTGATTAAAAGTAATACTACTTATAATTTTCTTGAAAGCCTTGATAAAACTCTTTCTCTTTTGCCCTAAGCTAACATCTGTTGCCAATCTTCTTTTTGCTTGAGGAAGATTTGCCATGAGCTAACATCTGTGCCAGTCTTCCTCTATTTTGTGTGTGGGTCACCACCACAGTGTGGCTGCCAACCAGTGGTGTAGGTCCATGCCTTGGAGCCGAACCCAGGCAGCCAAAGCACAGCACACCGAACTTAACCACTAGGCCACAGGGCCAGCCTGATAAAACTCCTAATAAATGTAAATTTTGATATTTTTTTTAAACATTCAAATTTTATAAACCTCTTATTTCACGAGGATCCATGCTGAGTGAAGATGTTAATGTGCTAATCATCCTAGGATTGTATATATGCCTTGCTTACAAAAGAAATATCTATTAGGCTTTGCTAGATGTCTCATGTATTGATTATTTCCTTCTCTCTCCATAGGAAGTGATGGCTATTCAATTTTAGTTGTTATGGGAACTTATTGTTATATAATAATTTGTCCAGCCTTTGTCCCAGGTTCCAGGGAGAAACGTCTAAAGCCCTGGAATTTCCTGAGTGATAGGAGTGTCTTTATTAAGCATGGTGGGCCCTTGGATCACAGCTGGGTTTATGCTAAGGAGATGTCACAGGATGGGGGCCGATCATGCCAGAATCATCCCCATGTGATTAAGAGGACTGGGGCTTTGAGCCACGTGATATTTGACTGATCCCCTGAGCTCTGGGGAGATGAAGGAGGCTGGAGATTCCGTCCAACCACTCAGCCAATGATTCTAGTAACCACGCCTATGTAACGAAACCCAATAAAAACTCTGGCCACCGAGGTTTGAGTGAGCTTCTGATTGGTGAACACATCAATACATTGGGAGGGTGACACATCCAGACTCCACAGGGAGGAGACATGAAAGTTCTGAATTCCAGATCTTACCAGACCTCACCCGATGTGTCTCTTCATTTGACTAGTCCTGATTCGTATCCTTTGTAAGAAAACTTTAATCATAAATGTAGCACTTTCCAGAGTTCTGTGAGTCATTCTGGCAAATGATCAAACCTGAGGGGGTGATGGGAACACCTGAATTTGTAGCCAGTTGCTCAGATGTGTGGGTGACCTGGAGACCCCCGAACTTACGGCTGGCATCTTAAATGAAAGCAGCCTTAGTGGGGAGTCTGTGCTAACTCTGGGTGCTTAGCATCAGAACCAAATTATAATTAGTTTGTTAGAAAAGCTGCTAAATTATTACAAACACACACATATATGTGCTATGTATATACATATGATTACAAAAGTAATATATCATCACTTGTAAAAAATCAAAAACTGAAGTATAAAGAAATGAACATAATGGGCCAGCCCCCTGGCCTAGTGGTTAAGTTTCATGTACTCTGCTTTGGTGGCCCAGGTTCAGATCCCAGGCATGGACCTACATCACTCATCAGTGGCCATGTTGTGGCAGCAACTCACACACAAAATAGAGGAAGACTGGCAACAGATGTTAGCTCGGGGTGAATCTCGCTCAGCAAAAAAAAAAAGGAACATAATGCTTAAACCAATCTTCCCAAAATAACTACTATTAAAATGTTGGTGAATGTCCTGTGTGTGTGTATGTGTGTTTATGTTTATCTTTCTGTGTGTATGTATGGGGATTTTATAATAAATATGATTAGAAATATTGTGAAACTAATATATATTTGTTTAAATGTAAGGTACTAATGACTGAACTTTAACTTAATCTATTCCATTTGCTTACATCTTTTTGGTATTATAATTAATATTATAAAATTTCCACTTCCATAAATATTTATACATACCTCTGGCTATTCCCTTATGATAAAATAATTTAAGATGGATTCATGTTCTATAGGTGAACTTTTTACAATTTACAATTTGGAAACATTTTGCCAAATTATTTTCTTTCTAGCAAGGCTCCTTCATTTTAAACTTAAATCATATGTGAGGGACCATCTCAGTATTAAATACTATCTCCCTTTAATCTTTGCCAACTTGCTAAATGAAAATTTCCTTTTGTATAACCATGCCATTAAATATAATTCTTAATTCCTTAAATATTAAAAATAATACTTTGATATGGAAGCTTCATAGATTTTAAAGAATTGCTAATGCAAAAATATTACAAAACAGCAGGTACTCAGTACTGTACGGAAGGAATTTTTATTAACACATTCAGAGGATTGTTGATCCCTCCTTTTTAAGTGACCCTTTAAAAACCTGTTGTTAGTTAAAACATATAAAACTTTTATTCACCTCTTCAAATTAAGGAAGACAAAGACAAATGGAAATTTAATGGCTGCCTACGGAGACAGCCCCCAAACTGGAGGTTTAAAAGTAACAGATGCATTATGTTTCTATTTAGCTTGCCTGTGGATTCTGGATTGAATATGAAAATCTCTAGGTTACTACTGTCTGAAAGAGAGAAAATCCAAATTAACACCATGTTCAGGGGCAGCCTCTGTGAAATCACCGCTAATGGCCACACTAGTTCCAGTCAGATTTGATAGGAACATCCAGAAACGTGGCCTCTGGTCCTTCCCAAATCCTAAACATTAGGGTTTAACTAGATTTTTTCAGTAAACTCAGTGGACTGACTATGTGTCCCTTTGCTTCCTTTCCTTTTTAAATTTCTTAGCTTTACATTAATGGATAAAAAAAGGCTGGAATGCCCAAGAACTGATAATCATTTTTATGGTCACTGTATCAAATCAGAATCTGATGTCCCATTATTGATGATCCCTTTTTATCTTAACAAAAACACTTTGAAAACATCTTCATAGGCAATTTACAAATACTAATTTAATAAAAACTTTATAAAAGAGGTACTGTAACAGAAGTGGAAACTGAGGCACAGAGAAGTTATTTAAAGGGTTTTGCACAGCTAGTGAGAAGTACGGCCAGGGTTTGGCCTGGCAGTCTGGTCCCCCTGAGACGACAAAATGTTGCAGCTGCACTTGTGCCTGTCTCACATCCATCGCAGCCACCTGCCTTTCGGCCACACCAGAACTCTTCAATATCTACTGCTGAGGCAGGGTGGAGTGGAAAAAGAATAGAAAAATAAATACAATTTAATGAGCCACTTTTCCTTGACTCCGTAAAACACAGCAATTCTGGCGATAGACTTGATAGAATCAAAAAGCAGAAACAACTAGCTCAAATACGCTTCTCTTTGAATATGAAATTCATTTCATAATTGGGTGGGTCTGGTCTTTGAAATGTTCTTATAGTAAAGGTGATACCTTTATATTTACCCATCTATTTTGGCTCAGTGAAAGTTTTGTGGATTATAAATACACTAATTCATAGGTGACATTACTTTGGATAACATTAGCTGTACACCAAATCAGTTTATGTATTCTAGTAAATGTGACGAGGTAGGTAAAGAATTCCTTCCACAAAAAATTCTGAAGCAAGATTTCTCATGACACAAACAGAGATCATGAAGAAGATGCTTTTCATGGGCTTCCCTGGGAAACTGGCCCAGGAGGAGATCACGTTTATGAAATGGAGTTCTGGGGTCTTGGCTGTTGTCCTGTGGCCCAATAGACGCACTGGACCAAAAAAAACCCCCAGGCTTCTGGCTTGGAGGTGATACCCCTGGTGGAGAGAGAGTGGAGAAGAGGAGGTAGGGCAGTGGAGAGCGAGCCCCCTGGTAAGGAAGCTTACAGAGAGTAGGGAGAGAGAGAAAATTAGCAGCAGTTACAAGAGAAAGCAGTTTTGAAGAGGTAAGACCCTTAAAGAAGATTAAATTTCAGTGGAAGCCCCAACTAGAAGGTAAGCTTCCCTAAAGAAAGAGATTTTTAACTTTTTTTCCCATTCGTAGCATAAATATTGTTTAAATGAAGCTTTTCACTGTGTAAAGTCGGACGCTATAGCCTTCAAGAAAATTTACACTAAAAGCCTGAATTATTATTCTATGTCTCTTGGTGTATTTTTCTTTCCTCTGAATAATAACTCCCTACACATTCTGGATCTTGACAGACCACAGGATTTACACACTTTACATGTATCAGTTTCTCTGAAAAAAGGGAGGCTGTGTATTCTAAATACGTTTAGAATAAAATTAAGTTAAATTAAATTTCTTTATTTAAAAGCTTTTTGGTAGTTGATTCACATGGAGATACTTCCCTTGAATTTGCACGTTTTTGGCACTTTTGCATTAGTCTATATTATTACATTGTTCTGCTCATAATATAAATTATAAAATGTAATTCTGTTGACCACATACTAACTCTACAACCCTGCTGTATAGAGGCAACTGAATGTGTTAAATTATTTATGTATAATATACTACTTACCTATATTTTATACTACAGATTCACATATATTTATATGATATACAGTCATGCCACCCATAACAATCTTTTGGTCAGTGATGGACCACACATACAGCAGTGGTCCTATAAAATTAGCACCATAGAGCCTCGGTGTGTAGCAGGCTGTACCATCTAGGTTTGTGTAACTAGACTCTATGATGTTTGCACAATGAAGAAATCACCTAATGACGCATTTCTTAGAACGTATACACGTCATTAAGTGACACATGACTATATAGGGGAATAATATGAACTACCATATGCTAAAAATTAGATAAACTACACGAAATGGGAAAATTACCAAAAAGACATGAATTACCAAAACTGACTGAAGAAGAAATAGAAAACCTGAATAGAGCCCTAATAAGAGATTGAGTTAGTTATCAAAAAACTTCCCACAGAAAGCCCAGGCACAGATGACTTCACTGGGGGTTCTACTAAACACTTAATAATAAAAACCAATCCTTCACAAATTCTTCTAAAAGTAAGAGTGAACATATCCCAACTCATTCTAAGAGTCACTATGAGCCTGATATCAAAATCACACAAAGACATCACAAGAAAAGAAAGCTACAGTAATACCACTTATGAATATAGACACTAAACTAGGAAACTGAATCTGGCAACATATAAAAAACATTATACACCATGACTAAGCAGGATTTATAAACACCCATATAAAACATTGGTTTAACATACAAAAATCAATGAGTGATTTAACAACAAAATAGAGATCAAAACCCACAAAATCAGCTCAATAGACTCAGAAAAAGTATTTGACAGAATTCAATACCTTTTCATGATAAAAAAAAAAAATGCTGTTCAACAACCTAGAAGTAGAATGAAACTTCCTTAAGCTGATAAAAGGCACCTATAAAGTGCCCCACAGCTAACATCATACTCAATGGAGAAAGACTGAATGCTTTCCCCCAAGACCAAAAGCAAGATAAGAACATCCACTGTCACCACATTTATTCCATTGTATTGGAGGTTCTAGCCAGGGCAATAAGGTCAGAAAAAAGAAATAAAAGGCATCCATCTAGACTGAAAATGAACAAATGTGACATATCTTGTACATAGAAGTTTCCAAAAACTCCACTAAAAACTATTAGAACTAATAAACAGATTCAGCAATGTGGCAGGACACAAAATCAATATCCAAAAATCAATTCTATACACTGGCAATGAACGATACAAACAAATCACTTCTGTTTACAATAGTATCAAAAAGAATAGAATACCTAGAAATAAATTTAACAAAACTTATACATTATACTTTGTACACTAAGTTTGCGTACTTTGTAGTGATACATTGAAAACTATAAAACAATGTTGAAAGAAATTAAAGAGTTAAATAAGAGGAAAGACATCCCAAGCTCATAGATCAGACAACTTAATATTAAGATAGCAATTCTCCCCAGATTGATCTACAGATTCAGTGTAATCCCTATCAAAATGCAAGTTGCCTTTTTCTAGAAATTGACAAGCTAAACATAAATTCACATGGAAAGAAAAGGAAACCATAATAGTCAAAACAATTTTGAAAACAAAGAACAAAGATGGACAACTCATACTTCCTGATTTCAAAATTTACTGCAAAGACCAAATAGACCAGTGGGACAGAATTGGGTGCCAAGACCATTCAGTGAGGAAGGAATAGTGTTTTCAACAAATGGTGCCGGAAAAACTGTATCTCCACATACAAAAGAATGAATTTGGACCCCTACAACATCCCATGCAAAATAATGAAGTCAAAATGGACCATACATCTAAGTGTAAAAGCTAAAACTAAGAAATCTTAGAAGGAAACAGGAGTATATCTTCATGACCTTGGGTTTGGCAATGGTTTCACAGATATGGCACCAACAGCATAAGCAACATAAAAAGAAATCAGTAAATTGGACTTCATCAAAATTAAAAAAGTTTGTGGTTCAAAGGATACCATCAAGAAAATGAAAAAATAACCCACAGAATGGGACAAAATATTTGCAAATCATATATTTGGTAAAGAACTCTTATCTAAAATATAGAAAGAGTGCTCAGAACTTAATAATAAAGACAACCCAATTGAAAAATAGCCAAAAAGATCTGAACACTTCTCCAAAGAAGATATACGAATGGTCAATAAGGACATGAAAAGATTCTCAACATCATTGGTCATTAAAGGCATGTAAATCAAAACTACAGTTAGTTACTTTGCACACCTACTAGGATAGCTATAATCAAAAAGACAATACCAACTGATAGCAAATAGATGGTGATATTGAAACCCTCATACACTGCTGGTGACAATGTAAAACGTCGCAGCTGTTCTGGAAAACAGTCTGGCAGTTCTGTGAAAGGTTAAATATAGAGTTTAATATGATTAATAAGATTAAACATATGACCTAGAGATCTATTCTTACAATCTCACAAAAAATGTGTTCATAGCAGCATTGCTCAAAATAGCCAAAAAGCAGAAACAATTCAAATGTCCACCAACTGATGAAAGGATAAATTTCAAAATACGATATATCACTACAATGGAATATTATCCAGCCATAAAAGGTAATGAAGTAGTAATACATGTTACAACCTGGAGGAACCTTGAAAACGTTAACTAAGTGAAAGAAGTCAGTCACAAAAGACCGTATAGTGTATGATTCCATTTATATGAACTAACTAGAACAGGCAAGTCTGTAAAGACATAAAGTAGATGAGTGGTTGCAAGGGGCTGGAGGAAGAGTGGCAGGAATGGAGAATGACTGCTATTGGGCATGGGTTTCTTTTCGGAATTATGAAAATGTTCTAATATTAGATTGTGGTGATAGCCGCAAAACTGTGAATACAGTAAAAATCAATAAAATTTAAATGGGTGAATTTTATAATATGGCAATTATATCTCAAAAGTTCTTAAAAGAAAGAAAGCTGGATATAAATATTCCACAAGTAGACTTCAGAACAAAGAAAATTACCAGGCATAAGAGGGCCATCTCTTAAAAGTGGGAGTCAGTAAATTAACAAGACATAGCAATAGTAAATGTGATTGTACCTAACAATGGAGCTTCAAAATACATGAAGCAAAAGCTGACAGAATTGAAAGGAGAAACAGACAAGCACACAATCGTAGTTGGAGACTTGAACACTTCCTCTTTCCGTAATCTATAAAACCAGTAGAGAGAAAATCAGCAATGATACTAAAGAACTAAAACACCATCATCAACCAACACTGCCAGTTGTCACCCAACATCAGAATACCCATTCTGTTCAACACATGGAACCTTCACTAGGACAGACCATAGCCTGCATCATAAAAAAAAAAAAAAAAATCTTTAACAACTATAAAGAATTAAAATCAAACAAAGTGCATTCTCTAACCATAACGTAATGTAGCTAGGAATCACCAACTGAAGAATAACAGGAAAATCTCCAACCACTTAGAAATTACACAACACGCTTCTAAATAATCCATAGTCAAAAAGAATGTATCAAGAAAAATAAGAAAATACTTTGAAATGAATGGCAATGATAGGTCATAAATGTGGTGAACTCTCCAGAAGTAGGTATGTTTTCCAAGGATCTTAGAAACTCAAAGGAATTCACAGAGCAATTTCTCCCGAGCCTGACCTCATATACCGGATTCCAACTACAGATAATGTAACTCCGTTGTATAACTGAAATAGTACGGATACCATCTTGTATTCTCCACTTGCCAACTAACTGATTTATGTTGTCCATTTAAATTTAGAGAACCACTAAAAAAATATTAATAGATGATTTCTTTCTCCTCTTAAAAAATGTGATAGCACCACGGCAAGTTGATCAGTCAACAGCTTCCTGTGACTTAGCTACTGCAGTGATCGTATATTAGAGTCCAAGTGCCTGGGGTCAATTCTTCTCACAAAGATGAATTCTGCTCCAAAACATTGCACACACAGTTTAGGTTAAGCACTTTGCACATGTATCACAAACAAATAACATCATGAGCCCAGAAAAATCCCTTTCATCGCCTCTCAATAAAGTCATCACCCGTTTTAATACATCTTATTATTCCTTGGATAAGGGCCTGCCACTGACATCAGAACCCAGTCAGGAAGAAAATATATATATTTTTAAGTATAGGAATTAAATATATTTTCTACGGTGCACATTTAAGTTTTCAAATATAGAAACATATAATATTTACGTACATATTATAAACTAAGAAAATTATTCCAAAAATCTGGGACATGATCAAATTTTATTTTCCTATTGGGAAAACATCTTTAGAAACTTTTATGAGTATATAAACCTCCCACATTAAAACAATACGGAAACAATTCAGAAAATAAAATTGAAGTAAAAATTAACACCTTTCCTAGCCAAATCTGAAAGGGATGTTCTGTGTAGATTTTTAAATTGGATCAAGTTGTTAAGGATATTTTTAAAATAGATAAATATTCTTAGACTACAACATTAAAGCAAGTGTTTGTTTTTTTAACTCTTGTCAAAATGCTATTCGAAGGTACTTGACACAGTAGAAATTTTTAAAACAATGATTAATAGGATTTGGAATGTTTCTACAAGGATTTTCCAAACATTAGCTCACCATTTGATGTTACTATTTCCAAAATGAATGCAGACATTCCTTTGCCTTCTTAAACGCTCTGATATTGTCAAGAATATTTAAGAAAGTCAATTTGCTAAATATATTACTGAATAATATGGTTCAGTTAGTTTTCGTGACAGTGTAAAAATTACAAAATTGTCACATTGAAACTGAAGAAAAACTATGCAAATATTTCATAACAGCTTCAGTCACACACAACACATACAGACAAGTATGTGTTAAGTACACAAGGATGTGAGCTTGAACAAACTGATTTCCAAAGTTCCTTCCTCCACAAAAATTCTGTAGCTCAGCAATCAAGTAAAATGATTCTCCCGGAGAAGGGAGGTGAGTGTACAAAAGAAATTCGGAGCTATTCCAAATATGCCTTAGATCATCTCAGACCAGGTGACGCTGATGCTGCTGGCTCAGGGTCACACTTTGAGAACCCCTAATCGAGAGGACTTCTTTCTCTTCTTGAAACCATTTCCCAAGTGATTTTGAAATACCCCGCACAACCCCCCCACACAAGGTCAGTTACAGATCTATGACATCCCTTCCCCATTCAAATAAAAATCCACCTCCTAAAGGAATCACACTTAATAAACTCAATTAAATCTTCAATTTATTAATATAATACCTATCTAAATTTTTCCTGAAACTTCATTTGTGAGCCCTAGTAAATTTCCTGCAAGGTTCAAAAGAAATCCAAAATCTGCTGTAAGATTTTTGTTTTGTGATACATTCTCATTTTCATAGAAGGAATATAGGATGTAAACCATAGCAATTGTAAACTACACAAATAACTAGCACCACAGTTAAAAAAGGATGTTTTAGTGAAACATCATAAAATCATATTCATTTACAAAATAAGGTCACAGATAGCTCTGTAAAAATCACTAAAATGCTTATAATAACTTGCATAATTATAATGTAGTGTTGTTTTTAAAAAGTATTTAAAACCTAGAGAGAATATGCTAACACATAAAAACATTTCCTCTTTAAATTTTCTAGAAAAATGTAAAATAGATTTTATAATCTGAATAGAAAAAAAGGAATACAAAAAATAGAACTAACAAGCTACCCTCTTGTGAATCTACAACTAAGAAGACCTCGGGTTCACCAGAGATGAAGGGTTTTACACACCCTTCTCTTTATAGACTTTAGCCAAAATCTTGGCTCCCGTGGTATATGGTGTCGATTTGTTTTATGGGTTTCTTGGTTACTAGGGAAATGGATAATTGAGGGGGGTCAGGATGAATGAATGAAAGCCCAATGATTGTGAAGGATTCAGTCATTCCCGTTCCACATCTCGGCAACTTCACAAATTGCCATCACATGGGCTGGAATTAAGAAACTATCCTACTCAAAAACCAATCACAGAGGCTTGCGCTAACAGGATAAACGTAGGTCTGTTACTTGGGGATGAAACACGTAGTAGAAATGTCCCAGAGAAACGCAGACTCTTTCATTAGAACTCGACGTGGAATATACATTTATTTAATTATATCTTTGCATGAAATCAATCCTACAAGAAACTTGAGAGAAACTCTGATTAATTTTCACCATGAACAAATGAAAATGCTGGCAAAATCTGATCAATTTATATTGCTATATTTTTATAATCCGTATAAACGTATTTCTTACTTTAGTCACACCATCATTCCTTCCAAACAAAAGGCTTATGGTAGGCTATTTCCTTCTTTTTAGCGAATGTTAAGATCCTGGAGGTTGGTTATTTGGCTTTATTTTAAAATGAGAATGAGATTAAATGGGAGCAAACTGACAGCTACAGTTCATAGATAACTTTTATTAAACAGACTAAATTAGTTTAAATTGTTTCAAGAGAATATCAGGTCTCCCCATTATAGTTTTCAAGGGGGAAATATTTTTGTCACCTGGAGTACAAAAAATATCAGAAGAAGGGGCGGGCCCTGTGGCCAAGTGGTCAAGTTCACCCACTCTGCTTCGGTGGCCCGGGGGTTCGCTGATTGGGATCCTGGGCACAGACATGGCACCACTTATCAGGCCACGCTGAGGTGGCGTCCCACACAGCAGAACTAGAAGGACCCACAACTAGAATATACAACTATATACTGGGGGGCTTTGGGGAAAAGAAGAAGAAAAAAAAGAAGATTGGCAACAGATGTTAGCTCAGGTGCCAATCTTTAAAAAAATGTATATACTCAAAAAAATATCAAAAGAAAACTGTTATAACAATGCTTATATAATACACTGAAGGAAACATTACTATATCAATTATCATACCTGGAAGATTACCAGATAATGTCTTATTGTGCCATTTTCTGGCTAGTTTTCTAATATTAAAAATTATAACTGGATGTCACATGACCTACAATTAAATCATTTTCATAAGAAACCATACATTTATAAAAACAGATATTTTAAATTAAATGTTATCTGCAAACAATCACTGGAATAAATCAAGTAGTCAAGCAGCACATATATTTATACCTTGAGTAGTAAGAATTCCTCCTACTAGCTCCCCGTTTCCCATCTCCAAAGGCAACCACAGAGACTAGACTTTTTGCGTCTTCCAAGAGATTTTCTAAGCATACACAAACTAAAATATATGCATTTTAATACAAATGGAAATCTTTTATACACCTTTCTGGATCTTGTTTTTTCATTTATTAAAATATCTTGATGGTGATTACATTTCAGTTCATAGAACCTTATTCTTTTCAATGGCTGCACCACAATTTAACTGGCCACTTGATGAAAATTTAAATTGTTCCTCAACGTATGCTATGACAAACAATGCTGAAATAAACTCACACATACTTCTTTATGTACCTGTGTATTAAATTCCTGGAAGCAGAACTGGGTCAAAGTATTGTGGATTTTTATTGTGACATATGTTGTTAATCTGTACTCCAAAGAATTTGAATCAATTCACATACCAGACAAAAATGTGTTATATTCCTAATATGATGTTTTATGAAAATTTTTGGCATTGCCAATCTGAAAGGTAAATACAGTTTAGTTTTATTTTCCATATCATATAATGAGGAAGTTGAGTAGTTTTTATTATGTTTAAAAGTCATTTGCATCACCATTTTTGTGAACTGTCTGTCATTTGTGCATTTTTCTGTTTGCTAGTTTATTTTCTTCTTGTGTTGTTCATATGAATAGTACTAGAATTTAAGATTTTTTTTCCAAATTTGTCATTTATTTTTACTGCATCTCTCTCATCCAGAAAGATGAGTACTATAAAGGTGAATTTTAGTACAATGCTGCTGAAATATAGAGTATGACCGTTCCTGCATTTGCTGTTTACCAAAAAGGTAACAGGTTGTGAAAAGTTAACAGTCAAAATTCTCCCATTGTGCGCCTACAAGAAGCATCATAGCAATCGAGACTAAGGAAAGAGATAAAGGAAGGGATTTTCAAAGGAAGAAGCTGAAAGACGATATTCTAAGAGAAAGTAAATGAAAAGAACAATATGGAAAGCTTTGTAAAAGAAAACATTTTTTCTACAGTGAATGACAATATATCTAGAAAGGAATTATTCTGCATAAATTACTAATTACATTCTCAGGATCTTTATTATTTATTATTTTATTATTTTTCCTATTATAATGTCACTTTTCCTCATAAACATCACACATTATAGAACTATATCACAGAACATGAATATACATAATTCAGTCTATATTCTACATTATTTGCATACACTATATATTACATATAAATATATATAACATATATACTGTGTTTCAACTTGTTTTTTGCATTTCAACTTATAATATACCTTGAACATATTTCCAAGTCAGGATATTTAGAGCTATCAAAATTCGTAAACTACATGTTATTTCACTTTCAGATGTACCATAAATTGTGCAACCAAATCCCGATCAATGGTTGTAGAATTGTTTGTTTTCTATATTACAAACAATCCTACTGTGACCATCTGGGACACATTTTTATTTGTACACTTAGGAGCATGATAAATTCCACTAAGTGGATGAATATTTGAAAAATTTAATAGCTATTACCATAAGAAAGTTTTACCAATACATTTCCAATAAGAGTTTGTTCTCTCATCATGTTATCAACAATACTGAGTATTATCAGACTTTCAAAATCAGTAAAACGGGCAAAAACTTTTTTTATTTTAATCGAATTTTTCTGATAGTGTGGCTAAGTATACTGCTTATCATTTGCATTTCTTTTGCTTTGATGTGACTTTTTATCCTCAAATTGGAATGATTTTAAGTCATTAATGAGAGTTCTAGGCATATTAGTAAAATCAGCTCTTTTTCTGTTATAATTTCCCTGTTTGAAACTGTTTTTTGCATGGAAACGTTAATAAGAATCACATACTTAAATGGGCTCTTGGTTTTTCTCTCAATCTCAAAAATGCTTTCCCCACACGCCATGCTCACAAATATTCATTCAGGTTTTCTTCTTTTACTTTTAGGTTTCACACATTTAGACTTAAATTAGCATGTCATCTAGGTTACACTTGTGTGTTAAGAGCGAGGGAAAGTTCCAGTTTTATTATTACTTTCCCCAAATAAATACCCGATTGTTCAAACATGATCAATTAAATGTTATTTCTTCCCCACCCCCTGATTTAAAATGTATGCTTATCAAATGTCAGCTTTCCTTTCACTCTTAAATCTGTCTCTTCAGTTTCACTGATTTATCTGGCAGTAGGTCTATTCCCTACTTAATTGCCTTTTAATCACTATAGCTTTATAATACCGTTTCTTATGTAATGAAGGCCCCATATATATGCACATTTTTCTTTTAATTGAAATATTCCTGGCAAGTGTTTGTTTTTCCATGAGCTAAACAGTTGCTTTAAAAAACAAAAAAAAAAATCAGTTAGGAATCTATCCAATTTAAATCTTCTTTTAGAGAAATGATATTGTTATCTAGAAAACTGTTATGTAGTCTTTTTTGTTATTTTACCTATACATTCTTATATATATATATTTATTTTCATGTATCCCTGGAGTTTCATACGTATTTTTTAAATGTTTTTCAATTTTGTGTTATTTCACTCCAAATTGGTTTATTTTGGTCCATTGTATTTCCTACTTTATGTATATATCTACTGATATCTGTAAATTAGGGTTAGATGCAACTGGACATTTTACAGAATTCTATTACGAGATTTTCAGTTGTTTCCTGCAGACATTCAAGGTGTACAATCACATAATGTGCAAAAGTGATGTTTGTGCCTTTTTGTCTAGGCAGAATGTTAAGGTGCACTCCTGCCAAATGTCACTAGCCTATACAGTTCACAACAATGGCAGAGCGATGATGAGCATTCTTGACTTTTCCAAATTTAATGGAGGTAATGCTAGTGTTTCAAGATTAACCACAATAGTGAGACAGATAGATGGAGGTTATCTTTCTATTCCTAATGTACTGACACCCAATTTAAAATTTTGAATGTATATCCTTTTAAGTAGGTGGGAAATCGACCTTAGCGCATATCTCCAACTGGCGGCTACATTTTAAATATGCAACATAAAACTACAAACTCAAATCGCGGATCCTAAGAGAAGATAAACAAGACCAGAAAATAAATGAAGGGAAAAAATCTAAGCTTTGAAATATAAACGTTTTATTTTACAGAAACAATGCAAGGAGATCCCGAAACAAATTCTCTCCCGTCGGCCAGAATTGCTCCAGTGAGACCGGGGTCTCTCGCGGAAGCCCCGCCCCTCCGCCCGCCAAGCAGCAGAGAAGTGATCGGAAAGCCCTTTACCTGCGAGTCGGCCTGGCCCGAGTCCGGGGCAGCGGCGCGCGGCGACGCCGGCGAGAGACGCAGAGGAGCCGGTCACCCGGGACCTGCCTGCGGGACAGAGACGTGCGGGGTCGCCCTCGGCCCGCACAGCGCGCCCTCTTCCCGCGGGGGACGCCGGAGACGGGACCGGGCGACCCGGAGGCAGCCAGCTCGCCCCGGCACGACGCTGCTCGTGGGGAGCCGTGTCCCCCCCCACAGCCTCCATCCCGGCCCCTGCCGCCCACGTGAAGACCCGGGGCCCGACCCCCAGCCCCGGGCTGCAGACAGCTCGCTGCGGGCCCGCCGCGGCCCCCGCAACTGCGGCAACCACCTGAGGATGCGGCGCGCGGCCGGGCTGCGGGCCAGGACACCGCCCCCGGGGCCCCGCTCTCCGCCCGGCCGCCGTCCTCCCGGGGCCCGCGACGCCAGGCCTGGGGCCGAATTTCATCCGCGGGCGAGAGAGTGGGGAGGGGGCGGGGAAAGGAAGAGGAGGATTTTTCAAATTAAAAACAAACTGGAGCCCCGAGGGGCGGGGGCGGTGTGCGGCTGGGGGCGTGGCCCCTGCACCCCGGACACGCCCCCGGCACGCCCCCGGGCCTCGGAGCAGCCGCCAGGGGGCCCGGGAGGGGGACTCCGCTGGAGTCAGCTTCTCAATAAACGAAGGGGCGCGGGAAGTGAAGAAAACCTTAAGTGATGTGCAGGAGAAGATGAGGGCAGGTCGACGGCGGCCTCTCAGCAGAGCAAGGCCGGTCCTGGAGTCTGTGAGGGAGGGCTTTGCTGAGAGATCTGAGCAGGGAAGGGAGCCGAGGAGAGCCCTCTTCCGCAAGGGCCCTGTTGACTTGCATCCTCTCCCGCCCGCAGACCCTGGGCTTAGACAGTTGGCCTTGGCCGTGCAGCGCCGGCTGGAAACGCTCAGGCTCGCCGCCCAGGCGTTTCTGTTTTCTTTTCCATGCATTGGAGCAGACCAATTTGATGTGGGAGGGAGGGACGCCAGGAAAGAGGGGAAAGGGGGCAGGGTCGCCTGTGTTTTCTGACACGGAGAAAAATGCCATTTGTGAGTGGGCATTGTTAGGCACAAATGCTTCTTTTTAAACTAATGGGGTTCTCCTCCGTGGTCTATGGGGAGGAGCACAATTCACTGACCTGAACTGGGAGAATCTCAATGTTCCTGACCTTATAAAGAATCAAATTTACTGGACAGAAATAAATTAGATTAAGCTTGAAGGGTACTTGGCAGTGCTCCACTATGAGAGAAGTTTGGATAGAGAAGGCATATGGGAGTGGTCTGGAATTTTCCGTTTTCCTTTGTAGATGTTATTTGTTAGTATGCATGGGAGAATAGATTTTAAAGCTCCTATTGTATTTCTCAGTCGTAATTGTACAGGACATTACTCAAATACAGAAATAGTCTTGTGTTGAAAGCATAAAACAAAGAAACTAGTGCCAAAACTACAGCAAAATATAATACTATGTATTAGCTTTGTTTTAAATTCATGAGAGTCATTAAGAAATTATAGCTTATGAATGTAGACACCCCAATGGCCACATGAAAGAGGGCAAAAAATTCAAGAACAAAACATGTTTGGTGAAACATACTGCTTTGAGTGAATAAACAAATAATGGAAAGTATGTCATATGCCCCAAATCACAAGTTTTGAGGAAAAGAAGGATGATTCAAACCCATATCTTTCTGAAATTCCTGTTCTGATGACGTTTCAACTTGAATACTTTAGGGGGTGATAAATTCACTATATTTTATACTAATCCTATTTTAGTTGCTCTGTCACTCCTTAGCTACATCTCTTTGTGTTAATTTCTTTTTACTGGTGGTTCTTACGTTACCAGAGTCTGCTTAGAGTTAATATCGTACGTCTTCGTGTATAATTAAGAAATTTGCAACAGCACTTTTTAGTTCCTGAATCCTATGTGCCACTGCTATCATGTTTTACATGCACACAAATTATAAACTATATAATAAAATGTTTTGTTTTGCTAAAACAGTCAGGTGTCTTTTGCAGATATTAAGAGAAGAAAAAAGATAGCTTTTATAGTTACCCTTATATACACTATTTCATGTGCTCTTCATTTTTTTCTTATAGATATGAGTTTTATCTGTTGTTACTTCCCTTCAGGCTGGAGAATTTCCTTTAATATTTCTTGCAGTGCAGAACAGGTAGAGAAATATTCTCTCTTTTTTTTTTATATCAGAACTGCTTTTATTTTGCATGCTTTTTACAAGTGAATCTTCACTAGATATAGAATTCTGGGTGGACAGGTTTTTCTTTTCTTCCCCAACAGTGTGACTTCCATTTCTGATGGAATTGTATTACTGGCTTTAAGATGAACTTTTTTTGCTTTGGCTCTCTCCAGTTAGTCTATGATGTGTGGTTTTGCTCTATTTATCCTACTTGGAGTTCTGTGAGCATCATAGGTATATAGGTTGATATTTTTCACCAAATTTGGGAAACTTTCAACCATTGTCTCTTTAAATTACCTCCCTAACCCATTCTCTCTCCTTTTCTTCTGTGAATTCAATTGAATGTATGATAGACCACTTAAGGTTGCCTCACAGGTGACCAAGATTTTATTTCCTTTTTTCCAATTTTTTTCTCTTTAAATTGAATAATTTCTGTGGATTGCTCTTCAAAATTTACTGACTTTATTTCAATCTGCTATTAAGCCCATTATAGATATTACACTTTTAAGTTCTAGTATTTCTATTTGGTTCTTTTTTGCAGCCTCTGTGTCTCTGCTGAGATTCTACATCTGTTCATTCATTGTGGCCATCATTTTCTTTAAATTTTTAACATGCTTATAATACCTCTTTTACTACTCTATTCCAGTATTTGTTTCACTTTGGTATCTGTTTCTATAGGCTTCTTTTTTTTAACAAGTCGCAATTTACTGTTTCTTAGGTTGTATGTTAATTTTTTATTGTGTGCAGGACATTGTGGATAATATATTGTCGAGATTCTGATTCCTGTCTTCTTCCTCTGAAGGGATTAATTATTCTCTGGCAAGCAGTTTAAGGCTGATCATCTTTAACTCCTGGAGTCTTTGTTTTATACTTTGTTAAGGCCTATCTGTCAAATGCCCGAAGGTTTTTGCCAAGCCTCTCTATCTGTGGCAATACTTGAATTCCAAACTCTGTTTCCTTGCAGTGCATAGCAACTGAAATCTCTTTCAGTCCTTTCAGCTACTACTTTCTGTTGGCATCATTGTCTCCCTAATACATATATAGTTAAACACTAATCAAGGATTTGAAGGCTGTTTATAGGCAGGTGTTAATGTCTTCTCTCTGTGTCACTCTACTTTCTGAGATTGTCCTCCATGCATAGCATCCCTAGCAGCCTGAAATCTCTTCACTGACCTCATGAGTCAATAAGACTGAAGCATTCTGCTTGAGTTCTATCTGCCCTGCACCTGAGGACTAGGGAATGCCCACAGGAAAGGCTGTATAAACATGGTTCTCAGTTATCATAATTGCCTTCTTTTACTGGTCAAGGCCCCTACAGTTTCTGTCTGGTTTTGACTGCTCTCCAATGTCTTCAAATAGTTGTTTTTATATTCATTATTTTTATCTATGGGCAAGTTATTCCAATACAAGCTATCTTATCGTTATTGGAACTCTAACTCTCACAAACTGCTAATAGTTTAAAGTAGTTCATTGCTAGATAAGCCAAACTGTTAGGAAGCTCTTTTATTAAGCAAAACCTATATTCACAAGATATTCTTTGTTGTTTCCTGATTCTATTCTTTGTTCCAAAAGAGAATATATTTCTTACGTTAATTCAATAAAGCTTTACTTTTTTTTTTTTTTTTCGAGGAAGGTTTGCCCTGAGCCAGCATGTGTTGTCAGTCTTCCTCTTTTTGCTTGAGGAAGATTCACCCTGAGCTAACATCTATGCCAGTCTTCCTCTGTTTTGTGTGTGGATCACTGCCACAGCATGGCTGCCAATGAGTGGGGTAGGTGAGTAGGAACTGAATCTGGGTCACCAACACAGAGCACACCAAATGCTAGCCACTAGGTCACAGGGCCGGCGCCAACCTTTACATTTTTGTAAGTAGCTATCCACTTTTCCTTAAATATTTTCTTCTTAAGACTGAAAACCCATTTTGTTGCTTGTTGTTACTTTTTTGTCTTCATTCCTGATTCCTTATGTTGAGATTATCTTCCTTAGGGTTATTAATTCCCTTCTACTATTTGGTCTGATACTTATATAATACAATGAAATATCCATAAGGCTGTACTAATGAGGCCCAACTGCATTAGTTTTATTGACATATAATCACTTATAGTATATTTATGGCAGTTAAACTGCAACATTAGTTACCCTGGAGTGGGTCTTTTCATTGTATACTGGAGAAATTGTTATAATTGTTAGTATTTTGTTTCCTGACTTCAGCTGTTTAGTCCAGTAAGGTCTATACGTAAGGGATAAGGAGAATGACACGCAAAGAATTTTACAAAGGAGGATACGGAGGATGAGAATTGAAAGCAGGCTGAAGTTGGGGTGGGGGAGATGAGCATGCTGGGAGAGAGTCTCTTTGCAGCAACCGAAATAGTGGCTTGATGGTTTTGCCAGCAAACAATATAAGTCAAATGGTCCACCATTTTCAATCCTAATCCTCCTTGCTGTCCTCAACATTTTTGGAGTCAAAGTACTCCAGGGCTTCCACAATGTTCACACATTGTAACATAGACTGAGACCATAAACTTTACTCCCAACTAACGAATGTGAGGAGAGTATTTGAGCAATGGGAAATATTTCTATATGTGTGCATATTAGATATGAACAGGATGCCAGCAACAATATGTTTCAGAGTAAGGTTTCTCATTGTTACATTTTACCTTATGGATGGATTTGACACCAATGTTATTATGTTTCAAACTAACTTCCCTGGCACATTAACCAGGAAAAGTAAGTAAAAGTGGAAATCCTTGTAACAAAATTGTTTCTCTCTACAGCGCCTATAATGGAAGTTTTTTGTGCTCTTTGTAACTCTACCGCCAGTTTAGGGCTAATTTAGGGAGGTCTCAGCCACAGACTCCTTCAGTGGCAGTTTAAGAACACAATCTGATTAGCCATACTTAGGCAATATCATCAAATCAGCTCTTTAAGGCTACAGATATGGTGTCTATGTGGGCAACTGATTTTTTATTTTAGAAACAGAAACTCTTATTTGGCTGTATAATGTCATCTTCTTCATTAAGCCCATTTAGCTTCTCAGCCTTATGACTAAAGTCAGATGTAGCCTATTAAGGTTAATTTGAATCTGTATTCCGTTAATCTATCATGTTAGCTTTTTTCTTAGATTTTGTCATATGAAATTTGGTAATCCTGCTTTTTTATGTCTGCTTTCATGTCACTGAGACAAATGTTGGGACAAATAAAGAATCCAGTAGGTCACTATTAGAGACTAATTTCCAAGGTGACAGAAATTCAATAATCAATACTTCCTGTAATTATTCAATCAGCTAAAAATCCACTTAGACTATCTTGTTATGTAATCTGCTTTTTTCTTTGTTGCCCCCAGTAAAGAAAATTAAAATTTCTGCTAAATGTATATTAAAAGCAATGTTCATTGTGGTGTTCTCATGACTCCTCTATAGTAACAATAAGGAAAGGGAAATGTGTCCATTTTATGAAATTGAACATCTGAGAATACAAAACTTTTAATGTTCACCACTCCTTTTGCTAAATGTTCACTTACTATTGTTTTTAAAAATTATATTATACATTTGCTTGAAATTGACATTGCAGTGGATTGTGGGTTGAATTATATCCCCAAAAATGGTCTGTGGAAACCCTAATCTCTGGTACCTGTGCATATGACCTTATTTGGAAATAGGGCCTTTGCAAATGTAATCAAGTCAAGATGAGACCATGCTGAATCGGGGTGGGTCCTAATCCAATGACTAGTGTCCTGATAAGAAGACAGAAATTTGGAAACAGAGACAGACACACAGCAGAGCATGGTGAGACAATGGAGGCAGAGACTGGAGTGATGTGTCTACAAGCCAAGGAACACCAAAGATTACCAGCAAGCACCAGAAGCTGGGAGAGAAGCGTGGAACTGATTCTTCCTCTGAGTGCCCAAGAATGGATCAACACTGTCAACACCTTTTCTTCAGACTTCTAGCCTCCAGAGCTGTGACAGAACAGAATTCTGTTGTCTAAAGTGGTCTAGTTGTAATTTGGTAAGGCAGCCATAGAAACCTAACACAAAGTGTGTGTGCCATTTCTACAAGTCAATATTGTTTTTCTTTTTTTGAGAATTGGGAGAGTTTGTTTCTCCCTATGTTTCTGAATCTTCACACTTTCTATGATGTTGAAAATATAATTGACAGTGGTTTCAAAAATACATTTTCATGTTATTTTGTGTCCATGGATGTAGATTATATGATTTTAAAAGCTTGAACTCATTTATACTATCTAGATCAAATTGTCTTTGATACACGGAGGGTAAGTGAGTTGCATCTCCAAGAATATGGAAATAGAGAATGGAAAAGAGTGACGTAAGTGTTTGGGGAACACGTGGAACTCAAGTCAAAATGATTACAAATGTCACCTCGGGAAGGCAAAAACAGAAATGACTGGCTGAAAAGAAAAAGAGAACTTTAGAACTTTCTAAAGTAAAATTGTACATCAGGCAAACAGATGGCTCAGGTAGAACATTCATGCGGGGGGTAGGGGGGGGGACTTAGTTGTATATAATTTTATCACAATTGTAGGTTTGGGCATCCAGTACCACAGTCACAATACTGAACACACCATTATCACAAGGATCCTTCGTGTTGCCCTTGCCTAACCATGCCCACCTCCCTCCAGTTGCCCTGTACACCTTCTCCCCTCTTGCTAACACTGGAAGCCTGGAATCTGACCTCCATTTCTAAAATTTTGCTATTTGAAAAAATGTTGTATAAATGGAATCATATAGTATGTGACCTTTAGGCACTGGCTTTTTTCACTCCATGTAATTCCCTGGAGATTCCATCCAAGGTGCTTGTATCAATAGTTTGTTCTTTTCGTTGCTGAGTAGTATTACATGTTATGAATGCACCACAGTTTGCTGAACTATTCATCTATTGAAGGACATCTGGGCTGTTTTCAGGTTTTGGCTGTTATGAATAAAGCTGCTATGACTTGTGTATGAACATACGTTTCTGTTTCTTGGGATAAATTCCTGAGATTGCAATTTCTGGGTTCTATGGTAGACGCATGTCTTCTTTTATAAGAAGCTGCCAAACTTCTCCAGAGTGTCTCTATCATTTTACATTCTCACCAGCAATGTATGAGTGATGCCTTTTCTCTGGATCCTTGCCAACATTTATTTTAGCCATTCTGATAGGTATATAGTGATATCTCATGGTAGTTTTAATTTACATTTCCCTAATGGCTAATGATGTTGAACATCTTTTCCTAAGCTTATTTGCCATCTATGTATCTCCTTCAGTGAAATATCTGTTTGTGTCTTTTACCATTTTCTAATTGTATTCTTTTTTTACTGATGAGTTTTGAGAGTTCTTTATACAGGCATTCCTCTGAGATATGATGGGTTCAGTTCCAGACCACAATAAAGTGATTATCACAACAAAGTGAGTCACATGAATTTTTTATTTCCCAGTGCGTATAAAAGTTATGTTTTCACTATACTGTACTCTGTTAAGTGTGCAATAGCATTTTGTCCAAAGAACAATGTACATACCTTAATCAAAAAATACTTTATTTGGGGCCAGTTCCGTGGCTGAGTGGGTAAAGCTCCGTGTGTTCCACTTTGGTGGCCCCGGGTTCGCGGGTTTGGATCCTGGGTGTGGATCCTGGGTGCAGACCTACTCCACTCATCAGCCATGCCGTGGCGGAATCCCACATACAAAGTAGAGGAAGACTGGCACAGATGTTAGCTCAGGGCTAATTTTCCTCAAGCAAAAAGAGAAGGATTGGCAATGGATGTTAGCTCGGGGCAAATCTTCCTCACACGCAAAAAAAGAACATTAAGAAAAATGCTAACCGTCATCTGAGCCTTCAGGGAGTCCTAATCTTTTTGCTGGTGGAGGATCTTGTCTTGATGTTGATAGCTGCTGACTGATCAAGCTGGTGGCTGCTGAAGGTTGGGGTAGCTGTGGCAATTTCTTGAAATAAGACATCAGTGAAGTTTGCTGCATCAATTGACCTTCCCTTTCAAGAACAATTTCTCTGTAGTATGCAAAGCTGTTTGATAACATTTTATCCACAGTAGAAGTTCTTTCAAAATTGGAGTATCCTCTCAAAGGCTGCTCCTGCTCTATCAACTAAGTTCATGTAACATTCTAAATCCTTTGTTGCCATTTCAACAATCTTCACAGCCTCTTCACCAGAAGTAGCTTCCATCTCAGGAAACCACTTTCTTTGCTCATCTGTAAGGAGCAACTCTACATCTGTTCAAGTTTTATCATGAGATTGCAGCAATTCAGTCACATCTTCAGGCTCCACTTCTAATTCTAGGTCTTTTGCTGTTTCCACCACATCTGCAGTTACTTCCTCCACTGAAGTCTTGAACCCCTCAAAGTCGTCCATGAGGCTTGGAATCAACTTCTTCCACACTCCTGAATATGTTGATATTTTGACCTCTTCCTATGAATCAAGAATGTTCTTACTGGTATGTAGAATGGTAAATCCTTTCCAGAAGATTTTCCATTTACTTTGCCTAGATCCATCAGGGGAATCACCACCTATGGTAGCTATAGCCTTAACAAATGTATTTCTTGGATAATAACAATTGAAAATAGAAAGCATACCTTGATCCATGGGCCAGAATGAACGTTGTGTTCACAGGCATGAAAACAACATTAATGTCATTGTACTATACTCTATAGGTCTTTGTTGGATATGTGGTTTGCAAATATTTTCTCCCGGTCTGGAGCTTGTCTTTTATCCTCTTCCTTCCTTCTGTTTGCTTATTTTGCTTATTGGGCTTATTTTGCCTCTCTATCTAATTTCTCAAGGTAGAAATTTAGATTATTGACTTGATACCTTTCCTCTTTTGTAATATAAGAATTTAATGCTATAAAATTTCCTCTCAGCACTGCTTTAACAGCATCCCACATATTTTGATATATTGCATTTCTATTTTCATTCAGTTCTATGTATGCTTTTTATGTAATCTTTTACCCACAGATTGTTTAGAAGTGTGTCATTTAATTTCTAAGTGTTTAGAGGTTTTCCTCTTGTGTTTCTGATTTCTAGTTTGATTCCATTATGATCAGAGAACACATTCTGTGTGATTTCAATTCTTTTTAATTAGTTGAAGTTTATTTTATGATCAAAAATGTGGTCTATCTTGGCAAATGTTCCATGGGCACTTGAAAAAACATGTATTTTACTGTTGTTTGCTGGAGTGTTCTTTATATGTCAATTATTCCCTGTTGATTGTGTTCCTCAGATCATCTACATCCTTGCAGATTTCCTGTATAGGAATTCTCTCAGGTGCTGGATGAGGTGTGTGGGACTCTGGGTCCTATTTAAATCTTTTATGTTTAGCAGACAATCACCCTGTTTAGGTCTAGCAAGAAGGTCCTGGCTTACTTTTTTGGACTGTGCTTGTAATAATCATTTAGTTTTTCAAAGCTTTTGTGCTGCTGTTTTTGTCTGCTTTAATAGATCTTGTGCTGATAGAGCCTCCACTAGCCCTTGTTTGTGTTGCCTGAGGGTGAAGTAGGCTGGGCTGCTGGGCTGCCAGGTGTCACCCAGTGGGGGAAGAGTCTCAGGCCAGCAGGGGCAAAGAGTTTTCTGGGGCCAGGGTTCTTGTAGCTGAGTCCCAATTGCTAAGTTCTGCCTGCCTGCCTTGGTATCTCCTGGTTGGGGAGGGAAGTCCCAGGTCCACAGCAACAACAAGATGTGTACCATTTTAATGTTAACAGTTTACTGTTCTTCACACTTATTGCTATAAGCACTAACTCAGCGTTCGTTGGATAATTTGGCTAGAAGCCTCTCCTTCCCTCTTGGCCCAAACCTAACACCAGTTCATGAGCAGGAGAGTGAGCATGATGGCTGGTTTATTTATTTAAACATACATGGGGACACAGGGGAAAGAATGGCACATCCATATATGCGATCTTTATAACATATTGACTCTACCCATCACCAAATGTGACCAAATGGTGCGTTGAAATCAGATCGAATTAGCAACCCCCGGGTGCGTGGTGTGATAGGATGAACAAGGAAGGTGATTGGCGTATGGCAAAAACTTCCCTCTTCTTACCCAAGAATGTCCAATTAAATTCAAACAAACACATAGGTAAAGCATCAACTTGTCTACAAATTCATAAAACACTATCAGACACTGCGGTGTGCCAGGTGCCCTGCATTTGTTGTCTCATTTAATCCTCAAAACAAACACGTGATGTAGGTCTTATTATTCTAATTTTATTGATCAGGCAGCTGAAGCTTGGAGAAGACAAACTTTCCCTGGATTAGGCAGAGCTGAAGACAGTCAGCTACTTGCATCTCACTATACTATACAACCACTGAGAGAAGAAAAGCTAACTATTGGGTCAGTATAGTAACCAAGCCTGAACACTAACAAATAACTCCTAGGCACACAATTGGCTATTAGCAGAAGGGAATTGTATATATGCAAATGTATACATCATGTGAATCACTTTCATTATATACTCATTAGCCTTAATCTACCAGTTAGTTAAATAATCACTCAGTTCATAATTCTTCAGAAAATGGGTGAGTTTTTTAGTGGAGGTTGGGCGGAGTACTTTGTAGTGGGGAAACGAGCAGAGAAAGACACCGTCTTTCCTTGAGCAGTTCCCAGCCCGACTCAGAAGCACGACATCCTAAAAAGGTCTCATATTTCAGGTCAAAGGAACTTATGGTTTGCCCAGGACTTTCCGACTTTAGCGCTTTGTGTCCCAAGAGCCCTCTCGGTTCCAGGCAAACTGGACAGTTGGTCTCCCCAGGCCAGAACTACCTTTGAGCTGTGGTCTTCCAATTTTAAATCTGAATTTCATAACTTATCTTACAGTGCTGCTGCAAGAAACAAATGAGATAATGATCATGAAAACTTTTTAAAAACTGCAAAGCACCATAACAATATGGATGTTCCCATTTATCAGTGCTTATTATTTGTTATTCATTGTGCTAAGTGGATCACATGGATTATTACATTTTGTCTTCCCAGGACTGAACTTCAGTGGATTCTCTTATGATACTCAATTTACAGATGAGGAAATCAAAGTACAGAGAGGTTGATAACGTGCCCAAGATGACACGCTCTCCCGTGGTAGAGCCAGGATCTGCACTCAGGCAGCCTCACTGCAGAGTCTGGGTGCTTAGACACATTCTGCCGTTTGTTCTTAACAATGACAAGTGTTAGAATCACTTGAGGAGTTTTTCATAAATATTGATGTCAGGGCTGCAGAAAAACGACAGAATCTTAAGAGATGGGGCTCAAGAATTGGTACATTTTTAAAAGATCTCGAGGTAATTCTTATATGCAGTTGGGTTGAGAACCACTGCTCAGTTCCTTCTCTTTTATAGTGACTAATGGGTGTTAGAAAACATGAAAACCTGGGCCTGGATTTTTGATCCACTATTGACTAGCTGTGTGGCCTGGAGTTAGTTACTTAACTTCTCTTAGCCTCAGTGTTTTTGTCTCTACGATGGAGAAGCTAATACCTTCCTTGTTCACTCCGTAATATTGTGAGATTCAAATAAGACAAAGCATGTGAACATATCCTGAAACCCAATTATAGAGTTCATGAGCAAAATTTCAAGAGTGCTAGTAAGTTTCAAATGAATGAAATGTGAGCCTTTGAGTCTCAGCAGTGAGGAGAGTACTGGGGACAGAAGAAATGTCAGTGGGACCTGCAGTGCCCTGGACTTTTTTCTTATATTAGTGTCTTTCTGTTTAAAGGCTAATGTGGACCCTGAGCACGTGAGCCTGGCTGAGTATATATTTTTTCAGTTTCAGCTGAGGAATAGCTCATCTTCAGTGGGAAATGGTTCCAAAGCAGCAAATCATTCTATGATTTCAACCATCTCGTGTGTGCTGACTTTAGCCGAAGGATATTAGTTGGCTAATCCAAATCCCATCATTTCTTATGGCTGAAATCAAAGGCAAAGCTTTTAACAACTGCATTCAGTGAAAGTCAGGAGAGAATGGATGATGGACCTTCCCTAGTGAGTTCCTAACCATAAGCAGAATTCCTAAAGTAAGATATAAAACAACTATGACAATACTAGGCGATCCGTTTAAATAAATGATTAAATATCCTGCTAGTCTTTGGCTGTGTCTAAAACTTTACAGTGCTTTAATTCTTGTTCCAAGCGTAGCCATAATTTCCATGAACTAATCATGTAAGTCATATACTTATATTTTGGTTACTGAAACGGAAATAAATAGACAAGTCAGCCAGCTCCATGCTCAGGATGAGTCAGCCATCTCATACGGCTCCAAAGAAATTGATACCAATGTCATGTACATTAGTAGATGAGTACACTGCACTGATGAGAATCTACTGGGAATATCATGCTTAGTTCCTGGAGCCTCGTTTCAAATGGGGCTGTGGGGGTGAGAATATCTTAAAGAATAGCCATTGGAGACAGAGACCACCTGAGCATGGCTTCATTTGAAAAACAGCTAACACCAAGGATACTTAGCCCCTAAAACTAAAGGTTTAGGGTAGAGGATGAGTTGGACCATTGTCTTGAAGCATTTGAAGAACTTTTTAGAAGTGTCTTTGCATCTCAGTGTGTTAGAGTTGAAAACAAAGAAAAGAATTTTCAGGGATGGACAACAGATTTTCACTTGATCTAAGATGTCATTTCTAATCATTGCAAAAGCTTTAAAGAGCTACCTCATACGCTGTCACAAAGGGCTGTCTGGCAAATGCATCATACAAAGGATTCCAGTCATGCGTGGTCCCTGCCCAGCTCCCAGCAGTTTAACCTGAGAAGAGAAGATGAGAGAGGTTCTCTTAGTGTGAGAGATCATACGAAGACTTTAATCATGGGAAGAGCTTGTCTATGAATCTGACGATGATGATACTTAATTATGTAGAACCATGCATATTTGGGTTTGGTGATCCCCGAAAGCTAGAACACACATATCATAGCCAATGAGAACTTGACCTTCATGACCCTCCATCTAGGAGAACCCTAGTAGATTTGGGTGTTGAGAGTCTTCTTCCAGCTGCCTCAGAAAAAGACACGTGACTTGCCTACTGTTTTCGCATCAGTCCACTCAAAGTATGGACCAAATTCCTTGTAATGACTTGCACAATCTGGCAGTTCAGACCTCACCTCCTGTTACTCTCTCACTCTCTTGCTTTTTCTCTAGACATATTGGTCTCTTTCTGATTTTTCAACATCCAAGGCACACCCCACTGCAGGGTCTTTGCAAATGCTGCATTCTCTGACTGGAATGCTCTTCCCCCATAGCCGCAAGTTTTGCTCTCTGACCTCCTCAAACCTTTCCTTAAATATGAAGCTTTTCCTGATGATTCAATCTAAACTTTTAGCACTACAGTATACTTTCCATCCCAGTTTCCTGATCCTTTTTTCCTCATGCACTTATTACTTTTTTGAATACTTGTACTTATTCTCTTGTCAAATACTATATATTTTACTTATTTACAATTTGTTTAGTTTATGAATATATTCATTAAATTTATGTTCTGCCTCCCCCAAGGAATATGAGCTTCAACACTTCTAGAAAAGCAAAAAATTTTAAAAATCTGTGCACAGTAGAGACAAATTTAGAATTTAAGAGTAAATTTAATTTTTAAAATTTTTATTATTTATCTATTTATTTTTTTTCAGAAACAAAAGGTTTTTTCCTCATTCACTATATGTCCAAAGAGTGTTGGCAGGTGCTCTGTTCCCCAGGGTAACTCAGGGACTGAGGCTGACAGAGGCTCCAGCATTTTATAATACCACAATCTCACACATGGTTTCAGGAGTCGCCAGGGCCAGAGAAGAGAGGAACTAGAGTGCTGCCAGAGCCGGCTCCATGGTATGCACCCTGCGCAGGAGCACTGGGCCCCCACCGCCCACCCAGTCCCCACTGGAAAGGGCCAGTGTTTGGTTTAATGCTCTGCCCTTGCCATCTTAAAATTCCTAATTTTTGAACAAGAGGCCTTGCTTTTTCACTTTGCACTGGGCCCCACAAATTATTAGTCAGTCCTGAGGGTTGCACAGGAACTCTCATGCCCACAGCTTCCAGCCACGGATCTACCCCATGGGCCAACACTCAGACTATGGCCTTGATTTTTGCAAGAGTGGCTGGGAAATGTAGTTTTTTTATACACTATTTGCTAGTGAATACATAGTATTTTCGCTGCCACATGGACTTCCCTAGTCAACAACACAAATGCCAAGGAAAAGCACTAATGCTTAGAGATAAATAGTCTGATAAAGGAGCACTCTGTTCATACTTGGTGCAGCTTGGCATATTGAGTGATTCCCATTAGCCCAGGTGCTGGATGACATGGAAGAACACAGGAGATTGAACACAGAAGAGTGAAGTGCCTGCTCTCTAGAAGTTTACATTCTGGAGTAGCACTTTCCATATTTTAATGTGCATACAAATCTCCTGAGCAAAATGGAGATTCTGACTTGATAGATGGATTCTAAGAAGGAGTCTGTGATTCTGCATTTTTAACAAGCTCTCAAGTAGTTCTGATGTTACCAGCTTATAGAACCCCACTTTAGGTAGCCAGGTTCTAGGTAAAGCCAAGAAACAAATATATATAAAGAAAAAAGGAATTAATGCAACATGTATTTAAAGGCATTTCTGCTAAATACTCATCCAGTAAAAATTAAAAGTTTATTCTGATTATAAAAAATATTATATGAAGTTTTTTCTCTTGGAGATGTTTATCTTTCAGCAAACTTGTTTTCCTTTGCATTTCCAGTATACTTGCATTGTTTATTTATTTTTTTTATCATGGTAACATTGGTTTTTAACATTATATAAATTTTGGGTGTACATCATTATATTTCAGTTTCTGTGTAGATTACATCATGTTCACCACCCAAAGACTAATTACAATCCATCACCACACACGTGTGCCTGATCACCCCTTTCATACTCCTCCCCTTCTTCCCCCCTTCCCCCTCTCGTAACCACCAATCCGTTTGCTGTCTTTATGTGATTGTTTGTTGTTGTCTTTATCTTCTTTTTATGAGTGAGATCAAATGGTATTTGGCTTTCTCCCTCTGACTTATTTTGCTTAGCGTAATACCCTCAAAGGTCCATCCATGTTGTCACATATGGCCAGATTTCATCCTTTTTCATGCCTGAGTAGTATTCCATTGTGTATATATATCACATCTTCTTTATCCATTTGTCCCTTGATGAAGACCTAGGTTGCCTCCAAGTCCTGGCAATCGTGAATAATGCTGCAATGAACACAGGGGTGCATATATCTTTAGGCATTCATGTTTTCTTGTTCTTTGGATAAATACCCAGCAGTGGAATTGCTGGATCATATGTTAGTTCTATTCTTAATCTTTTGAGGAATCTCCATAGTGTTTCCCACAGTGGCTGCACCAGTTTGCATACCCACCAGCAGTGTATGAGAGTTCCTTTTTCTCCACATCCTCTCCAACACTTGTTATCTCCTATCTTGTTAATTATACCCATTCTGATGGGCGTGAGGTAATATCTCATTGTAGTTTTCATTTGCATTTCCCTGATAATTAGTGATGTTGAACATCTTTTCATGTGCCTGTTTACCATCTGTGTATCTTCTTTGGAAAAATGTCTGTTCAGATCTTTTGCCCATTTTTTAATTGGGTTGTTAATTTTTTTGTTGTTGAGATGTATGAGTTCTTTGTATATTTTCGCACATCAATGCTGATCACTAGATTTGTGACCTTGGGTGTTTCACTTCATTCATCTGACTTTACGTTTCTCACTAGTAAAAGGAGATGAATAATTCCTGCCCTTGTTATCTTCCGGTGACTCAATAAGGGCTATCTTGCAAAGGCTCAGGCAGACAGCAGTAAACATCACATAGTGAGTTTCATCAGGAGCATGAGTCCCTGTCTTTGCAATTTCCTGGAGAAATGTGCTTGGACCATGGGGCTGGCTGTTGACAAAGTTACTCTGCCCCCTGCTGCTTTCTCTTCTTAATGGAGAGAGCATAACAGTGATTTTGCTCAGAGGAATAGATACTTGAAGATGTGGTTCCAGATTCTTGATGAGCTAGAAAAAGCCAGCTCTCTAATAGCCACCTGAAGACAGTGAACAAAGCTGCCAGGCCGCCCAGAGAGGGAGGACCACAATCAAGAACTAGCACTCCTGTCTTTCTGAACAAGAAGGTGTAGTTGACATCTAACAGTACATTAGTTTCAAGTGTACAACATAATGATTCCAGACAGGTATTTGTGTGCATTTTGAAACGATCACCACAATAAGACTACTTAACATGGGTCACCATACATAGTCAAAAAGTTTTTTTCTTGTGGTGAGAACTATGAAGATGTGCTCTCTTAGAACCTTTCAAACGTGCAATAGAGTATTATTTATTATGCTCACCATGCTGTACATTACATTCCCATGACTTGTTTGTTTTATGAATGGAAGTTTGTACCTTTTGACCCCTTTCAGCCATTTCACTCCCTTCTGCAACTGCCAATAACCATCAGTCTATTCTCTATATCTATGAGCTCATTTTTAAAACTTCCGCATATAAGTGAGATCATATGGTATTTGTCTTTCTCTGTCTGACTTATTTCACTTAGCATAATGCCCTTCAGGTCCATCCATGTTGTCACAAATGGTAAGATTTCATTCTTTTTTATGGCTGAATAATATTCCATTGTGTGTGAGTGTGTATATATACATATATATATTCACCACATTTTCTGTATCGATTCATCCATTAATGGACACATAGGTTGTTTCCATATGTTGTATGGAAACTACATTGTAAATAATGCTGCAACGAACATGGGGCTGCCTATATCTTTTTGAGTTAATGTTTTCATTTCCTTCAGATAAATACCCAGAAGTGGAACTGCTCGATCAAATGGTAGTTCTATTTTTAATTTTTCAAGGAACCTCCATACTTCCATACTGGCTGCATCAATTACATTCCCACCAAGAGTGCAAAAGAGCTCCCTTTTTTCCACATGCTCGCCAACACTTGTTATTTCTTGTCCCTTTGACCAGAAGCCATTCTAACAAATGTGAGGTGATATCTCATGGTTTTGATTTGCATTTCTCTGCTGATTAGTGATGTTGAACATATTTTATATACCCATCGGCCATCTGTATTTCTTCTTTGGAACAAAGTTTATTCAGATCCTCTGATCAGTTTTTAATCAGATTGTTTGGTTTTTTTTACTATTGAGTTGTATAAGTTTTTTATATATTTTGGATATTAATTCCTTGTCAGGTATATGATGTGCAAATATTTTCTCCCATTCAGTAGGTTGCCTTTTCATTTTGTTGATGGTTTTATTTGTTCTTTAGAAGTTTTTTAGTTTAATGTAGTTCCACTTTTTTTTCTTTTGTTGCCCTTGCTTTTGGTGTCAATCCAAAAAATCATCACCAAGACTGATATCAAATAGCTTACTGCCTGCATTTTCTTCTAGAAGTTTTATGGTTTTAGGTCTTATATTCAAGTTTTTAATCCATCTTGAGGTAATTTTTGTGTATGGTATAAGATAGTGGTCTAGTTTCATTCTTTTGCATGTGGCTGTCCAGTTTTTCCACCATTTATTGAAGAGACTCTCCTTTCTCCATTGTACATTCTTGGCCCCTTAGTTGTAAATGAATTGACCATATGTGTGTAGGTTTATTTCTGGGCTTTCTGTTCTGTTTCGTTGATCTAAGTGTCTGTTTTATGCCAACACCATATTATTTTAGCAAATAATTTTTTAAATTGTTAAACACAACGTAAATTAAATGGACCTATCTATGAATACCCAAAAGTAATGGTGAAATAGCATAATGAAGAATATAATATGCAGAATATATAATGCACCTGATATGATGTTGCTAATCCTAAATACATAAATTATTTGAATATTAAAAAATATGATCTTAAAATGATCTTTTTTTTGGATCTAACTTGTGACTGATAGCTCACAACTGAGAGGAGCAATGTCAGCAATGGACAAGAAAGTTTAAAAAGAAAGAAATCAAAGGAATCTTTTAATTTAACATTATTTACTTTATTTTTCTAAAACTAACTGCAATATTCTAACGCCACTAATTTGCACACTCTTTTTTTCATAATGCATATAATTATTTGTAAATTCACCCATAGAAAATTCGCATGTGTGTTCATATATATTGTTGGAACTTGCAATGGAAGTTTTAAATTGTATGGCCACATTTCAGTGAGGAAATGGAAATTTTCAAAACTTGTCCAACGTCCAGGAGGTAATATGCAATGAAGGCAGGATTCAGACTTGTATTTGCTATATTTTAAAGCTTATGGTTTCCCGTTCTAGACCAATCAAGAAAGGTTTATCTTGCTTTAATATATGAAGTGATACTGCCCTCTGGTCAAGGCTGGCTTCACAGGCCAGGAGCTGTGCAGTCATTCAGGACCCCCTGCTTGGTTCAATGTGACACTGTTGCCATCTTGAAATTTTAAGGGTGTTTAAACAAATGGCACTACATTTTTAATTTGCATTGGGTCCAGCAAATTACATAGCTGGTCCTGCTTCTAGAAAATATCTCAATATCTCTTTGAACAGTCTTCATGTTTAAAACTGTGATAAAACCTATCCCAATCAACAGGCAAGATTGTTCCTGGACAATTCTGGGACTGCTGCATTTCATCATTAGTAAACAGCTATTCCTCTCGGATATCAGTTTTCTCTTTCCTGTGAGAATGGTACTCATTGACCCTGAATGTGCTCACTTGTTGCTGAAGTGTTCTCCACCCACGGTGATGCTTCTGGACTTCTCCAAAGGAAGGAACATTCCCACTGGGAATGAATTCCCCTTCATTTGGGTTGAGCAAACCTCTTAACCAAACACAGGACTTGGGACAGAAGTGACTTCCTCTGGTTTACTGAAGGAATTCCTTGACCTTTCTTTAAATTGATCTTCAAAATACTAAATCTACGAGGGGAGAGAGGGAGGGAGGCTGAGAGAGAGACGGAGGCTATAACGTTGTCAATAGACTTTGTCTCCCAGCTAGAAAGAATGTATTGCTCTCTCATTGTGTTCCTACAGTGCTTCGCATAAATCTCTTTAATTGCCTTTATCACCTGGTAAAGTTGTTACTAGTTTAAATGTGTTCATCCTCTACTAGGCTCCTCAAGTAGTGGAATACAGCCTTGTTCATCTTTTTTATCTTCAGACCCCTAAAATTCAGTCAAAATTTTGATGGAATGTTTGGTGAAATGAAATGCCAAATTCCCCTTTTTATGCAGGTTTTGGCAATTATATATCTCAGTCACAATTATGCATTTTTTAGGTGAGTTATGTGAAAACTTCTCCAAACTAAAACTTAATGAATCCCAAAATGGATGTGTAAAGTGCTTCATTACCTAAAAGCAATGTTTCCAATTAGTTTCTGCCTCTGGGTTTTATTTTCTCAATGTGATTTAGCTAATGTTTTAGCTAAAGAGAAAGTAAGCCACTGATTAAGCTAATGTCTTAGCATAACACAAAGTGAACCATTATTAGTGTAAATCTTTCTCCAATAGCATTTGACAAAAGCCACTGCTAATTGTTTAGCCAACTGCAAATGTAGTTGTCAGGTAGGAAGATCCTGAGGTTCTTTTTGCCTTTTTCTTCATTTGAGTTTCTTTTTCCTGGAATATGGAAATATGGCACTTATATGTTAAATAAGAGCTTCTCTCAAAAGACACAGTACAACTGAGGACATGCTCTTTGTAGGAGAGGGAAATTTCTTTTACATTAAGAAAAAGAAAATACATTTATCTTTTTCAAGACTAATAGGATCAGCATTCAAATTCATTAATTACAACCCTATGAATGCTAAGAAAAATTTAAAGAGGAAGTAGAAATATCAATATTACACTAATTCATTCAGAGTATGAAGTATGATAGAACAATTACAAACTTTTATTTTGGTGAGGAAGGTTGGCCCTGAGCTAACATCTGGTTGCCAATCTTCCCCTCTTTTTTCCTTGAGGAAGATTGTCCCTGAGCTAACATTTGTGCCAATCTTCCTCTATTTTGTATGTGGAACGCTGCCACAGCATGGCTTAGTGAGAGGCATGTAGGTCCAAGCCTGAAATCTGAACCGTGAACCCTGGGCCACCAAAGTGAAACATGCGAACTTAACCACTATGCAACAGGGCCCCCACTTGTTTTTTTTAGGTCAGAACAGTGGTATGCTGGATCCAGCTTGCAAAGCCTAACAAGAGCCAATTGTGAGCATCCCTTCCCAACTCTGCATTCAGTGACATCCCATTGGTGGATTGAAATCAGCTATGATGAGAGTATGTTCACCAAAGTAATCATCAATCACTATAAAATATGGCCTTTGATTCCTCTGGGAAGCCAATGATTTAATGTTTACCAGCACACCACTGGGTCAGTTAACCCTGATTCCATAACTTGACAAAGATATTACAAGAAGAGGGAATTATAGAGTAAAATCACTCATGAACATAGATGTGAGTATCTTTAACAGAATATCAGCCATTATAGCCCAGTAAAATTAACAAAACATTATGATCAAGTGGGATATGGCAATATGATTGATATTTTAAGAATGCAAGGTTAGGTGAATAATCCAAAATCAATCAATGTAGTTCACCATTGATCAGAATAAGGAGAAAAACCATATGATCTTATCACAAATACATAAAAATCACTTAATTAGATTTACGTTGGTAAAAATCTCAGTAATTTAGGAATAGAATTAAACTTCCTCAATCTGATTAAGAGTATCTATCTGATTAAGAGTATAAAACCTAGAGCTAATCACATATACAAGGGTGAAATATTAAAAGGTTTTCTCTTAAAGAAATTTGGGAACAAAGAAAAGATGTCTACTGCCAATACTTTTATTCACCATTATACTGGAGGTCCTATCCAATTCAAAAAAGCAAGAAAAAGAAAGAAAATCCATAAAGATTAGACAGTGTCAAGTATAATTATTTTTATTCACAAATGACAGTTGTGTGCACAAAAAATCCAAAAGACTCTATGAAGAATCTACTAGAACTAATTAGTGAATTTAGCAAAGTCATAGTATGAAAGTTAACATGCACAGAAATAATCGTATTTCCTTATACAAGAAATCAAAATTAGAAAAGATAATTTAAAAGATGCCATGTACAACAGCATCAAAACATCAAATACGTAGTAAAAAAAAGCAATGAAAAATGTGTAAGACTTCTACTCTTCTAACTGCACAATTGAGATGACAGAAATTAAAGAAGAACCTACATAAAATATACCATATTCTCAGATTCGATATTTCAATATTTTTGAAATGTCAGTTCTTCACAAATTGATTCTATGGATTCAAGGAAATTCCAAAAAAATCCCAGAAAGTTTTCTTGTTTGTTTTTGTGGAAAATGGGTAGAGGGGAATAGCCAGAGACTTCTAAGTCTTTTAGCAGTGTTTGGCTTTTTATACTATCTATGTGCTCTTCATTAATAAACAAAAGTTACTTTAAAAAAATTCTCCATGTGACCCAAATTTTCCTGCTTCGTGACAAGCTGGTTAGTCCAGAAGAGAGCCTGAAATGCAAACTTGAGGAGGATCAACATTTAAGGCTTGGGCGCAGGGGAAATCCTAATAGAGACTGAGTGAGAAGTGGGGAATCAACTCCAGAGAATGGATTGTCTGGAAACCAGTGAAAGAGAAGAGTTCAAGAAGGTTGTCAGCAACACCAAGGCCCTACAGAAGTCAAGCAAGATAAGGTTTAAAAGGATCCCTTAGTGAAAATAAGGGAATGGTGGAAATGAGAGAGAAATCACAGTGAGCTGGACGATGAATAGGAGACGAGGACGTGGAGAAAGAAAGGTGACAAAACTCAAGCTTAAGTATGAAAGAACAACACCAAAATGTCAAAGGTGGAGGTAGATCTACAATTGAGGGAAATTGAAGGAAAAACGAGAGAATCCTGAGCATGTTTACATTCCGAGAAGAAAAATATTCTTGGGAGTGATTCCATGAGAATCACCCGGAGAGCCTTTAAACATTCCAGGGCCTGTGTGTTTGTGGGGGCAGAGCATACACAGGAAATCTCTATGCTGTGACTCTAAAACTGCTCTTAAAAGAAGTCTATTAAAAAAAAGAATCCGGCGTTCAGGCTGTGCCTTAGATAAATGCAATCAATCTCTGGGGCTAGGACCAAAGCTTTAATAGTTTTCTAAAGCTCCCAGGTGATTCCAATGTGTAGGTAAGTCTGAGAACCACCACACTATTTTAGCGCTTCTCACAGTTTTGTGATGACTAAAATTACCTTGAGAGTTTGTTAAAACAGATTGCTGGACCCCATCCCCAGAGGTTCCGATTCAGGAGGTCTAGGGTAGGGACCACGAATTTGCCTTTTAAAAAAGTTCCCACATTATGTTAATGATGCTGACTCAAAGACCACACTTTGAGTAACACTCTGCTCTAGGGAGAGAGACTGAAGAGAAAGGAGAGAAAAGAGATAGTTGATTGGGCGAGGAGCTTTGGAAGGATGAAAGCATATAGAGCTGCAGTGGTTTGGTTGCCTTGTTGATGGGAGAAAATGCAGATGCCTCTTTGTGACAAGGAGGAAAAAAAGAAAGTATGAATGTGAATTCAAGTAAGTTTGTTAGTGGATTAGCAGGAAGTTAAGGAAGGCCTGCTTTGATGACTTCAAGCATTTTAGGCTAGTACTGGTAGTGCAGAATGGTCACAGGTATCTGACACACACACAGTCATGAAGTAATAATCTACAGCAATTACTCACATGGTGGCAAAATCAACTTCCAGACAGTTATGTCCAGGTTACATTGCTGTAGGTAACCAGGACATATTAGCCCAAGAAGTGCATGCAGTTGTAGCCACGTTGCTTCTAGCATTTGTTTTCTCAGATAAAAACCAAGAAAGCAATGCTGCCCTACTAGCGTTCCCAACATCTGCAAAACAGCAAAGGTGATTCTTTTTCTTAGAAGCAGGAATTACTTTGTATAGTCATTCAATAGACATTTGGGTTGTAAACCTATGGAATCCAAACTAAACCAAACTAATCCAAACTAAAAACCTCTCTAGTCATCTAGTGGTTTGAATACTGATAATTGTCCAAATTTATCCTGCAGGCTATGCAAGTGGAACAGATGCCAAGTGGTCCAATTGCATTACTAGTTGCACTGGGAATGATGATTCCTATAGGATGGTTGTGGAACAGTTCTGAGAACACAGTCCTTGAAGGACAGAAAGGGCCAGCAAAGTTGACATCCCACATGTACGTCAAAGGCAATAACTACTGTGGGGGATCAGAATTGGCCACCCCAAAATGCGTCTCTTTGCCTTGCCTTATTTTTAGAAACAAAAGACTCTGAAAGAAACTTTGACCTTCCCCCTAACTGCCCTGTTCTTTGGACCTTATCTCTCATTGAAACAAACCATATCTAAGAATCATCATAATAATTATCAGGTAATTACACGAGATAGAATTGAAAAATAAAATCCCATATTAAAAGCTATTTCATAGATAAGACTATCTTAGTCAGTTTGGGCTGCCGTAACAGAATGCCACAGACTGAGTGGCTTATAAACAACAGAAATTTATTTCTCATAGTTGTGAAGGCTAGGAGGTTCAAGATCAAGACGCTGGAAGATTAAGTGTCTCATGAGGGTCCACTTGCAGTTCATAATTGGCCGTCCTCTTCCTATAACTTTACATGGTGAAAGGGCAGGGGAACTCCCTGGAGCCTCTTTTTTAAGGGTACTCGCTCATTCATGAAGGCTCCTCTCTCATGACCTAATCATCTCCTCAAAGCCCCACACTGAACATTAGGTTTCAATGGATGAATTTTGGGGGACACAAACATTCAGTCTATAGCAAACACAAATCAAGAAAAATCACTTGCTAAATAGTGTGGTAAATTGTGAAAAAATGTCCACAATATTTTACAACACATCCCATCAAGGGGTGAGGTCTCTTATAAGATCCCTTGAATGTAGATTTAGCCATGTGACTTGAACTGGCTAATGGGACGTTTACAAACTTGATGCAAGCAGAGCCTTCAAAAGTGCTTGTGCAGAAGGATGTATCCTCTGGGTGCTTTTGGAACCCATCCATCATATAAAAACTAGGCTAGCTATGAGCAAATCCAGAGACAGAAGTCTATCTTGAAAAGAAAAGTGGATGTGGCTTTTTCCAATGGAATAGACTAAATCTGATACAAGGAAAGCCACACAGTTTTTAAGGGAGTTGTACCAGAACAGACTAAAAGAAAGTGAGACAGTTTAAAACGAAAAGAGACTTCTGTCTTTAACTTTCTGTAGGTGAGAAGAAGGCTGCAAAAACTGTTCAGCTAAAAACGTGGCCATTTCATTTAGGAAAGGGAAAATGTCTCAGAAGATAGAACCAAAATCCCAGAGGGCACAGCCATGGAGAACAATGGACTAGAGAGCCACTTCCAGAGGGCAGAATGTTCTCTGTCCTCAGAGTAAAGGGAACTGAGAACGTGTGCTCATCTCAATTCCAACATTGCTGTTGACCGGTGACTGCTATGCAGATTCCATTTGTTTATTGTGGTTATTTTGACCTTAGTTCACTATTGAATGTTGGGTGTGTCTTTTTAATTGTGAAGTCTCTGAATCAAGAGGAGCTGCAACCAAGTATGATGTTGTGCGTTCACAAAAGATGCAGATCCCATGATACTGGACTTGAGCCTGATGCTGTCATTGAGAGAGAATTTTGAACGTGCTAAGAGGGTTGAAGATATTTTCTGTGTGGGGAGAATGAAATAATTGTGACGAGAGGGTGAACAATGGTAGATTAGAGGGGATAAAAAAAAATCCCACAATATTTTGCAGCAACTCCCATAAAGAAATTGAATCTATTTTTCCATGTCTCGAATCTGGACTTGGCCACATGACTTGCTTTGGCCAATGAGACTTTGGCACATGTAACAGAAACAGAGGCTTTAAATGAGCTTGAACATTTCATCTTGCTTTCTTGCTGCTTTTGTAACATAGCCATCACGTGTAAAAGCTTTGGCTAGCCTCCTAGATGATGAAGATATGTGGCCTGTTGACACTCTTGCCTTAGAAAACAGCCAGACATATGAATGAAGCCATCTGGGATGAGATAGTCCCCAGCCAATCTGTTAAGTGACTGCGCATGCATGAGTGAGCCAGTTCTTGACCAGGAGAACTATACAGCAGAATCCTGAGCTAAAGAAAGTGATCATATGAAGTTCCTAAATTTTAGTGTGGTTTATTATGCAGAAAAAAATCATACAAATAATTTTATTTAGATATTCTCAGTGAAAGTTGTTTGATTTTGCTGAGGGCTGGCAAAAACTTAATGTCAGTAATCTTTGGTGTATTCTTTCAGGCTGATTCTCATGACCAGAGTTCAAAATACATGTAGTCCTAGAAAAAAAAGAAAAGTAAATATAATTAGCTTGGTTTAATAGTAGAAATAGGTACAGACCTTAGACATGACAGTGCTTTTTGGGTGTTATAACAACATGATTATAAAACATTAAAACAGAATTCTGAGCATCAGACCTAGGAGGAGCCAACTTTCAAGAGCAAAACAATGATCGTTTGACTACTTTTAAACACACCAAAATAACAAATTTGGATATAAAGGCACTTAGAGGACAGCAACTAATTCTACTTCATTTTATTTCTCTCTCTCCATTTTTCATTCATATATACTCAATATGAAAAAATGTAGGTATAGAGAAGGGAAAAATTTATATTTTCAATCTCCTCAAAATCTATCATTAATCTTTTGGTTCAAATTCCTTCCAGACACACAGAATTGGTATTATAACATGCTTATATCTTGCTTTTTTCACTGCATAATATATCCTGAGTATTCATCGTTCAAGCTCATTTATTGGACATTAGTTTTGAGTCTTTAACACTCTGTTTTAGAGATATCTCGGTGTGGTCCCCCACGGTCGTACCCGTAGCTCATGAGTCCCTGATTCCCTAAACCTGCATCAGCGCTGAGAGTTCACCGTCAGAAAAAAATGATTATATGAGAAATGAAAAAGGATATTTCATTGTTTTTTTCATTTTTGCTTCTCTTCATATGTTTTTGAAAATGTTTCCTTATGGTTATTGGTTATTAGTCTTCCCTCTTCAGTGGTTGTATACAGTACTTTTTCACATTCTCTGTCCGTTTCCATTGGGAATTTGAAGTTTTTCCTCTCACTTAAATAAAATCTCTCATTAATATAAGGATATTATTCATTGGTCATAATTGAAGCCTACATTGTCCTTACTTTATTGTCAGCTTTTGAATATTTAATGTTATGATTTGTCTTGTACGTAAGTTTAGATATTCTAACTTAGCAGTCTGCTACTTTGAGACTTCCTTGCTTTGAAAGTTCTTTTCCATCTGGAGACCAGCTGTGGGTGCTGTTTGTTCATTCATCTTTGATCAGCAGTTCAGTATCTCCTTCCGTATGCTTCCTTTAGGTTCGTTCTGTTCTTTCATTAACTTTTTAAGAGCTAGATAATTAGCTCATTAGTTTTCCACTTTTCTTCAATAAGTGTTTTCAGCTATTTATTTCTCTTTAACATCTTTAGTTTCATCCCAAAAGTTTTGATATGTAATATTTTAGTTATTAGACAATTTGATAATATTTTAAATTTTTCATCATGTATTACTTTTTATCCCAGAGTTATTTACGTGTTTCCATAGTAAAAAATATTTTAAAATATATACCTTTATCTGTTTATAATTTAGTTTTATTTGCTCAGACACCAAGGTCCAAATGATACTGATTCTCTGAAACATGAGGCTTGCTTCTTGGCCCACTATGAGAATAATTTTTGTAAAAAAGTTTGTTTGAGAACAATGTATGTTATCTCCTTGTTTGATAAAGTTCTATATATGTCCATTAAATCAAGCTTCTTAATTTTTTTGTTCAAATTTTAAATAACTTTACTAAGGTTCTGTCTCCTACTCCAGGTAAATATTGAAAGATGTGGAAGAATTTCCCACTATGATGATGAGTCTGCCACTTTCAAATACTATAACATTTTTCTCTGCATTTTGAGGTTGGTATTAGATGCACACAAGTCCAGAATTATTACATCTTCTTTTGAGTAGAACTTTTATCATCATGCTGTTACCCTTCCTATCTCTGTCCCTAATAATGTTTTTTTTGGTCTTAAATTTTTTTCTGGTGTTAACTTAGTTTTACTAGTTATCTTGTGGTTAATATTTTCTGGCTATACTTTTACCCATATTTTCTTTCTTTCAAATTTTTTGTCATTATTCTAGATTTGCCTCCTATGAAGAGCCTATGGATACTTTAAAAATCCAATTTAATGACTTCTATCTTTTAACTTGCAAGTTTTGCCCATTTACATTTATTGTAGCTATTGTAAAAAGATATAAATTTTTTTAAAATTATTTAATATAAATATATATTTAATTGACTTCTTGATATAGCCAAATAGGTAGATATTTTTTACCATTTTAATCTCTATTTCTGTTTGCCTCACTTTCTCTGTGCTTTTTTCTCTTTTTTTCCCAATGAGTTTTTTGGTTTTTTGTTTGCCTGATTGTATTTTAATCCCATTTTTCTTCTCTACTAGTTTGAAATTTATACAGTCTTACTGTTGTTTCAGTGGTCATCCATGAAATTTTAACATGCACATTTAAGTGAACTCATCTCTTGAACAATAGAAAGACCTTAGAACATTTTAATTTTAATCACTTTCTCACAACTTATATACTTTGGTTGGCTAGCATTTTAGTTTTGGTTCTTTTTGACCTCATAAATTAGATGCTTGCTATTATTTTATTTTTTAAACATATTTACATTCACAAATATATTTAGCATTTTATTTGCTGATGAATCTTATTGAGCCTCAGATGATCTTTCTCAGATCATGTGCCTTCTTCCTGAAGTATCTCCTTTAGAAATGATCTGTGTGTTGTAAAACTTTTAGTTTTCTTTTAATGCTAATTTATTTATTGCACTTTCATTTTTGAGATATAGCCTTGAAGAAAATAGAATTTGAGTGTTAAGATTATTTTTTAGGGGCTGGCCCGGTGGCTCAGTGGTTAAGTGTGCATGTTCTGCTTTGATGGCCTGGGGTTTGCCAGTTGAGAAAAATTGTAGAAGAAAAGAAATAATAAAGATTAAAGGAAAAAAATTTATGAAATAGAAAATGGACAAAAAATCGAGAAAACAAATGAAACTAAAAGCTGGTTCTGTTTACAGGCTCTTAACATCCGCCCTGGTATCAGTTCCCCACATTGAACCCAGCGTATATGGGGTTAAAACTAAAACCCACCACTCTCTTTCCTGCTTCTCTAGCTCCACTCGTATGTAAATATCTGTTTCTTTAAACTTGGACTCCTTGAGCTTTACAACTAAATGGGAGTTACAAATTGTTAAAAGCCCAGGTGGCCTGGAGTTGGAGGCACACTAAAGTTTGGCTAATCATGTGTCCTTGAGTTTGCCAGGAAAGCCGCTGTCTCAAGAATATCAAGGAGCAGAGGCTTCCCAGACCTCAACTCCTCCACTCCGACTCCCGGCGCTCGAACCCACCTCAAACAAGAAGAGGAGACAAGGCGAAGGACGCCCACCTGCCATCCTCCTGTCTCACCCTCCCCCCTGCCTTGCTGCAAGCAGCCTTTCAAGGCCAAACGCAGGCTGGTGGGAAAGCACCGAGCTGCACAAGCTACATGTCCCCCCCTCCCCTACCCAAAACCCCAAATAAAAATCCCTACCCATTCCTCATCGGGGAGCTAGCAATTTTTGAGGCATGAGCCCTTGCTTTGCTCCCTGTGCCAGGCATAGTAAAAACCTTTCCTCTTCCACTCAAGACTCTGTTCTCATTATTTGGATTGGCATCGGGTTCAGACACCGAACTTTTGGTTACAATTCTTTGAAGATATCAACAAAATTCCTTAAGCTAAGCATGAGAAAGAAAGAAAACACAAATTACCAATCTCAGAAATGAAAAAGGAGCTATTACTACATAATATGCAAACTTAAAAGGACGATAAACAAATATTAACGACTTTATGCCAACAAATTCAACGACTTAGACAAATTCTTCAAAAGACACAAATTACAAAAATGGACTCAAGAAGAAAAACCTTTATCTATTAAAGAAGTTTTGAATTTAAACCTGAAATCCTTCACACACACTCTACTTCAGCCTGAAATAAGTTCACTGTTGAATATGATCAAATGTTTAAGTAAAATATAATATCAAACCTAATTAAATTCTTTCATAAAAGAATAAGGAATGCTTCCCAACTCTCTTTACAAAACCAACATTATGCTAATACCAGAACCACACAAAAATTTAAAGGAAAACTACAGATCTTTATATTATAAACCTAGACACAAAATCTTAGCAAAGTGAATCCAGCAATATATAAAAAAGAACAACAAATATGTCCAAGGTCCAAGTGGGATTTATCTGAAGAATGCAAGTTTGGCTTAACATTTAAAAGAATCACGTGATGCAATTCCCATATTTACAGATTAAAAGAGAAAAATCATATAATCAAATGAATAGATGTGGAAAAGTATTTGATAAAATACAAAATTTATTTATGATATTAATTCAGAAAACTAGGAATAAATGTGATCTCCTCAACGTAGTAAGTGATATCTTAAAAAAAAAAAAAAAACTACAGATAACCTCATACTGAATGATAAAGATTGAATCCTTTCCTCCAAAATCAGGACAAAAGGCAAGGTTATCCTCTCTCCTACTTCTCTTCAACAGTATATGACAGTTCCTAACCAGAACAGAAATAACAATAAATGCATACTACATTCATACATATACACATATAAATAAAAAGCATACAGATGGCAAAATAAGTAGTAAAACTTTGTTTTTGTTAGTATATAATTGTAGAAAATCTTAAGGAATCTGCAAAAGACTACTAGAGTTCATAAGTGATTTTTGGAAAAATCAAAAGGGTAAAGGGTCAATATACAAAGATCTATTGTTTTCTGTATATGAGCAACGGAAATAGAATATTTAATCTGAAGATATTTTTAATTGTATCTAAAGACATGAAATATTTACATTTACTCCTAATAGAATATTTGTAAGACTAAGCACTGAAAACACCTAACCACTACTGGGAATTCTTAAAGAAGACCTAAATACAAGGAGAAATGTACCATGGTCATTGAGCAGAAGATACAGTATTAGTAAGACATCAGTTCTGTTCCAAAGTAATGAACAGGTTCAATGCCATCCAAATCAATAGCTCAGCAGGAATTTTAAAGTAATATAAAAGGCTCTTGTAAAATTTGTATGAAAATGGAAAATACTTAACAGAGCCAAACAATCTTTTAAAAGCAAAGCAAAATTGGAAGCTTATATTGCCTGATATTAAGATTTACTCCAAAGTTAGAGTCGAGACAATGTAGTATTGACATAATGGTATATATCTCTATACATCTATCTATCTATATACAGATCAATGGAACAATGGGAGAGAGTAGATTCCAGAAATAGATATATATATATTGGCAATTTATTTTCAGAAAAGGTAAAAAGACAATTCAATAGAAAAGGATAGCCTTTTTCAAAACATGGTGTTCAAACAACTGGATATCAAATTGGAAAAAACTGAATCTCAAACCTTTCCTCAGATGCACAGATTCACTCAAAACGGAGCTAGACCTAAATATAGAATTTCTGGAGGAAATATGAGAGAGAGTTTTTGCCATTTTGTAGTAGGCAATGATTTCTTAAACAAGTCATAAAAAGCATGAAACATAGGGCCAGCCCAGTGGCCTAGTGGTTAAGTTTGGCGTACTCTGCTTTGGTGGCCTGGGTTCTGATCCCTGGCGCAGACCTATGCCACTTGTGGCCATGCTGTGCTGGTGGCCCCCATACAAAATAGAGGAAGAATGGCAACAGATGTTAGCTCAGGATGAATCTTCCTCAGTAAAAACCAATAAAAAAAGCATGAAACATAAAAGATACATGCTAAATATACATGCTAAATTAGGTTTCATCAAAATTGAAACCTATTTTTCCAAGGACAAGAATATGAAAAGTCAAGCCATAAACCTGGAGACAATATTGGCAATTCATGCATCTGAAAAAGGACTTATAGCCAGACTGTATAAAGAATTCTTATAACTCAATACTAAGACAAAGAGACTGATTTTTAAAATGGGCAAAAGATTTCAGCATTTCCTAGAACACATTCAAATAGCTAATAAGCATATGCAGGAAAATGCAAATAAAACCCACAATATTTTAGAATAGAAAGGTTCTAAAAAATCTAAAGATCTTCTGACCTCCATTGCCTGAAAAATATTTACAGCATCGTGTATGATCCTCACCTGCAGGTATGTGGTACAAATACATAATTCTCTCCCTGATATATATTTCTTTCCAGACGCTTTGCAGCCAAATCCACTGTTTTAATTTTAACACACTGCCCAATGTTAAGGCTTTTTCAAAAAAACTCAAATATCTTCTAAATCAGGTGGTAGAAATAATATTTACCTACCTTTCATAGGTAGCAGTTGCTCCAGCAACAGCTACATCTTAGAGCTTTATGTGTGGTAATGATGTCGTGGCCTACAATATCACAAATTCTCAAGGTAAAAGGCCTTGAAGGTCCACAGAAGTGTTGGAGGAGATTGCTTTGCTCTTCTGCAAAAGGAATTCTCTCTCCTTGATTGTTGATGACTTCATATTTTTTGTTTCAAAATGACTGAGGCATAAAGAATGAAACAAGGTGGTGGTTTATTAGTAATACTGATGGAGACGTGTATAAATTGCATGTCAAATTACCTTCAAATATGGAACTTACATTGGGTAATCAATGGCGTGGCTTTAAATCACTTAGCTTCACTGGTATCTTAGTTTCCCCCTACAAAAAAATTTAAAAAGATGCACCAGCCACTTTCTGGTTCCTTTGACTACTAAAATTCTATGCATAGCTTTTTTGTATCATTTTTGAGTTTCAGAGAGACTAATCCATTACTATTATGTTTTGAGTTACGTTAAGTTTTATTCCTTTTCATCTTTTCCTTCCAGGACATGAAAAATTCTTTATTAGGTCTTCAATCTGGATAGTAGAAACCAAGAAAAAATAGTGGTCCAGTTTCATTCTTTTGCAAGTGACTATCCAGTTTTTCTCAATATCATTTATTAAAGAGACTATCATTTTCCCATTGTATGTTCTTGACTCCCTTGTTGAAAATTAGTTGAGCATGTATACTTGGGTTTACTTCTGGCCTCTCTGTTCTGTTCCATTGATCTATGCATCTGTTTTTATACCAATACCGTAATGTTTTGATTAGTATAGCTTTGTATATAGTTTAAATCAGGAGGATTTCAGTTTTATCCTTCTCTCTCAGGATTTCTTTGTCTATTTGGGGTATTTTCTGGTTCAGTATTAATCTTAGGATTTTTGAAATATCTACAAGAAGCTATATTTGAATTTTGATAGTTATTGCATTGAATATATAGACGGCTTTGGATATAATGGGCATTTAATAATATCGGCTCATCTGATCCAAGACTTTGGGATATCTTCTCATTTATTTGTGTCTTCTTCAATCTCTTTCATCAATATCTTATAGTTTTCAGTGTAAAGATCTTTCACCTTTTTGGTAAATTTATTCCTAAGCATTTTATTGTTCTTGATGCCATTGTAAATGGGATTGCTTTCTTAATTTCTCTTTCAGATAATTCACTGTTAGTGTATAGACACAGAACTGATTTCTGTATATTGATTTTATATCCTGAAATTTGACTGAACTCATTGATTAGTTCCAATCATTTTTTAGGGGAGTCTAGGATTTTCTCTATATAAGATGATGTTATCTACAAACAGAGACAATTTTACTTATTTCCTTCTGCTATGGATGCCTTCTACTTCTTTTTCCTACCTAATTGCTGTAGCTATAGTTCCTGTGCTATGTTGAATAGGACGGATGAGGCTGGGCTCCTTGTCTTGTTCCTGTTCTCAGAGGAAAAGCTTTCAACTATTCAGCGTTGAGAGTGATAGGTTACAATCTTGTGAAATTTCAGTTGGACATTAATGTTTGTCAGTCGTGTTGTAGGTGCACCCCTTCACCCTTTGTGCCCACCCACACCCCACCTTTCCCCCGGTAGCCACTAATCTGTTCTCTTTGCCTGCATTTTTAAATTTTTCATATGAGTGAAGTCATACAGAGACTGTCCTTCTCTATCTGGCTTATTTCATTCAACGTAATTCCCTCAAGATCCATCCATCTTGTTGCAAATGGGACGATTTTGTTCTTTTTTACAGCTGAGTAGTATTCCATTGTGTATATATACCACATCTTCTTTATCCAATAATCTGTTGATGGGCACTTAGGTTGCTTCCATGTCTTGGCTATTGTAAATAGTGCTGCAATGAACATTGGGGTGCATGGGACTTTTGGAATTGCTGACTTCAAGCTCTTTGGATAGATACCCAGTAGTGGGATAGCTGGATTTTATGGTAGTTCTATTTTTAATTTTTTGAGGAATTTCCATATTGTTTTCCATGGTGGCTGCACCAGTTTGCATTCCCACCAGCAGTGTATGAGGGTTCATTTTTCTCCACAATCTCTCCAACATTTGTTTCTATTTTTTTTAGTTATTTTTGTCATTCTAATGGGTGTAAGGTGATATCTTAGTGTAGTTTTGATTTGCATTTCCCTGATGATCAGCGATGATGAACATCTTTTCATGTGCTTATTGGCCATCAGTATATCTTCTTTGCAGAAATGTCTGTTCATGTCTCTTGCCCATTTTTTGATTGGGTTGTTTGATTTTTTGTTGTTGAGTTGTGTGAGTTCTTTATATATTATGGATATTAAGCCTTTGTCGGATGTATGACTTGCAAATATTTTTTCCCAGTTAGTGGGTTGTTTTTTTGTTTCAATCCTGTTTTCCTTTGCCTTGAAGAAGCTCTTTAGTCTGATGAAGTCCCATTTGTTTATTCTTTCTATTGTTTCCCTTGTCTGAGAAAACATGGTGTCTGAAAAGATCCTTTTAATACTGATGTCAAAGAATGTACTACCTACATTTTCTTCTGGAAACCTTATGGTTTCAGGTGTCACCTTTAGTTCTTTCATCTATTTTGAGTTTATTTTTGTGAGTGGTGAAAAATAATGGTCAATTTTCATTCTTTTACATGTGGCTGTCCAGTTTTCCCAGCACCATTTGTTGAAAAGACTTTCTTTTCTCCATTGTATGCCCTCAGCTCCATTGTTGAAGATTAGCTGTCCGTAGATGTGTGGTTTTATTTCCGGACTTTCAATTCTGTTCCATTGATTTGTGCACCTGTTTTTGTACCAGTACCATGCTGTTTTGATTGCTGTAGCTTTGCAGTATGTTTTGAAATCAGGGATTGTGATGCCTCCAGCTTTGTTCTTCTTTCTCAGGATTGCTTTAGCAATTCAGGGTCTTTTGTTGCCCCATATGAATTTTAGATTTCTTTGTTCTATTTCTGTAAAGAATGTCATTGGGATTCTGATTGGGATGGCATTGAATCTGTAGGTTGCTTTAGGTAGAATGGACATTTTAATTATGTTTATTCTTCCAATCCATGTACATGGAATGTCTTTCCATCTCTTTATGTCGTCATCCATTTCTTTCAGAAAAGCCTTGTAATTTTCGTTGTATAGGTCTTTCACTTCCTTAGATAAATTCACCCTGAGGTATTTTATTCTTTTTGTTGAGATTGTGAATGGTATTGTGTTCTTGAGTTCTTTTTCTGTTAGTTCATTATTAGAGTATCAAAATGCTATTGATTTATGTAAATTGATTTTATACCCTGCAACTTTGCTGTTGTTGTTGATTACTTCTAAAAGTTTTCCAATGGATTCTTTGGGGTTTTCTATATAAAAGATCATGTTATCTGCAAACAGTGAGAGTTTCACTTCTTCCCTCCCTATTTGGATTACTTTTATTCCTTTTTCTTGCCTAATTGCTCTGGCCAGGACCTCCAGTACTATGTTAAATAAGAGTAGTGACAGAGGGCATCCTTGTCTCATTCCTGTTTTCAGGGGGATGGCGCTCAGTTTTCGCCCATTGAGTATGATGTTGGCTGTGGGTTTGTCATATATGGCCTTTATTATGTTGAGGTAGTTCCCTTCTATGGCCATTTTGTTCAGAGTTTTTATCATAAACAGCTGTTGGGTTTTGTCAAATGCTTTCTCTGCATCTATCGAGATGATCATGTGGTTTTTATTACTCAGTTTCTTGATGTGGTGTATCACGTTGATCGAGTTGCAGATGTTGAACCATCCCTGTGTCCCTGGTATGAATCCCACTTGATCATGATGTATGATCCTTTTGATGAATTGTTGAATTCGGGTTGCCAAAATTTTGTTTAGAATTTTTGCATCTATGTTCATCAGTGATATTGGCCTGTAGTTCTCATTTTTCATGCTGTCTTTGTCAGGCTTTGGTATCAATGTGTTGTTGGCCTCGTAGAATGTGTTAGGGAGTGTTCCATCCACCCTAATTTTTTGGAATAGCTTGAAAAGGATAGGCATTAAATCCTCTCTGAAAGTTTGGTAGAATTCCCCAGGAAAGCCATCTGGTCCTGGGGTTTTATTCTTTGGGATGTTTTTGATTGCTGTTTCAATCTCTTTCCTTGTGATTTGTCTGTTCAAATTGTCTGCTTTTTCTTGACTAAGCTTTGGGAGATTGTAGGAGTCCAAGAATTTATCCATTTCCTCTAGGTTATCCATTTTGTTGGCATATAGTTTTTCATAGTATTCTCTCATAATCCAATGTATTTCTGTGGTGTCTGTTGCTATTTCTCCTCTTTCATTTCTGGTTTTGTTTATTTGAGCTTTCTCTCTTTTTTCTTTGTAAGTCTGGCTAGGGGTTTGTCAATTTTATTTATCTTCTCAAAGAACCAGCTCTTTGTTTCATTGATCCTTTCTACTGCCTTTTTTGTTTCAATAGTATTTATTTCTGCTCTGATTTTTATTATTTCTCTCCTTCTGCTGACTTTGGGCTTTGTTTATTCTTCTTTCTCTAATTTGGTTAGGTGTAGTTTAAGATTGCTTATTTGGAATTTTTCTTGTTTGTTAAGATGTGCCTGTATTGCAATGAATTTTCCTCTTAAAACAGCTTTTGCTGTATCCCATATGAGTTGGTATGGCATATTATCATTTTCATTTGTCTCCAGGTATTTTTTAATTTCTTCTTTAATTTCTTCAATGATCCATTGCTTGTTCAATAGCATACTGTTTAGTCTCCACATCCTTGTGCCTTTCTCAGCTTTTCTCTTGCAATTAATTTCTAGCTTTATAGCATGATTGGGGAAGATGCTTGTTATTATTCAATTTTTTTAAATTTGTAGAGGCTTGCCTTGTTTCCCAACATATGGTCTATCCTTGAGAATGTTCCATGTGTGCTTGAGCAGAATGTGTATTCTGATGTTTTTGGATGAAGTGTTCTACATACATCTGTTAAGTCCAACTGTTTTAGCTTTTCATTTAATTCCAATGTTTCCTTGTTGATTTTCTGTCTGGATGATCTGTCCATTGATGTGAGTGGCGTGTTGAGGTCCCCTCTTGTTATTGTGTTATTTTTGATATCTTCTTTTAGGTTTGTTAATAGTTGCTTTATGAACTTTGGTGCTCCTGTGTTGGGTGAATAGATATTTATAAGCATTATTTCTTCTTGATGAAGTGTCCCTTTGATCATTATATATTGGCCCTCTATGTCTCTCTTTACCTTGAAATCTGTTTTGTCTGATATAAGTATTGTGACACCTGCTTTCTTTTGTTTACTGTTAGCTTGGAGTATTGTCTCCCACCCCTTCACTCTGAGCCTGTGTTTGTCCTTGGAGCTGAGGTGTGTTTCCTGGAGGCAACAAATTGTTGGATCTTGTTCTTTAATCCATTTTGCCACTCTGTGTCTTTTTATTGGAGAGTTCAATCTGTTTACATTGAGGGTGATGATTGATGCAATGAGGGCTTGATGCTGTCATTGTGTCACTTATTTTCTGGTTTTCCTGCGTTTCCTTTGTTTCTTGTTCTGTGTGTTTTAGCCTACCCATTGACTTCTGCATTTTCTTATGCTGGGTTTCTTAGATTTTTCCTTATTTATATTTTGTGTCTCTGTTCTGTTTTTTAGTTTAGTGGCTACCCTGAAGTTTGTATTCAGAATCTCGTGTATAACATAGTCCATTTTCTGGTGGTCTCTTACTTTCTTAGCCTAGACTTATTCAATCCCTTTCCTCCTCCCCTCCTAAAATATTATTTTCATCCCTTATTCCAACTTGTGTTGTGAGTTTGTGGTTAGAGTGATAAGATTGTCTTTGCTTTGGTGATTTCCTTCCCTTTATCTTAATGCTATAGTTGAATATTTGCTATCCTATTCTGATTCTATGTACTTGTCTCCCTACTCCATGTTTTGTGACCCTTTTCTCCCTTTTTTTCTTTTTTCAGCTATGAGAGCCTTCTTGAGGATTTCTTGTAGTTGTGGTCTTGTGGCTACAAAGTCCCTTAGCTTTTGTTTGTCTGGAAAAGATTTAATTTCTCCCCCATATCTGAAGGATATTTTTGCTGGATAGAGTATTCTTGGCTGAAGATTTTTATCCTTTAAAGTTTTGAACATGTCATTCCATTCTCTCCTAGCTTGTAAGGTTTCTGTAGAGAAATCCACTGAAAGTCTGACAAGGGTTCCTTTGTAGGTTATTTTCTTCTGCCTTGCTGCCCTGAGAATTCCTTTTTTGTCATTCATTTCTGCCATTTTTACTACTATATGCCTTGCAGTAGGTCTTTTTACATTGACAAAGCTAGGAGATCTGAAAGCTTCTTCCACACACATTTCTCCCTCAATCCCTATTTTTGGGAAGTCCTCTTCTATAATTTCTTTAAGCACACTTTCTGCTCCATTTTCCTTTTCCACATCCTCAGGGATTCCGATGATTCTTAAGTTGGATTTTCTCATTGAGTCCGCTATTTCTCAGATATTTTCTTCAGTGTTTTAAATTCTTAGCTCTCTTTCTTCCTCTGTGTGGAGCCATTCAGTCTGTCTATTTTCGATTATGCTAATTTGCTCCTCTATGGTGTCTACACGTGCATTCAGGGAATCCATATTCTGTTTTATCTGATCCATTGTATTTTTCATCTCTAGTAGTTCTGATTGATTCTACTTTGTAGTTTCAATCTCTTTTGTGAAGTAACTCCAGAACTCGTTGACTTGTTTCTCTATATTTCCCTTTACCTCATTGAGTTTCTTGATGATAGCTACTCTGAATTCATTGTCACTGAGTTTATCTATTTCCAAGTCCTCAGGAAATCTGTGTTTTAATTATTTTCCTTTTGGTCTGGAGCTTTTATAAATTGCTGTATGGTAGAGGAGGGGTTTTTGTGCATGCTGTTATTCGGTTGCAGTTACAGCCTGTTGCCACTAGATGGGGGTAGAGAGCCATGCGTTCTGAGCCCTCCGCCTTCAGCCATGATGGTGGCACGCAGCGCGGGTTGGGGGAGGAGGGGCACTTTCTGTCTCCTGCAGACCTGGATTCTGTTCAGTGCTGGCTCTCTGGTTTCCTGGGGCCCTGGCTTGATGGGGTTCCTCCACGTGAAAGCTTTCCCCCGTTAGAGCGTTTTCACTGCACAGGTCTGTGGGAGTCCTGGACAATCCCACGGACATGCGGCCCCTCCCCTACTGCTTCCATCACCCCCAGCAGCGATCCCAGTCTCTAGGGGAGGGAGCGAAGACGTCTCTTACCCTGTTCCAGCTCCTCTGACGGCAGCTCCAGCCTCTCCGCCCTCCGTCATTTGGCTGCTGTGGGTCTCTGATGATTTCCGTTATTAGGATTTTTTCTTTTTGGTTGGAATTCAGTTGGTGGTTTTAGTTGTAGTTTGGAGGGAAGAGAGTCCCGGGTGAGCTCACGCCGCCATGTCGCTGATGTCCTCTCCCCTTCATTTCTGAAGGGCAACTTTTCCAGGTGAGGTATCCTTTTTCTTTCTGCACCTTGAATATTGCATCCCACGTTCTCCTGGCTTGCAAGGTTTCTGCTGAGAAAGCCACTGATGTCCTTATGGGAGCTTCCCTTGTATATGTGGAATCTTTTTTCCCTGCTACTTTTAAAATCCTCTCTTTGTTTTTGATTTTAGACAATTTTATTATAGTGTGTCTTGGAGAAAATCTTTTTGAGTTGAAATTTTGGGGGGCTCTATGAGCTTCATGAAGCTTGAGGTCGAAATCTCTCTGTAGATTTGGGAAGTTCTCAGCCATTATTACTTTAAGTAAACTTTAAGCCCCTTTGCACTCTGTTCTACTCCTGGGACTCCAATAAGTCTTAGATTGCTTCTTTTAATGGTTTCCTATAGTTCACACAGGCTTTCTTCATTCTTTTTTCTTTATTCATTTCTGACTGAAAAATTTCAAATGACTGTCTTTGACTTCACAGATTCTTTCTTCTGCTTGATCAAGTTTGTTATTGATGTTCTATGTTGCATTTTTTATTTCACTCATATTCTTTACCTCATGATTTCTGTTTGGTTCTTTTTTATGATTTCTGTCTCTCTGTTAAACTTGTCATTTTGGGGGCTGGCCCCGTGGCCGAGTGGTTAAGTTCGCGCGCTCCGCTGCAGGCGGCCCAGTGTTTCGTTAGTTCGAATCCTGGGCGCGGGCATGGCACTGCTCATCAAACCACGCTGAGGCAGCGTCCCACATGCCACAACTAGAAGGACCCACAACGAAGAATACACAACTATGTACCGGAGGGCTTTGGGGAGAAAAAAGGAAAAAATAAAATCTTTAAAAAAAAAAAAAAAAAAAAAAAAAAAACTTGTCATTTTGTTCATGTATTGTTTTGCTAATTTCATTGAATTGTTTTTGTTTTCTTGTGGTTCACTGAGCTCCCTTAAAACAACTATTTTGAATCTTTATTGGGCAAATTTCTATTTTTTTGGGGTTCTGTTACTGCAAAATTATTATGTTCCTTTGGTGCTGTCATGCTTCCTTGATTTTCCTCTTCCTGGCAGTTTTACATGGCTGTGGTTTCATTTGAAGAAGCAGTCAACACCTATAGTCTTTTTTGACTGATTTTTGGAGAGAAATACCTTCTGTTACCTCTCTTAGGGATCCCAAGGGTTTCTCACATCCTTTCTATGGGTATGCCTGCTTTGTACTTCTTATTCTCGCTTGGGGGTAATTCTTAAGATTGTATGCAGGTGCTGAAAGCCTCCTGTTTGCTTTCCCTAGGGTGGTACTGAATGCTCAAGTTTATGTGATTTTTTGGAGTCCTGCATAGTCAGGCCTGCTTTCTGTGTGTACTCACTGGCTAGATCCAAATGTTTGCTCTCGCCACCTTTGGGATCATGTGCAGTGAGCTGGCCACAGGGTGGGTGTGTTTGAGGGTGAGGTACACAGAGTGTTGGAGGTGGCTCTGAGCCTGCTGGGGAGATCTTGTGGGCAGGCTACCAGATGAAGCCTGTGACGCGAGTAGTGGAATCCGTCCCTTTGATGCCCTCCCAGTTCTCCCAGCTGCCCCTTAATCGTTTTACACACCTTTGTATTCTGTATAGGGTGAGAAAAGAGTAGGTCTCTTTGGAAGCATCCTGGACATTTGGGGACGTGGGCATTCATTCACATGCTCAACTTTCCCCTGCAGGAGAAATCATGGGCCAAGAAGGTCTCCCTTGGTACAGAGCTTTGCTGCCTTCAGGGAAGGATAATGTGTATAAAGTGAAACCATTCCACTTATCCTCTTCAATATGTCCAATTTCTCATATCTTTTTGCTCCAGTGGTGTGCTGGAATATCTCTGCTGGACTCCTGGACTTCCACAAAGGCACTCTCATTCGTAACTGACTGTCAATATCAGTGTTCTTTAGAGGGAATATGATAGAAAACACCACTTCCATGGTGTCATTCTCCCCTCATACAATTTTTACAGATTAAAAATGTGAGCCTCAAATATGTTTTGTTATCTTTCAGATTTATAAATATAGAGACTAGAAAGAGAGCTCAGGTATTCTCAAGAAGAGGAATAGCAGGAGTCTCTGAATTTGATCATGGAATGGGGATGGGGAGTACGGGTGGAGAAAATGTATCAGGGCAGGAAAGAAGAGGTGCATGTAGGGTCAGATATATTTTAAATATGTGGCTAAGTATAAGTTGGAAATAAGATGGGGTTGGAAATTTGTTACTCATAAGCTATGATGTTTGATTTACTGCTCTCTAGATAAGAAGATAAATGTCTGCTTCTTACTTTGGATACTGAACACCTGAGGGGGGATCTCGGAGATTTGTCCTAAACCCAGGAACTTAGGCATCCTCTCCAAAAAGGCAGTAAGATTTTCACTTATGTCAGAACAGCAGCAATGAAGCATTGGCAAAATTGTAGATCTTTTTGCCTAAAGACTACACTTACCCAATTTGAGTTATAAAATCTCTATTAGATAGGCCACAAACAGGACCATAGACATAAACAAAGGGAAGAAGTCAGTTATGGTGACCAACAGTTGGAACGCATTACACTCTGGAAACTACGTGTGGAATGGCCACCTGGGAGGTGAGTTTGAGGGGGCTTAGTCCTCTGTCTGGACCACAATCCATAGACTCCCAAAGTTGTTATGAGGAAGAGTCTAAGGTAAGACACCCAAGCGGCCACAATAATAAACATTGCATTCAGAACTTTGAAGCTAATTAATTTTATGAATACTCACCTGTTTCCTAGGATGTAATGCTGATGATTTCTCCTGCAGTCCTGGAATGGCAGCAGAGGCACAAAGTGGAGTGCCAAGCACTAAATTCAAATAATTGACCAAGCTGAGGCCACTTCCTATGGGCTTACTGATAGCTAAGGGCCCTACTGCTCTGAATAATAATCATAGGGAGAATTTTAAAAATTACTTTGTGGTTCATAAAATGGTTTAAGAGCATTGTATGTGATCTTCTGTTGTGCTGGTTTTCTTTCTTGCACCTTGTGAAGGGGAATTTTTTTGAGAAGTACCCCTTCAGACTGAGTACAAATATATGAAAGAGAGAAAGACAAAATGGAGTGTGAATTAGGACATCACATTTGGTATCAGGCTTTGGGTGAGGGGAAAGGTAAAGGCTTTGGTATTTCAAAACAGGAGTGAAATGGATTCAAAACAGAAGAGAGATGGAGCAACCTCACTGCATGAGGACCCTGAAGCAGGGAGCAAGAATACTCTAGCGAGCTTCGCTCTTGCATGAGCCTGTTTGCTAACCTTAGCCATGGACAATGAAACAGTCTTGGACATTTGTAAATCCCCTTGAACCAAAGAAAGGGATTTGCATGTTCTGCGGATGGATGTGAGCGTGAAAGCAACATTGCCCCTGCATCAAAAACGATTCTTTGGAGACCAGCTGGGTGTCTTACATTCAACTCAATTTTGATACTGTGTATACCCTCCCCCTTCCCCACTTCAGATGCCACTCACAAGCCCAGGTTATCACCTGTTCTGGCCAACTGGCTATTGATTGGAGTTTCCAGTGACCCTCTCTTTGGACTTCAAATGCCAGTTGCAAGTCCAGATTGTTACCTGTACTTCTGCCTGACTGGCCATAAGTCAGAGGTTCCCATGGCCCCCTCCTTGGGTTCAGTTAATTTGCTAGAGCAACTCATAGAACTCAAGAAGCCCATTTACTCACTAGACTACTGATGTACTTTAAAAAAATACAACACAGGAACAGCCAGATGGAAGAGATGCGTAGGGCAAGGTATGGGGAAAGGGCATGGAGTTTCTGTGCTCTCTGAGCTCAGCACTCTCCCCAAACCTCCCCCTGTTCACCAACCTGGAAGCTCTCCAAACCCTATCCTTTTGGGTTTTTATGGGGGCTTCATTATATAGGCATGATTGATTAAATCATTGGCCCTTGGCAATTGATTCAACCTTCAGCCCTTCTCCCTTCTCAGGATATCAGGGGGTAGAATTAAAAGTTATACCTCTCTACTCATGGTTGGTTCCCCTGGCAACTGGCCCCCATCATTATGTCTTTTCCAAAGGTCACCTTGTTAACATAAACCCTATGGTGGTAGAAGGAGGCTTGTTATGAATAAAGTCACCTTTGTGTCTCTGAGGTGATTTCAGGAACTGAGGACAAAGGAGCAAATATTATAACAAAAGATGTTCTATTGGCCTTATTGCTCAGGAAATTCCAAGGGTTTGGGGAGCTATGAGCCAGGAACCCTGGGTTAAAACTAAATACATATATTCTGGAGAATGACACTTTGGTCATCTGAATGAGTAAAGACATATTATTATAAATCACAATATTGTAAGTGTCCCTACTACTTGCTTTCCATAGTACCCTGAACACTATCCTTGCACTTTCCATATGTATGCTGAGCACCTTGAGTAGAATAATTTTTGATTCAATATTCTGACCAATATACCTAGCACGGCCATTTCCCCAGAGTTGGGACTTTGTACATATTTATTATATGACTGATAATCAATTTAAATGTCATCAATTTTATATTTTATATTTGTTCTCTCAATTTTAATGAAACAAATCCCACAAATGCATTTATTTGAATTATTTGAGTGAATCTGTCTTCTTCACAAAAAACAAAATAGATTTGAAAACAAGTTGAAATGTTTCCTAGCAACTCATTCTCAAAAGCAACTTCTAATGGAGGAAAAAATAAACCATGTTTGTTTCCTGTAATTGTCAGGCAGAATAACTTCAATATGTTAATGATGGGAAACCAGAACCCACAGGCAGAAATAAATTGCCTTTTAGGCAAGCCCACTTCAAGCATCAGTTTTCCAAGTCTGGTCGGTTTCCAGCTTAGGTAAATTTATTAGCTGTCCTTTGGTACAAATAAGCTATTTTCTATTATGTAATATTAGAGGTAGACTGAAATCCAACTCTAATGCATGGTGTAGGGGAAGCAAGTTGAGAAGTCTGTGGCCGTTTGGCTCTGTTGGGCGTCATCTTATGGCCATCCTGCTTACAGATCCAGAGCTGCCAATTCAAATCCTGCATTGTTCGGTTAATAGTATTTCACCTGGTCTCATGCTCCAGATTTTTGCCCCCCTCTTTCAATAGCCTGCCACATTTTGATGCCATGAGGCTAAGAAAGGAAGTCAAGGCCTCTGTGCCAGACAGTATTCCACCCTCTTCTGAGATGAGAATGGTCCCCCAGTTTCGCATCTTATATGAAGGCATCTTCTTTCTTCCAAGTGGAGAATCATTTTTCATCTGAGTGTTCAGAATAAATTTTATACGACATTTAAAGCCACAATACAGAAACTCAATTTAACCAATATTTTCTACTTTGCCTTGAGCTACTTCTCTCAGTTTTGAAACCATTGATCATTACCAACATTAAGACATTTTCATTTTCTGCTCTGGCTCTCCCGTAGGAATGTGCTCAAGTGACTTGACTACATTAGAACCTGTAATGCTCACACCAATCTTATGAGGTAAATATTGTTTTCACAGCCACTTGACAATTGAGGAAGTTACGGAACAGGGAGGTACACAGCTTAGAAGAGACAGGGCTGGGTACAGGAACGAGTCCCTAGAAAAGTCAGACAGCCAGGGCATGGCAGGTGGGGGCAGGGACAGGGGCAGGAGCTGGACAGGTTTCTGAGGGAAACTCTGAGCACCCACCCAGGGCGTGTTCTAGGGCTAGGAGGAGTAACTGCGTCCTGGAAGCTTTTTTAAACTCAGTTTTTCCTTAAACAATGCCAGGAATTAGTATTGAATTAATTCAAATTACCCTAAAATTAGAGTAGCTCTTTTTCTTCCCAAACTCCCTTTCAAACTCAATACCTAGACTGCAAAGAATAGCTTACTGGATGCTAGGAGCCCAGTGATTTTCTGGCCATTTTAACTGCCACTGCCTGGAGCTTCTCTTCTCTCCCAGCAACTTCTCCACTTATGACCCTGCACCCCGACAATGCCTCTGGCCAGGTACTTGCCTTCTTCCTCTCCCTCCATCCATTCTCCTCCGTTCCCCACTGACCATACACCCAGATCTTCCTTCTCAAGATTGAAAACACAGCTCCATCCTCTGCCTCTGAAACTCCTTCTCCCCACACTTACCCTTCGTCAGGGACATCCGCAACATTCTCTGTCACAACCCACTGAACATGACCTGGTTCCTAGGCCCTAGGTGTGCCCCTAAACCTCTCCTGGGACTCAGGCACTCCCAGAGCAAGAAGAGAAATTTCTCACCCTTTGTATTCCCTATCTGGCTAAAGAATCTTGGGATATGGACTGGGAAGTGTGGGAAGATGATGGGGTAGGAGTAAAGAAAGCACTTTCCTGTCCTAGGATAATAGCAGACTCAATACTCTATGCACTTTTGCCCCAGCCAAGCCGTATAGAGCACGTGCCCTCTGAAGGAGTGGTCTCAATTTGCTTTTCTGAACTTTTCCACTCTGGCATGTTTCTAACTGGGATCATTAAATTTCTCTACGTGTTGAGTCTCTTTTGACCAAAAGATTCTATCAACCCTCCCACCCCCTGTACCTCATCACCCATCAACTCCCCTCACATAAACACACCCAAATTCCTAGCCAGGCCTGGGCTCTCTGTGAATGCTTGCTGCATGATGACTTGATTAAAGAGGTAAATTGGCCACATCACCACAGTCTCTGACTTCAGGGCTACATTGAATTGAGGTGTGGCCTCAGGAGATTTATAGTGCTTGCTGAAGACTGACACCTCAATTACATCACAGAACACTATGTCCTCCATTCCCCACACCCAGGTTAATAAGCACAGTGAATTACAGCTTGGAACGCTGCAAGAGACAGAGTCTCTCTGAGGAGCAGACACTCAGTAAAACTCGCTGACAAACTAGCCCAAATCCTGAACACCAGTTATCTCCAGGAGAATTTGAAGCCTGAGGGGCACCAAGGGTAACTATGACAAAAATTGCAAACTAAGCCCAACTTCTGACTAGATAAACACTAATACTGGACCAAAGTCATACCACAAGGAATGGCGAGCTCATCAAGCATTCAAACAAAATTAATTTGAGGAGGTTCAGGTCCAAGATGGTATCACAGGAGGCTCCAGAACTCACCTTAGGTGGACATACCAAATCTACAGTTACACATGGAACAATTCCCTCTAAAAGAAATCCAGAATCAAGCTGAGCAACTTCTTCTCATTGGGCGAATGAGAAGAAAGCTACATTGAAACAGGTAGGAATGGCTGTGATACACAATTGCCATAAACTCTACCCCAACACATTGCCGTATACTTGGGAGGGACCTTACAGCTCCCAGAATCTCCTTGTAAAGAGAAGTGTTTGGACCCAACATCAGGCACCACGAAAATTTCTAAGACTTCCACCTGAGGGATGGACCCCTAAAATTCATAATTTGAAAAGTGGTCAGGGCTTGCATCCCTGAGATGCACAGGACTACAGTAAACAAAGAAACAGTTCATAAGGGGCTCCCAAAGACTTTCCGTGGTTATCCCCACAGGGCTTAGCATACAGGTGGCAGACAGAAACACCCATCTCTATGTCTTAACTAAAAGATGCTTATTTGCATATCTTAAAAACTGTAGCCTGAGGATCAGGTTTCTAATTTAACACACACCTAGAGGCTGACTGTGATCCTCGCAGGAGACTGGGGATGCCAGCAGGTACCATCTCCACATTCTCTGTCAGCCCTTCTCCAGGTCACCAGTGTCTCCCTGGAAAGAGCTTGTGCATGTGTCTCATGCCCTAGCTTTCATGGCTGCCATCAGGGATGTCCCCTGGATCACCCAGCTCTGGTGGCTAGTGGGACCTGAGTTCAGGTCCAACAGGACTGTAGCAAAGAAAGAAATACTACTTAAACAGCTATTACTCTAAGGCCCAGCACAGAGAAAACAGACAGAAAGGACCATCTCCCAGTTCTTCTCCCACAGATGCTGATTTGCATACTTTAAAAGCTGCTGCCTGTGGGTCAGGCTTCTAATTTAGCACAATCTAGGTATAGATTGTGATCCTCCTTGGACCTGGGAGGCCAGAGGGCTCCATCTCTACGTTCTCCCTCTGGCCAGCTTCAAATCACTTCTGTTTCCCTGGAATGAGCTTCTACACATGACTAGCACCCTGGCTACTGCAGCTAGGGGAACATCACTTATCACCTGGCTCTAACAGCCAGCAGGGCTTGAATTCATGGATCCCACAGGACTGCAGTAAACAAAGAAACAGTTCTCAACTGCCTATCACCTAGGGCTCAGCACAGAAGGACCACACAGAAATGCCCAGCTCCCAGTCTTTCCCTAAAAAATATCTGCTTTCATAACTTTAAAAGCTACTACCTGATAGTCTAACTTCTAGTCAGCCAAAATCTGTGTGCTGATTGAGTTAAACCCCTTCAGAACTCTGACAGGTTTTGGCTTATCCTCAACAACTGTTAGTCACCAAGAAGAAAGAAGGCAGCTTAGACAATGACAAAGATTTGAGGGTCAACCAAGAGCCATGGAAGTTTGAACAACAAGGTTCATCTCCTACATGAGACCACTCATTCAAGACTGGGAGAGGTGGCTGTTTCATCTAATGAACAGAAACCAACACAGAGAATGAATGTAAATGAAGAAACAAAGAAATCAGTTCCAAACAAAAGGATGAGATAGACTTTAGTGAACTGGAGATAAGTGATAAGTCAACTCTGTAAAGAGTTCATAATAATGGCTATAAAGATGCTCTCTGGGGCCTCCCTGGTGGCATAGTAGTTAAGTTTGCGTGCTCCTCTTTTGTGGCTTGGGCTTCACCAGTTCGGATCCTGGACATGGACCTACACACTGCTCATCAAGCCAAACTGAGGGGGTGTCTCACATAGAAGAACTAGTAGGACGTACAACCAGGATATACAACTATGTACTGGGGCTTTGAGGAGAAAAATAAAAGAGGAAGATTGGCAACAGATGTTAGCTCAGGGTCAATCTTCCTCACCAAAAAGCATACCTTTAAACAAAATTTAAAAAATTTTTAAAAAGCTTTCCAAAAAACATGCTCACTGAGATCAGGAGAACAATGCATGAATAAAGTGAGAACTTCAACAAGGGATAGAGAATATAAAAAAGTACCAAAGAAAAATACAGAGCTGAAGAATACACGAACTGAACTGAAAAATTCAAAGAGGGGTTCAACAGCAGAATAGATGAAGTGGAAAAATGGATCAGTAAATTCAAAAACAGGGGCAATGAAATTCATCCAATCAGAGGATCAAAAAGAAAAAGAATGAAGGAGTGAAGATAGCTTAAGGCATTTATGGGACCACATCAAGCAGACCAATATTTACATTATAGGAATCCAAGAAGGAGAAGAGAGACTGAAAGAGGCAGAACAATTATTTGAAGAAAAAAATGACTGAAAACTTCCCTTGCCTTGGGAAACACAGACGTCCAAACTGAGGGCCCAAATAGTTCCAAATAAGATGAATCCAAAGAGATCCACATCGAGACACATTATGGTTAAGTTGTCCAAAGTCAAAGACAAGGAGGAAATCTTAAAAGCAGTAAGAGAAAGACTGTTTGTTACCTACAAGAGAAACTGCGTAAGACTATGAGCAGATTTTTCAGCATAAATGCAGGCCAGAAGGGAGTGGTATGATATAGTCAAAATACTGAAAGAAAAAATCTGCCAAGCAAGAATATTCTACCTGGCACAGTTGTTCTTCATAACTAAAAGAGTGATAAAGAGTTTTCAAGGAAAGCAAAAGCTAAAGAAATGCATCACTAGACCAGACTTACAAGAAATGTTAAAGGAACATCTTTAAGGTGAAATGAAAGAATGCTAATTAGTGACAGGAAAACATATGACAGTATTAATATAACTTACAATGGTAAATAAATAGTTAAATTCTGAATAGTCTAAAGTTGAAATGGTGATGGGTTGATCATTTATAAATCTAGTATGAAGATTAAAAGACAAAAATAATAAAAAGAGAAAACCCTGTAACTACAATAACTTGTTAATGGATACACAAGGTAAAAAGATGTAAATTGTGACATCAAAACCATAAAATGTGTTGGGGGAAGGAGAGTAAAAACATGGACCTATAGAATGCATTCACACATAAGTCTTTTTAAACTTTAAATAGACTGTTATAAATTTAATGTTTTATGTAAGCCTCACGGTAACCACAAAGCAAAAACCTATAGTAGATAAAAAGGGAAAGGAATCTAAGTATACCACAACAGAAAATCATTAAAGAACAAAGGATATGACAAGAAGAAGGGAAGAAAAGAGTTACAAAACAGACAGTGAAGAATTAGCAAAATGGCAATAGTTTATTTACTTTAAAAGCAAATAGACCAAATTCTCCAATCAAAAGATATAGAGTGGCTGAATGGATAAAAAAACCAAGACCCAACTATATGCTGCCTGTAAGAGACTCACTTCACCTTTTTTTCCTTTTCGAGGAAGATTAGCTCTAAGCTAACATCTGCTGCCAATCCTCCTCTTTTTGCTGAGGAAGACTGGCCCTGAGCTAACATCCATACCCATCTTCCTCTGCTTTATATGTGGGAGGCCTACCACAGCATGGCTTGCCAAGCAGTGCCGTGTCCACACCCGGGATACAAACTGGTGAACCCCGGCCCGCCAAAGCAGAATCTGTGTACTTAACTGCTGCATCACTGGGCGGGCCCTTCAGTTCACCTTTAAGGAGACACACGGATGGAAAGTGAAGGGATATAAAAGACATTCCATGAAAATGGAAACCCAAAGAAAGCAGAGGGAGCTATATTTATACCAGAAAAAACAGACTTAAAGACAAAGACTGTAATAAGAGACAAAGAAAGTCATTATATAATAATAAAGGGGCTAATCTGACAAGAGGATATAACATTTGTAAATATTTGTGCACCCAACATAGAAGCACCTAAATATATAAAGTAAATATTAATAGACCTAAATGGAGGGATAGACAGAAAACAATAATGCTATAGGAGTTCAATACCTCACTTTCATCAATGGATAGATCATCCAGAGAGACAATCAATATGGAAACATTGAACTTAAACGACATATTAGACAAGATGGACTAAGACATTTACGGAACATTCCATCCAAAAGCAGCAGAATAGACATTCTTCTCAAGTGTACATGCAACATTTTCCAGGATAGATCATGTGTTATCAGGATAGATCATGTGTTATTCCACAAAACAAGTCTTAATAAATTTAAGAAGATTGAAATAATATCGAGCATCTTTTCCACGCATAATGGTATGAAACTAGAAATCAATTACAAGAAGAAAACTGGAAAATTCACATTTTTGTATGTAAAAATTAAACAACATACTACTGAACAACGAAATGGTCAATGAAGAAATCAAAAGAGAAATAAAAAAGATCTTCAGACAAATGAAAATGGAAATACAACATACCAAAACTTATGAGATGCAGCAAAAGCAGATCTATGAGGGAATTTCATATTAATAAACTTTATATTAAAAAATAAGGAGGATCTCCAAGAAACAACCTAACTTTAGACCAAATGGTACTAGAAAAAGAACAACAGACTAAGCTGGAAGTTAGTAGAAGGAAGGAAGTAACAAAGATCAGAGTAGAAATAAAAAATTAGAGACTAAAAATAATAGAAAATATCAATGGAATTAAGAGCTGGTTTTTTGAAAAGATAAACAAAATAAGCAAACCTTATTGAGACTCACCAAAGAAAAAGAGAGAGGACTCAAATAAATAAGATAAAATAATGAAAGAGGAGATGTTACAACCGATACCACAGAAATACGAAAGATCCTAAGAGCCTACAATGAACAACTATATGCCAACAAGTTAGACAAACTAGAAGAAACAGATAAATTCCTACAAACAACAACTTTCCAAGACTACATCATGAAGAAAGAGAAAATCTGAGCAGACCAATTACTAGGAAGGAGATTAAATCAGTGACCTCCCAACAAACAGAAGTCCAGGACCAGATGGCTTCACTAGTGAATTCTACCAAGTATTTTAAAAAGAATGAATATCCATCTTTGTCAAACTCTTCCAAACATAGGAGAGGAGGGAATACTTCCAGTCTCGTTTTCAAGAGGCCAGCATACCAGGGTAAGTACCAGACAAGCACACTGCAGAAAAGAAAATTACAGGCCAATAGCCATAGGAACATAGATGCAAAAATCCTCAACACAATATTAGCAAAACAAATTCAACAATATATTAAAGGAATCATACATCATGATCAAATGGGATTTATTTCAGGGATGCAAAGATGGTTCAAAATGTGCAAATCAATCTATGTGATACACAATTTAATAAAATGAAGGATAACAGTCATATCATCAGCAAATCATGCAAAAAAGCAACTGACAAAATTCAAAATCTATTCGTGATAAAAAGTCTCAACAAACTGGGTATAGAAGGAATGTAACTCAATATAACAAAGGTCATATATGACAAGCCCACAGCTAACATCACATTCAATGGCAAAAAGCTGAAAGTTTTTCCACTAAGATCAGGAACAAGAAAAGGATGCCCACTTTTGTCACTTTTATTCAACATAGTACTAGAAGTTAGTCAGAACAATTAGGCAAAAAAAAAAAAAAGAAAAAAAGGGCATCTAAATCAGACAGAAGTAGACTTATCTCCTCTTGCCGATGACATAATATCATACAAAGAGCACCCTAAAGACTCCACCGCTAAACTATTAGAGCTAATCAGTGTATTGTTAGAGTTGCAAGACACAAACAAACCCCCACAAAATTAGTTGTGTTTCTATACACTGACTACAAACTATCAGAAGGAGAAATTATGACAATGGTCCCATTTACAACTGCATCAAAGAGAATCAAATACCTAGGAATAAATTTAACCAAGGAGATGAAAGACGTGTACACTAAAAGCGATAAGACATTGATGAAAGAAATTGAAGAAGATAAAAATAAATGGAAAGATATTCTGTGCTCAAGGATTGGAAGAATTAATCTTGTTAAAATGTCCATACTACTCAAAGCGATCCACAGATTCAATGGAATCCCTATCAAAATTCCAACGGTAATTTTCACCAAAAGAGAAAAAACAATCCTAAAATTTGCATGGAACCACAAAAACCCAGAATGGCCAATGCAGTCTTAAGAAAGAAGAACAAAGCTGGAGGCATCACACTCCAAGTTCAAACTATATCACAAAGCTCTAGTAATCAAAACAATATAGTATTGGCATAAAACCAGACACATACATCAGTGGAACAGAATAGAGAGCCCAGAAATAAACCCATAAATATGGGTTTTATGACATTTAATTAAATGTTTAATTTATGATAAAGGAGCCAAGAATATAATGGGAATTATATAAAAAATTATAATCTTCAATAAATGGTGCTGGGAAAACTGGATGGCTACACAAAAGAATGAAACTGGACCACTACCTTACATCATACACAAAAATAAACTGAAAATGAGTTAAAGGCTTGAATGTAAGACCTGAAACCATAAAACTCCTAGAAGAAAACCATAGGCAATAGGCTCCTTGACATTGTTCTTCTCAATGATTTTTTTTAGATTTGACACCAAAAGGAAAGGCAACAAAAGCAAAAATCAACAAGTGGTACTATATCAAATTAAAAAGCTTACGCACAACAAAGGAAACTATCAATGAAATGAAAACGCGACCTCCAGAATGAGAGAAAATATTTACACATATCATATATCTACTAAGGGGATAGTATCTAAAATATATAAAGAATTCATAAAACTCAACAGAAAAAAACAATCTGATTAAAAGTGAGCACAGGATCTGAGTAGACATTTTTCCAAAGATGACATACACATGGCTAACAGGTATATGAAAAAGTGCTCAACATCACTAATCATCAGGGAAATGCAAATCAAAACCACAGCGAGGTATCACCTCACACTGGTCGGAATGGCTACTATCAAAAAGACAAGAAAAACAAGTGCTGGCAAGAATATGGTGATAAGGGAACGCTGTGCACTCTTGCTGGGAATGTAAAATGATGCAGCCATGAGGGGAAACAGTATGGAGATTCCACAAAAAATTAAAAATAGAACTACCGTGTGATCCAGCAATTCCACTTCTGGGTATTCAACCAAAGGAAACGAAATCACCATCTCAAAAAGGTGTCTGCACCCACGTGTTCATTGCATTATTATTTATGTTAGCTAAGACACAGAAACAAGCTAAGTGTTCACTGACAGATGAATGGATAAAGAAAATGTGGTATATATAATGTGGTATATATACAATGGAACATTATTCAGCCATAAAAAGGAAGGAAATCCTGCCACTTGCAATAATATAGATGGACCTTGAGGGCATTATTGTAAATGATATAAGCCAATCAGAGAAAGACATATACTGTATGATCTCACCTATATGTGGAATCTAATAAAAACTGAAACCATAGATACAGAGAACAGAGGGTGGTTGTCAGTGGTATGGGCGGGGGGTTGGAGAAATGAGTTGTGAAACGGTAAAAACTTCCAGTTGTAAGACAAATAAATCCTGCGGATGTAATGTACAGCATGTTGATGACGGTTAATAAGGCTCTATTGTATATTTGGAAGTTTCTAACAGAATAAATCTCAGTTCTTATCACAAGGAAAAAAAAATTGTAGCTATGTGAGATGATGGATGTTAACCGCTTATTGTAGTAATTATTTTGCAATATATACTTATATCAAATCATTATGCTGTACTTCTAAAAGTAATACAATGTCAATTATACCTCCGCAAAAGTTGGAAAAATTACTCGACTATGTGCTGTCCTAAACAACATGTCAAGATTCCTGTGATGCTGTGTCATAGTGAATCCATCAGGTGACACTCAGTTGCACTTTGTCCCTTTACTGATGGTGATCACTTTGATCACTTGATTGTGGCGGGTGCTAGGCCCTGCTGTATAAATTACTCTTTCCTCCTTCAAAATTAAAAGGATTTCACGGGAAAGAAAGTTGAAACTATGTGCATCTTCCTCCTTACCAAACTTTAGGTACATCTGTAGGGATGCGTGGTGCCCTGTTTTACTCAATGGTAATAATCTCTTATATAAATATTTTGATGCTCAAATTGTCCTTAATTTTGCTGGTGGGAGCCCTTTCAGTTTGGTTCTTTCGTCCTTTTGACATGCCACCATTATTCCTTGAGCACCTCCTTGATTTACCATAAGTCGTTCAAGGCTCATCTTGTACTTTTTCCCGCCACGGCTCTGGGTAGAGTCATTTCTCAAAGAGCCCAGTTTAAGTGTAGGATGGTATTTAGAAGCCAAGATCTAGCACTTGGTGGCAGAATGATGACCTGAGGTGTGATGCTGTTCCTTTGTTCTCTTCAGGGTCAAAAAAATAGGCAAAGGGAGCCTGCGTTCTGAATTCATCCATGACACCACATCTCTGTATATCACATCATCCTGTGGGAGAGAGTCTACTCAAAGGCATGGGAAAATGGGGGAAAGGCCACAAATACCTTTCTAGGATTTCCTTTTCTTCCACACGCTTTGGTCCTTTTAAATGCCTGTGATTAAGGAGTACTGAATTGATTGAACCCTAGTGAAGTAAGAAAAAGTCAGCTAGACTCTGGGAATATCCTGGACGTTGAGGGCACAGAACCCATTCTACTCCAGCCTAACGTCTGCCCTAGTGCAGGTGTGTAGTAATTGTTTTGCGTATATATACTCATAAGTAGGGCATTTTCATGAATTTTTTTGATATATAGTAAATCCATTCACCTGGAATCACCTATCTTGATTGAAAATAAATTTTCTTACTTTTTTTTCATTATTCTCTTGGCTCCATCTAATTTCTGCTTCTGGAATTCCTGTTGTGCATAAATTGAAGCTGATGAATCTGTTCCTCAGGAATTACCTTTTCTCTCAAACTTTGTATTTATCTGATTTCCCAGAGAATTTCTAAAATCTGTTTTTTACTTTATTGTGCTATCTTTCTACTTTATGCAATCTACTGTTGCACTTTCTCCATCATACTTTAACATGTGGTCATCATATTTTTCAACTTTATTAAAATTTTGCCTCACCACCATGTTCCTTTTTCTCTACTTCCTCTTCCAGAAATAAATATGCATCATTCCCTCAAATCTCATTGAGATTACAAATCAAGACATTTGCAGCAACTCATGGTATTTTTCTCATTTAAATTTCTAATTTTTCATATTTGATGATTTTTCTCTTTGTAAATATTTAATGAGGAGGTATTTAATATTTCAGCTTTAATGCATCCTGCAGAAAGTGTGTGGGTTTCTGCTCAGCTTTTCCTCGCATGGCTGAAAAAGGAAGGAACTGCTCAGATTAACTGCAGCTTTACTTTGCTTCACCACAGATCCTAAATCCTATGCAAAGAAGGCAGGGGGTGGGGGTGGGGGGTGATGAAAGCAAGATGTGTCTGTCACAGAGAGAAACGTCAGTGCCTCTAGCTTCATTTGGGGTTGGTTTTGGTACCTGAGAGCTGGCTTGGAAAGCCCTCTCCTTCTCCAGCTGGTGTAATTAATGCCACCAGGATCCAGCTGTGCAGGTACCCCACTTTACCTGGCATGCTATCTGTGCCAACCATAAACTGAACGTGAGCGCCCATTACATCTCATCATTGGAATCTGGCATCTGGTGAATTATTAAGGCTAATGAGAGGTGGTCTGGTCTTCGCTTTTCCAATCCCAGTGTTCCCAACATTAGGAACAGTGCTGTTGGAATTCTGCTGACCAGGAAAGGGAGTCGCTCCCCTAAGCCCTTGCTTCCTAAGCACACGTTTGCTTTGCATGAATTCCTTTGTGGTTTGGATCCCCACTCACTCAATCCAATCTTCCCTACAAGATAGAGCATAAAAATTCCTTTCCATTTCTGACAGGTAGAAATGCTAGTTTCCAGCACTGGAAATTAGTAAACGGATTTTACTAAAGATTATTATATGCTTTTGCTCTTTTTAACAGAGATTTGAAATGGAAGGGGGTCCATGTGTAAGGTTCAGAACATCATCTGAATTGATTATTCACAGTTTGTTTAAAAATAAAAATCAAATATGCAAAGAAACATATCAACGGTTTTTAGCTCACTTATTTGAGTGTTGGTATAAATAATCTACGAGACTATTATTGAAGTTTATACTCTGACGGAATATCTATGTTCTATTTAATTAACACCTGCACGATCTCAGAACTACTAGGTCCTATGAATGAGAGAAGACAGGAGCTAGCCAGTCCATGTGTAAATAATTACTTCAAAAATTATAACAATACTCCAGTTTTACAGTGAATGTCTTTAAACGTGTCCTTCTTTGGGACAGAATCATGTCTTTTTTTACTGAAAACCATCAAAAATTGGTAATTTATTGTCTTGTCAATATTGAAATTTTATCTACAGTAGCAGATTAGCTTAGGGGAGAAAAATATAGTGTGATTTGCTGAATAAAACACAAATACACATTTTACTTTTCTTTTATAATATGTATATTGAATATTATCAGAAGATAATTACACAGGAAACTGAAATCGTTAATTTTTTGCATATACAGTATTTGCAAAATAACATTAGTTGTTACAGATGAAATATATTGCAACTAGATTTATAAAATATATACTTTTATATTAAAATTAGTCTAGTAAGTCTTTAATTTAGTATAAAACTTGAAAATAAAGCAGAGACTATAGTTCTAAGGAATTTATCATAGGAAATTCCATGTTTAAATGTAAAAATTCCTACATCCTTTCTCTGAAATACACAATGAAAAAGAAAATGTATAAAATAAAAGAAAATGTATAAAAACATTTATAAGTAATACAGAAAATAAACTCTATAATTTGAAAAGTGAAATCATACACCTGGAGCTTCAGGCATCATAGTGTAATTCAAACGCTATAAGCCATTTCAATAAAGAAAAAAAAAACACTGAGTTTTTCTTCTCCGTAATCCCAATCAATACAGGCTTCAAGTTTTCTGAGGAGACTATCATTAATCCACTACCACATTCCTGCTTTCTACTTATTGCCTCCACTGCTTTCAAAAAACATGAAGTCCTAGAGAAAAACAAAAATACAGAAATGAGTTTTCATTAAAAAAAATGATCAATTTTCAGACGCATAAATGTTAAGGGATCTGATGAAACATGATGACATATCTGCTAAACAAGACAAACGGACCCTAGTAAGTCAATCTGGGAAAAGTTGATAGCTTCAGCTTTCCACTTTAAAGCAACTCAATCCTAAAATTCTATTCACTTATTGATACCTGCATGAATTTAATTAATCCTCTGGTAATTTCTCTAAATTTCACTTTTTCTCATGCCTCTCAGAATGTTCCTCTTTCAATCTTTCTTCCTCATCTTTTTGTACTCCTCTAATTAAATAATTCTTTCTGTGACTGGAATTCCATACACAAATTTTAGATTTTTTCAGGAGAATGACAGCCCTCTTAGAGTTAGAATGTATCGCAGCATTTTTTGGCCCAGTTTTATGATTTCTCTTCCAAACTGGTCCACTGTATTCCCCAGCTTGTCTCACTCCCTCCGTGTCTAACCACACACTCTTGCCTATGACTTCTGCCCAAACCACAGATTTTTATGTCTCTCACATCTATCTTTTCCGTTGTCAGTTCACAAAGAAATAATTTAATCCTTGTCACCATTCACTTGCAATTGCACTATTGCAATTTTACCTCTCGTCAATCTATTTCTCACATAGTCACCAGGATTTATTTTTCTAAAATTTGGATTTATAACTCTTTTCTTTTCTTTTTTTTTTTTTTGAGGAAGATTAGCCCTGAGCTAACTACTGACAGTCCTCCTCTTTTTGCTGAGGAAGACTGGCCCTGAGCAAACATCCGTGCCCATCTTCCTCTACTTTATACACGGGACGCCTACCACAGCATGGCATGCCAAGCGGTGCCATGTCCGCACTCGGGATCCGAACCAGCGAACCCTGGGCCGCCGAGAAGCAGAACGTGCAAACTTAACTGCTGTACCACTGGGCGGGTCCTATAACTATTTTCTTTATATCTAGCAAAACTAACTAATTAACTAAATGATTTTCAATATCTTCCCGATGTCTAAAAGAAGTTGCTCAATCTTTAAAAGTCCTTTAGAAGAAGCCCAATCTACCCCATCGTCATTTCATAATTACCCCACCACCACCCCCAATCCATTTTTCATCTATCCAAACACGCCAGGGTAAGATTAAATGTTACTTTTTATGTGAAATAAACACTCATTGAAAACACATATAGAAAATATTGAGCCCATCCCAAATTAAATAGAATAGCTTAATAAAATCCCAGTGACCCCTCACCCAGCTCCAATAATTATTAACATGACAATCTTGGTTCAGCAATCACTCCATCCTCTAGAGCCCCTGCCCTCACCCCCCATTATTTAAAAGCAAATTTGTGATTTCATACCATTTTATACTGAAATACTTCAGTATGTGCCCCTAAAAATTATGGACTGTTCTGCTTTTACACAACCATATCATCCTACCTAAAAATAAAAACTTAATAATTAATATCATCAAATAGCCAGTCAATGTTCAAATTTCCCTGAATGCCTTGTAAATGTCTTTTTATACTGTTTGTTTTTATGTTTTTTGTTTGAATCGGTATACAAACTGCATTAAGTCGATGTTTCTTAGGTCTCTCTATTTTTATTTTATTTTTATCTTATTATTCTGACATGTATTTGTTGAAGCAACTAGCTCCTTTTTCTATAAATTCTCTTAGTTTTTAGTTTTTTCTGATTGTGCCCCCAAGTCAATGTTTAAGATATTCATCTCATGGCCCCAAATCTTGCTTGCATATTGGAATCACCCAACAGCTCTAAACAGCTTGAAGGCTAGTCCCCTCTCCAGAGATTTTGATTTACGATCTGGTGCAGTGTTGACATGGGGAGTTTGAAAGCTACCCAGCTGTTTCCACTGTGCAGCTATGGTTGAAAACCACTGCTCTGTCCCAGGAGTCCTTGGCTTCGCTGCGTATGGAGTCACGTGGGGAGCTATACATACCTCATTCTGAGCTTCTGATTTAGGTAAACTGGAGTATGGGCTGACACTTGGGTTTTTGAGAAGCTCCCTGGGTTATTTAACGTGAAGACAAGCTCAGAATCACTGTTCTAGCCCATGTATTGCCTCTTGATTGGCAGTGCCATTTAAGGGCTTGATTGGATGTATTCTGTTACTGCAGTTTACACTCCTGTATTAGATGAATTAATAATGACTCCGGAGGAAATCTCCTTGTTTCACTAAGTCTTATCCATGTAAATCCAGATTCAAAGTCTACTCAAAAGCACCAATTTCCATTTTTTAATAAAAACCCCAAAGACCAGGGCCTCTCCCTAACACATGAAGTCCTGCTGTTACCATGTGAAACTGCACAGACCATCCAGAGAGAAACTAGTCACCTGTGAATCCAGAGATTCAGGAGAAAATGGAATTTCAAAACGAGGATTAAATAAAACCTATAAACTTAAGAAGATCATTTAAAATGTACAATTTACTGAATCATTTCAGAATGAGAATTGAGAGACCATCTATACTCCAGATGAACCAGAATACACTTACAATGAGGAAACATGCGCCAAGCATCGCAGCTTTCATTTTCACATCAAGGTCTAAAGGGAACTGGATCCCAAAGTTATCAGCATCTGTATATGCCTCTCTCAGAAAACCACCCCACTGCTTGGAAATCTTGCCAACCACATTTGCTTCATCAAGAGACTTAACCTAAATTGAAAAAGAAAAAGACAGTCTTAAAGAATTCTAGAAACCCAATAATAAGGCTACTTCCAAAGATGGAATAAAATTAAACAAATACTCTACTAAAATTATATGCCATACATAACTATGAACATTATATCATTCATCAGACGCATGTAAAAACCTGGATCTTTTTATAGATACATGAAAAAAACTGTTTCTTTGCTACAGAGATCTTATATGAAAGAAGTTGTGCTGAAATATTTTCTATTCTACATTAAGACACACAGTAATAAATGAGTTGAATTTATCTAAAACAAAATTTAAATAAGAAAAGATACAAATATGAAATGTTTCTTTGATGAAATTTCTAGAAGCCATCAGGAAGTAATAAATAAACCCCATGTGACCTCTGCTTTAAGAGAAGCACAGGGCGTTTACACAGGCAGAGTGTTTAATGGGATGGGAGGACCTGTTACTACCCGCTGTCAGTAGGAAAATGTGAATGGCTAAGAACCTGGGAAAGAGGACTGGCAGTTTTGAGAGAGGGAAAGTAACCGCGAAGTAACTTGATGGTATACCCTGGGTCAAGAGTTGGGGTAAGACTAGACAGCAGGAGGGGGGTAAACAGCAAAAGAGGAAGAGTGTACGAAAAAAAGGGCTCCAAAGTAAAATTTTTCTAATCTTACAATTCTGCCTGATAGCCCTGGGCCATCACAAAGAGTGAACAGATTGTGGCCGGACAAATGCACCTCACCAAGTGGGCATGCAGGGACTGAATTTAGCCCACACCCACCAAAGTACGTACACATAGGTTGCATCAACCCAGGAGGAGAAGCGTCCTTTTCAAACGTACATGAGGTACCATATGTGCTAGAAACACCCTTGCCTCAGGCTGGGATCAGCTAAATTAATGAGGGAAACTGAAAACAGTTGACATTTTATTTGGGTGTGGGTAGATGAGTTCTTTAAAAATCTGAAATAAATTCTAATATGAAAACTGTGGGAGCATAGATAGCATGTTCATCAAACATCCCCCCTCTCTCTACAGGGCCAGTGTTCTCTGCACACTGATAATTCGTCCTGGCCACGTGACCTGTTTGACCGATGGAATGTTAGTTGCTGTGACAGGAGCAGAGGCCTTAGCCGAGGCTAAGTGGGTCAGCCTGGCTCTTGCTCTCCAGGGGTCAGCCACGAGGAAAGCAGGACCCAGGGGGCTGCTGTTGCTACAGCTCCAAAATGAACATACCTGGAACAGATCTGAGGCCAACCTACAGCCCGAATCAGAGCCATCTAGGTAAGCCTAGGTATGTGCCCTGAGGCCCCGCTGACCAGCAGGCCCGTGAGCATGGGAATAAATGCCTGTTTTTTTTAAGCCACTGAGCTCTAGGGCTTATAAGCTATGCAACACTATTGTGGCAAAATAGCCTAACACAAATTCCTTCTTGCACATTGTAGTGTTTTATCTGCTAATAGCTCTCATCGAAGGATTTCAAGCTGGTAATAAAATCTTACATTTTATTTTTCAATGTAGTTATTTCTAATTTTTGAAATATTTTTAAATGAAATGTACAAAAGATAACGTACTAACCACCATAATCTCACCACTAGACGTAACGGACGGTAACTTTCCCCTTTCTCACTCCTACAGCATGAAATTTAAAAATTCACCAACATTTACGTAGGAAGTAGAACATATAATTTTTTTATGGAAAAGTTCAGAAATGTGAATAGTCAAGTCACATGTGACTTGAAGTTACTGCTGAAAAGGCAACAGGATTAGATAATTTTTAGCTAAATTCTAGATAATATTTTAAAAACAGAAAATCTATGTAATAAAAAGATTTAAACTTCTGGAAATAAACTGATATATCACTATTAAAGGTATTCTAAAAAGAAATCTATAGGCTCATCTCACAATATAAATATAAATGCAAAAAATCCAAATACAACATTAGCATATGGAACCTAGGTAAGTATCAAAAGAATATACTATCATAAAGAGTAAAATACTAGAAAATCATATAATTCAAAACATATGAGTATATCCATAGAGGCTGAAAAGGTATTTTTACTAATTAAGCCTTTATATAACATTTAGTATATGCAAGGCATTTAAATGCTTTACAAGTATGAAGTAATTTTTTTTCTCCTAAGATATGTACTATTATTACACACAACTGTCATGTGAAAAAGCTGAAGCAAAGAGAGGGTAAGTAGTTTGTCAATTTCACAGGGATAAGCAGTCATGGGGATGGGTCTGAAGCCCAGGCCTGCTGCTCCAGAGTGTCTGTATTTGTGACAATCATGATACTCTGCCTTTTAGGAAGTTAAGTATCAATTCTTAATAAAAACTTAGGTCAGAGGTCGACAAACAAAGGTCAATGGGCCAAATCTGGCCTGCCCCCTGTTTTTGTAAACGGTTTTGTCAGGAAACAGTTACACGCAGTATTTATGTACTGTTTATGACTCCTTTCATGCTACAATGACAGAGCTGAGTAGTTACAACAATGAGTATATGGCCCATAAAGTGTAAAATGTTTTCTCTTATTCCTTATAAAAGGAAAAAAGTATGCTGATTCCTGTTCTAGGTAAAATAAGAATAGAAAAATACTGTGAAAAATGACAGCCAATATCTTTCTAAATAATGAAATATTTGCTGCTATTTCAATGGAAATCATCAACTTGGTAGGTATTCCCACAATTGGCATTATTCAGTTTTTCTGTAGAAGTAGGCTGGAAAAGAAAATGAGCTAATTGGTAAACATTAAACATTAAAACATTTGAAGAGCTAAAATAGTTTCATTTGCCCTGTGATTTTATACCTAGGAAAACCAAGTAAATGCAGCAAAAATGCCCTCTAAACTTAATACTGGAGTCCAGTCACATGACTGGATATACAGTAAACAAAAATAAACAGCTTTTCTCAATATTAATAATAAGTAGCTAAAAATATTAATATTCCTCCCTAATAGTGATAATGCCTATAAGTTACTTAGGAATAAATTTATCAAAAAAGATAGAGGTTCTTTATGAATAAACCTATTTGGTCTCATGAAGAATACAAACTTAGAAACGAATGAATAAAAAGACAGAATGCTTCTAGGATGAGACAAGTTTAGCATCACAAATATGTTAATTTTAAAAGATGGTAAACAGATTAATACAATACCAGGGAGATTCTAACTTCTGAAAAATTGAATGAAATGACCTTAATGTTCACAGGGAATAAAGCATCTGATAATAGCAAGAAAATATGATAAAGAAGGATACCGATGACCATTTGGCTATGACTAGATGTAGGATGTATCATTAAGTCACTACAGTTGAATCATAAGGCACTGCTGTAAGGACAGATAGTGAGATCAATGCAACAGAGAAGAGAATCTAGAAATAGCTCCCATTACTTGTGGGAATTTAATGGATGGTATTTCAGTTCAGGAAGGAATGAATAGTCTACTTAGTAAATTGTGAAGACACAGCTGTCTAGCCACCTGGAAGAAAAAAGTTTGATCTTATATTGTACAAATAAAATTCCATGTGAGTTAAACATTTAAATGTAAGAAGACAAAAAAAAAAGTAGATAAAATATAACATTGAGGAGAACATAACTAAGACAGGAGAACCAGAAACTATTAAAATACATATATTTGACTACGTAAAATTTAAAATTTCTATATTGCTATACATATATATATTATTTGTGGAAAATATTTGCAAATCAGAGGACAGACGCAGGGTCAATGTCTTCAACACAAAAATTATATTTATAAATTGACAAGAAAAAAAGCAAACAACCCAATAGATAAAACAGGCAATGGATATGAATGGACAATTCCATGAGAGCAAATATAAGTAGCTGGTAAACCTAGATAAAATGCTCACAATCCCTAATGGTTAGGGAATTACATTAGAGGTAATCTTTTCCCTCTACCGCTTGCTGATTTTAGATTCCCTTGTTTAGTTTGAAGTTCGCAATTTAAGCTGTATGTAGGTGCCATTTCTTTTTCTTACCCAGAACTCCTTGCACTTTCAAAATCTAAGGATCCATGGCATCAAGTCTGCAAGATTCTTAGTCATTCATCTCTTTGAATATTATCTCAGCACATTCTCTGTCTTCTCTTTTTCTGTAACTCCTCTTTGGTATATGCAAGACTAGTTTATTATAGCTTGCGTTCCCTTCAATTTTTTTTGTCCCTTCAAATTTACATCTTTCCCCCTCTTCCTTTTTATTTTCCTCATATGGATCAGCCAGTTCACTAGTTCTCTCTTCACATGCATCTAATTTGCAACTCAAACTTTCCAATGAGGATCTATCAAGGACTGTTCCTCATTTCTGGAAGTTCTATTTGGCTTGTTTTCAAATCCTCCTGTCCTTTATTAGTAGTCTCATTCTTCCCTTATGACAGTTTTTGTTTTATCTTTTGTCTCTTTAATGTTTATTGAGGTATTTCTTGTATGATTGCAAACTGTTCTATTACATGCAGTTGCTCCTGGTAAATTAGTTTCTAGAGAATTATGTAGTTTTTGAATCTGCCCACATGAAGATAGGCTTTTTCTGTGGGAATAGAGGGTGCCCTTGGGGATCAATGTCCTTCTAGTGTGCTTTAGCATTTGATTCTGCCATCTGTATACCACTGGGGATCAACTTCTATGTTTCGAGATTCCTGAATCACAACAGTGGTATGAATTCAGACTTCAAACTCATAGATGAGGCTGGATTGGGGGGATAACAGTTTCACTTAGGCATATTTTCACCCCCTACCAAGAATCCTGGAAAGAGACAGATTTATCATCTCCATGGGATAAAAAGTCTACTTGTCTTCCTTCTACTCACCCTTGGGACAGTCTGCTCATGGCTTCAACTACCATCTGTATGCTGAAAACTCTCCAATCTTTTCCTCTACATACCTAAAATTATACATGACTCAAATACAAATCATTAGCTTCCCACAAACAACTGTTTGTCCTCCAATATTCTTAATTCAGCATATGGCATCATTATTCATTCAGCTTTCCAAACATTAGACATCAGAATCATCTCCAAATTTGCTTTAATCCTCAACTGACATAAATCCATGAATCAGTTCTACTCAGTACGCTTATTAAATGCCTCTTCAATTCTTCTTTCCTTTAGAAGGACTCTTGCTCCTGCTGTGTTTCTACACCAAGTTGCTATGCCTGTTGGCACTCAAATGGAGTTCACATTCCATAACGGTCCCTCATATTGATAATTTCTGCTTTCAAATTCTCCATTTTCTAGCTTACAGAAAGTGATTCAAGGCACTACTTTCTCAATTCCCTCAAAGATGTTACCTAGTTAACACCATTATAGGTACACAAGAAAAGTTAACTCATTACATATACTGGGGGCTTTAAGGCATCCATTGAGAAGGGTTGCTGGATGATTTCTAAATCCCTTAGCATTAAATATAGGAGGTTCACAATACAGTCTGACTTGCTTCACCAGTATTTTCACTTATTTTCCACAAATAAACTATATGTCAGCCAAACTTCTGTTAATGTTCCCTTAAAGAACAAATATCTTTTTAGTCTTCCACGTCTTTGATAGGAATGATAAGCCCTACACAGAGAACTATTATACATAAACCCATAAAGTCTTTACACATACATGGTACACAGCCCCCCGACCCTCCACCACACACTATGCATATCGCTTTGTAAGAGTCCTTGTAAAGTCTCTGTTACATCACGTGTTTTCTTAGAATTACCTCTCCCTCATGAGGCTCTGAAGTCAATGAGGGGAAGGACTCATCTTTATATAACCAGGGTCTAACAGGAATTGCAAATCATGTGACTAGAGAAGCCAGGCAGATCACGTAAAAGAAAAGCTGGATAGTGAAAGACCTTAGGAAGTCAAGGGACAGTGACAGAGTTCCCATTTCTTATCACAAGGGGGCAGCACTACCCAGGTTCAGCCTGTTTGTGCCTTTTCTATGAAAATGTAGGCTCAATTTACCAGATTTTCTGATTGCCTAACAATATGAGAAAACCAAGATTAAGTTATGAAATATCCTGATTTTTAAAGATTTGTCACTAAATAACTTGGGCTACAAGGCTGGCCCATCTCTTGGAAAACTGCTGTCATCAAATTCCTTCCTGTAGTAAATACACAGCTATATCATGGTTTCTGAGGATGGAATTTAATACAAGGGTAAAGGAGCGTCCTTAGAGAAGCATAATTGGGTAGTAGGTCTTAATGCTATTTTCCTGAAAACTCTCTTTGCATAATTTGGCTTTTTGTAGGAACTTAAAGGTGTCAGACCTTCTGAAGAGGATCTAGCCCATTGGCAGCCTGCACTGCAGACTAGCGAGGGTCCATATGCTCTGCAGTCAGACTCAGATGACAAGGTTAATGTCGTATTTCAAATAGAGAATACACAGAAACCACCATGTTTAAATGTTCGATGTTTTGCTTATATTTCTTGACTACAAAGCTCTGCTTCTCTTTTTTCCATTTAGCATAACCAACACAGATGCTTAATCAGAGCAACAACCATCTTTCTGACCAAAGGTAAATATATGAGCACATTATCTTCCTCTTGAGATATCAGAATACGTATATTTATTTAATATGTTTGTAACATCCCCCCAAATTATATTATTCTTATATTAGGAAGGTAACGCCTATGAACACTATCACATCTCTTACCTCAAACTCAACATCTGCACAACATCTGCACACAATACACGGACCGATAATCTTTAGTACATCCTCTCTCCTCTCATTTTGAACTGTAAACTTAGGCAGAAACGGGTGCCACATCTGAGTCACATAACCTATTGGTACACCAGGAGGAGCGTAGATTTCTAGCTATAAAAGCAAAAAGTTATATATAAAAATCATCATCATCATAATGTCTAATAATAACTCATTTATTGAACACTTCTTTTTTTTTTCTTTTTTGGTTAGGAAGATTGGCCCTGAGCTAACATCTGTTGCCAATCTTCCTCTTTTGTTTTGCTTGAGAAAGACTGTTGCTGCACTCACATCTTCTATTTTATCAATCTTCTTCTATTTTATGTGGGACGCTACCACAGCATGGCTTGATGAGTCATGCTAGGTCTATGCCTGGGATCTGAACCTGTGAACCCCGGACCACCAAAGTGGAGTGCACGAACTTAACCACCATGCCACCAGACTGGCCCCTTGAACACTTTCTAAGTGTCAGACACTGTTCTAAGCACCACTCAATTCATAATACATCCCTACTGGGTTGCCACTATTATCCCTATCTATAGAGGACGTAACTGAGGAACAGAGAGGTTAATTAAGTTGTACTAGATTCTCCAGCTACAAAGTGAGAAAGATGAGACACAAACTCAGGCAGGCTGTATGCAGAGTCTTCACTCTTAAGCTCTGCTCTAGTGGTCTCATACTTCTTAATTTCCATCCTTATGAAAAATGTCTAAAAATTTAAACTCCTTTAAAAGCAGTAGTTTAGATGTAGGAACACAGCTCTGATCCGTGGTGCAGTTTTCAAACAGGAGTGGTAACGGTGCGATCATGGAAAGAAAACGGGGCCTGGAATGTTGGCTCTGCTACTCAGCTGGGCACCTTGAGAATGCCTCCGTGTGCTCATCCGCAAATGAGGGCTTCCCAGGCCCACTGTGTACGAGCAGACAATATAACACGTCAATGTGCGCTTTATACTGTAGCGCGCATTCCACCAAACTCTCAGTGTTTCCTCAGGTATTCCCAGGATAGATATTATTCCTAAGCTAAATGACATAGAAAACAAAATAATTCAGCATGAACAACTTCAGTTATCTTTTTAAAATAAACGCACTATTGGACTTCCAGTATCTGTGTGCTTGTATCTTTGTCTGTGTCATGCTCTCAGAGCTACCTATGTGGAACAACTAAGTGACCCAGGCAGGGCTGGTCTCACACCAATGGGGACACAGGCAAAGGCCAACTTTCCTATAAACTCTCTGTGCCCTGGCATCTCCCCTGAGATCCATGTTCTCCACCAATGGGCTGTCAAGTAATAGGAAGGAGACACCTGGTGTTTACGGAGCTAATGGTTCTCATACTAGTGTTTACCTCTTACGGAGGACTCAAATATATTAATTTTTTAAATGGCAAAATGAAAAACACAGAAGTTGAGATTTTTCAGAGGGGGCCTCTCCTAGGTTTGCTTCTTAGTAGGTTGGCCAAAATTGTGAGATGAATACATCCGTTCTTTCCTCATTCTTCTGTCCACTTGTTCCTGGGATGGTATTCCAGGATATTCTTTACGGTGCCCCTGTTCTGGTCTTGGTCAGGCCTCTCACGGTCATTTCAGATAAGGGATTTGACCAAGGTGCCCTACCTTCCCAGTTCTCCCAAAGGTCAAGAAGTCTGGTCTCTGAGTGGATGCTCAATCCCATGAGACACACTGCTCAGGGATACGGGGCTAACTGCTCACTGTTTGACACCTGCTCCTTTTCCTGCACAATTTATTCTCAAGCATAAACCAATAATTTATGGGCCAATTTCCCTTTAAGTCTAATTTGATTATACGGGTTCAACAAAAGGATGAAAACTCTTACCAAACTACCTACAAAGTACCCTTGTAATTGCTCACCGACCTCTTGAAGGCAGCAGGGGAAAAAGCAGCTGTTACACCTCAGCGGTCTCTGCATGGTTATGACTTCTTGGCCTAGATTATTAACAATCCTCAGGGTAAAAGGTCGAGCAGGCCCAAAACAATATCGGGTACAGCAATCAGTATCCTCCTTTGCAAAGTAAATCATCTGTCCAAAGCTGTTCTTAATTTCATATTTGTTTTCAGTTTCAAAACCTGTTATGACTAAAAACAGAAAAGAGGGAATCATTATGACCATGATGTTATAACAATATTGAATTTACCCCAAGATACTATAACATCTAGTTATGGCATGTTTAGTTGATACTTCAAGTAACACAAGAAGAAAGAAAAGGAAAGGTGTTTAGAGATGATTCAGACAGAGGAAAAAACGGCAAAGGGAAAGAAGGAGGGGAGGGCGTTAAGGCACAGAGACATTAAGAGTCCCTCTGGGAGACTTGGAGGAGCACACTCCTGTCCTCGTAATTCCGTAGGCACACGTCAGAAAGGCAGACTCGGCTGCCGAAGATAGTGCGATGCTGCAGATGGTCAAAGCCATGCGAGGTGGATGCAGAAGATGTCCACTAGCTCGGTGTCGTTTTCATATACTCAGTTAGGAAGGAGAATATAGGATGATTGCTATGTTTCTGCTTTATGAAATATAGCCAAGAACTGGTTTGAGATTTTATTTTACATACCATATTGATGGCTTATCTTTTTGCACCATGTTTGAGGGAAAGTAATGTACTTACCTTACTTACTCTCCATGTGAAGAGGGAGAGAGTGAAATGGAAGGTAGATTAGAACATCACGTGGGCCCAGGGCACCTGTGTTTAGCTCAGCAGCAGTTGTTCAGGAGGGGGAGACAGGTATTACACAAGGGGGAAAGGTGCTTGGCTACCAAGGCTGCAGCTCAGAACATCTGGACCACTGGCATCCTAAGTGAGCTCTGCACCTTAGAGGGTTCACCTCTCCACAGGGACACAGAGCAGTGTCAAGGCTGACACTCACGTCATTTCTTACCAAAGGGCTTCCCATACAGACCCACATGTAGGAAATCTCTCCTTGCTTGAGCCAGGAAGGAGCAATTAATGGTCCCATTTGTCCCTAGCCCTCAATAACTTGGGTCATAGGATGTCAGAGGCCACCAAAATAATGAGTGATTAAAAGAAATACATGGAGACAAAAGCTACTCTCTAATATCTGTGTGGATGGACTTTTAGTCAGATAGAGATGTCCTTCACAAATTCTATCATCATGACCTCCCTTAAGTGTCTTTCTCTGACTTAGACAAGCCTGCTCTGTCTTCATAAGAACTGCCCTTGACCTCAACATCTGCAGGTCTATTGTTTCGTGAGAAAAAAACTAACTGATTCACGAGATGGGATCTGTTATCTAACCGTTTCATTAAGTAGCTTAACCTCAAAAATGTTCAGCTTGCTCATCTATAAAATGAGGTAAACGGGCTTCTACAATCTATAATTTCCTTCTAGTTAAAAAAATGAAAACAAATAAAAATATGAATTCTATGGCTATGTCTTTATTGTCTATTAAGTTTTGAATTGGGAAAGTTACAAGTGCTTGTCGTACTCTCAGATGCTAAAAATAAACTGAGTAATCTTCACCTCTTTATATTACTCATAATGTTAAAATATAGACTTTCAGGGGCTGGCCCCGTGGCCGAGTGGTTAAGTTCGCGCGCTCCGCTGCAGGCGGCCCAGTGTTTCGTTGGTTCGAATCCTGGGCGCGGACATGGCACTGCTCATCAGACCACGCTGAGGCGGCGTCCCACATGCCACAATTAGAAGGACCCACAACGAAGACTACACAACTATGTACTGGGGGGGTTTTGGGGAGAAAAAGGAAAAAAATAAAATCTTTAAAAAAAGAAATATAGACTTTCAATTTGAGACAAAAAGAAAATTAAAGACATCCCTTTTTTAAAACTAAAGAATGATTAACTACTAAATTTGGAACTTACTTTATATTTCATGATTAATACATATATATTTCACAAATACATATAAAACTTAGAAGTCTAAAAACTACAGACATACAGTTTAGAGTATTTGTATATATAATGTATAGTGTCTGTTTTTGGGGGTTTTATAATCTCAAAAATAAATTCTTTAGAACGAAACGTTTAAAAAAATTTAGAATACAAATTATCAAACAACAAAGAGAACTTTTCCAGAGAAAACTTAGTATAAACAAACAAAAATGAGAACATTATAAATATCTAACAATGTAAATTAGAAGTAATCTAAATGTAAGAGGTGACAATTATATATTCTAACCAAGTCTATTACTATACTAGTAAAATTCATGTTATAATTTCTACCAGTGGAAAGGTACTTTGCAGAGAGGTGAAGAGGATTTGACAGATAGCTGCTAAAAACTAGCAAAGTTTTCACTAGACTCTTTATATCTAGAAGGAAGACACTACGGTTCATGAATCTACCCAGGCTCTCTTTCCCCTGGCAGGAGTTCTGAAACATCTAGCGGCTTCCTAAGTTTATCTTGCACCTGAGGAATGCTGGGCCCAAGCAGACACAGGGTGGAGTCATGCTCCATTCACAGGAGCAGGAGAGCTGTTCTGGGAAGCCAGGCCTTGAGGCCTGCTGGTCCGCCTCCTCCAACACTTCAGTGGCCCCAGATCCAGGGGGATGCTTCTCAGCCCATGGAACAAATGTTATAGGGTTCATCTGAGCTCCCAAGAGGAACTGTGGGCAGGAATACGATGTTCCAAAACATATCCATCCAAATTCAAAATGTTTATTGGTTTTAGAAATCTACTCAGGTAGCTGAACTATTGCATTTGGCTCTGTGCCAATCTCAAGGTAATCAGAAACCAGGCAAAAAGCAGCTGAAGTGATGGAAGTCAGGCAAAGAGAGAAACCACTGAAGTGACAAAGTAGCTTTGATTGGTTTCCTTCTAAGTTAGGGTCTGCACCATGAGGACAGATGCCCAGCATAAGAGTATTTCACCACTTGACTCTTAATTTCAGGAAACCAGCTGCTGCTAATCATTATTTCATTAGCATGAAGAGAGGCATTTGTAAATGACCAGGTTTAACTGTTCCGCAGCAGGGACAGTGTTATATTGGTGGCTGTTGATATGCCTTTATCTGCATAAATGTCCTCTCTTTCAACAAATATGATCAATACGCTGAAGACTTACCTTCCAGAAGCTCAATTTGCTGATGAACCAGTATCTGATCTATCTATTATAGTAAAAAAGAATCAATCTGTAAGTATATATCACATGTTTTTAAGCCAACCAAATTAACATTAGTTTTTATATTTTAAAGAATGCATATAACCAATTACCAATATTATCAATATTTAATCATGGTTTATATTAGTACTAGGTGTAACCAAAGTTAATATAGTTTTAATTGAAAAAATATCCATTGAATGTGTTCACTATTAATGTGGGCAAATTCAGGTCAAATAAAATTGACTTACACTGGAATCCCTATAGAAATTAGAAAAAAAGATCCTTCTAGAAAAGGATTAAAAAATATTAAACCTTTTTATCCATTTAAAGAGCTTTTTCCTATAAATATGAAAATTTTTCTTTTTACTTATACTTGATATTTATTATTATTTGCAGTAGGTGATAACTTCTCCTACATATTTTGTAAAATCTTAATTAAGAAAAAAATTGATTTAGGGTATTTCTTGGAGAATTAATGAACAACTAAAAGTTCTTACAGTATATGCTGTCCAAGTGCATTGTGGGAAGTTAAATTAATGCAAAGAGTACAAGAGAGACAACTCATTTACTAAAAACTAATTGAATATCATAGGAATATTCATTTATTTGTTTATAGATTAGACACAAAGAATTTCGTATTTCTACATTCCCTACTTGATTTCTAACAGCAAACAAATATGAAACCTCACATGCAGTACATTAAAATCCAGGATGTTTTCCCTTATTGATAGCTTAATAAAATTGGATCTTCAAAGAACAAAATCATCATAAAAATGTAATTGTGTTAATTATAATAAAAAAGTGAGTCACATTATACACAAAACATTAACTCCTTTTGTGGTACCCCTTATTGGAACTGAAAAATAAATTGAGTTTGACGTTTCTTTCCACCTCCTAGGTAATTATAAGAGCACAGGATCCAGAACCAAGATTCCAGAATAAAAAGCCATTCCCACTTCCTTAGTGTTTTGATGCTGAGCAAATTGTGTAACTTCTCTGGACCTCAGATTCTTCTTCTGTAAAATGGTGATAATTATAGCACCTATATATCATAGAGTTTCTAAACCAGTTAATACATGCATTACACTCAGGAACAGAGGCTGGAAAACAGTGCTTAATAAAGATTTGCTATTGGCTATTATCACAGATTCTGTTCAAGATCATGGAAAACACAATTTTCTAAGACATTTGCATTTTGCTTTAAAATTAAACCTGACCTAGAAGAATTAGAGTAATTTGTTGGCAAAAAATATTGTTTTACCATTTTGGACTTCTGTGAATCAGTCATTTATTAATCTTATTATGTAGAGTGGAAGCACGGTTTTATTTTTTTATGACTGTTTTATGTGTTTGAAATTACCTGACTTAAATATTCCAACCCAGGTGGACAGTCTGATGGAGGTGCTGGTGCTGGCATCCATGGTAGCCCTCCAGGTCTACCTGGATGATTATACACTGGCTGCTGCTGGACAGGAGAGCCCACTGGGCCAGCACCTGGATAATCAGCTGGTGGGACTGAGAGGCCAGCCTGGGGGCCAGAGTAGCCAGCCTGGGGGCCAGAGTAGCCAGCCTGGGGGCCAGGATAGCCAGCCTGGGGGCCAGGATAGCCAGCCTGCGGGCCAGGATAGCCAGCCTGGGGGCCAGGATAGCCAGCCTGCGGGCCAGGATAGCCAGGAGGTCCTGGAGGTCCTAAAATAGGAACAAGCGAAATAATTTGTAACTGCACAGAAAAGCGGACACATCAACTCTTTGAGGATTACCCCAGTTATCTACCAAGTAAAATTTCAGCTCAGAAATCCTGTTTCTATGAAGCTTAAAGTGTGTGTTTTTACCTTTCAGCAATTTTTCAATGACATATCTGTTTCATATCCACTTCTACTTTGAGGGTTTGGGACTGTGTATAGAGTTGGCCCACAACCTTAACCTTATCGTTCAAAACTTAGATGAAAATATGCTTGAAACCTAAGAAAGTGAAAGAAAATCAACAATGATTTTGAGTCACCTACATAAAGATTCTGGAGTGCTTTCATGGAAAAGAGAGATGACATAGAGGAGAAGGCCCAAAAGAAAGGCTTTGAGCCAGCATTTCTAGGACCAAATGAGTCTATAAAAAATGATAATTCTAGAATTCTAACAAATGACATCTCCTTATGTGTAGAACTGGGGGTGGTTTTGCCCCCTCAAGACGTATTTGGCAAGGTCTGTTTTGGCTGTCACAAGTGGAGGGGAGGGTGATTCTGGCATCTGAGGGATAGAGGCCACGCATGCTGCTAAATATCCTAAATGCTGAGAAGAGCACCCTGGACAAAAGGAATTATTCATCCCCAAATATTGCAGTGCTGCTGTTGAGAAACCCTGGTGCCTGGTGTAGAGGTAAAGAGCATGTCATTCCTTCCAGGCCTCTCCAGACACTTGTCTGGGTTAACAGTTTCCCTGAAGTTCTAAGCTATGGTGTAACCCATTCCTAAGACCCTCTACGTGAAAAAAAAGTTCCATTGTGATACTTAGGTTACTAATTGAAATTTCACAATTTAGCACCTTTAGCTCTTTGGACAATACAATTTGAGAACCAAGGAAGGTAAAAAGTTATAATGGGCAAAATTGTCTTTAGTATTTAATAAGCACAGTAGAGAAAGAAATTTAATAAGCGTATACTATGTATTCCATGTGAATTTGTGATTACAGCGAAGCTTCATAAGCTTATATGAATGGCCCACAGGGTAGTAATTCCATAGGAACGGAATACAACTTCAAAGGACTGTATTTCATAATATTTTATCAGTAAAGGCTATGCAAAAGTTAATACCCAGAGTAGGCAATTTATAAATACTTTTAATGAAACACTGATGACAAAAATACGTACATGATTAAAAAGACAGAAAAAAGACTAAGCCTCAATGTCTTTTAAATATAGCTTTTATAAGTCATTCCTTCTTAAAATGAATAAATGTTTACAGATGATCTATAATGTGACTGGCTCTGTTCTAGCATCAGAGGATTCAGTTATCAACAAGGCAACCTGCTCTCAGAGAGTTGACAGGCAACTTCTGGGTGACAGAAAATAAATGTTTAAAAAAGATTTCAGATTGATCTGAGGGAGAAAATACATGGGGGAGAGGGCAAAGTATCACATAGTTACTGGCCCAGTGGCGTAGTGGTTAAGTTCATGCACTTCAGTGGCCTGGGGTTTGCGAGTTCAGATCCCAGGCGAGGATCTTCATACCACTCATCAAGCCAAGCTGCGGTGGCATCCCACATACAAAATACAGGAAGATTGGCACAGACGTTAGCTCAGCAACAATCCTCCTCAAGCAAAGAGAGGAAGATGGGCAACAGATAGCTCAGGACCAATCTTCCTCACCAAAAAAAAAAAGAATTTATATGGGGACCTAAAAGATGAGAAGGGAAAAACTTTATGTGAAAATCTGGTAGGAAATGTTCCAGAAGAAAGGGAAACCCAAATGCAAAATCCCTGACTTTTGGAATGAATTTGGCATGTGTGAGAAAGAAAGGAACCCCATCAGGGAGAGGAAGACTAGAAACCATAGTCGGGGGGCCGGCCCCGTGGCCGAGTGGTTAAGTTCACACGCTCCGCTTTGGCAGCCTGGGGTTTCACCAGTTCGGATCCTGGGCGTGGACACGGCACCTCTCATCAAGCCATGCTGAAGCAGCATCCCACATGCCACAACTAGAAGGACCCACAAATAAAATATACAACTATATACTGGGGGAATCTGGAGAGAAAAAGGAGGGGGAAAAAAAAACAAAAAGAAGATTGGCAACAGCTGTTAGAACAGGTGCCAATCGTAAAAAAAAAAAAAAAACAAACTGCTGTCAGTAAAGACATAGGAGCAGGTCATCTAGGGAGCCCCCAAAAAGGGAGTTTGGGTTTTATTCCAAGCGTGACTGACAGGCCTCAGAGGATCCAAAGCAGAAGAGTGAGTTCCGTGATCTGATGTACATCTACAAGGTTTTTCGGAGTGCCAAGCACTGGGATTTAAAATGAGACCTGCAGACGCAATCCCTGCCGTCACGGCCTAACAGGAGCGAGAATGTTAGACCCTATGGCTCACTCTAAGGAAGGGGAACACCAGTGCGATGAAGTGAAACTAGAAATCAGAGACAAGTGCTTTGAAGGAAAGAACCAGGGTGTTATGACTACACATGCCAGAGGAAGCTGCTTGGATGGGGAGAGAGGAAGGGAAGGAGTTGGGGCAGCTTCCCTGAGGACCACCTTTCAGCTGAGACCTAAAGGATGCAAAGAAGTTGAGGCCAGCAGCGGAGAAAGAACATTTTAGAGAGAAGCTCTGGGATAGTAACAAGCATTAGGGCCTTGAAAAATCTGAAAACAGTCCAGTCTCCCTGAAGAGTAGAGAGCCAGGCCTAAGAGGCACTTAAGGAGAAGGCTGGGGAACCTCCAAGCAACTAACTTGTTTAAAACCACCAGACAACTATGAAGAACAGAAGCCAGAATTTGGAGCCTGACCCAGCCTCTCTATGCCCGTTTTCTCTTGCATAATGGGGATAATTAATAGTATTTACTCCATAAGAGTATCTGAGAATTAAATGAGTTAATCCACATTACGCACGGTGCTCTCGATTTGAAGCCGTCACTATTGTTAGCATCATTGTCATAAGACTTGAGCTATATGTGGCTTTGGACTTTAGATAGAAAGTTGAGCCATTTTTCTCACAAACTCTCAAGTCTGATTATAACCCAATTTAATTATGTATCACCTACTTTTAATTAGCTATGGGTGGATTAAATCATTCTCCAAGTGCCTTGGGTGACTATCATAGACTTGCTAATAATTCTCCAAATGCCAACCCTATAAGAATTGAGAGCAGCGGTTCTGAGCCTGGCTGCATATTAGAAGCAGGTGGGGAATTAAAAAATGACCAATCCCTGGGTCCCACTTTCTGAGCTTCTGCTTTAACTGTCCTGAGACAGTGCGCTGGTGCTAGCGTTTTTAAGAGCTTCCACAATAATACTTCAGGGCAGGCACCCTTGCGAACTATCAGCTTTGAGCCTTGCCGTTTTTCTAGCTCACATTCTTTTAATTGCAAACATCTGCGTGAGATCCTGGTTCCATGGGGAGATTTCCGGCTAGACACTTAAACAGACCGTTCAGCTCCCAAGCACATTTGTTTGCTCAGAGTAGAATGCAAAATGCATACACTCTTCTGCCCAAACCAGATTCCCTTTGATACTAGGTCCCCAGGATGGTTTCTCAAGATGTGGGTAGCTCACCTACTTGCAATCTGGGTGCACCATGAACTATGCCATTTAGGAAAGTTCTGGTAAATTTGATAACTCCATTTGTCTAAATGAAAATCTCTGAAGTCTTTTATGCATTGGTTCACAGGAAAAAATGTACTCCCAGTACATAGTGAGATGACTCAATTACTTTTCTTAGAAATGCAAGATATAGTTCAGCATGTATACAAAAGTCAAGCTTTCATATGTTACCAAATGAAAATGAGAATTATCCCCAGGTGGGTACATTTCTACTGCTTACAGCTTCCAGGTTTAAGCAGTTGTCTCTTTTTGGTGACTTTCACTGAATACAATTAACCTTAGCTCATACGTGACTCAAAAACATCCAGGGACAAACCTCCTGAATGTGATTACATGATTCCAATGCTCAGAACAGATGGAGAATCAATAAAATCTTTTATTTAATAGATGTATTCTAGGGTTTAATTTATGTGCAACCTTGTATTTCATTTGCTAAATGTAAACTCTCTATTGTTTTTATTAACTCTACATCTTTACTACCCTGTATAAATAAAAATTACTTTTATAATGATACATAGTCAAAAAAATCAAGAACAATTAGGCTGCCAAGTTCACCATTGCACTTTTAATAAAAAGCACTGCTAAAAGAAGTACACATAGATGGACAGACAGACAGACACCCTTTGGAGAACAGCAATAACTGATTAATTTTGTTTTTTTATTCTTTAAACAAATGTTTTACCTTGGAATGCTGCCGGGGGATATTGAGGGTGAGACCCAGCTGGTAAATTTCTTCCTGGCATGTCTGCAATTCAAGGAGAGGGAAACATATATGGAAATACAGAGAAAGAAAAATGCATTGTCCTTCAACAGCTTTAATTTGCACGCTCTTGTGCTGTATTGAAATAGACTGAAGTCTTCACTTAACAAAAGCTGTGCCTGTCATCAGAGTTACTCGGCAGTGGAATCCCATTTCAAACTCCCTTTCGGATAAATGAGGCAACGGGGTTCCTAGGGCTGAATTTCTAGTTTTCAAATATGCCCGGTGGTGAGCGTTTACTTCCATACACTGATTTTGTTGGTATTAGAGAAAATGATTGTTTTGAAACCACATATACACTGTGAAGGAGATAAATGAAACTGGTTGGAGGTGAGGATGGTAATGGAAGAATTATGATTATAAAGATTTCGATAATCATTGCTATTGACAAATTGAAGTGGCAAGCAATAGGATATATTGGAGTATATAAGGAAGCCATTTGGTGTAAACCTAATTCGGCCTGACTTTGTTTTTTCCAAAAGGGCCTGACTGTGGCCGTTGAGCATGCATTGTATATCTGCTTTAAAACATTTCCTATGGCAAGAACAAATGGCCTTAAGATAAAGCTGCAATTTCCCCCCACATTGGCATTTCCTTAAGGATAATCATCTTTCCTTAGGCTAGGAACTGATTGCTGCACTCACCTTTCACCACCCAGCTCACCTGTGACCACCCAGCTGGAGACAACAGACCTGCCACCCTGCTGTGTCCACCGAGACCTACCTGCCGTGTCCATCAATTGCTGTGCCCACAGAGCAGTCTGGCGATTATTGTAAAACGGACATTTCAATCATATGTGAAACATCCTGTTTGGGGTATATAACCACTCTGTACACCTCACTTCTTTGGTGCCCTTTCTTCCTTCGGGAAAAAAGGCTCCGGGCCATGGTCCTCAGATTTCAGCTCAGAATAAACTCTCCCAGATTTTCATTTATAGATTGGTTATGGATTATTTTTGTCGACATTATACAAATTATTTTATAATATTTAAAATAATGCATACATTTCAGTATCTAAATATCCTTTTTATGCTTACTCTGCAACCACTCCAATAAGGTTGCACCATAAGAAATCCCCAATATTTGACTAATTTTGACCTACAAAAATCACAACCGACAATTACAATAATCTAACATAGTAAACTTTGTTATCTACTAATCAGTGTGTTTTGAATAATCTTGATATATGTACATGGTTCACTCTCCTAGTCTTCACATTTGTGTTTCTCCAGTCATTCATTTAGTAGCCACTCCAGCCAGACGATAAATACTTACTGATATCCTCCTGTGTCACCCCTGAGTTAGGCTCTGGGGCTACACTGGCTCTGCCTCCACGAAGTTATGGTCTAGCGGACATTACACTTATACCATATTCTCCTCTCTTTCCTCATGGCTCACTAACTCTAGATTCAAAATAATTTCTTTTGGAATCATGGGGACATGGCATCAATACAGAAGAAAATGTTTGTCAAACTTTCAATCCAATACATTTTCTCTATACTTATCTATCATGAGCCTTCAAAGACCACTCAACGCATGTGGTTTCAGTGCGAAGGCTGGATTGTGGGCCCCCTTTCTCCTCCGTTCAATTGGCTTCATAATAACCTCAACAGAATGGAGTCCACGGAGACTCTGCAAATTCAGGTGACAGTGAACCCTCTACTTCAATCAGCGCTTTTCTCTGAAGGGACACTGCGACATGCATCGAATTATCACAGATCTCTGAAATACCACATGTCATTCCATCCCAGCCATTCCCTTCTGTTTCTGGGCTTCAGGTAGTGGCCTAGCTCCTGGTTTTCTAGCTCTCGAGATCACATCCCTCACTCCCAATCTGAGTTGGAAACTACAAGATCAGACTCAACAGATCTCAAGGAAACACACTGCAAGTCTGACTTAAAGACATACCTTAACTGATATGTCACATTTTGGCATCTCTTAACAGATACTGTTGTTTGACCAAATACACATATGCATAAAGGGGTTGACAGATTCAAGATTTTAGGAGGTTTTGGTACCAGAGCAATGATCCTGGTTTCAGAAATTCCAGGGGGAATTCACATGGAGAGAAAATAAGTTAATGGGCAAGGAGTCAAGTAGACCAAAGAGTACGTGAACTATGGATGGATTTCTGAATCCAGGAAATGCAACTTAAAATAACTTACAAAAATCACAGGACTATCACATTGCCTTAAAGCTATTTTACTTTTACTTCTATAGATATGTATATTTACATACATACTTACACTTTATTTCCATTTGTGCACACATATATACACACACACACACAATTATATATATGAAGCTGAGTTAAAAGATGATCACAGTCAAAGGAATCTTTCTAAAGGGATTTGCAGCATCCTAAAGCATGTAGCAAATAAGACAGCTTAATACTATATAAATTTACATTTAGAAAGCTTTGAGTTTTGTAAATAAAATTAAACTAATATAGCAAACATTAAGAGAAGAGCACGAAACTTCATGAAGGAAAGCCGAGGTTTCTGTTCCTAACAACTATCTGACGTATCTAGCAAGGCTGACATTGTGGTGATAGGTAAACATCTCTTTCACCATTGAAATAAAGAAAAAGAGAGAATATAAATCCTTTGGAAAACAGGATTTTGTTTTTCTTATTTTCCCCAAAATGTATTGTTTTTCTCTTCAGAACCTTAGATTTTTAAAAAGAGAAAGTCTTCTATTACATACTTGGTCAAATACCCATCTTATTTAGAATTTTCTTGAGAGAAAAAAAGCCAGAACATAGTGATTGGTATTGATTTAAATCTATTCCCATCATAACATATTCATATGTTATGAAATATATATCAGGGATGTATCTGAGGATTTTATTACAGTGGATTGACATATTAAATCTATTATCTGTTAATTAATATGATCTTAGCAATTGCTATGTATATAAAACACACACAAAAAAGGGAAAACTGATCTGGATGGACTATAGCATAAATTATACAACAGATTTCATAGTAAGCCTAAAATTTCTTAGGTTTATCTAAGGCTTTTCTATTTTTAAAGGAAAAATTAGTGGTAGTGGATATTTGTGTACATCTCTATAATCAGCACAGTGAACCAGACTGGATTCTGGAGCATGAACAACACAAAGCAAATTACATCCTTTCAGAAACCGAATAAAACATTATGACAACACATTAACAACAGACTTAACGTTAGGAGCAAAGCAAACACTCAAAGCAAATTACTTACTTTGTTTGTCCATGATTTAAGAGTCTGAAAAAGAAGACCAGATATTAATACGTTGTCTACAAATTTACAGGTCAAATATGACTGCTGAAACAAGATACTCTGACATTATACATATACATAGGATACTCCTCTATTCACCTAGTCTACCCGAATCTGGTCACTTAAACCCTTTGGCCTTGACCCTATTCCTCACTGCTGCGGCTCTGAATAGGACTTTAGAAGTTGTGGGTCAGCCCAGGATGGAGGACAATTTCTAAAAGCTTGGGAGGATAGGGTCCAAGGAGGCAGAGAGCAGGAAGGAAACACTGTGAGCCGAAGATCCCACCTGGTAATCCAGTTAAATATTGGAGGCTTCCAACCTACATAACCTAAAGTGAGCACGTGACCCAAAACCCTGTACTCAACCTCAGGGCTGGGCTCCACTCGCGGTTCAACTGGACAGACAGGTTAGCTACCAGGCCACACTACTGCAAATATCTCTGAATTCCAGGTCCCGTGGACGTGTTCTGCCCAACGTGAACAGTGAATCTGAAAAGCCCTGACCCTTTGTTCTAAGCCTCAAGACATGCTGTTGGCCAGGGAATGCACGCTCAGGGGATGTCACAGCTGTAGCACCATGACAATCACACCGAAACTTTGTGTTTGCTTATTTCTAAGAAAAGTAATAATAAAAAACATTGTACTCAGTACTTCTGTCTTCGAGAGCCTTGATCCCATCCTAGTCTTTCCCACTCCTCTCCGGCCACTCTTTTGGCTCTCTTCACCTTAAATCCCAGCCCCCATACGCCTGTTAATTACAGTTAAGACATGAGGCAAAACCTCTGTTACCTGACTGTTCTATCTTGGACCCACACACTAACGTGAATCAGCCCTGCCCTTCCCAAGCCATCTCCAGTCTTGGTGCCCCTTTAATAACTCCTCCTGCTGCGTCACCCGAATTGGTAAATAAAAGTCAACGGATGCCTCTATATTCTCAACTAAAATGTGGTGTTCCCAAGAAGAAACCACATCCTGCCTCTCCTTTCAATTTTATTTCTTTATCGTTGCCTACTTTAAGCATAAAATTTCATACTCTGGTAAAACTCTTAAGAACATTTCAATTATAGTCACTTCTTAATTATATATACTCAAGAAGTTCAGTAATGGTTGAATAATTCAGAATGGGTTTACTTGGCCTTGGAATAAAGCAAAAAGGTGGAGTTACTGATTTTATTTCTTGGCTTTTCTTAGAATAATTGTAACCCAAGTTTTCCTTAACTCATCAGAAACCAACCACTGTGGACCTCCTCAGGCAAGAAGGGCAAAAAGATTAAAATTTCTGTTTTTCTGTAATTAATCTATAAGATGTTCAGTAAGCTAATAAACACATGTAACCAAAGGAGGCTAAAAGTTTTCCTAGGCCACATTTGTGTAATTGGGTCTGTCATGGGAAGAACTATAAAAGGAGAGTAAATTCATACACACCAAATGCCAGGATTATTTTCGTCAACTTCACATTTCCATGGTCAAAGATTATACATTAAAAGTAACACCCATTACCTCACAATATGCCAAGAGAACCTTAACAGATATATAACATTAAAAGACTGAAGTTCTGGAGTAGAAATAGGTCATATCCCTTAATTAATACACTGGACTAAACATCTCTGAAGAGTTTAACTATCCCCTGTTGCTCCTAGGACACCACTCTTTAATATGATTAGTTAAAAAAAATATTCTATGGCCTTCAGCCAATTTAACAGCAATTTTAAAGAACTATTGTTTCCATCATTCTCCCTTAGCCTACAATGGCAGAAAGGCACTCATTTCAAGGACAGATCCTGTGTAACACCCGGAGAAGGAACATGGGCAAGTTCTTCCATGTGGAGGGGACTTTAAAATTATTAAAATAATTTTTTTATTTAAAAAAATTAAAATATTTTTAATTGAAAAACATTTTTTTCTTGTGTTTAGTTGTTTGAGCCTGGGAAGTCCCGTGCCAGTCGGAAAGAAAGGACATGCCAGAAAAAGAGGAAATTCATAAATGCCTCTATGCATCATATTAGGAACAGGTGAGGCTTGTCAGTGATGACACTTCACCATACTTCCCCAGTCCTGGCCAAATGAGCACCAACCACGCATACGAGAGTATTTCTCTTCCACGGCGTCAGAGAGCATTCCCTCCTTGCACAGAAATCCAAGGAAGCAGAGCTAGACAGACTCTGAAACAGCACTCATTTGTTCATCTTTGCTCTTTTCCTCCCTATTTGGTTACGATATTTTGAGTCAAACTATAGGTTTGTGAAGATGAGTATCTGTTGGCAAAGCCACTGCAGAACAAAGTCTGGGTCCTCACTTTCCTGCAGGTTTTAGAATTCTAGCAATTACATGGTATCTCAAGCATGAAAAATGCTATGTCACAAGCTCTGGTGCAGAATGTTAAGTGACAGGTGTACCTGCAGGTGTGCCAAATGGAATGAAGCACGTGTGGAATAATGATACCCACCATGTTCATCCCCGTACTCTCTTGCTTGCTGTCTTAAGGATCTTTTGATTTCCTCAAACTCAATGGGTTATTACAAGACATAACGTCACTCAGTTTTGGAAATGACTGGGCTGAGTCCTGGGTAAGTTAATTAGTGAATTAATTAACATAATAACTATTTTTTTTTTTGGTGAGGAAGATTGTTGCTGAGCTAAGATCTGTGCCAGTCTTTCTGTATTTTGTATGTGGGATGCCACCACAGCATGGCTTGATGAGCAGTGTGTTGGTTTGATGCGGGGACAGCGAGCCGAAGAGTTGAGAGAAAGATTTCTTGGACTCTCAAGGTCTGGCAGTAGTGCTCTTTTATTTAGAGAATAGTATGGAATAGCATGGGGACAGGACCCATGGGCAGTCCGAGCTGCTGCTGCTGCCATGTGTTGAGGGTTAGGGCTAAATTTATAAGGCATGGGTATGTGACTTATTTTTACTGGAAAAAGAAAAGATGATGTAAAAAGTCATTAAATGGTTTCAGTGCAGATGGGGTCTGGTTATTGTGTGGTCGTATAACTTTAGATATGAATCTGGTCATACAGATCGGCACATAGGTGAGGATGCCCTGGGCTTCTCTACCTGGGGCAGCCTTAATCCATATCAGGTTCACTTAGGATCCAAACCCATGAACCCCCAAGCGGAGCACATGAATTTAACCACTATACCACCTGGCCTGCCCTGACATGATAACTTTTTTTTTTTTTTAAAGATTTTATTTTTTTCCTTTTTCTCCCCAAAGCCCCCCAGTACATAGTTGTATATTCTTCGTTGTGGGTCCTTCTAGTTGTGGCATGTGGGACGCTGCCTCAGCGTGGCTTGATGAGCAGTGCCATGTCCGCGCCCAGGATTCGAACCAACGAATCACTGGGCCGCCTGCAGCAGAGCGCGCAAACTCAACCACTCGGCCACAGGGCCAGCCCCCTGACATGATAACTTTTAAATAATGCCTTCCACGACTCTTAGTAGGAAACAAATCGAAGAAGACTTCCAAGAAAGAGAAAATCATATTTATCCTGTACTAAAAGAAAAAAAATCTCTAATAAAGTCATATTATATATTGTACTGTTGGAATCTTCATTACTTCAGGACAAACACAGATCTTCAAATTATAATCTGATTAACTCTGTTAGGTGAGAGCTTCTGAAGAGACTGAAGCATCATATGCTATATACATATAAGTATAGCTCTGTTAAAATTACTCTCTCAGGCACCATAAGTCCCCTGCTGCTCCGGGCTATTTGGTAATTATACACCTCCACCACCACAAAGAAAGGCAAGCGGTGCAGGTCATCCAGTTATGGCTCCACAATCAGATGACAGTGACACCCTCTCACCCATCTCTTGGGGGCCTGGAATTTCTCTCTTCTTGCTTCCAAAAAGTATTAATATAAAATCTGGAACCCACGGGGGAAGCATCCCTAATTTTGGAAGATCCTAAAACTACTATGCCTATAAACTAGGCATAAAGTTGATTTGGATTATTTACCCAAATTTACTTCTTAATCGCCTAAGAACAAAGCAGTTAACATTTTTCTCAGAGTCCTAAGATGGGGATATATGTTCTGAATTATTTTAGCAAAAATGTTACTGCTCTAAAAACAATCCCAGAATTCTATGTCCCTACCTTCCCATGAGTAAGTGAGAATGAGGCACTAGACCGGGGAGGAGGAACTGGGCACAGGATGTGGAGAGCCAGCGCTTGCTGAGCTAAGACACAAATTAGAAAATTTCCATGTTGTTCAGCTCATGAATGTAGGTCAATTTTGTGCATTTAAAAACATTGAGTTGACATCTAAGGACAAAAACATTTCATCTGATGAACTGTGGTTGTGGTAAAAGACAAGTAGACCACAAACAGATAAGTTTACACAAATAGGTGGGCCAAGATGGTGAGCATTCGAGTACACCAGTCCACCGGACAGGAAGGCTATGGGCGGAGGTGGGGTGGCTGCGGCCAACGCATAAATGCAAACCGGGTAACGGGAGTCTTCCTGTAAAATCCACGCCTGTATTTCAGGCTCATGGAAACAAAACAAATACACTCAGAACCATTTGGATAGCATTTTATCGTAAACCTTGGAGAAAAAAGTAGACATTACATCCACTGGGACGAACTGAGAGAGGGGTGGTCAAGTGGTCTACAAATCTAACAAGTAACCCAGAGACAAAGGAAACACAAACGAATCTTGACGTCCCTTATCATAGGCTGGTTGCTTTATACTCCTGAAAAGCCTCTGCTGACAACTCAGAGCCCCCTGACATGGATCCGTTGTTTCCTTTCCTCCTTATAAGTGAGGAAACAAGGCCCAGAGAATAAATGATCACTGAATGCTCAGAGCAGCTGAACTACAAGGATTCAGGACTCAGGTCCTTTGCACTCATGTCCTTGATCCATTGAGGAAAAGAAAGACATTTTCCCAAATTGTCAAGTTTCTTTGAAACTTGTTAAAAAACTATCTTTATGATATCTTACGTAACATAGAAAGCATGGAATTTTAAATTTACTTGTGGCCATTTTGTTTTTACTAGGCCAGGCGAAAATTTTTTCTAAGTGCTTATTAAATTCAAAATTTGGAAAATGAAAAGCACAATTGTTAGTACTGAGTAACTACCGTGCTTCAGCTTTTTAAATTTAGCACTACTCAAGAAAGTGCAATACACACACATATATAAATGTATGTGTACATATATAAATATGTATGTACATATTCACTCAGTATAAAGCTTGTGCCTTTTTTCAAAGAATGATTGAAGGCCTAGAGTATGTAAGGTACTGTAACAATCACTAGAACAGAAATGACAATTAACAATACATGATTACAATACTCTAAGTATGATGAATAATCATAATGATGCTTTAAGAAGGAGTTATGGGGCACTAATTTAGATGGGGGGGCTTGTCAAGAAAGAGATCTGAGAGCAGAAAGAAGTCTAAATTCAACCAACCAGGCCATGGAGGCGTGTGTGGTGTGTGTGGGGGAGTGGCGTGGTGGGGAGGCATTATAGCCAGAGGGGCAGAGGGGACTACACAGGTAGAAGTCCTGTGGCCAGAGGGAGCCTGACTCATTCAAGGGAACGGAGGTCTGTGTGTTAAAGAGCAAAAGAGGAAGAAATCATCAGACATGAGGTGGAGAGGTGTACAGAGGACAGTTCTTGCACCATCAATGTCTCTCCACCTGCTCTCCAGCTCTCGAAGGCGAGATCATTGCCTGTCTTGTCCAGGACAAGAGACTTAATCAGTGCTCGTTGATTCAACAATGTGTGTACAGTTTATTTCTCTCCTTTCAGTTGGAAAGAACAGCTCCCTCAGATGCAAAGGCTGCTCAGTCCACAACCAGCCACTTCACATGGCACTCCTCTACCCAGCTGTGGAAATCCACTCACTTCCCTTTTCACTTACTTTTTATTTCATTTCCTTCCACAAGGGTGTAAGGCAGCATTAAGAGAAAGTTCTGCTGTTAAGTAAGTTCAAGGAAGAAAAACTGGTACCTGAAATCACCTGACACTTCCTATGATGCAAGCGACACTTGTACTAACCATGTACCTCCTATTGCTAAACCTGGAACTGGGAAGTGGCCAGGCCATGCCTTCCAGTAATAACTCTGTAAATCAGATCACAGGAAACCAGATAGTGAGCTTGGGAAACTAGGAACTTTGTCACAAAGCAGGAAAAGTTAACTGAGTATTTTCTGCAGTGCCAGTCATGGCTCTAAACACATCACACTAATGCATATCTTCCTGTAACTCACATGTCAACCTAACATATCTGACTGTAATTCTTGTAACTCTTTCTAGTCGTTCCACAACTTCAGAGACAGGCATGGAAGGGGTGTAGAGGAAGAAACCGGCGGGGAGCCCACAGATAGTAAGGAGCAGAGGGAGGAATCAACTCCGGCAGGTGGGCTCCCAAGCTGACACTCTCAGCTTCTCTGCTAGAAACCTACTGTATCTTCCCAATTCTGGTGTTCCACGGTGCCTAGCACAGTTTTGGGCTGCAGCCATACTCCTAGTTAATACTGTTAGATGTTACAGCTAGCAGGCTCTAGTAAGCATCCCTTCTAATCCCCCCAACCTGCTGGCAGATACCCCCAGCCCAGGTTCTTGCCATGATGCAGCGCTGCTCTCTGCTGCGATAAGAGATGTACTAAGCAAAGTCGAGCCTGCAAGGCGGTTTCAGTCAGGACAAACCTTGTCGCTGGGAAGGTCCCTGGACTGGACAGGGGTACCGCCGGCCCAGCTGGGACCCTAAGAGGAGCCCCGGCTCCACTTCCGGGGTCGCTCCCCGAGGCCAGCCCCCATCCTCTACCCCGGGCGGCCTTGGGGGGGGTGGGGGGGCCGGAGGGTCGTTCCACGATCTTCCCCGGAATTGCCCCCACAGGAAACTCGGAGCGACCTCGGGCGAGCCCCCGGCTCCGGGTTTCGTTTCCGGATGGGGCGCGCACGAGCGGGCTCGCCTGCGCCTACCTGGTGCCCGCGCTCCGGCCGCGCCGCCCGCTGCTCCCCGCGAAGAGCCGCTCCGTCCTGGGTGGAGCGCAGCGACGCACTGGACGGCCGCAGCACCTGGCCCTGGGGAAATTACTAGCCGGGAAGGTGGGGTGGGGTTACCGGCCCTATAAGCCGGAGAACTTCCTCTTCCTCTCAGGGGGGCGTGGGCTGCTCGGAAGGGACGGGAGTCAAGCTCGTTTTTCCTTATGGTCCCTTTTCTCTTTCGCTTTCTTGCTGTCTCTGTCTGTGTCTCTCCACCAAACGATGTTAACCCCTTTTAAGAGTCAAACCGACCAGCTGTGTTTAGAGTGTTTAATTTTTCCAGGCCCTCGACTGGAACTGAACTGAAGGATTCAGTGATTTTTTTTTTCTTTTAATGTTTTAGTTACGAGAGGAACACAAGATCCTCCAAACAATAAAGGATAGTATGGAGGAAAGCGAATCTGACCTTCTGCACCCCCTACTTCTCCCCTTTACTTAGCAGACATTTGGATGTTTACTAAGAGAGGTGAGGTGCCGGGAGAGAAGAGCGTTGGAAGGGAGCGGAATAGAGAAGGAAACAGAAAATAAGACGGAAAAAGGAAGGAGGAAACCAAGCCACTTTGGTTTAAATCCCGTCTCATCTGTGTGACTTTGTGCCAATTGCAATATCTGTGCCTGTTTTTTAATCTGTTAATGAGGGTAGTTAGTATCTACAAATAGGTTTTTTTTTTTTTTTTTTTTTTTTTAAGGAAGATTAGCCCTGAGCTAACTGCTGCCAATCCTCCTCTTTTTGCTGAGGAAGGCTGGCCCTGAGCTAACATCCTGCCTATCTTCCTCTACTTTATATGTGGGATGCCTGCCACAGCATGGCGTGCCAAGCGGTGCCATGTCCACACCCAGGATCCGAACCTGTGACCCGGGCCGCAGAAGCAGAACGTGCACGGTTAACCTCTGTGCCACCCGGCTGGCCCCTAAGCATAGGATTTTTATGAGGATTAGGAAGTTAAAATATACAAAAAGTTTTCTGTGATGCCTGCCACAAAGTAAGCACTCAATGAATATTGTTATGGATACGTGAGTAGATACACATGTACATAGTGGTTTTTTACATAAATAGGATTATTTTCTGCAAACTGTTCTCTGATATGCTTTTCTGAGCTTACGATGCATTTTGGCAATCTCCTTGTCTTCAATACAGAACTGTATCGTTGATCGAACCTTCCAGGGGCAGTTTGTTTCCAGTTTCACAATTACAAATTATGCTCTGCTCATCATCCTTGCATCTTTCTGTACACACTACAGAAAACCTCTCTCTGTTCTTATGCCAATAAAGTTTGAAAATGCTTGTTTTACCACATCTGGGTACTTCCTGAAGATCACTTCTATATGTTTGCTACTCTGATTGGCAAATGTTACCCTATTATTGTTTCTGTTAATTCTTATGTTAGTGATATTGAGTTAATTTTTCATCTGACTACTGAACATTTTACCATTTTGTTCTGTTATCTGTCTGATACTATTCAATACGGAGTTTTCTGTTGGATCGGGATGTTTTTCCCCTTGCTGATTTGTTGTGCTCACTATATAATGTGGATTGAATCCCTCCTCTATTAAATAAGGTACAATTCTTTTGCCCAGTGGGTCTCTGGATTGTATGTTATTTAACGTTGTTTCCACAATACATATTTTTTTCTTTCTTTCTTTCTTTTTTTTTTTTTAAAGATTGGCACCTGAGCTAACATCTGTTACTAATCTTCTTCTTCTTTTTTTTTTTTCTTCTTCTTCTCCCCATTAGCCCCCCAGGACATAGCTGTATCTTCTAGTTGTAGGTCCTTCTGGCTGTGCTATGTGGGACGCTGCCTCAGCATGACCTGATGAGCAGCGCCATGACCACGCCCAGGATGGGAACCAAGGAAACCCTGGGCCGCAGAATTGGAGTGTGCGAACTTAACCACTAGGGCACCGGGCAGCCCCCATCGTTTTCATTTTTAATCATTTTTTCCTGTATTTTTCACTTTTGACTTCTGGGCTTTGCATCTTATTTCAGAAAGCCTGCTGTACCCCAGAACATCCGATATGATTTCTTCCTTGGCACTAATTTATTCCTAATTGCTGAAAGTTGGGATTTTCTAGTTATCTTTTCATTATTTATAGCTGTTTTGTGGTTCAGGAACATGCTGTGAATGGTTTCAATCTTTGAAATTTTTTGAGACTTGCTTTATGGCCCTTCAGTACGCAGCCAATTTTGTACATATTTTATAATCACTTGAAAAATAAATGTACTCCTCAGCTGTTGCATATGGTATTTTATTTTTTCTATTAAGTCAATTTCTTAATCATGCTGTTATTTAGCTGATATTTTGTTTACTTGTTCTATTAATTATTCAGAGGAACATTAAAATCTCCCACTCTAATTATAGATTTATCTTTTCTTGTTTTGACTTTTTCCCATATATTTTGTGGTTATGTGATTAGATAAAATCTGCAAGTAGTTATATTATCCTGGTGAATTGAGCCTTTATCATTATAAAGTGTTCCTCTTTATTTCTAGGAATGCTTTCATTTTCTCCAAAATCGATGCTGTTCTTACAAGTTCAGAATTTTGCAACAATGTATATATCTTTCATCAAGGCCAAGAGGGGCCAGTCCCCTCTGTCTTCTTGCCTCCTCTGTGGTGGCGTTTACTTCTCTTTCATGTTACAAGGTGGTAACTCTATGAGCCCAGATTTTTGTGGAGGTCTTCTCTTGGCTTTTCCTTCTTGAAGGGGCCTGAAATTTATCTTGGGTTTAACACTTATGCAGTAGTCAAAGTAGATGCCCACGATCACCAGTGCCTATAGAAGCTTCTGGTTGGCATTTAGCTTCCTGCTTGCTGAACTTCTGATGCAGAAGTGGCAGGAAAACTGTACAGAACCAGTAACTTCCATTTTCAAAATTATTTTTCAATCTGTCCTCCCCAGTGAATGTTGTTTTTGAAAGCCAAGCATTTCTGATCCATTTTAGACAGAAGGAATGTCCTACAGCTTGTGTAGGGTGGTGCATAGCTTTGCTGCGTTCTCTCCGTGGAGTAGTGGTTGAGGGTGGTGAATAGACTTCTGGATATAGGCTTTCAAGCACTCCTCATTTTAACTTCTAATTCTCAACTTTATCCCCCCCTTCATTTGGCATCACTGTCCTCAGTCTCTCTGGGATGCTGTGGAGGTAAATTAGATTTCTGTATTCTTATATCCCTCTTTAAACACTTTATAACTTCCCATGTCTTACAAAATAGTTACCACATCTCTCTCTATTTTCTCAAATTTGTTGAAAATCTCTTTCTCTCCTGTACAGATCATATTTTTATTGTCCTTGTGACTTTTACAGCTTTGGGGTTTTTTGTTTGTTTTAACTGTTTTTGCTTTCATTTTATTATGATCTCTGGAGAAAAGTACCATCTTTAATTAGAAAATATTTGCGTATGAGATAAACTATTAGTTGCCTACTCAAAACTCAGTATCTGCTTTTACATGGTAAAATAGTGGTCCTCAAATTTTAGTGTGCATCAGAATCCCCTGAAATTCTTGTTAAAACTCTATTTGTGAAGCCCTACCTTTTTCTGACTCAGTAGGTAAAGATTGTTCCTGAGAATTGGCTTTTCTAGCAAGTTCCCATGTGATGCTGATGATGCTATTCTGTGAACCTGACTCAGAACCACTTGGTAAGGGAATCCTATTTTTCTCAGGTCTTGGCAAGCAGTGGGTTCATGGAAGGAGCAGCCTAACCGAAAGGATGAATTTTCATTAGTAATCTCTGGTGATTAGTGATGTTGAGCATCTTTTCTATGCCTGTTGGCCCTTTGTATGTCTCCTTTGGAGAAATATCGATTCAGTTCCTCTGATCATTTTTTAATTGGATTGTTTTGAGGTTTTTTCCTATTGAGTTATATGAGTTCTTTATATATTTTAGATATTAATCCCTTATCAGATATATGTTTGCAAATATTTTCTCCCATTCTGTAGGTTGGCTTTTCGTTTTATTGATGGTTTGCTTTGCTTTGCAGGAGCTTTTTTAGTTTAATGTAGTCCCAGTACTTTTACTTTTGTTTCCTGTGCCTGTGATGTCATATCCAAGAAATCATTGCCAAGACCAACCTGACAAAGCTCTTCCTCTATGTTTTCTTCTAGGAGTTTTATGGTTTTTAGGGTTTTATGTCTTATGTTTAACTCTTTTATCATTTTTGGGTTGACTTTTGTGTATGGTGTAAGATAAAGGTCCAGTTTCATTCTTTTGGATGTGGGTATCCAATTGTCCCAGCACCGTTTATTGAAGAGACAAATCTATCCCTTCCTGCCGGAGTCCATGGCCAGGTCTAAAATATCTCTGGATATTTTTAAGTCACAAATTAAAATTCCTCAGTTTAGTATCGCACAAACCCATTTTATGTTCCATCATGTGTGTTATATTTGTCCATATGTTTTAAAATTCTAAAACCACAGTTTATATATTTTTCTTTTTTCTTTTTTTAAGATTGGCACCTGAGCTAGCAACTATTGCCAGTCTTCTTTTATTTTCCTTCTTCTTCTCCCAAAGCCCCCCAGGATATAGTTGTATATTCTAGCTGTGAGTGCCTCTGGTTGTGCTGTGTGGGACGCCGCCTCAGCACGGCCTGATGAGCGGTGCCATATCCGTGCCCAGGATCTGAACTGGCAAAATCCTGGGCTGCCAAAGTGGAGTGCACGAACTTAACCATTTGGCCATGGGGCTGGCCCCTATATTTTTCTAATGAAGTAAAATTTCTTTGAAAAAATCATACTTGTTATTTGAATGTTGTAAATTCTCAGGCCCTGACATGTTTAAAGCCAAATAAGGTAAATTATTTTTACTGGAAAGTCTTTTAAATATTAGAAATTAGTGCTAACTTGCAAAATCAAGGTAATCTACATATTTTTTCCTACATGTTTCAAAAATATTACTCTGGACAGAGTAATATATGCAATTATAAGTACATAATTTTTAATAGCTGTAAATATCTCATGATTTCTCACAGATGGTCCTCAATGAATGCTGAACAATTTATCTTTTCCAGAGTATTCCTTGAGTAACAAGAAATTTGACAGAGAGTTTCTCTCTGGAACTCTGGAAGAGTTGAGACTGTTCAAGGAAATTTGAGTACTGATGCTGGTCACCTCCGCTATCCCAGGTATGGCCTTGCTAGGATTGAATTTGGTCCAAAAATTAGGTGTGTTTGATGTAAAGAGTCTCTTACATATAAATACCTAAGTTATTAAAGTGAGTTCTTTCTCAATGGCAATGTAAGCCCAAGTGTAAAGGGTAGTGGCAGAGCATGAGGCTGGTATCCTTAACTCTGCCACAGTCCTCTGTGAATGGAGAGCTGGGAACCAGGGCTGAGGCTAAGACATCAAATGACACGTGTCTGTATAGCTTAGAAATGTCTTTTCAATTTCTAAGCATTTTTTGTCTAACCTTTCATTGGAGTATTTTTTTTTTTTTGCTTTATTTTCAGTATGAAATTAGTTTTTGAAATATTTGTCCAAAGATACTTTGTTTTACAATTTGGTGACTGTTTCACACGTGCATCAGAACAATACCTGCCCTTCATTTGTTGGTCACAGGGCAGTAGTTCTCAAAGTGTGGGCAAAACGATTGCCTATATTACTAAGATGTTATTTGCCTTTTTCACTCTTTCTCAAATGAGTGCACGGTGGAAATTTCCAGAGGCTTGTGATATGTGCTGATGACATCACCTCTCTGCTAGCTAATGAAAGGTGAGCTTGTGTTTTTTGTTTTAACAATTTCTTAGTTTTCATTTTTAATACGGTAAATATCACTAGATAAAACCCACATAAACAAAAGTGCTTGGAGTTTTCACTTAATCTGCCTTCTACTATGACATTTTCGGAGTCCTTAAATAGCTGCTCTAGGGGCCGGCCCGGTGGTGCAGTGGTTAAGTTCACACGTTCCGCTTCAGCGGCCTGGGGTTCGCTGGTTTGGATTCCCGGGTGCAGACTTGACACCGCCTTGCACACTATGCTGTGGGAGGCGTCCCACATGTAAAGTGGAGGAAGATAGGCATGGATGTTAGCTCAGGGCCAGTCTTCCTCAGCAAAAAGAGGAGGATTGGCAGCAGATGTCGGCTCATGGCTAATCTTCCTCAAAAAAAAATAAATAAAAGCTGCTCCTTGTCCAGTCCAGGTTTTATAGCTACAGGAAGCGGGACAGACAGGGCAGACAGGGTGCAGTGTGTTTACTGCATCTTACCTGGACCTGGAGTCTTTGGTTCTTTTTTTGAATTCTCCTATTCTTTTCATGTTATACTGCATATTGTATATGTTCATGTATGTATGAACGTTATGAACTGTGCATAATGTGAGGTATTTAGTTGGAATTAATTATAATTACAGATATGTTAAATATTTGACATTTGTAGGCAGTTGTTCTTTGATAATCCTTTTTTATGTAAATTCCATAAAAAGCAAAAAGAGATACAGTGAACTTACTAGATCATTTTAAAAATATTTTAAATTTGTTTCCCAATAAACCTCAGATTTCCTAGGCAATATTTCTAAGGGTTCCTTGATACAAATGCTAGTTAAAATCCGTACATGGAGATGTCCTCTCTATAATCCCCACACTGAAAAAAAATGCAATACAAGTATATTTTTATTTTAGGAAAAACATTAATTGTAAATATATGATATAAAGTCTTCGGTATCAACTAGATATCAAACTTTCTGAATTCAAAGATTCTCTATCAGAGTTTAAACTTTACTTCAGGATAAGTTAGGAATGTTAATGACAGACACAAATAGAAATAATACATCACTTCAAATTTTTATATTAATGTTCCATTCTTACAAATCTCCAAACACAGGAGGTTCTTGGCTACAGGTTAATGAGCAGTCAGAGTCCTTACAAAGGTTAAGAGATTAGAAATGCCATAAAGGAAAATGTAGGCATATTTTTATCTATAAAACAGCAGGTGAGTATGTCTTGCATGCCAGGCTTTAATTTGAGTGCTATATTGAGTAGATATACGTATACTTATCTAATTCTCTGTGTTTCAGGTTAAACTTTACCCTGATTTTATGGATGATGCATGTTTGCACAGAGTTAAGGATGTGACCACAGCTCGTAGAATTGAAGCCAAGCTGTCTTCCTCCAGGGCCAATGTTCTTAGGCATTGTGATATGTTGCTTCTTGGCTCCGATGACATTAGTATATCCATTTATGAGACTTAGCAACTCAACTTTCCTCCTGTTTTACTAGGGAAAGTAGCCATGATTCCAACATATAATACTCTTGATTTAATTGAGTTTCAAGATGTGTTCATTTGAAAGACTCGTTCTGCAACAAAATATAAAAAGAAGTCCTCTTTCATGATGCCAGTTGGGGAAAATAATTTCTACGTGAGATAAATGTAGTCCACCATCTTGGCACAGCTGCTGGGCCTTTTCTTAGCCACATGGGGCACGTCACACAGAAAGGGAAGGAAAAGATAGGGCAGATCGGTCAGCGGACACCTTAATCTCTGTTATGGCCCAGCATCATTAGCTCCTCCACCTTCACTCTCAAAAAGAAAAACCTTTCTAAGTTGATGACCCCGTTCATACATGGATACACACACACACACATACACACACACAAAGGTATATAAAGATGTGTAGCTATTTACAGCTACATTCACTGAACTAATTGGTTAATGGGCCATGACAAAGTTTCGAACTTCTTAACATTCACTAGTTGTTCACAAACACCTAAATATGATACATGTGCATCGTTGACTTAGCACTGACTCAAGTGTAAACTCTGCAAAAAAATGCTATGTACCAGCTCCACCACTCTGCCTCAGTTTCCTCATCTGTTGTCTCATCTCTTGAGTGGAGATAAAAATATTTTATATGGAGTCAAATTAGTTAATATATGGTGCTTGGTATATTGCCTAATACATAGTAACAACTAGCTATCAAACTACTCGGTGTGTGTTAGCTTTGTCATCATTATTATCTACCAGGGGTAGATAATGTACTTTGATTCATTGCTAATGTATTCTTTCTTTCTGACCCTTCTCATTTTTCACTAAGGTCGTGTTATGGAGTAAGGTTTGCCAGATTAAATGAGCAGTTTGTACCAGTGGGGAGAAGTCCAGCTAACTAGACAAACTAGGAGGAGAATTTATCACCGTGGAAGGCTGAGCACAATGCACTAACGACATTCCACGTTCCAGACATAGGATGTGAATTATACTACCTGCAATCTTTATTTATAGTTGAAAATATCATATTTGCAATGTAGAAATGCTTATTCATTTCTACCAGCTGGAAACCTAAAAGATTTGGCAAACTTCTGTGTGAGGTCAGCTGGCTCTTTGGTTATCTTTTTCGGTTTGGTTCCTGCCTGTGACTTCTGGGTTTTCTTCGTTGATATATTGAATTTATTAAATCTGGCCAATGTAGAAGATAAACATGAACACATTTCATTCATTCATTCACTCATTCCTGTTTTATTGTTACTGTGCTTTAGAAATCAATTGCTAGGAAATGTACCAACTTTAATCAAACTAGTCTAACAGCCTAGAAATTTTCCAAATTTCCTCTGTGTATTAAATGAAGTTCCGAAGAATTAACTTGAAATGATAGATCCATATCTCCTAATAGGTACAGCTGTGTTAAATCATATGAGAATTTACTCACAAGTATTCAGAATCGTATGAAGATTACGAAATGTATATATTCACTGTTAAATAATTCAAATAAATCTACATGTGGGATTTATTCCATTTATATTCGTGGGGGTAAATATAAAGAAAAAATTGGCATATGTTTTCTGGGAAATAGGTTAAGATTGATTTTCATTCAGCAAATACTTATCAAGCTTCTTCTATGATATCAAGAACTATGCTATGCACTGGGGAATAAAAATTGAAAAAGACGGCGCTTGTGTGCAAGTAGTGCAGTCTAGCGGCGTGGCGGGGATACACAAGTTGTATATCTATGCTGATTTTTTAAACTCTTACAAACTTTTTTTATTTTGAGGAAGATTATCCCTGAGCTAACATCTGCCGCCAATCCTCCTCTTTTTGCTGAGGAAGATTGGCCCTCAGCTAACATCCGTGCCCATTTTCCTCTATTGTATGTGGGATGCCTCCCACAGCATGGCTTGGTAAGTGGTGTGTAGGTCTGTACCTGGGAAGTGAACCAGCGAAGCCTGGGCCCCCAAAGCAGAGTGTGTTAACTTAACCACTATGCCACTGGGCCGGCCCTTATCATATATTTTGGTATCTAGAATAAGCCTCTCTTACTGCTCTTTCTTAATGATACATATTTTTTCATGTATATTCCTACTGGTAAACTTTAGAATCAGCTTATCAAGTGGACAATACACCAAAACATCTCTCCATTTATCCACGTCTTCTTTTATGACCCTCAGCAAAGTTTTCTAACTTCTTTGAAGGTTAGCTCTTGCACATTTATTTTCATATTCATTCTTTGGCATTTTACAGTATTTGTGGTTGATTTTAAATGGGATCTTTTGCCATTGACCTTTCAAATTTGTTCTTGCTGGTTTATAGGAAAGTATCTGATAATTTATTGAATACCTGATAGTTTTTCAGTTGATTGTTTAGTATGACAAATAAAAATGGCAAATAATAGGATATGTTGGGGTATATGAGGAAGGCATTTTGTGTAAACCTAATTCAGCCTGACCTTGTCTTTCCAAAAGGGCCTGACTGTGGCTGTTGAGCATGCATTGTATATCTGCTTTAGAGATTCCCTATGGCAAGAGCAAAGGCCCTTGAGATAAAGGTGCAACTTCCCTCCCCCTCCCAACGTTGGCATTTCTTTAAGGATTAAGCATCTTTCCTTAGGCTAGGAACTGATTGCTGCCCTCACCTGTGACCACCCAGCTCGAGACAACAGACTTGCCTCCTGCTATGCCCGCCCTCCGAGAGAGCAGACCCACTACCTGCTGTGTCCATCAAGCGCTGTGCCGACAGGGCAATCTTGTGACTATTGTGGGAGGGACATTTCAATCATATGTGAAACATCCTGTGTGGGGGTATATAACTACTCTGTATACCTCACTTCTTTGGTGCCCTTTCTTCCTTCAGGAAGAAAGGCCCCAGGCCATGGTCCTCAGATTTCAGCTCAGAATAAACTCACCCAAATTTTCATTTATAGATTGGTTGTGGACTATTTTTGTTGACAAGTATTTTCTAAAAATAAAATGTTCTGCAAACCCTGACCATTTTTCTTTATAATTTTGTATGATACTTTCCTATAGATTTTATAATATTCTGCAATTACTTCCTTGGAAATATTACTTGGATGAGAGAATCTAAGTTATAATTCTCTGAAATGATAACGTATTACTTGATTATTATTTATAGTAATAATGGAGAATTCAAATTATTTCCAAATATAGGACTTATTCCTAATTTTTCTCATGTATTGAAGTTTGGCATCATCAAGTGCTATTATGTACTAAGGAAATTGGGTGGTGAACAATAGGACTTTGCTTTTTCCTGTAGAATGTTTGACACTTAGTCTGAAAGACTGTTTTCCTCTTCTAATAAATACTTTCTCCATCTGTATAACTACTTTTATCTGAAAAATATTTTAACCAAAACATAAAACATACAAGTTATCAGTTATCACCAAAGCTATTTTTGAAAGAATGTTCAGTTTTCTCTTGACAAAAAGGAATTTATCCCTATTTTCAGCAAATATCACATGGTAAATAAGACTCATAGTTTCTAATGGAAGAATTCAGAAAGCTAGGATTTTAATTTTATCCCAACATTGATTTATCTTTTGCTTTAAATAGCTCCTGTAGAAAATTGGGAACTGATAATGGAAGGTAGCAATGATATGACTTCCCTCATCTTTGTTAGGCAAAGGAAGGAGGAGTAGCTCTGTGTTGTCTCCTTTATGTATCATCCATGTTGCTGGGGCGTTGACTCAGCCTAGTCCTAAAGGCCTTAAGCCCAACACTTGAGTCCGGGTTCACAGTCCGTTGTGTCAGCCTCTCAGTTACAATGACAGCCACAATTCTAGTGTCTATATTGCTTAGCTCATTTAAACTCCAATAAAAGCCATAATTACAACCCAAACAAATGGACTCTCTGTTCACAGCTATCTGTACCTCTGGACTGAATTGAAACTGGAAGTTTTCAGATAGTGTCTCAGTGTAGCAGCATCTGCGTTCTTGGAGCTGTGGCGTCTCCTTAGATTTTGCTTTCACTGTGGTATATTCACATTTTACTTTCAACTTAATTATTTCCAAAGGCACCAGCTCTAACAGTTGAGTTTATGAATGAAATGTCCAGCAGAAGAAAAGAGCTTGCATTTTACACAACGTTGATGCCTTAATGTCTACTTTTTTTAATGAATCCCTAATTCTTCCTTCCTGCCTTTCTCCTTCTCTCACAATTCCACACATGTCCTGCATTTTGGGGAGAGTTTCTCAAAGAGTTTGGACACTGTTTTTACTGCGTATCAGACTTTCTGGCCCTCCCCAAGACCTCGCAAACTACCTCACGTCCTTCAAGATATTTATCTAACGCGTCAACTGTCCAGAGTGGGTTTTGTTTTTAGCAATCAAGGATTCTGCTACATTACTCAATATATAGTAGATGTTGTTTAATTAGATGAAAATTTACAGGTGTTACATGTAGAAATCATCATTGGGTTCCATGTTATGGTGTTTGCCAAATGTAGGATGTGAGAGAATGGCTTTGAGAGCTTTCCATGTGCAAGTAACTGATTAGTTTGAGACAGTAAAATTTAGGCTAACTTAAGTTGGAATTCACAACTTTAGTGTAACTACTGAATTTATGACATGGACTATTTCCTTTGTGAAGAATTATTTGGGCTCACTTTCTTAGTGCTGTACAGAATCCTGGTGTCTCTTACGTCATTCCTTTCAATATAAGTGTTTTAATATGAAAATTGACATAGTCTCTGCGAAGTTCTTACTAACCCAAATATATACAGGCACACAAAATGACATACAGCCACACGTAGCAGTCCTCTATGTCCCTCTGTAGATTTTCTAGGTGGAATGAAATATTGTTAGGTACTCTTGTTGGCTTTCTCCCATGGATGATCAGAACTTTCCAGGCAGATTAGGGATGTTTTGCTTTCAGTGACATATTCCCCAACTAGTGCATTTGCTTAGCCTCTACAAAGGAGGGTATTTCAGACAAACTTGTGAAGTGAACACTTTGTCAATGCCTGACTGTTTTCCTGTGGCTTTCTCCTGGACCTGTGCCCTCATTGTTCTTTATGTCTGAGGAATCCTAATTTCAGTATTCTGTCCATATGGTCATAAATCTCACCATGTACACATACTCACCAACGTGAAGACATTACTGACTGAATGCATGAGTAATTCCAGCTCATAGCCACGGGAGGGGAACAAAGAAGGCTCCTGACACTCCTGCAAATATGTGCAGTGTGCTCAAGGGTGACTTTCGAAGGCACTTTGCCATTTATGCTTATGGCCGTGGTCAGCTCATCAGTGTTCCCTCCTTAGTCTGGGAGGTTATGCGGTCTGACCTTCTCAAGACTGGAATACTCTGTTTCTGACTTGGAGGCATATAAGTTGACAGGTGAGGCATTTCACTATTTAGAGAGGTTGGAAAGTTCTAATTATGATGAAGCTCTTTCTTATACAGAGAAAAATCTATTTATGTGCATCATTGGTCCTTGTTAAACACTTTGGAGGAAGAAAAATGATAACAGTAGCTAACATTTTTATAGCGCTTACTATATGCCAGGAACTATTCTAAGTGTTCAACAAACAGTGACTCACTTAAGCCTCACAATAACCCTGTGAGAAATGTCCGATCATTCTATCAGTTTACAGGTGAGAAATCTGAGGTATTACAGAGCAATTTAGAATAAGCTTATCTATACTTCCATATTTCAGCACCCACATTTTTCCTTCTCGAGGCTATGTACCAATAGTCATTCTTCACAGAACATAGTTTCCACAATCATCTTTTTTTCCAATTGAGGTATAATTGGTATACAGCATTGTATTAGTTTTAGGTGTACAACATAGTGATTCGATGTATGTATGCATTGCAAAATGATCGCCACAATAAGTTTAGTTAATGTCCATCACCATATGTAGTTATAAATGTTTTTTTCTTGTGATGAGAACTTTTAACATTTACTCTTAGCAACTTTCAAATACTGTTCACTATAGTCACCATGCTGTACATAACATCTCAGGACTTATTTATCTTATAACTGGAAGTTTGCAACTTTTGACCACTTTCACCCATTTAGCCCACCCCTTCAACCTCTGTCTCTGGAAACCACCAATCTGTTCTTTGTATCTATTAGTCCAGTTTTTTTTTTAGATTTCACGTATAAGTGACATCATACAATATTTGTCTTTTGAGTCTGACTTATTTCTCTTAACATAATGCCCTCGAGTTTCATTCATATTGTTGCAAATGGCAGGAATTCCTTGTTTTTTTAATGGCTGAACAATATTCAATTGTATATATATATATCCACCACATTTTCTCTATCCATTCATCTGTTGATGGATGCTTAGGTTGTTTCCATGTCTTGGCAATTGTAAATAATGCTGCAATGAATGTGGAGGTATAAATATCTTTTCAAGATAGTGATTTCGCTTACTTCAGATAAATACCCAGATGGGGATAGCTGAATCATATGGTAGTTCTGTTTTCAGACTTTTGAGGAAACTCTGTACTGTTTTCCATAGTGGCTGCACCAATTTGTACTCCCACCAAGAGTGCACAAGCGTTCATTTTTCTTCACATCCTCACCAACACTTGTTATCTCGTATCTTTTTGAAAATAGCCATTCTAACAGGTGTGAGGTCATATCTTGTTGTGGTTTTGATTTGCATTTCCCTGATGATTAGTGATGTTGAGCATCTTTTCATGTACCTGTTGGTGATTTGTATTTCTTCTTCAGATCCTCTGCCCGTTTTTTAATCAGATTTTTTTGGTTTTTTGCTATTCAATTGGATAAGTTCTTTACATATGTTGGATATTAACCCCTTATGAAACATACGATTTGCAAATATTTTCTCCCTTTAGGTATGTTGCCTTTTCATTTTGTTGGTGGTTTCCTTGGCTGTGCAGAAGCCTTTTAGTTTGATGTAGTCCCACTTGTTTATTTTTGCCTTTGTTGCATTTGCTTTTGGAGTTAAATCCAAAAAATTATCACCAAGACTGAAGTCAAGGAGCTTACCATCTGCATTTTCTTCTAGGAGGTTATGGCTTTGTGTTGAGTGGGTTTTGTGTGTAGTGTAAGATAGCAGTGCAGTTTCACGCCTTTGCATTGTGGCTGTCCAGGTTTCCCAACACCATTTATTGAACAGATTATCCTCTCCCTGTTGTATACTCTTTGCTCCTTTGTGGTAAAATAATTGACTATTATGTGTGGATTTGTTTCTGGGCTCTCAATTCTGTTCCATTGGTCTATGTGTCTAATTTTAGGCCCATACCATACTGTTTTGATTACTATAGCTTTGTAATTTAGTGTGAAGTCAGGAGGCTTGATGCTCCCAGCTTTGTTCTTTCTCAAGAGTGCTTTGGCTATTCAGGGTCTTACGTGGTTCCAAACAAATTTTAGGATTATTCATTCTAAGTTTGTGCAAAATGCTATTGGAATTTTGAATGTGTAGATCGTATTGGGTAATATGAACATTTTAACAACATTAACTCTTCCAATCCATGAGCACGAATATTTTTCTATTTATTTGTGTCTTCTTTACTTTCTTTCATCAATATTTTATAGTTTTCAGTGTATAGGTCTTTTACCTCCTTGGTTAAATTTATTCTTAGATATTTTATTCTTTTTGATGCAATGTAAATGGGATTGTTTTCTTAATTTCTCTTTCTGATAGTTCATTATTAGTGTATAGAAACACATCTGATTCTTAGATATTGATTTTGTATCCTGCAACTTTACTAAATTCATTTATTATTTCTAGCATTTTTTCGGTGGAGTCTTTAGGGTTTTTCTATATATATATCATGTCATTTGCAAAAAGATAATTTTACTTCTTCCTTTCTGATTTGGCTGCCTTTTATTTATTTTTCTTGCTTAATTGTTCTAACTTCCAATACTAGGTTGAATAAAAGTGGTGAGAGTGGGCATCCTTGCCTTGTTTCTGATCTTAGAGGAAAAAGTCCCAGTTTTTCATCATTGAGTATGATGTTTGCTGTGGGCTTGCCATACATGGACTTTATTGTGTTGAGATGCTTTCCCTCCACATCCCGTTTGATGAGAGTTTCTATCATGAATGGATGTTAATTTTTTTCAAATGCTTTTTCTGCACCTATTGAAATGATCATATGATTTTTATCCTTCATTTTGTTAATATGATGTATCACATTGATTGATTTGCAAATGTTGAACCATTCTTACATCCCTGGAATAAATCCCACTTGGCCATGTTGTATGAACCTTTGAATGTATTATTGAATTCAGTTGGCTGATAGTTTATTTAGGATTTTTGCATCTATGTTCAGCAAGGATATTGGCTTGTAATTTTCTTTTCTTGTAGTGTCCTTGTTTGGCTTGGTATCAGGGTAATGCTGGCCTTGTAAAATGAGTTTGGAAGTGTTCCTTACTCTTCTAATTTTTAGAAGAGTTTGAGAGGCATGAATATTCATTCTTCTTTAAATCTTTGGTAGCATTCACCAGTGAAGCCATCTCATCCTGGACTTTCGTTTGTTGGGAGGTTTTTGATGACTGCTTCTATCTCCTTACTCATTATTAGTCTGTTCAGATTTCCATTTCTTCATGATTCTTTCTTGATAGGTTGTATGTTTCCAGGTATTTTCCATTTCTTTTAGGTTATCCAATTTGTTGACATATAACTGTTCATAGTAATCTCTTATGATCTTTTGTATTTCTGTGGTTAGTCGTAATGTCTCCTCTTTCATTTCTGATTTTATTTCAATAAAAAGATAGAATTGTTTTCTTGGTGAATCTAGCTAAAGGCTTGTCAGTTTTGTCTCTGTTTTCAAAAAACCAGCTATCAGTTTCATTGACTGTTTTGATTCATTTAGTCTCCACTTCATTTATTTCTTCTCTGATCTGTGTTATTTCCTTCCTTCTTCTAACTTTGCACTTAGTATGTTCTTCTTTTTCCGGTTTGTTGAGGTGTTAGCTTTGCAACATTTGCTTTAAAAAGTTAATCTATCTATTATATGGAGAATGGACTATAGGAAGGAGAGGCTGATGCCAGGGACATAAGTAAGCAGGTTCAGATATAAGACAGTGACAGTAGAAATGGAGATGAGAAGAGAGAAGTAATAGGTAATAAGAAGACAGAATTTATAGTATTTAATGACTAATTAGTTTGCCATTGGTAGTTGTGAATACACAGGAACAACCTGCTACTGAACAACCAATGGGCCAAAGAAGAAATCAAAAGAGATCTCAAAAGATATCTTGAGACAAATGAAAATGGAAATATAACATACCAAAACCTATTGGATGCAGCAACAGCAGTTCTGAGAGGGAATTTCATAGCAATAAATTCCTCTATTAAAAAACAAGGAAGATCTCAAATAAACAACCTAAATCTATAGAGTAAATTCCAAGAAAACAAAATTGCTTGCTCAGCTAATATGTACATTTAAAATGTTTTGCACTTGATGCCAAATTTTCCTCCTGATTAATATTAATGTGATATTCCACCAATATTGTATAAAAAGTGCTGCTTTCTTGAGCCTGTGATAACAATGGATAATTCAGACTTTCGAATCTTTTCTTATCTGACTAATTTCTTTAATAGACAATTTGAACATAATTTTAGTTTTACCTGCCATGAATATTTTCTCTTTAATGAAGTTTATGTTCATTATTATGCCTGTTTCCTTTTAAAATATTTGTCTCATATATTGGCAAAAGCTCTTTCCTCATTATGAATAAGCAGTGTCTTCTTTTATGTCCCAAACTTTTTTCCCATGTTCTTAGTTCATGTTGTGTTTTGCACAACAGAAAATCTTAGTCTTCTCGAATTTTATGGTTTTATTTTTGTACCTAAATTTCTGTTTGTATGTGACCTAAAATCATATTTTAATTTTTCTAAATAGTTATATCAGATAGCAATATCTTCAGCTTCATGTTGCAGTCTACCTGAATACTAGTGGCTTAAGAATTAAATGATCTCTTAAGCACATTATGATTTCACGTAAGAACTTTGAAGGCAGGTGGTCTAGGACAAGCACAACAGCTCTATCATGTCAGCAAAGACCCATGCTCCTGCTATTATTTGAGTGGCCATCCTTAGAGTATTGCCTTGTCAACTCATTGTCTCAAGATTGCTGCTGTATTTCTAGGTATTGCCTCATGTTCCAAGGAGGAAGTAGGTAGAAAAATACAGCCAGCTACATCTTCCCTTTTTAACAGAAGAGGAAAGTAAATGCTTTACTGGAAACACCAGTAGACTTCTTGTTATGTTTCATTGCCAAGACCTGAGTTACATGAGACGCCTAGATACAAGAAGCTGAGAAAACAATTCGTTTTAGAATAGGAGTAAGTCTGTGTAAGGACCTACATTCTGGCTGTCATACTTTTTAACATACATCTAAAAATGTTTTGTATGACCTTTATGATTGTATACCTGTACTTCCGTTACAACAAATAGGAACTTTAGCCTTTTGCACTTCTGTTTCTTCTCTATTTTTATGCACACCCCACATGTAATTATTTTTGATTTTATAAAAAGTGATCATAATTCTTCATACTTCTGGAAAGAAACTTGATTTTCTTTTACCTACTATAATATAGATATTTTCCATCCTGTCTGCTTATATATTTATGTATTATAGCTATCATCTAACTGACTTACAATCTAAGTTTAAGGAAAGAGAATTACATCCTATATGTGAACCATAATTTATTCATCTATTCACCATGACTGAACATTTTACATACTTATTAATAGTATTTTTACATAAACTGGTAGAGTAAAAAAGACCTGTGGACATAAAGTAGAAGAAAGTCATTTAATTTTTCTTCTCATTTTCTATGACATCATTATCTGGAGGTTGTACTTTGCCATCTCCATTGTTTGCACCATTGAAATCCTGCTTACTTGTGAGGCCCTGCTCAGGTCATTCATATGTGTGGAAGTACTTGGAAATACTCTCAAGAATTCTACCGATATATAGATGACAGCACGACTGTTATTGTGATTTTGCAATCATTCAGTACATTGGAAATGTGAGTTAAAGAGAATAGACTAGGGATCTGCACAGGAATCCCAGAGGACATGACTGTACTGCCGGAAAGTCTATAGAGGTAAACCAGAGCCAGATCACTGAAGCTTTCGAATGTCTACTTTGAGAGTTGTGCTTAAAAATAAAACTGATACCATTTTGTCAGCAGTGACTAGGAACTCAGTGTTTGCAACACTGGATGCATGTTAGTATCAAGGAGCAGGTTTTTACTAAAGACTTCAGTGGTTCAGAAGATGCTCCTTGAGATTTTGACTTAATTGGTCTGGAATGAGGCCTGGGCATTGGTATTTTAAAAAAAAATCTCTCCCCATTGGTATTTAAAAATATATGATTTGAACATTCAACCTGGATTGAAAATCACCCATACAGGAGAAAGCTGATTTCTCTATATTTTACATTGCATTTTCCCTGCTTCTGCTCTCCCTCCTCCCACCATTCTAGACAGAATATTCATTATGGATTTTGTGTTCCTATCACTTTATTATCTTAAAAGTCTATTTAAAAATAGTGGGGCATTCCCATCCATGATCAGACCTACTCACCCTTGCTTGATGAGCCTGAGTCACCAAATCTGCAGGAGATTTGGCTCCATGGATGTGCTGGGGCTTTGCCTGTGTGTTTCCTGTGAAGATGATCAAGATGCAACATACAAATGGCCAAAGTGAAGAGGTTTCCTGCAGGATTCTAAATAATTTTAGATTTTGTGCAATAATTGTCTAGCTCTTATGTGAGGAATAGCAAATCAGATTTGGGAATCTACTTTCCATTATATGCTTAATCTTTATGGTTGCTTTTATTTAACTATTGGATAAGAGACAGTTACTCAGTTTCCTTGGAAAAATAGGAATAAATGCTTTTCATTAAATTGATTGAAATTCTATTCAGTCTGTTCATCAAAAATAGTAATTACTAAACTTTTATGTTGTGCATAATGCATCCATAAAAATGGATGTTGCTTGTTCGATAAGAAAAATAACATCAAATTTCACCCTCTTACGTACAAAATCAGCACGTTTTCTTTCCAAGATTACAGAAAGAACAAAGTGAATACTTAATAAAAAAGTGTATTTCCATGAGTCTTCTGGTGTAGGTAAGCGGAGCTGATAATGTGAAGTGTTGCTGCCATCTGCAGCATGAAAGACTGCATAAAAGTATGTTATCTGTATGTATGACTGGGATTTGAACAACTTGCTTATTTAAAAAAGCAAGAGCTTTCTAATTTCTCTATTTGTCTTTCTATGTATTTTTTACCGCTAGCTTTCAACATACTTAAAAATGTAATACATTTTAAAACATCCAAAGTACTTGTGAATATGGCATAGGTGCCAAAATGAATACTGAGATTATACTTATTGATTATTTAATTATGCTGAAATTAATTTTGAAAAAGCAGTTAAATGGTAGACTAAGATAGCCTTTATGATGTATTTCTACCAGGAAATATTTTCTAAATATTTATGTTTGAGAAAGTTTCAAAAAAAAACCGCTCCAATAAAATTAAACTTTTTTTCAAAGAAATTTTTTTCAGATTTACCCTTTACCTACTTAATCTGCTATGTGGAATAGTAACCACAAAGGTATACACAAAAATGACACCAGAGATAGACTGTCAGTGGTCTTAAAATCTTAAACAAGATTGTAAGTTGTTTATGTGTTGCTTTTTCAAATAGAGATAGCGCATAGTATTGATGAGAATGTTACTTACACAGGTGTTAAAGGCCTGAGAACACACCTCTCCTAGTGTTTTTTTGTTTTTTCCTCCCCACAGCCCCCCAGTACACAGTTGTATATTCTAGTTGTGAGTGCCCCAGTTGTGCTTTGTGGGACGCTGCCTCAGCATGGCTTGATGAGTGGTGCCATGTCTGTGCCCAGGATCCAAACTGGTGAAACCCCAGCCACCGAAGCGGAGCGCACGAACTTAACCACTCGGCCACGGGGCTGGCCCCTTTCCTAGGTTTCTAAAGTCTCATTCAATAGATTTTCGAAGTTTTTCTCCTTTCGCCATTTCTAGTCTCCTCATATGTCCATCGGAGAAGGTCGACAAAACGCTAAGAGCTCTGTAATATTTAGCAAGTTACTCAACTTTTCTGAGCATTGATTTCCTCATCTGTGCTTTTGGGCTTATAATCATTTTGTTGCATTGGAACTAGATGAGAATTGTATGCGAGAAGTCTAGCACAATGTCTAAAACGTGCTCATTAATGCTAACTTTTAGACATTCATGAAATAAATCATTTCATCATGTTTAGTTTTGTTTCAGGCAAAATGCCAAATTTTCATATTTGAAACTTCTTATATTTTTATTGGAATTGATCTTTAAAAATCAGGTATTTATAATTAAATGGAAAATGCTCGGAAAAATGCATTTTCAATTATTTTGATAATATTTGACAGATAGTCATAAAATACTAGCTCAGTCAGCTAATCCTAACATGGTTTTCTCCTTCTCTTTAACAAGATTTTAATTATTTTTTCTCTTTAAAATAAATCATAGATTCCTTAAATTTTTTAATTTAAATTATTTAAATCTGTGATTGCTAAATTTAACATCTAGACAGTTGGATGAACTACAATGTGTGTCATTAAGTACAATACTCATCTGTTTTTATGGCAAAAAATGTTATAATATAAGAAATAGACAAAATCCATTTAAATTTAGAGAATTTTTATTAAAAAGGATTTTTCTTTTTAAGATAATCCATAGATTCCAAAACAAAATATTAGAAGAAAGGAAAAAAGTCAAAGTTTATATAAAGGAAAAACTGCTCAACTTGAGAACTCAAAATAGTATAAACAATAATTTCCTTTTCCTCTAATTTTAACAATTAAAGACACTATGACAGAACTATAAAAATAGGATGAGTAAAGTATTCAAATTTTACGTTATTTTCTAGGTTTATTCTCATTTTGATAAAAACAACAAATCTAAAATAAGTGTATATGTAGATAAACCTCTAATTAAGGTTCAGATAAATCTGAATTTTAGTTTCTAGTGAGCTGCTCTATCTGCTGTCTGGGCTATGCTCTGATTCTTTAGATCACCTCCCAAATCCTCTCTTTTGCAGGGAAATATGGGTTTCTCTAATTTATTTAACGAGTGTTAGTATCTTTCCTCTAGGATACTGTGGATAGAAAAGGATATTCAAGATTTCTTTCTGTTTTGGGGGGTGTTTTCCTCCACATCTGTTGGTTCACTCAGACTCAGTTTCTGAGTTCAGCCTAGTTTCAAAACAATTTTCAAAGCCCTCAGAGGATGCTTCCGTCAAGTAGAGAGAAATTCCATACATCCGAGAGAAGCAGCTCTTCTTTGAATCCTGATCTAGCGCTACAGCTTAGAGGACACCTGCGCGCAGCAGAGTGGGAAACTACGGCCTCACTGCCCAAGAGGAGCCTGATCTCAGTAGGCGCGTCCTAAACTCCTGTGGCCTCTTTGTTCCTGGTGGTACCGAGGATGTTTCTCTCTTCTATGCCTTTGTGCTCCGCTCTTGGCTTGGAATGTTCTCCCAGGCCTATAGGTCCTGGCTTTGACCCCACCTGGCCGGGAGGACACACAGTCCTCTCATGTGTTATCTACTCTCTAAGGGTTCTAACCTCCCGCCCTAAATGTATTGAATGCTTCCCTTTTACGTGCCTTCAAGTACATTCTTTTATCACAGCACCTGTAGCACTGAATTGCACCTGTTTTGATGAGCGGCATGGTCATAGCTTCCATTTCCCACAATGGAAAGTGGGGCTGAACAGAAACTGGAGCTTTGTCCTTGAGTTCTTAGTATCCCTTACATCCCACATCCAACCAAGTGCCACGCTTCGTCAATTCCTCCTCCAGACCTTGCCTTGCAAGACTCTATGATCTAGGCTCTGGCCGCTCTTCCCGCTGCATCTCACACCTCTTGTTGACTGTACTCCACTTGCACAGGCATCCTGTGTTTCTCAAACTTTCCCAGCAGGCTCTTCACTCGGAGCCCTTGCATCTTGCTTTTCCATCTGCCTGGAACTCTCTTTTCCCAAATATTCTTAGGCATTGCTGCCTTTTTTCCGTTCTCTGCTCAAATGTAACAACAGCTCCTTTGTTCTCTATTTCTTTATCCTGAATTACTTTCTTCATGGTTTTGGGAATATAAAGTTCTCACTCTCCTAGGAAAAACTGACAGTTCGTTCAGCATAGCAGTGAGTCACAATCAAAACCAGGACTAAATGTGTTTAATCAATCAGTGATTGATGACAAAAGTGCATGCACTTCTGAAAGAAAACCAGTAACGTCCCCTGCCATCAACTTCAGAAAACTGGATCATCAGCAGCAGCTTCAGTCCAGGGAACAGATCTCTGAGAGCCAGCCAGTCAGCAAGAATCTTACTCAGGTCAACATGTTTCCACAGCTAAAGTCAACATGCCAGCTTCTAAACTCCACACTTTTTCCAAAACCCTACATAAGCTCTCTTCTTTGCGTATTAACTGTGTCTTACGAGCTCAACTCTCCCTCGCCTCAGCAAGCAATAAATTCAGCTTATCATTTTAGATATTGAGTAACAGATGCTTCATCAGTATTGATGGTCACCTGTGATTATAGGATATCTTTGTTGTCTGTTTATTATCCATCTGTATTAGAATGTAAGCTCCAAGAGGGCAGGTCCCTTGCTGCTTTGTTCACTGACGGGACTTCATGCTGACAGAGGCACCTAGCACATATGAACATCACAAATATTTTTTTAATGTGTCTTTTAGAGTAGGAATAATTGCCATTTAGCATCATATCCTCACTGCCTAAAATAGTGCCTGGTGCATAGAAGTAATTCCATGAAATACTAGTTAAATAAATGAATGAATGAATTCACCGTCCATGCATGTTTTATATTTGTTAGGGACATCCTTGAAGTAAAATAGATTATTCAGATCTCTGTGGGTCCATATAATTCTCATAAACACATCTCTTTCTTCAGAAATACACTAGCGAGAAGATGCCCACCTGCCTATTTGACATCTCCTTTTGGAAGGCTCAAAGGCATTATAAACTCTATACGGGTGCCAGGCCCATGGTTGAGTGGTTAAGTTTGTGCCCTCTGCTTTGGTGGACCAGTGTTTCACTGGTTTGGATCCTGGGCGCAGGCATGGCACTGCTCATCAGGCCATGCTGAGGTGGCATTCCGCATATCACAACCAGAGGCACTCACAACTAGAATATACAACTATGTACGGGGGGGCTTTGGGGAGAAGAAGAAGAAAGAAAGAGAGAGAAAAAAAAGATTGGCAAGAGATGTTAGCTCAGGTGCCAATCTTTAAAAAATAAATAAATGAATAAATAAATTCTGTATGTATAAAACCAAATCCATGCTCTTTACCCCCAAATCAGATCCCCTTCTGAGGTTCTCTCTGTCAGTAAATGGTATAGGCCAGAAATCCCCTTTCTCCCTTGAATTCGGTTTTCAACCCAGCATCAAGTAATGGTGATTTTACCTCCTAAATCTCCCTTTACATGAGTACCACATTAATCCAAGCTACGATTACCTGTCACCTAAACTACTTTAGTAACCTACTAATTGGTCCATAAGCATCCTCTCCAGCCCTCTCACCAATCTAATCTTTACTCAGCCAACTCTTTCCTTATAAGCTTTTATTGGATGCTTTGCTTATAGGACAGAGTCTAAAATCTTTAACATGGTCTACAGGCCCCATTCATCCTCATCTTGTACCATATTCCATCTCACCGTCTGAATTTTAGTCACTAGCCTTCTTCAAGTCACTTGAGATTGTCATGTCCTCCCCTTCTTCCATCACAGAACTTCCGCAAATGTTAGTACCGCGGCTTAAAATATTCTTCCTTCTGCTCCTCCTTATTCTTCATATAGTAAATCCACCATCACTCCCTCACTCCCTGACCAAATCAAGTAACCCTACTGACTTAGCACCTTGTCTGTCCCCTGTAAACACTTCTCACGTTTGAAATCTAACTTTTGTTTGTGTCATTATTGGATTCATAGCTATCTCTTTAACTAAAGTGTATGCTCCAATAAGAGGGGGCCTCCATTTTTAGCATAGAGGAGGGAGTCAATAAGTATTTATTAATGAAAGAATGAATGAATGAATGAGTGGCATTTGAATCTGGTCAAGTCTTTTCCAGTACATCTCAGAGTAAACAGAGTTGGAGCCTGTGTTGTGAGAGTGCAGTGGGGCCAAAGAAAGACAGAAAGCCAGGAAACAGTGATGCATGGAGGACCCGCCTCGTTCGAGAGCTGCATGCTTTTCACTGAAAATTTCACTGGAAAGTGAGTCTCGCTAGTGTCTCATGGACTCAGGTTCAGTGGGAAAGGGAAAAGTAGAGCACGGAAGACATAGACAGATCAATTGCGCCTTTATTGAGGAAGGGGAGACTGATGGGTCCTGACTGGTTGTTGTGTGCCAATTCAGGAGCCCAGTGCTGTAGCAGGTTTTTATGTAATACAACCAACTTTAAAGACTTAGACTTTAGACTGCTCTCTTCTAAGAAGGGTTTTGTGCATGTAGGAGGAAGATTGGCCCTGAGCTAACATCTGTTGCCAATCTTCCTCTTTTTGCTTCAGGAAGATTGCCACTGAGCTAACATCTGTGCCAATCTTCCTCTATTTTATGTGGGATGCCACTGCAGCGTGGCTCATGAGCATTGCTGGGTCCACACCCAGGATCCAAACCTGCAAACCCCGGGCCGCCTAAGTGGAGTGCGTGAACTTAACCACCATGCCATGGGGCCGGCCCCTAAGAAGGATTTTTATCTTGAGGGAGTCTCCATTAGATGTAGGTGCTAAGTGGCTCTTTTGACTAGTTTTTGGGTTCATTTAGGTATTTTTTAAAAATCTAAAACAGTTTGTCACATTAAAATGCAGTATTTACAAATGGTGTTGCTTTTTCCCATTTTTGCCCCACTGTGAAGGTTTCAGTCACTGCTGTTGTGACATCGGTTACAAAATCTCTCATCGTAGAAATCAAAAGTAAAGGACGAGAGGAAGATATCAAAGCAGGATCATCTGTAGGAAGAAAATTGGGAACACGGAGCAGGGTGCGGGGGGTAGGGGGTAAAGACAGGTTCCCAGGCAGCCTGGTTTCCCTTTGTTTTCCTTTCGTCTTGTTACCCACCAGGAATTCATATGAAGCACAGTGCCTGGCATGTAATAGGCCCTTAGAAAATCTTAGCTACTTTTCTCCATTTTATTAGTTAATAACCATCAGGTTTAAAAGTGCCATTTCCTTTAGCTGGTTATAAATGGCCGTAAATTGCAGACACTTTAGTTAAAATAGATAAATGGGAAGGCAGAGAACACTGTGCTCCCCTTAGCCATCACCACAGCTCTGCCAGGTGATGGATGGGTAACCTGAGGAGGTTCAGGAGGACTCCACGTAGGTGTACGGCTGCCTGGCTGGCACACTGCAGGACCAGACTCAAGGTGATGTCTGTCACACGCAGGACTTTTGTTCCCTTCCGCGACTGCCTTGCTCCCGCCATGCGGCTGGTCCAGTTACACTGGAGGAAAGGATAGGACGACTAGGAGCAAGGTCGTGTGTGATTTTGAAGCGTGGTGATTCTTTGGTGATTAGCGCTTAAACTATTCTGCCCACCAGTAGCTCTTTAACAGCTGATCGAGGCAAAGCGTGGGTGCTGCCTGCCAAGGGTGGGGGCTCCCCGAAAAGGCAACCCTTTTCCTTCCCATCTTACACAACCTAAGGCCCTTACCCAGAACCCGGAAGTAAAGGGATATTTGTGCGCTATTTGGGGAACTTAACTACTACATATAATGTTATTTCTAGATGATAGATTCCTAATTCCCAAAAATTACCTTAGTAAGAGGTGGTTGGAACACGTTCCCTTTACCAAGTGAAGGATTGCCTGCAGTTTCTCTGGACAGCTTTTGATGTGGCTGGAAATTTGGGTAGTGTCAGTGTAATTCTAAACAACAGCTCAACGGCCAAATAGTGCTTTGCGTAAAACACATTTGTTTCCTCATTTTGAAAAGGAGAGAACTATCGTCATTCATAAACTAGGAACGTTGCTCTTGTGTGGGCTTTGGAAAAGCGTGGCTGACTGGAGGCAGTATCTGGAGGACTCCAAAAACATTACACCGGAAGGCATTAATTAATAAATTGACTGTGCTCCCTGACTTCTGTGTGTGCCTCCTGGATTAAGGCTTTATTTGTCTGTTTGTTTTGTTTGCTTGTTTTTAAGTCCTGGAGTTGTCCATTTTTGACAGCCTTCGATTCCTTTTGGACTGAACTTTCTCTGTGAATAAAGGTCCTGCTTTTTACCACTGCTTTTACTACCTTAGAAGTCTGTTTTCATGCTTATTTAAATCTCTAGCTTGGGTATGTATTTAAAGCATACTTCGGTTTTTCGGTTTATAAATATTAGCTTCCTTATGAAATGTAAGTGTGCCTTTTGCCACTAGAATGAATTGATTGATCTATCTTCCTTCTCATCTTTAAACCTATTATTTACCCGACTTTTAGCTTTTCTAACATAAAGTAAAAATGGCTCACTACAATAAGAAGATTAACAAACAAATTAAAAAGGACTGCTTATGAAAAAATATTTTAGAAATCCAGTCCTTTTGATTAGTAACCAGCCTTAGTACCAGGAAAACTTCAAAGTGCTCTCTAAGCATTGAATTTTCATCAGTGATGCTGTAAGCCTTAGTTCTCATCTTTCATGCTTACCCATGCAATAACTTCAAAAAGATAAAAAGAGGAACAGTAATCTCTCAAAGCACCCTTGTGCTGGGGCCGGTAATCTTGTCTTTCGCTATCATGCGTTCACAACCAGATAATTGCTTCATTATATTACGCTTTAATAAATATAATAATTAACATTTTGTTACAAAAAAAAAGCAAATACTCAAACCATTCAGAAATGAAATCCACAGCCCAAGGGATTTCTAGAAGAAAATGAAAAAGAATTAGACAGCGTCAAATATAGACATCTTCAAAGGGAAAGAGATCATTTAAACTCGCCTTTTACTTACTGAAAAATGTTCTGCATATTTTATTGCTTTTGTCATCTTGCCTGTTATAGTCCAGCCAGTGAATGTTCAAAGAACATAAAATCCTACAAATAAATAAAGTGAATATGAGTGAATTCACAAAAGGGCAGCAAGTCAAATCAAGAGTGTCCCATGTAAACTTTGGTTATATAAAGCAGTTAATGTTTCACAGCAACATGCGATTTATTGCTAGAGAAAAATCGAAAGATTTTAAGCTTCATGACACTTAACGTGTCTAATTTTCAGGGCACACATAACTCGGAAACCTTATCTGCATCAGCACAGTATCATCAATCAAAATTGTGGGTGATCAAGACTTTGCAGATTTAGACCGTAGGGCATTCTGGGTCAGTGCAGGAGGTTGTAATGGACAATGGCCTTTGAACAAGCATTAGATACATCATCACGGACCCTGTGGGCAGTAACTAGGTGGTCATCTGAGCAAGTACTGGAAACTACACCAGAGAGAACTTTGGAGAGGGGATTAGAGCTGTGGGTTTTGGAATGTAGCCTTGAACCAGAGGAGAGCAAAAATTAGGTTGTACCTGTGAATTTTGCTATTTGGATCAGGGAACAACCTTACACTAGCACCTTTCTAAAGGTCTCTCACCACGAGGTAATGAAATGGGGATGGCACTTAAAAGTTCAAAAGATAACTCTTCCCGTGAAATTGTATATAGAAGGAAGTAATTGACCTTGGTAATACGTGTGAGGAATTGTTTTATAAGCTATACTGGCAAAAAAGAAGTGTTTTATAAAATTATGGTAAAAAGAAAAAAAAAGAAATGGATGGGAGTTGTTAGATATTCTCAGTGAGTATTATTTCTCCCTCAGACACTGGAATTAAAAAGTTTTCTTTTTAACAGATGGTTGGGGTATTATCTAGAGCTGTGTTTCTTCAATTTATAGTGCACAGGGAATTGTTGACGGTACATTTTTGCCATCAGCTGGGTAGGAAAAATAGGTGAGTAGAGCAGGTGAAAGATAATCTACTTTTTTAATATAAACATTAAGTATGGGGCTTAATCAGAAAGGCCAAATTCAGGTTTTGGGAAAAGGGTGTGTGTGTGCGTGACTGCATGTTTGGAGGGATTAGTGTTGAAATGCAGAATGATCAAAAATGGAAAAGAGAGCAGGAAGTGGCAAATTAAAAACCCATCAAGTGAACAGAGGAGAATAGGGAAATGAAGAAATATTAGGTGACCACAAGACCGCTGGGACTTGGTTAGCTTTGTAGATAAAAATGGGAATTGAGGGTAAGTGACTACTTAGTAAGTATGAAAACCTAGCACTCGACATATATTAATCCTACCTCCCACCAATGGTAGGGAACCAATACGTTAAAATAATTCCTCTAAAGCTCCTGGAGAAATAATCCTAATATATATATATTTTAATTAAACTCTAAGTATCCATCAGTGATGTTACCAGGGAATTATTTTTAGTTAATATATTTCCCGAGTGTCTTTAGATGAGACTGAACAAATAGGGCCAATTTTTTCCCCCACAACAGCACACATTAATATAACCATAAAATTTAACATTCTAAAACCCTGAAGAAGTGCAAGACATGAGAGGTAGAATGTAGGTTTATTTTAAAATTCCACGAGCTTTCGTGAGTGCATTGAAAATGATAAGCAGGGAGGGCGGTCCTGGGGTAAAATCAGGAGCAGGAGATGGCCCAGCATGTGGCACAGGTGTTACCTGACTTCTGCTCTGTCACCAATCTCACACCAAAGAAGAAAATTTTAATGCAACTGGAAGTTGGAAAGAAAGGACAATGGCATAATATCTTTGTAAAAATGGAAACTGGCACATATTAACTCATCCCTGTCATTGCACGTATCTGTGTACTGATTGAAAGGGCAGGAAAACCATACTTTTCACATTCTGAATATCGCCTACCTCATTGTAAAGCAGTGAAACAGTCCTAAACTTTACCCAGGAGAAATAAGGTGATATTTATGTTTACATATTTTTCAGTGAAAGTGAAAATAAGCCAAAAATCTAAACAGAAGTTGAAAGAGAAGGGTGGCTCAAGTTTTGAGGAAATGATGCGTCGGGTTTGATGGGGCATCAATCCTCGTGAAGAGGGGGTTTGAGGACCACTGGGGGAGGGCCGCGGGATGGAAACGCAGGCGCCTACATTCCGACTTCTGAGAGTGTTGGTCCCCAGCCAGCCTTCTGTGCATAAAACTTACTCTTTGGGGTAAACACTGTGTAAAATGGGATCGACTCTATAGTAACTGACAAGCAAAAACGGAGAGACGTAAAGGCCCTACGCTCTTTCAGACCCTACTTACGAAGAGGAAACAAGCGCCGATCATGGCGGCTTTGACCGTCACATCCAGATCCGCAGGAACGTGAATTCCAAAGTTGTCAGCGTTGGTGAAAACGTCGTTTACAAATCCTGACCAGTACTTTGAAATCTTCCCGATTGTGAGCTTTTCATTAATGGTCTTCACCTTCGAAAACAAAATATTGAATTTGAAGATGAAACAGATGGTTTTACATTTCTTATGTTTACCTGTGAGAGAGAGGAATTATTTTATTCATCATCTCTAAATGACAATTCGATGTTATTCATTTCTGTACATAAGTATAGGTTTGTAGATTTAACTTTCCAGTTCACTCTTCAGGGATTTTGCTTTTCTGACACTTTTCTAATCCATCATAATTCCTTTTTTTTACTTTGATTTTTGTGTGCAGATGGAGAGTATAATAGCAATAAATAATTAAGGCCAGGCTACCACAAGATGGCAGCAGGTACATGGTCTCAGTTACATGGTCTAAGCATGAAGGTATTTCCTTTACCTGAGGTCCAGATTCTAAACCTGAATTGTTCATTGAAAAAAAAAAAATGTTTGAGAAAGATTATAGAAGGAATTAACTTCATTTCTAGGTATAATTTGTTAACTTTTAAATTTTTATTGCTAAGATTTTATAATTACAAACACATTTAAATATTATCAGCCCTTGCTTTAATCTCATTTTCATATTATACTCATATATTTACTAGGTCATTTCTTTAAAACTAACCCTTGATCCTATTTCTGCATTAAAAAAGCCCTAATGTACCATACAGCAAATTCAGACTAATTTGACATCAAAAGTCTACAGTCCTTCTCGGCTAGAAGGAGTCTGCAGTTAAACTTTAGCAACTCTTCGTTTACTTGACCTGTTTCCTGTTAAGAGGCTGAAAGTGATTCAGTGTAAACTTTCACTTTCTGTATGGCAGCAGAAAATAGAAAACAGAGAAAGTTACTTAGGACATCCCCATACCATGAATACTAAAATTCTTATGTCTGAGTTCTCCTGGATCATGGGGCCTATGTTTATACTTTACTCTGAGGAAAGCCATACCAAGTCCTTTCAGAGGGAGGTGGAGTCTGGACAGCTCATTTTGCGAAATTTACGCTGTCTTCTCTGTGATTAGTGTTCCCTGAACTCTCACGAACTGAATGTGCTAGGTGGGATATACATAAATGAATGAAAAATAAATATATGCTTTAAAATAGACCATCTCCTCTGCATAAGATGTATTTCTAGAAGCTGTTCAGATAGTTCATATTGATACAGCTTGGATTTGCAACTACCCATTGTTTTATAACATTCAATTTACACAAATATGTTTATATGAGAGTAGGTGGTTTTACAAAACAAAGTTAGCAAGTCCTACGAACATAGCTTTTGAATTAGTGATATTTTAACGGCGTGTGCCTCTGAGGTGAGTTCTGAACTGGGATATGCTACCAGCAGGGCTGTAGGAAAGAAGATATAATTTAGGTGATTCTAGAAGGTATATATTTGCTTTATACCATGGGTTCTATAATTCCACGTACAGCAAATTTTTATAGTATGTTTTAAAAAAAATTCTTGGACTTAGTTTCTCTGGAGTTATGAATTATTATTGACATGTACAGTATGGGCTTATTACATTATTTCACAAATATATTACTTTCTAAATTTATTTCAGAGATATTTCATTTGGACATTTTAAAAATTGAATTATGTTGCAAAAAATCAGGACCTAAGTGAAAACTTCCTTCATTTTGTTAAGCATACCTCGAAATCCACATCACCAAAACAGCCACATGTTGCACAAGGACCAACAATTTTCAAAATATCTTCTTTGTTTGCATTTTGGATTGTGAATTTAGGCAGAAAGGGGTCCCACTTCTGTGCAACATAACCAACTATAGTACCAGGAGGAGCTTGGATTTCTAACTGTAGGAAGAGATAATAATAACATAAGATTTTCTAAGGTTATTGTATTTTAATTTTACTATAATGTCAATTTACTTCTAAATAGTATACTATTATGAAATTACTTTGATATTCCACAAATCATTCTAAATATATGATTCTAAGGAAACAAAGCAGCAGCATTTTTTTTTCATATTTCATAGAAACAACGAAATTCACTGTATAGATACATGTTTGGGTCTACCCACTGAAAGTCCATGTCTTCGATCATACTTCCCTAAAGAGAACTCATCCTAGAACTCTCCTCTCACTCTGAGCACTGGCTTCTTTGCCTTCTTTTGTTCCAAGTACAACAGCTGGTCCAGTCTTGAAGTGGTTTCTCATGAGGGACCTCCTGCGTACTCCCTCTCAGTTGTTGTCACAACACACATCTATTTTTAAGGCTCATTTACCAATTATTACATATTCTTGAATTTTTTTCTCTTCAGATTGCCAACTTCCAACTTCTCTGTGTTCAATCAAAAACACATGCTTCTAGGGGCCAGCCCATTCGCACAACAGTTAAGTTCACACATTCCATTTCAGCACTCCAGGGTTCGCCAGTTCAGATCCTGGGTGCAGACTTACACACTGCTTATCAAGCCATGCTGTGGCAGGAGTCCCACATATAAAATAGAGGAAGATAGGTGTGGATGTTAGCTCAGGGCCAATCTTCCTCAGCAAAAAAAAAGGAGAAGATTGGTGGCAGATGTTAGCTCAGGGCTAATCTTCCTCAAAAAAAAAACAAAAAACAAAAAACCCCCAAATGCTTCTTGTAGAGTTATGGTTATTACACACCAATGTGATTTCTGGCTCACTTCTTCCAAAGTGTTAACAACTGGCAATCACATTTTCAGGCTTTACTTTAGTATTTTACCCCATTACCCTTCATTCTCCTAATTTCTATATTTTCCATCATATTGTATTTCAAGGAATTTGTGTAGCCAAATCAAATCCTTTGTAAAATAAGCTGGAGGTGGGTGCAAATAATGAAAGTTGTTTGCTTTTAAATCAAACCAACTCTCCTTCATCTGATCTTATTTTGCCTTTTCTTATTTATTTTATGTATTAAGTCCACAGTCTTATGGGCATGTCTGCGGTGGTCTTGGATAGACAAAGGTGGTTTCAATAAGACTGCTTAGAATTAGAGATTTGTTCTGGGATAACTTTTAAAGTAATTGATTTAAATTAACCACCTTCGTATTAACATTTATTTCCCATCCTGCTGGGTAGAGGACGTCTACACAGGCCCTCCATACAGCGGGAATAAGGACGCCTGGATCAAGTCCTTTATTTGACATTTCCTGGATGCCTGATCACAGGTAAGTTGCCTCCTCTCTCTAGGCCCAAGTTCCCTCAATTGCAAAATGTGGAGAGTAAGACCTATTCTTTCTAGCTCGTAGAGGCGTGGTATCAAAGACATCAAAGTAAGTAAACGTTTTGTATCAACTTACCTGCATCATGTCCATGAAAGTTATTATTAAGGTCCCTTAAATAGTGATGAAAATTTATTATATACTAAAATAATAAAGTTGAATGATTCCCTCTGGGAGAATAACATTGCTTTTGGCAAACCTTGAAGTTTGTCATAAATGGGTGAGTGATATGTGAGATTCAGCAATAAAAACCACAGACTAGCCCAAAGAACCCCTTAGAAGAGTTCAGTATCACTCAGCACTTCCTGAACTTTGCTCCAGTTAGAGAAAACAAAGCTGGATTTACTTAATGGTGGAACTCATAGATATTACAATTACGTGGCTAACACAGAGATTCAGAGGGAGATGTTTCTCATTTACATGATGCAGGAACTGTCTTCACCAATTAACGTCAGGGAAGCCACTACAGTTTTTGGCTGGAAAGGAAAAAAATTTAGTGAGTCACCAAATTCTCAAGGTATTCTGATTCTAAAGGAGCAAATGTACTTATTCAAACAATTGAAAGGTTAATTGCCCTATAGCTCCAGACAAACACCATTTATTAAAAGAAATCATCGCTAATCCTTTCAGACGTGGGGAGAAAAGGATGCCCAAAGCAATGACGAACCTCTTGTAGGGAGCAAGGGCACCAGCAGCTGTTACACCTCAGGGGTCTGTTTACTGTCATCACCTCCCGACCCGCATTATCTGTGACCTTCAGAGTACAAGCTCGCAGGGTGGAGCAGAAAGTACGATTGAAGCAGATGCTTTCTTCCACTGCAAAGTAAAGTCTTTGTCCCAAGCTGTTTTTAATCTCGTATTTGTTGGAGGTCTCAGTGCCGAGTATCACTAACGGAGCAAAAAAGAAATTCATCAAAATAATCCATTGCTTAGTATCAAAACCTTTAAATAACTAAAAGGGGTAGTGTTATGAAAAGAAAACAGAGTGACTGATTAATGATTAATTATATGATCTCTTCTTTACACAAATCTACGCCTGTGCTCTAAAATTTGAGGACTTGGCCATGGTAATCAAAGAAAACTCTGAGAACAAAGCTGTGCGGTTAACAAATGTTGATTCCAGGTATGACCTACTTGGAAACATGTAGTACCATTTTTCTACTAAGGAAGCAATGCTATAAAGAGAAATCTAGTACTCAAAGAATCATTCTATCATTGTTATGGAATTTCCTGGGACAACTCACAGTGATAATAATGAATTTTGTCCAAAGTCTCTATCTGGTAATATGTCTATAGCTGCATGCTATCCTGCTGTTTATTACAATTTTGACATTTCAGGAATAATGTAGAATATTAAGGACAAAAAGTACTCTAGTAATTTGAATTCAGTTAGTCATCATTGTAAATTTGTGTATTGTTAAATAATTTACCTATCTGATAAATCACTGATGAAATAATAAAACAGCGAAATTTTATTTAGGTGTGTTTTCAGTTTTTAGTCTCAACCTTGATTTCCATTTCTGAAATTATTAAGAAAATTTAAATTGTTAGCAACTGTGGAAATGATCACAGGTCTTTTATTCTTTTAAGATTAAAAATAATGTTAGATTCCTAATGACAAAATGCCCAAAAACTTGGAGAGTTTTATGCTTTTAGGTTGATCTATATCAGACTAATAATTTTACTTTCAACATTTAAAAAAATAGACCTCATACTCTTTTTGATCTAATTCTATCCTAAACATTTACCTTTATTGCTTATAAAATATTTAGATGTAAAGAGACGTCTGACACCGAAAATATTTTCAACAGTTTTAATAAGTACAGAATATAATGTACTTACTTCCAAGAAGCTCCACCTGCTGGTGTATAATTATCAGGTCTAGCTGTTGAAGGATGACATAAAGGAAGGGAAAAGTGTTACATCGCAGCACTTGGAAAACTTTTGGAGATATTACTATGGGCCTGTTTACTAGACTACATGCAATTAGGTGATTTTCCTGTTCTCTGCTAGGGAAACGCTTGAAAACAGCTCACGTTTTATGGTGAATGTGAGAAGATTCACCGTAAAATAAAAGAAGATATAACTATCAAAGAAGATAACACATTTTTTTATTCAAGTAAAGATAAAAAAGGATAAGAACTCTGAAAATTCCAAGTAGAATTCCCAGAATAACAGTACAATTTGTGGTGAACTCTGTGTTCTTTCTGTGGTAATGGAATAAAAATGTAGTTCTTGGAAACAATACTTTGAGATTTTTAAACAATCTCTGAATAATAATGTCTAAGAGGTTTTAAAACTCTCTCTTTTTTTTAATGAAATGATGCAAAACAACAATGGTCTGAGTGCCGGGGCTGGCCTCTCAGCCCTGCCTGCTCCCCCTTCACTCTGCCATGCTGGAACTCATTCCTCACAGTGATTTGTTAACGCTGAAAGAGGTTATTCACACCTTCCATTGGGCCAGGAAGAAACCCAGAAATCCTGCTAATACCAACAAAAAACCAATTTAAGTAGAATAAGAGTTATGCTGCTAAATGCGTGACATATAAAATTTGCTTTATAGAATTAGGAATGAAAATTTACAGAGGTGAAGTATCCATACCTAGTTGAGAAATGACTATATTAAAACCTATACAAAGGAAATTTTTTTAACAGGAAATATTAAAAATGTGTTCTTAGAATGGATTTATCTGTGTATATTTTGAATTTGATATTCCATACTTGAAGATTTACTCAGGTGAAATCATGAGCATGAATACAGTGCTGATCATTGTCTTTTCGAAGGCTTCATTCCCTATTTCACCTGAAAATTCTCTTCACTTTGTTCTCCCTTCACAGTGGTCAACTCACTGCTAACTGTTAAACTGAAGTATTCGTGACTAATATTTGGTATTGATTTAGCATCTCAAACCCAGAAAATTCGAAGTTGCGTTATTTCCTTCATTCTCCTCGTATATACTAGGGGGAGGTAAAACTAATATCATTTTCTCAATTTATATCTTATTGATAAAAGAGTGCCTGTGGACTCTTTTTTTAAGATTCACAAAAAATATTTTTCCATAAATAATTTATGATTTAAGATATTCTAAAACCTACTTTAACAATGATGGCAAAAGCTTTTTTTTAAAAAAAAACAAGAATCCGTTTTTGTAGTGTAGTATTCTTAGCTCTGTTCTGCTCTTTTGAGGAAAATGGAAGGTTGGAGGAAGAGAAGAGGTCAGCCTCAAAAAGGATATCCACGATTATTTAACAGTGGAGCTATGCAGGAGGAACTTAGGGGAGGAGAAGGGCTATGGGGACAAGCCCAAAGTTTGAGTTTAGAAACTTTGAGTATCAGTGTCCTAGATCAAGTTTTAGTCTTGAAATTATCAGCTGAGATCCACTGTGCCATGACAAGGGAAGTTTGCCTCTCTAACGTTGAATAACCGCAGTTGTTTATTTAATGACTACCCTGAGGTAGTGACTGTGTTCGATATTTCGACATGGTGTCTAACTGAATCTGCAGGAAAACTCAGAGAGAGAAATATCATTACATTCTACGTGCGAGGAAACAGTCCTAGAGAGATTAAGTAGTTTGCCCAGATCACAGAGCTTGTCGATGGTTAGGCCAGGATTTGAACCCAGGCCATGCTGCCACCAATTTTGACATGCTTTCTACTCTGTTGTACTGGCCTCACTAAACTAATCTGGGAGAGACAATTCTTAAGTGACACTGGAACTTCTGAGTACCTTTCCTCCCTGTTTTCTCTGCTCTTCTACTCACCCCATCCTCTGTAGGAACACTTGATATGATCCATCTCTGTGGGCAAAGCTCCTGGATTTGAGGGTCTCGTTTTCGGTTGTTCTCGTCACTTCTTTTAAATAGCCCTGGGCCACTTATGAACTGTGGTCCAAAAGAGCCCTTTCCGTCCTTTGCTATTAATGGATGGACCAGGAATTGGAAACTTTAAACAGATTGAATCATATATTCCGGTGCCGGGGCAAGTAAAGCATTCCTTAAGGAAACCTGATGACAGCCTTGGATCTGTAGCCTAAGAATCAATTTTTACGTATAATTTATCAGGTTTACAGGTATCAGTGATGCCATTTAATATACATACTTCAAAATAAGTTGGATCTTAACATGTGTCTTTGCAGGCTTTAACTCACTACTCACGTACAGGTGACTGCGTTACGGTAACCAGCCTTTGACACCTATAGGGTAAAGTGTTATTGACTGTTATGAACATGTTACTCCAATCTGGAGAGAAAATGTATTAGTTTTATTCTTAGGTTTAACCTACATGAACAACACATATATACATAGATATATACATAATTGGGAATTTATTTTCAAATTATTAATGAGAAGACTTTCATAGTCATTGGATGGACTTTAGTAAAAGAGAATAAATGATTTTTTAAAAATTTTACTTTAGTTTTTTTAATTTGGAAGAATTTTATTGTGTTTTTTTCTGTTTATTTATTGAAGAATGTACTATTTCTAAATAGTCATAACTTTATTTAATTCTTATGGTTTTTAGATAAAAGCTAACGCATAAAAATTCATTTTATATATGTCTCTTACAGGTTCATTTATAAAACTTTTAAAATGCTCATTCATCCTATTGTATGTGTACTGCATTAAAGCAAATAAGATGTATTCTTTACTATAGAGATTATAATTATCTTTCCCTTTGAAGTAAAATATTCACCAATTTGTGGCATATTTTTGTTTTCTGAAAGAGATTACCGAAGGTATATTTTTGGAAATTGACTTCATTTTGGAACTGAAGCCAATGGGTTCATATCTCTATTTATTGAATGCGAACACAATGTCTTCACGTCAAGCATCTGGCTCCGGGTGTGTCATCACTCATGGATGGAAGAGGAATATGTGATGACCATATGTGATCATCAAACCTCAGCCCTCTGGCACTGGTATATCACTTTTATACTTGGCAAAACTTTGTCTGACAACATTCCCAAACAGCTTGCAGCAGTTAATCAACTCTAGTCAGCTATTACAGCTGATCCTTTCTGCAGATGGAAGGTGGTGGGTCGGCTTTTCCAGCTCTTTTACATATCTCCCTGAGCTCTCCAGTCTCTGAAGTACATTTGTCTGCCAGTGGGTTTCTGGAGAAGGCATCTGCAATTATAAACATTTTCCCAGGAACATATGCTGCATGCAGCTTAAACCCTATCAGGCACAACAGAAATCTCTTGTACCTTAAGGGAATTAACACAGAGATTTGATTTTGATAAAGGAGACAGACTTTATAGTTTGAAAGAATGCCAAACAAGCTGAAAATCACAGCAGATGTGCTGACATCTCAATATTAGTGTATTTCTAATCTTTTGTAGGATAAAATACAAAAGTAACAATAATATGCATAAATATCAACTGCTATTTATGTGCCTTATAATTCAGATGATGATATTTCTTGATTGATTTATTTTGAGGCTTCAATCACTGCTGACCCTCCCACGACTAGAACAGTGATTATATCTAATAATAATATCATCTTTCAAGCAAACTGGCCTGGAGATGCAACAGTATCAGAAGACAAAAGTGCTAACTTGATAACTTGCCTTCCCTTGGAGTTCCATCCACTCTTTGAGATTCAGTTGAAGACATTGGACTTTCTGCTCATTGCGGAAGTCTCTCCTGAGAACTTTGATCTTTAACACCCTCTCTCTCCTCTGCACACCTGCACAAATTTAAGTTGTCTCCTGATCTGGCCTAAATATACAGCCTTGAACTTTTTGTCAGCACTTTTTTTCTTAGCCAATTAGGTTGCAGAAGGTTTGGGTGAGAGGGACTAAGTTTTATGGCTTTTTATATGCCTTGATTATAGCAAGTCCTCAATAAATATTCTTTAATTCAATAGCTGTAGGTGTTATTCAATTCCTCCAGGATGAATTTGCTGAGACCTTGAGCAATGAGCAGAAGGAGGATAAACATGCTAAACAGCTCAATCAAAAATGTTTCGTCTCGTCACTCTGGCAAATAAATAAGGAAAATAGAAGTGGCTCTAAAAGAAAACATAAATTTCTTCCCAAATAATAAAGAAATAAATAAAATATAAATTTTATAATTTCATGATTTATAAATCTTTTCTCCTTTCGGCAAGTTATTCATTAAAGTCCTTCAACCTTAGTTGAAAAGCAAGAAACCAAGTCTGTGTTCATCTTAAGTGGAAAACCTTTGTAGAAACAGAGATAAAAACAAACACCTGGCTTAAATATTCTAGACCAGGAGGGAGACCGCCTGGTGGAGCGAGACCCAGCTGCCACACTTGGTTCGCTGGGTTGGGAGGTGAGAGCTGAAGGCTGCGATCTGGGCCTGGAGCTCCGGGAAGAAAACCAGGGAGACCTCTAGTTCTGTGGTTCTGTGCATCTGCAAGAGAATGAAAATCCCAGCCCATATTTAAATTTAGGGTGTTGCATTTAGTTTGTCTTATAAGATTTGTCACTTCTTATTCAGAGGGTGGCGTATCTCCTGCTGCCTCCCACGTTAGTGCCCTGCCTTTCATTTTCCTACTCAGTGTCATCACCACTTTCCCGACTCAGTGTCATCACCACCTGACCCCTCAGCCAGAGAAAGAGGAATGCGGAAGACTGCTAGTAGTAGTTGTCAGAAAAAATTGGATAATTTGGGCAAAATGAATGATTTTAGAAAATGTGTTTTTTGAAGGCAAGTAAAACTAGTGTTTAAAGGGCAGAAAAATTATAAGCTACAAAAGGAAAATAAATGGTAAAAGGAACTAGATATTCTCTACTCAAAATGAGATAACCTTAGACGTACGTTTTGAGTCACAGTTAGGACTTTCAAGGCATGTTCTCCCTTCCCCAAATGTTATGAGGGTGCCTCATAATCTCCATGAATATTTGTCTCTTTTTGTCAATCGTACTGCTATGGCTAGGTTTAATTCGGTGGTTCTTGGACTTTACCCTGCACCAGAGCCACCTGGAGGGCTTGTTAAAACACAGATTGCTGGGCCCCACGCCAGAGTTTCTGCTTCAGTAGTTGGGGTGGGGGTGGGCCTTGAGAATTTGCATTTCTGATAAGTTCCCGGGTAAGCCAACACTGCTGGTCTGAAGATATACTTTGAGAACTAATGGTTTAACTCTGTATGCTGTAAGAATATTCATAACTAATTTATGAGCTTTTTAAGGGCAGTATAATAAGTAATTTAGGTTTGATTTCTCAGTATTTTGTATAAAAGCATCCAAAAATTTTTGCAAGTGTGAATCCCTTTGTAGCTCATCCAATATCACAAAAGATAAAATAATTACAGAATTCTATAATGTTTGGCTTTGATTTTTTTTTAGAGATTCACTTATTTTCTCTACTCTTGCCAGGTAAAAATGTTACTATTTCAGAGATCTCTCAGATTGAAATTTGGAGATTTGCTATTTACCCTGCATTAGTCTGGAGCCTGTGTAATATTATGCACAAGGCCTAATAAGTGGTGCATGCAAAAGCGTTCTTTGTTAAAAATGTAAATTCATAGCCTTTCTATTATTATTTTTCCTTTTTCTTCTCACATGACTGCCATTTGGATATCTCCCACATTACATGCCAGTATGTTTTTCAAAGACTATCAGTGTTTTTACTTGTCATTTTTGTTAATCCATAAGATATCAGAGTTCTCATATGTGCATTCATTTAGTTTACTACCACTATGCTGTTTTAGATGGAGTGTAGGTGTGGAGCAAGGTTTGTGACAGGTATTCTGAAATAATAAAGGGGCCGTTGTGAAGACAAATAATTCAGACCATTCTAAAGATATGTGAATGGGCAGGACAAGGAAACTGGTTCTGGATTAATATAAAGAAGACATTTACAACCGCTGCACAAAGATTTGGTAAGTACTCATTGAACAGATACATCTGTGTAATTCACAATAGATTATAATAATCTCTCTTCAGTGCTGACAACCAAATTCATGTAAGATGTGTGTGGAGGGGTGGGCGGTTGGGGGGGTGGTTATTCTGAACCTTTTAAATCTCTAAAAAATAAATTTGAGAAAAGAACTGAGTTTCCTTTGGAGATGGTAAGTTCCCCATCATTAAGAGAACGCAAGCATAGCCTGATGAGCACCTGGAGAGGGATTAAAAAAACAACTGGTGACAGAAAATAGACATGGAAGGAGGGGTCCTTTGGACATTGACGTCAACTGATGTTTTGATCTAGTGACATCAGATCTAGTAATGATAGGCTAGTTAAGGTTGTGTGTACATGTGTGTTAATTGCCAGATGATTCATTTATTTATTTCACCTTAAGTTTGTAGGAATAGACCAAGATGGATCCCTACGTTTATAGTGGTCGATGACATTTAGAGTTTGGACATGCTTTAGGGTTAAGACCACATGGAAACAAGCTTGTCATTTGGCCCTGCTAAAATAGAGCTCCATATTGATAATATTATAGCAGTTTGCTTCCCACAAGAACCCCATCCTGAACTTCTCTCAGATCTGGGAAGACAAAGAGGCTTTAGGACTCCTCTCACTCTTGAGAGGCAGCCAGAATGGGGGACCCCAAGCAGTAAACTGAGGAAGACTATGTAACACTATTTCAGATTTGGGAGAAGAACTAGCGGCCAATATAGCAATAACAACTGGAAAATAATAAAAGGCAACAAACATCCTTTCTTCGGTATTAGTGCCAAAGGCACTGTTGTCATTGACTTTCAGAGAAACATAGAGGCAAAATTGCCATCTAGGGAAAACTAGCTCATAAGGATAAAATTCAGAATACTGGCTCACCCTGGGAGTAGAGGTGCATGGCTCTTGACCAGAAAGGGAACTGTATGAGGGGCTAGAAAGATTCTATATCTTGATCTTGGTGGTGGTTACACCGGTACGTCCTGATTTAAAAAATCATGGAGCGTAAGTTTGGTGCTCTTTATGCACTTTACTGTTGTCCTTCTGTTTACTGCACATGTTGTCCTTCAATTAAAAAAGAACTCATGTAGAGAGAAATTTCTAATAATACCTGGTAAAAGATCATTAGATTCTCTCTCATTGTCACTTTTATTGTTAAAAAGGTTAGCAAATTACTCCAGTTTTATCTTGTAAGCCATACTTGCTGTTACAAAATGCAACAGGTTGTTGAGTGTCTGGCGAAGGGCTGTACATTCCTGACTCAGATCTTTAGGTCCTTAGACCTCACAGCAGATCCAGAGGCAATGATGCTCTTGGGGCCCAGAGCAGATCACGTCCAATGTCTTATTTGGGAGCAGAGTCGCAGTCGGAGACTATAGGCTCAGCATTCTGAAAGCACTCGCTTCCTTTTCTGGGATTCCAGTTCACATTGGAGCAGCCTCTGGAAATCACTCCTGTTCAGTTTAGATCATCCTGGAAACTCCCATTTTTCTCAAACTTAAAAGAGAGTTTGAGACCAACCTGTTGTTAAATTGTGTTTCTTTATACGAAACCAGGGGACTCCAGCCCCCACAAATATTTCTTCAGTTCTAATGGCAGCCAGTATTCAGACTGTCCTCTGGTTCAGTGCTGCTAATTGAACTGCCTACGAAATGTATGAAATGTCCAATTCGCCTGTATTCCCCGGGAAAATGCTAATTGCCAATACAGTTTCAGGGCCAGAGAACATCATGATGTTATAAATATTGTCTTTAAATATATTTGAAGAAAACTGTCCAAAAAATGTTTGAGGTAACTGACCTGCCCCCTCAAACGAGATTTCTAATTGAAAAGGAAACTTTATTTTCACTTCTTTTGAATGGCATAGATTCTCTCGGAGACGTTTGACCCACTTCATCTATTAAATATTCTGAGTAGGCTGCAGAAGGAGTGTTAGTTTTCCACTTGAAGTTTTACCTCTAAGTTTAGTCTTGAATCCTTATCATTACTGAACATCACTGCTCTTTTGGTACATTAATCTATTTTGATCATAATATTGCTTTCTAGTCACAAGTTTCTTCAAAGACTCAGACCACCAGATGAAGAAGGAACTCCTTTGAATTTCTATCTGGCTTTGAATTTCTATCTACTCTTTTAAAAATGTATAAGTAGCTTATAAATATTTCACACAGTCTGCAACTCTTTACCTTACAGGCTAGAGTTGCTGCTGTAACTCCTACTTTAGAGAGTGATGGATGTTCTGGACTGGCTATTAGCTCAGTCTTAAACGAAAGAAAAGACTTGTCAAGATGTCTTTGTGTTTGTCTTCCAATATGAAAATGAAGCACACATATATTCAAATTCATCATTTTTATGTTTCACATCTGTATTTTACAATTCGTTTCAGCTCCCCCCGTGACACTCAGGGACTGGTGTACATAAAATGCTGATGAAAAATGAAAAGATTACCTCGTTTGATCCATATTAAATGGCATCCAAAATGTATTTTGATAAAGAAAGCAAATAAGCATACACATTTCTTTGAATGGATCATTAATTTAATTTAGGATATTTTAAATTGGTGGACTCTATTATCCTATTTGTAATTAGGTTAAAAGGTTTCCACCAATTATATTAATCATAATTCCTCATGCTAAAACTTTCCATTATAGCCTAGAGTTTAATGGTTTGTTCTAATAACGGAAGGAAAACACATCATAACTTTATTTTTTAATATAATTTCACGGGTGTTTTTAGTGAGATTGCAACTCATTACCTTAAAAAACAACCACATGCCCTGTTTTTTGAGAAGTTCTTAAAGTAAGACAGTACTGATGATATTTATACAGCTTTAGGGAGTTGAGGAAAAACTTACCAGCTCCCCTGCCAAGTCCCTAATTAATCTGCTTGCTTAAATTAGTTATTTTCTGTTTAGTTGTTTATATATAGTTTACTATCAAAGAAATTTTGAAAGATTTTTACTTCATAGTTCAGAAATATTTACTTCTAGTCCATTAAATTTGCTAGAATTTACCAATAACACGTGGAATTCTTTATAGGAAATGGCTATGTCACATACTTTGAACAAGTGGGAAACTGAAAAACATTGAACTATATACTTTAACACTTTTTAACTTATGTGTGAAAAGCTTTCTTCAAATCCCTTTAAACTTGGAATATCCACCTGCCCTTGTGTTTGGCATTAAATATCCCCGTTCTAAATTTTGCTGTGCAGCTTTTAGTAAATCACTGTGTTTATTCATGATAACTAAAACATTGTTTACATCTTAACTTTTACGTTCTATCAGATAAGGTTGTTTTAAAAAAAATTAATGCAACATGCTCCTTGGAGTTCAAATTTTAAAATTCCAATGTTCCAAAGCAATAAATGACAGGTTTTAAAGTATCAATCTCATTGATTATAACACCCCTACAACCGGATCTTTTTAGTCATAATATAAGGAAAAATTTATCAGCTGCCTATATTTACTCTTACCTTTAGAGGCCATGAAGATGTCTGAGTCACTTCTTCAAAGGAAGCCAGATTAAAAAAAAGGCTTTTCTTGTTGCAGCGAGGAGAGAAAACACAGCATGCAGAAAACTTCAGAAGGGGCCTGTCTGCTTCATGTCTGCTTACAAATAACAGGAAGGGAGCACCTTGCCCGAGTCCGGAGGGCTGTGTTTTATCAGTTTGAACAACAGGGGGAGATGAAGTTATCACAAAGGTAAACACTGCTCAGAAACCTTCGTATCACTTGGTGGCTGAAGGAACAATTTACAAATAACAAAAACCAGAAAGGAAAATATTCAACACTCGTTTTAAGAGTCTTGTTTCCACTTCATTTTTGTAAAAAACTATTTCTTGGAGTATATACTTTTGCATTCACTATTACACTAGAAACATTCTATTTTTCTAATTTCTAGGAATCTCCTGTGCCAGAGTCTGTGATAAAACATCCTATCATGTGTAAGTTTCTGAGCGTTCTAAATAGAATTTTTTTTATATTCTGAAAATATTTGAAGATGGATATTCTTATTTTTTCTCAAGATTTTTCTCCATGCTCTCCTCTCATAACAAACAAGAAGAGGATATAGTCCCCACTATCTATGTACATAAATAAATATTTTCTCTGTTAATTAAATTTGATTAATCAGAGGCATTTGAAAATACAAACCTTCAATAACCTCACAAAGTTCATCGAAATGTCGAGGTTATATTTAACTTCCTTGCATACTCAGGGCAGAAACAAGCACTGTAACCTTGGCTAGAAGACTCATTTTTCTAGATGAAGCTGACCAGGTGAGCATGGAGATTTTGCTCACCAAGTCAGTTGCCCTGGATGGCGTGATTTGCAGAGGTTGAATTTACAGGATGTACTGCATTATCAGCAACACTGTCTACTTCTAAAAGTAGTTCAGTGGCCTGAGAAGGCATAGATACTGATGAAAAATTATAAAGTCAGCTCACAAGTTGTAGGTAGCCAAAAATTTGAGTTCTTATATGGGAAAGAGAGCTTTCTTTTTCTTGTTGTTTTGAAATGTTTGAGGTTGAAAAAGCTGCAATTATTTGAGTTGTCATTTGGGAGAAAAGGTGTAAACAAGATTAGTATTTTAAAATTAAATTGTGGGGCTGGCTCCGTGGCTGAGCGGTTAAGTTCGAGCGCTCTGCTGCTGCGGCCCGGGGTTCAGATCCTGGGCACAGACATGGCACTGCTCGTTGGGCCACGTTGAGGCGGCGTCCCACATCCCACAACTAGAAGGACCTGCAACTAAGATATACAACTGTGTACGAGGGGGTTTGGGGAGATAAAGCAGAAAAAAAAAAAAAAAGATTGGCAACAGTTGTTAGCCCAGGTGCCAATCTTTAAAAAAATTAAATTAAATTAAATTAAATTGTATGTACCATAAATTTCTTAATGTTTGTCATTGGCATGCAGAAAAACTTTAATCCAAAGAAACTAAGTTGTTATTAACACTATCAAACGTGGTATTTTAAATTATGGTCATAATGGACCAGTTAATTTTGACTTTCAACAGAGTACCAATTTTGAAATAAAATCTAAAAATCTAAGTGAGTTAAACATATATTTTGGCCTATACAAGGCCAACCATCTATGTATCTGCACAGTGCCGTATGACTGATGGAATCTTCCAGTATGGTTAAATGGAGACTTCCCAGGCCGTCAGACTGGGTGAAGTGTAGGTACTGCCCATTTCTTCCTTCACATTTTCTTCCTCTGTCCTGCTGAAGACAGCACCAACATTGTTTTTTCTTTTTAAAGGCCCAGCAGATCCCAACCTGAAGTCTCCCCTTCTCTCCGTTCCCTCTTGTTTCCTAACCCTTCTCAAGGAGAGGCTCACAGATCCTCGTTAATTGACCTCTCCCATGGTTCAAGTGTCCTACTAGTGAGCAGCCAGGTGATGTTGCTCCACAAGCTGGCCTCACCTCCTCTCCAGCTGCTGTTGCTGCTGCCATTCAACTCCGCCTTCCTAGTACTCTCAGTTGCCTCTCTTAACACCTGCTGCCTCTGTGGAAGAACTAGATCCACCACTTATTACTCAAAATGGTCACACCGTCTTCTCAGCTCTATGCTTTGAAGCCCTTGACTTTTTTAAGCAGTGTCGGTTGCACTTTGCCGTCAGGCTGCAGTTTTCTGGGCCACTCCCTTGACTCCATGAAACACAGATGATAGAAAGTGGGCATGCCTAGCAGACATTACCCAAGGCTTGATGATTACATAGTGGATTGCAGTACAAAAAAAGGAGCCTTAAAAAGGAATATCAGAAAACCTAGAGTTGATGACCCGGCCCCTTTCCAGGAAACACCCTCCTGCTGCTCTGGCTCCTGAGCCTCTGCTCTGCCGCTCTGCTGCCCGGGCGTGCTCATCTGCCCAGGATGTTCTGCCTCGCCTGTCCTTGCCGCCCTGCAGGAGGAACCTCCATATGCCCTGTCTTCAGTTTCAGCCAAAAGGAAAGGGAATAAAATTGCATCATCATCTTGGCAAGTCACCCTCTGCCCATGGCCTTTAGGCAGGACATATCACGGCTGTTTTAGAAGGTCGCTCATTCAATTTTACATCATTGTTCAGAACTTTCTCCAGTATTTCCCTATGTAATGGTTAGATATTTGACTTAAATTCTCATTACTGACAAGGTTCACCAAAATAGTCTCTCTCAGTACAAAAGGAGAGACTGCCAATTTATTTGAATCTATACAGTGACAGAGAAGAAATGCTACCTGTTATAAAACAAAGCAAAAGAGAAAAACAGCAATATGCTCCAGACATCATCCTCTGGGGAAAGGATGGGAGTAGATTAAGATGCAGCCTACAGATCTGGGGCAGGACCAAGGACCAAGACTGGGATGCTCTGGCTTTAGGAATATTTCATTAGCTTTATGGTTAGCCTGCCTCTGGTTTTACTATAAAAGTATGTGTCCCTAAAAATTATATACATACATATATCAACGTATACATATGTACATATATAATCAAATATATATGTGGAATGAGAGAGAATTATTTATTTTTCTTGATTTATACAAATATTATTTTAGGTATAATAAAACATATTATTCACTTACAATTATATTTTTTTAAAATTCATGACAATGCATAAAATTACATTTGTTTTCAGCCAATGTGTGTCATTATGTTTTATGAATATAATGAATACAATTTTGGGCCATTGCCCTTTTAATGGGCATTTTGATTGTTTCCATTATGTAAGGCAATGCGGTTCTTATGCACAGGTGTAGCAGTCCCTTGAAAGTGTACACCCAGAAATGAAAATGCTGGCTATGGGATGTGAAGATCTTCATCTTTACTAGCTTTCGCTGAATTGATCTCCAACGTGCTTGCATCAATTACAGTCCCAACAATAATGGGTAAGAGTTCCCATTTTCACATATCCCTTCCAACACTGGCTTGGCGAGAAGAGTGGGGAATTAACTAGGGGACTCCCAAATACTAGTTTATGAGAAGGCGGCCTCCAGAGATCTTCATTACATTATAATCTGAGTACTGTAAACACCTTCGTGTGTATTTACATTTTCAGCTGTTCCTATCATACTGGATCACGTAAGAACAACTAATAGCAAATCTTATGAATAGCTGGTTATCAAAGCAACTGTGACAGGTGGGGAATGGTTTGTAACTGGACTATAATTCAGTGATGAAATAGCTCCTTTCATTCAGTGAGTCTCATGGCATGATCTGATGAACTGTGGATCCACTCCCAGCAACCGTACAGCACTTAAGGCATGCATTTCTATGCCCGAATCCGAGCCCTGGATTTATCATTTCACGTACTAAAATTTGTTGTTGAACAAGGCAGAGTGTGTATAAATACATTTATAAAGGAAATAATACAAACCTGGGGAGAAATATCATTATTATAAATGTTTTTCCAGAGTCATTTGATTTATAACTACACTATTAAATATGAAATGCCTAATCCCTGAATATAAACTTGGGTGTTTCTTCCCTGCTGATGTGTGACTCCGATTTCAGCAGCCACTTACCCACACTTTGCAAACCTACCAAGTACATCTCTTTCCTATCTTATTCAAACCTGCCCTTTTGAAAGCGCTTCATTCACTCATTCATTCAGTCAGTCAACATTTATTAGCTTTTTACTCTGTGCACAGCATTATGCAGCAAACTGAGTAATGATATGGCCTACGCTCTGGGAGATGGCGTGCTCCAATGGACTATCGCAATACAGGGCTGCGATACTATTCTTATTTTTTAAAATTAAGAGTAAGTTACCCCTCCTGAAAATAAGATGATGTAACTCATCTCTTCTCTGAAAAGCAAAACTAATTAGAATCAGTAAAGCATCGTTCAAATGAGCAGTTCTTTGTTTCACACATACATGTCTAATTTTCCTTTCCTCTGTTCTTTCAAAACAGAAAAATAATAACTGTTAAGATAGTCTTCCTTGCATAAAGAAAGGATAGTAAACTGGATCACGTTTCTTAGCTGCTAATAAAGGATGGATTTCTTACCCACTCTCTTTCTGCCTACTCAAAAAGAGATTGATCCAAATGACTAGAAAAAAAGGAAAAGAATCCTAGATACAGAAAAGAATCTGACACTAAGAAAAAGCTGATTCTGTAGCAAACATATCTAGAGGGGCCCCCCTTCACCAAGATGACATGGAAAGCATTCCTAGCTTACAGTCCTGTGCTCAGACTCCAGGGACAAATGGGATCCCATAATCAGCAGATTGTAAAACCCAAGGCAGAAGCAAAAGTTTAGTTTGTGGATAGTTCTTTTTTAATTTTCAGCCTTATGCATTTTTTTTAGGTGAAACTAAGTTAAGTTGAATGGAATTCTTTGAAGTAATCTGTCTTTATTGTGCTTTGTCTTCTGGAATTTGCCTGATCTGTTATGCATCATGCAACCTTCTAATAGTTTGTAACAGTCTTTTCCTTTAAAGATTCTAAAAGTAGAGGGAATATTCTGAGAGGCTCGGATGCATTCCAGGCTATATTACTAGAAAAAGAGACGGAAATTAGAAGCAGAAAACTGTACTCTCCAGACGTACGACATATCGACAACTATTTATTTAGATGTCCTTCAGGGTGTATGTTTATGTGTGTATCTGAGAGACAGGGAAAGAGAGAGAGAGAGGAAATTGGAGCTGCTAACTAGATGGAGGGGGGGAATTAAGAAGACATTAAAAATCTTCAGAGACCCCAATTCTCCGCATCAAGAACTACTTTACAGTTTTGAAAATCTCTTTATTTCTACCATCATTTTAAATATACTTACCCTGTGGCTTGCTCAGTGTGGTCCTCCCAACATCTGTCTGCATCTTCAGACATCACCAAAATCCTGCGCCAGCCCTTCGGTAGCCGCAGCCGACAGCCCGGCAGTGCTCTGCGTACACCTGCTCTCGTTGACAGCAGCCATTGCAGGCACAGCTAGCGCAGCTGCAACTCAATGCGGCCAGAGCACACCAATTGTTTTCTGCAGCACATTTTCTTCACATTTCCAGCATTGAAAATAAGCTTCCCCAAGCTTGGATGCCCCCAAGAGCAAATTCCTGAGAAATCGAGATAATTATTAGAGCAAACATAGATTAAACATATAGACAAAGTACATTAGAGTTAATTTATGCTTAATTGTGCATATTTAGTGTTTTCTTTTGGTGCTATTTATAGACTAGATCATCCAGAAAATGTTACCACATTTGAATACATGCTTTGCTAAGTGGTGCCTTTGAGAGTGGAATGTGTCCCGTATGCCATGGAGAATGTTGCTTCACTGAATGAGAATGGAAGAGGAAGGCCTCTGGTTGTTATTTCTGTAAATTCTTTTTCTTGTTGTTGCCTAATGCAGGTCCTGACCCATTATAGCCATTCGCGAGATGTTGACTGAAAGAATGATGGAATGGATGTCACCAAAAGCATTGTTTCTTGTTTGGGTATTCTTCTTTTCATTTTTTTGTCTACAAGCAAATGTGTGAACTGTGAAAATGTATGAGAATTATGATCTTGCTCCTGACTTCAAATTATAGTTAATTGTGATTTGAATAAGATGTATACAAGTATGCTATTATATTTTTTGCATAACGAGGAATAATTCTGTGTTTGCTTAAAGTGAGGTATATTTATGTTTTTGATAGTTTTAATTTTTTCTTTTGAAATCTCCTTAGTCTTGTTTTCTCAAGTTACTAAATAGATTCTTCTCAATGTTGTCAATAGAAATATATTTTGAGCCACATATGGAATTTAAAATTTTCTAAGAGCCACATTAAACTATAAAAAGAAACAGGTGAAATTAATTTAAATAATATATTTTATTTATCCAACTATATCAAACATATTATAATTTCAACATATGGTACTAGCCAATTTTCAAGTGCTCAGTATCCGCATGTGGCTGGTGGCTACTGTAGTGAACTTGGAAATCCTAGTGTATTTATCCAGCAAAAGATTTGGCTGGTGACAGATTAAAAGTTGTTTGTTAATCTTACGTGTTTGTTTAAATATATACGTGTTTTAAAATGATTTTGGACTTCAATATTTAATTTATATTTTTTAAATAAAATTAACACATTGGTATAGAAAATGAATTGAAATTATACTGAAAATGATAAACGAAAAGTAAAGGATTATTTTCTCCCCCAAATCAGTTTCTTTTCCCCAAAATAATTACTGTTAACTCTCATTTGTATATTTTCGGGTCAAAAAATATGCTTATACTTATAATATGGGAATATATATTTAAAATTTCTACCCATTTGAAATCTTATGCAAACATACGTATACTGTACTCAGTTTTAAGAGTAAACAGAGAAAAATTAAATGAGATGCCGTTACACACTCACTAGAATGGCACAAATTGAAAGGTCTGACAATACCAAGTGTTGACAGGGCATGGAGCAATGTTAGCTCCTATACACTGCTGGTGAGTGTGCCTATTGCTACAATAATGTTGAAAACAGTTTGGCATTATTTAGTATATTTGAAGAGACACATACTCAGTGCCCTAGCAATACCACTTCTGGGTGTATTCCCTAAAGAAACATTTGCACATGTCTACCTTGAGAAATATGTTAGAATATTCATAGACACATACTCAGTGCCCTAGCAATACCACTTCTGGGTGTATTCCCTAAAGAAACATTTGCACATGTCTACCTTGAGAAATATGTTAGAATATTCATAGAGGCATTGGTCATTATAACCCCAAATAGGAAACAACCTCTTGGTTTGCAGACTGTCCCCTGTACACGGAGGGCAAGAAGAGACTGAAGAAAGAGGCAGACACTCCAAATTGGTGGGTGACAGTTGTAATAAGCAAGGGAACTTACTCAGGAAGCTTGTCTTGGGTGCCTCACCTGCCCACTAGAATCTTAAAAGTTTGTGTAGAGGCCTCAGCTGGGTTCAGTGAAGTATTACCATTCAGATGATCTCAACAACACCTTACTGTCTCAAGGCTGTGTCCTTGGGGTAGTTTCCAGCTCCAGGAAGGCAAGCAGAATGTACATTCCAAGGACAGGGGAGGGGCTGAGGAGCCTCTGATTGCCCAGTGTTAGCTGGAGGACACATCTTTTTGATTGCCTCCTCCAACACAACCAACATATTCATTCACAAAAAATGTGATAAATAGTTGCATACTTATATAATGACCCACTTTTCATAAATGAACATGAATAAACTACAGCTACATTCATGCACTATGGATATTGCTTACAATCATGATATTGAATGAAGGAAGCAAGTCACAGAATAATGATTATGTAGAGTGATTCCATTTCCATAAAGTCTGAAATAGACTAAACCAAAGGCATACATAGATATTAAAACTATACTTTTTTCTTTTTTTTTTAAATAAAGCAAATAGCAGATTGGTAGTTACCCTTAGGGAGGAGAGGAAGATAATGTGAATGGGTAGGGACCTACCAGTGAATCCTTAGGTCCCCGCAATGTTCTAATTTGTAACTGATGTGGTGTGTAGATTGGTGCTGCCACTCTAGAGAGTAATCTGGCAGGATTGAGTATATACTGCAGCTACATACCTCAGTGAAGTTCTTCCATCGATCCATAAGGGACACTGGTGATAGTTAGTGGTAGGGAAGACTTGCAGGCAACTTAGGTGTCAATAACTGGGGCAATGGAGAAGCCAAATGTGGTGGATACTGCTGTGGAAGAGCATACAGCTATTAGAAATAATTTACTTGATGTACACACATTAACCTGAATAGATAGTGGCAAAAGTATTCATTAGAAAAAGAAGAGCAGAACAAAGCTTATTTAGTTGTTGATATCTACTAACATTGCTTTTCACTTCTTAGTGATTTTAGACGCTGGCTGTCTGTCACCTTTTCCAATGCTACTTTTATCTTGGAAAATATAACATACACATAAACGATCCCAACAATGCCATCCCCTTTACTTTCCTTTAGGGATCTTGTTTGCTATTCAACCTCAGCTTACTTAAAAAAAGATGTACCTTTTATTAGATATATCTTAGACATTTTTGTGACTAGTAGACGCAATCCTTCCATAATATCAAATTCTTGTTTCCTATCCTTTATTTGCTTCCTCTATTTCTAGCTCACTCTGCCTAGTACTTCCACTGAAACAATCTTGATTCACCAAGGCCTCCAATCCTATCTGTCATTTGCCCCTCTCGATGGCCTCATTCTCTTTTCTTCCAGCCTACATTCCATGGAGAATTGTCATAATCACACCCCTCAATACACACACTTCCTATTTCATAGTCCTTAGCCAAAAAAAAAAAAAATCCTGGTTAATTCCAGCTCTTCTCCCACTCCAGGCCCGTACCTAAACACGTACAAAGCACAGAAAACATTGCTGATTAGTCTCACTTTAATATTCATAACCTCAAAATCAAGTGGCTCCTTGATGCTGCCAGATTACCATTTCATCTACTCTCCTAGACGAGTATTTTATGCATTCTCTCTAAATGAGCATCTATGCCTCCTATGCCATCCTTATTCTCACCTTATAATTTTGCCTCCTCCTTCATGGAGAAAACAGTAGCAATCAGCAGATGACTTTGAAAAACTCCCACCACCATAGCTACCCACCTGTCAACAACTGCACGTCACACAGTCTGCCTACCTTCTCCCATGGATGCATAGATGATATACCCATGCTGCTCCCTTCACGTGGTGTACAATACATCTCAGCCTCTCTTGCATACTCAAGGATGTTGTACCAGTAATTCTCTCCTTTCTCTCTCTCTCTCTCTCTTATAGCATCAAGTTTTCATTCTTCGCGGGATCATGTCCATCAGTGTACCAACTGTACAGTGTGTAACTTCTACACGGTTTTTTTTTTCTTGCCCCAGTCCTCTACCAGCTACTGACCATTTATTTGCTCCTCTTAGTAGCAAAACTCCTTAAAGGAGATTTCAGTATTTGCAGCCCTTGATTTCTAGCTTTCATGTTCTCTCAACTTTCTCCACTAAGGCTTCTGCCTTAACCATTCCACAAAATACTACATGGGTTAAGGTAAAAGATAATTTCCATGTTCTTAAACCCAATGGTCAATTTTTGGTTCTCCTTTTGCTTAACCTACTGGCAACACTTGACACGGTTGATCATGCCCTCCCCCTTGACATACTTTTCTCAATAGGCTTTTAGCATCTCACATTTATTGGTTTTTACCCATCACTCCTTCTCAGGCTGTTTTGCTGGTGACACCTCTTCTTTCAAGTGTCTATTGTGGAGTACCCCAAATCTCAATCCTTAGTCATTTTTTCCTATACATTCACTATGTAGGTGATCTTGTCTAGTCTCATGGCTTTAAATACAATATATATGGTGATCGCTCCAAATATATATCTCTAGTTCAGGCGACTCTTCTGAACTCTCTACTTGTATAATATCACAGACTCAACAGGTTCAAACTGAACTCCTAATGTGCTTTATTCATCTGGTCCATGGTGACCCTCTCTTTCCAGTTGATTAGGCCAAATCTTGTGGGTCATTCTTGGTTCCTCTCTTTATCTCATGCCTTATATTTCACACAGGAAATACTTTGACTCTTTCTTCAAAATATATCAAGAATCGAACCAGTTTTTATCACCTGTACTGCTTCTGTCTTTGTCCAGCTATGATAACCTCGTGCCTGGATTAATGCAGTAATCATATTAATTACACTCACAAATAGACTCCCTGTTTCTACCCTTGCCCCCTGCAGTGAATTCTCAATGCAACAACACAAATGACCCTTTGAAGATGTCAGTTAGATCATATCACTCCTTCCTCTAACCTTGAAATGAGCTAGATGGACCCTGCACTATCTGGTGTCCGTTGTCACATCTTCTGACATTCTTCCCTTTCTTCACCCTATTTCTGTCACACTGGCCTCCTTACTCTTCCTAGAATGTGCCCAGGATTCTTCCACTTAGTAATTCTTTGCTCTAACTGTTCCCTCTATCTAGAATACTCTTCTGCAAGATATTTGTAGGTTAACTCCCTCGTTTGTGTCTTTGCCTAAATATGACCTTTCAAATGCAGTCTATCCTAACCCCCCTATTTAATATTCCTACACAACCACTCATTAGCAGTTTCCTTTCCTCTCTTGGCTTGAAAGTTATAGATTCTATTTCTGTTCTTTAAAGCCTAACCTTATACATTGAGCATGTGTATATAATAAAGTCTAAAGGATTTGTGGTCACCAGAGGGGATGGGGGCAGGGAGGAGGGTGAAATGGGTGATTAGGCACACCTGTATGGTGACGGATGGTAATTATTCTTTGGGTGGTGAACATGATGAAATTTACACAGAAATTGAAATATAATGATGTACACTTGAAATTTATATAACATTATAAACCAATGTTACCGCAATAAAAAAAAGTTATTTTCTATAACCATATATCTTAACAACATTTGGTCTTAGTGCTTTATATTAAATTTCCAATGCTTACCATTAGCCCTGTACCACAGCTTCATCATATCTTGGGTGGCTACATTTGTCACAATGTTGTGTTTTCAAAAAGGGCTCCTGGCTTTGTGTTTCCTGCATTCACGCATATCTGAAAATTTCTTTCTGTTGTCTTTACACTTGCTTGACAGATTGCCCGAGTATAACATTCCTGGATTATATTTAATTTCCCCTTAGATCTTTGAAGATTCTGCTTCTATTGTTTTTTTAATATTTATGTGGTTGTCTGAGGACGATAGGCATTTCCCACCTCATCTCATGTTCCTTGCCTAGACGACCAAAGAATTCTTTCTTTATTCTCGAAGTTTGGGAAGTTGACTATCATGTCAGATGGTTGTTTGTTTGTTTTGTAACATTTCTTTTAGAAGCGCATAATCTTTTGATCTATACATTCATTTATTCTTTTATAGGAAACTTTTCTCTAAAAAGATTTTTTTTCCATTCCATTAGTTGTGCTGTCTTCTTCAGATGCAAGGATTGTCCAAGGCTGCCTCATTGTTACCTGCTCTGTATCTATTATGCTCTTTCTAATTGCTTTAGTCACTTTGTCCTATTGCTCTGCATTCACATTATTATCTCAAGACTCTCTGTTATCTTTTCTGTTATTCATTTTACCTATGTTACTTCTTAGAACCTAGTTACCTGAATTAGCTGTTATTTTCAAATGACTTCTTAGTTCTGTAATGTTGTTTATACCTCCTCAATTTGGTCCTCTGCTCTGTATTTTCGTTTTCTTCAGCTATTTTATCATTGTAAACTTAGTACATTGTTACCTTGGATCTGTATTTTCTTTAAATTCTTCTTTGGCAAGAAACAGTAAGAAATTTTTCTTTATTTTCTTGGGTAATTTTTTCTTTGAGTTGATTTTTTCTTTCACTTCTGTGTGCCATAGTTTCTTCCCATCTTCCTTTCAGCCAGTTTCTTCTTTCCTTCCTCCTTTTCTTTGCACTCTCTCTTTCTCTCTCCTTTGTTCCTTCCTTTTTTCTTTCAATAACATTTTTGTAGTGTGAGTATGCTTCTTTCTTCCACCCATCTTTATCAAGACTGTCTAATTCCTTTGATGCAGTGTGAATAAGTTCTCCATTATTTTCTTTTCTAACCTGATGTAAAATTCACAGAACTCCAGTTTAACATCCTGGTTTTTCGCAAATCTATTACCTTTATGTAGCCTAAGATCATGAAGGTCAAGACAAGAACTCAACTTGGACTCTGGTACCTTATTTGGAGGATTTGGTCTCCTTGGACCTTTTTCCATTTTTGTGAATTATTTTGTGTCAGTGTCAGTGTCCTAAGCTGGCTCTGTATCCTGCTTCTGTTCTGTGGTGGATACCTTTGTATCCAGAGTAAAGGGGGATCCCAGAGTCTCCTGAGCTTCAGAGATGATTAGCCTGGGTAGTTCTCTTGTCACTTGCTCCGGAAGCCGTCTCCATGTTATCCCCAAGTACTGGAACAGAAACACAAATGGAAACTGTGGTTTGGCCACAGAATTTCTAGAATGACTAGTCTACTGACACTGGGGGTTAGAGTTTGAAGGGTTGGGGCACTGTATGTTAAAGGAGACCAAGAAACTGCCTCAAGGTGTCTGGGCCCATGGCTTCTCCGGCAGCCGTTTCACCGAGGCCTCCCTGCCTCCCTCTCTGGGGATTTCTCTTGCCTTTGTTAGTTCTTTGTCTCTAACTACTTTGCCTTCCAGCTGGAGACAGTTAACTCTGGGGAAGATCCTTCATTCTATCTTTCCTTTAAACATCCTTCCTGCTGGGGGGAATCTAAATGAAGAGCCTTAGACATTTTTCCTGCTTCTTAGGAAGCTCTGACACAATTGGGAGGAGCTAAGTATCTACTGCTTTGTCCACATTTTTCCTAGCCTGCCTAAACATCTCTTCAGTTTGCTCTTCCAATTGGGACGAAATATTTTAAAATCTTAGGATTCAAGGCACAGAAAGAAATATTAAAATCATGTATTATAGTGTTTCCTAACCAGTAGCTTACACAGTTATCCAATTTCTGTATTTTTGATAGTAAGTATTGATAGCTACATAGTGAAAAGAAAAGCCAGTTGCAAATAAAATGACATGCTTAAGTACATGCAACTAGCTACAGAGATGTCCCCAACTCTAGATTTCTTACTGCCCTTATCACTAGATTTTTGTATATTGTCATATAGATATAGATAGAAGTATGTCACTGTATGTTTTATCACCATTTTCTTTTTTGGTCTACTAAACCCCATAAAATGATACAGAGACATCAAAAATATTTATTTTAGTCTTTTGGATGATTCACAATTTAAGTGACTAGTGAATTTTCAAAGCTAATTTTTTTTTTAAATTCTTTTTAAAAAGTCTGACATATTTTGCCTGGTTAATCAAGGGCAGGGATTTTGGTTTGCAGATTCATGCTGTTATAAATTGAGATATTCTGTCCAATTTTTTATAAAAGAGCAAAGGGAGGTTTCATTAAATTTCAAAGGCCTGTCTTGGGTCTGACCATCAATGCGCTATCATTACACTTAATGTCTCGTTCCTCATGAGGGGAATCTTTTTCTTTTTTTAATCCCCTGTCACTTTCCAAATCATCATTTCTGAGAATCTACCAATCAAAGGAAATTGTGATTCTTTGAGCTTCTCAGCTGTACTCTTTGTAACCATGGAAACCAAGCCAAACTGTTACCAAGGTAACCTTCCTGAAGCCATGATTTCATCTCATTACCAGTTATTCCTGGGATTAATAGATTCATCAGAAGTTCAACATATATAATGCTGTATTTGTGTATAATTTATGTGTTAGTATATGATTATTTTAATTCTCCTTTATTTAAAATTGTGTATGATTGAATTTATGGTTCAGGATGGAGGAACGAGCATATCCATGTGGCAGTATTTTGAGCAACTGATTCAGTGTCTGAAAAGAGAATTAATTTGACCTTGGTGCTGAGACCATTTTCACTTTAGTGGCTCATATTTAGTAGTTTAAAGTTATTTTTTTCCCCACACATAACTTGGTTCTGCCATATTTTGTGCCATAATATTATAAATGCTATTATTTGTCTTCAATTTGTGTAACCAATCTGTGGATAAAAAACAGAGGACATGGTTATAGAGAAGTAACAGAAGGTAATATACAGAAACCTTGAAAAGATACATGCAATTGCATATCTTTATACATGTAACGTGTGGTGAAAGAAAGTATAATTTTATTAAATAGCTAATCTAATACTGTTGAGAGTCCATGGGCACTGTTTAAAATGATAAATCAGGAATCTGAAGCATAAGTGTATTTTAGAATAATCTTATAAATATTTTCAGATATTTATTATATTTAGACATTTAAATGTTTCTAGAATATTTTCAGCATATCTTCTGATATCCATCCAATGGAGAAAAAAATAAATTGTTAAAAAGAAAATGGAACCAGGGATTGGAGGTTAAGGTATAGTTTAAAACTTTTGTGTGGTTTGACATTTATGTTTTAAAAACTGAGCATTTTAAATAAACATCAAATCAAGATTTTTCCTTGTTCTGTAGTTTGGAGTGTTTTTCACGATAAAAAGGAGTGTCTAAGAATTTTTATTTCTCTCCAAATTGTTTAGAGTATAAGCATATGTGCTCAATGTTCTAGGAGGGTCCTGTTGCCCGTAAATCCTTCCCTGCTCTTCAGATTGTCCTTTGGCTTCCGTTTTCCATTAGGGAGAAAGTACAGAGGCCTCTGTCAGTGGAACGGAGGCCCTGATTTGGACCATGAGCACAAAGAAGGGCTAACATGTGCACTGCTGTGTGGATGAGGAAGGGACTCCCCGCGTCAGGGTACCATGGCAAACGGGTGGCACCTTCAATAGAACAAGATTAGGAATGTGTACTTACAAAATCGCTATTTCTAAATTTGTGGGTGTGGGGACCCTGGAAGAATACCCCTCAGTCTGCTAGTCAGCCCCAAAAGGACCAGTGTGTGACTTACAACAGACAACCAGAAGGAGTGAGAGTCAGCCGGGGCTGGCCGCCGTGAGAGTATGAGACAGGTAAATAGCTATTCCGACCTCACTCTCCCTCGACCGTTGCGTCTCCCTGCTCTTCACTGGCTAAACTCCAACAAGAAGCCAGAGGGCATGAAGGTTCTGTTTTGTACAACAAAGAGGTCAGCTTCTTTGGGCAGACAGCAGGGTAGGCATAGGTGGAGATGGGCAGAGAATGGATTTTTTGGGTCAAAAGGAAGATAACTGTCCTGAAATCCCTACCTTGAGACCCTTTTGTGATTTTGTTAGAATTGGGATTTTACTCTCATCTGTCAGAAAAATTGTCGTCAAGTAACAAACTTGCCATGTCTACAGTATGAATGGCATCTTCTTAAATATGGAACATTGTACACTGCACCACCTGTAAAGCCTTGGGTTGCTGCCTTATGTTTGAGTAAAAATTCAGCGTGAGGACCTTGGCCTGACTCCATGCATGGTGCCTTTTATTTATAACAGCACACTAACAAGTGAAAAGGAGCTACTATGAATTTCAATTCCATTGCCTCACCAGGGTCACAGTGATGGAATTCAGGAGGTGGAAGCAAATCCCATCAAGATGTTTCAGGTCCTCAAACTCCATCATCAGAGAATTCCTTTGAATTCCATTTTCTATAGTCCTTATTTCACACACTTATACCCCTGGTTGGGAAAACACAACAAAATGATTCTTACTATAGGAATAGTGACCTTAAATACAGATTTCTTCTTAAAAAAAATCTGGGGCATCACTAGAGTCCTTGTTTCACTTGGTACAGAGAGTGCTTGAAGAAGAATAAGGGAGGGAAGAAAATTCACATGCCCTTAACATCTTTTTCATCAGGTGCTATGAGAGGAAATTAAATATATATTAATTTACATAAATTTATAATTTAATAAATATATATGTAATTTAAGGTAGTTAATTACAGCAAATTGGTAAGGTAATTTTCTCTCTGTTTTACAACTGCTGTGTATGTTTTCTACAAAATTTGGTTCCAATTGTGTCCTTTGGCTGCTATTTAGTTGAAGGTGATTATGAGTCATAAAATGACCAAAGTTAGGGAAGTGTCAACCTACAAAAACAGAAACCAGTTGAAGAGGCAAAGCGTATTTGGGTTCAACAAATTGACATTCAGTGAGCACAGATTCAGGGAGAAACCCAAATGGTGTCCCAATTACAGGGTGAAAGAGAAAGGTTTTTGTAAGAAAAGGAAAGGAGCAATTACATGAAAAGAAGAGGAAGAGAAAAAAAATCGTCTACAGGTGTTAATAAACTAGGTTATTCTTTAGCTGTACGTGGCTGGTTACTGATTCTCTCTTCAGCAAGACAGTCCATAATCATCGTCTTTGTGGTCAGGATGTCTGCTTCCCTGTTAGCTCTACACACAGTCATTTAGAAGACAATGTTGGCTTGGCCCAGCCCGAAGGTCTAGCCCAGTTCAGTCCAGAGGTTCAAGGAGTGAGTCATGCAGGCAGTTGCTCTGAATTGACTGCCCCAGCTCTATTTTTAAAATGGCCCCACTTATGTCAACTTTTCACATTTTTCCCTTTTGATCATGATATTTCCTTGAAAGCATTGCTGATCAACCATCAGAAAGCAACACTGGTCAATTATTAAAAACATCCATCTTTTGTCCCTGGGAAGGCTCATTCCCAGTACATTGTGTCCTTGTTGGTCCCTTGTCACTGGGAAGGTTCATTCCTGGTACAGCATATCCCATGTAGGGGGGAAAGTGGTTTCCTTAGGAGCCCGAGGCTGCATGTGTGCAACAAGAACACCAGAAGAGAGAAAGCCTTTACCATCAAGCTCCTTCAAGGGCAATCGTCTTCTGTAGTTTCTTGAGATTCCTCATGTGAAGTCTCCTAGGCCTTGGTGATCAGTTCAAAGCACTGAGCAACCATTATCTGAGCAGTGTTTTTATAACACCAAGCTGCACAGAAGAGACAAAGTTTGATAATAGCAAGAATTCCTTTAGTAAGAAACAAAATGCTAAGTCCAAATTGGAGAATAGATCTGAACCAGGAGGCAAATTCCTGAGGGTAGCCAGCTAAAAAGATTGAAGAACCATGGGGTGCCAGTGGGTACTGTATTTAACCATTTGGTCTGTGCTCAGATTTTGTGTAGTTCTGTCTCTATTTCACCAGAGGTGCTTATCCAAGTACAACAAGAGGTATTTACAACAGAGCAGGCCCCACCATGTTCAGCTAGGATGTAATCAAGAGCAATTCTATTATCTGATACAATTCCATGCGAGGGAATGTAAAGATTTTTCTTGGGCGGCTATTGCCTTAGCAATAGATTCAGCAATTTTCCCTAAGGTTTTAGATAAATATCTGATCGTGTATTCATTCTATGCAACACCTACCCAAGGGAAAGCTGTTCTTCCAAATCTGGCACCTTCACTGGGATTGACACCACCAGGCACCGGACACCTTGACTGTGTCTACAACCAGCTTCATGTTTTGATCTGTGAAGTAGGTTCAAAGGAGGCGCCCAATGCTGAGCTTGTGATTGATCATATAATGAGATGGGTGTAACCAAGAGTCTAATTGTACAATACCCCCATTTTTTAAACAAATGGGCACCTGAACTAATGTCTGTTGCCAATCTTCTTTTTTTCTTCTTCTCCCCAAAGCCCCCCAGTACATAGCTGTATATTCTAGTTGTGAGTGCCCCTGGTTGTGCTATGTGGGACACCACCTCAGCACGGCTTGATGAGTTGTGCCATGTCTGTGCTCAGGATCCGAACCGGTAAAACCCTGGGCTGCCAAAGTGGAGCACACAAACTTAACCACTCGGCCATGGGTCCAGCGCCTGACCCTTTATTTGATAGGGATTTAACTGGTGTGTTCCTCATATGTCTTTCTGCCAAGTACAAGTGAAAATACACTCCAAAGGGGCACAAATCATGGAGTTATTATAATGAAATTGGCTAAAGCAAGGATGTGAAGGGTGTGAGCAATCAAGAAGGTCATCTGTAGGTAGAGTATGAGTAGGTTGACAGAAATTAGGTAATTTTGATTTTTCCCTTTTACAAATATTATCTGTCAACTCCTTGGAGGTTTGATTGGTTAGGCAAGGAGTTCTCAGAGGAGTCCAAGTAAGCCTTACACGATATGAGGGTTCAGTAGTACAATTAGCACAAGAAGTCAATGGAGGAATGGTGGAAAGATTGGTAATTAGATGTACTAAGGCATCTCCAGACATGTGCAGAATGAGGCCTCTGATGACAAGTCCAACAGTTTGTCAAATTTCCTTCATATGCAAGGGATCTGGATATGCAACCAATGGAATTGTTCTTCCAGGCAGTTAAGAAGAAAAAGAAAACAAT